>NC_140176.1:30022047-30641289 GCF_963971535.1 Notolepis coatsorum | reverse complement strand
TCATTTAACTGAATTAAATAGTTTTCATATTTTTATATTCAGATTGAATTGTATTGCCTACATTTATAAATGTAATACAATTATAGTATATTCACCCTCTTCACTTCTTGGTTAAATGTCCACTCCATATATATTCCACTCAGTACAATTTCATTTCTACTTTCATTTCTACTTTTACTTAAGTAAAGGAACTGTACTTCCTCCACCACTGCTGATATGATATGTATTGCTATCATGAGTTATTACAGTCTAATGAGACAATGCATGTTCATCACTACTGTACACAATAGGAACACGTCAGAGAGAGAGAGAGAGAGGAGAGAGAGAGAGAGAGAGAGAGAGAGAGAGAGAGAGAGAGAGAGAGAAAGAGAGAGAGAACCACAACTTAATTAGATGTTCATCTTCAGACCTGACTTCACCTGCTGGAATCTCTTTTTTATTTTTAATGATGTATGTGTTTACTCTTTTTGTAGTGAATCTAGCTTTGAATATATTTTTTACTACTATTTACCAATACCCTGCATCTATCTGTACAGCCTGGCATTAGGACATGTGCTAGTAGTGTGTGTGTGTGTGTGTGTGTGTGTGGTGTTGGACTGGTGTTTATGGGAGGGAGAGAGGAGAGAGAGAGAGAGAGAGAGAGAGAGAGAGAGAGAGAGAGAGAGAGAGAGAGAGAGAGAGAGAGAGAAGAGAGAGAGAGAGAGAGAGAGAGAGAGAGACTTGGTGGACCTGTGTCACGTCATGATAACAAATCCCTCCTTGTTTCCTAAGAGAGTGACAAAGGATTGATTGTTCTGTTATTACTTATTTTGAGTCACTCACTGACTCAGTCTCTATGTTGTTAAAGTTTGAAACAACGCACGGTTTGGAAAGAGCTCTATAACTGTTACCTCCAGGTGTTGCGCAATGACGCACGGGGTGAGACCGTGACTGAATTAATTGATTGATTGAAAACTGTATTAACAGATTGCAGAATGGGTACAATACAGTACAGCTCAATACACACAATTGTAAGGGGATGCAGACCAGAGAAAGACTTTCGTCTTGTTTACATCAGGGTCCCCCATTTTCACTGTATAAACAAGTAACACTGTACATTGAGGGGGGGGGGGAGGAGACACTGTACAAACAAACACAATTGTACATTGAACTATTGACAAAACCATACTAGGCTAAGGTAAATGACTGTACATTGGAGGGGGTTGGGTTAGGATATTTACAGGGGCCAGTGTTGAATTGCAGTCTCCCGTAGGTGTCCCTTGAGAGAGGTTTTGAAAGTGGGTAGTGATCCACATTCCTTTACAGCTTTGGGTAGGGCGTTCCACATTGATGTGGCATAATTGCGAAACGTGTTTAGTCCCTTATTTGAGCCGAATCTGGGTAAACAGTACTGTTACATCCAGACATTTAAATATACAGTACTTTAAGAGACAGAGTTTCTAAAAGAGAGTATATACATTTGAGGGGGAAGAAACGGTACATTGGAGGGGGTTGGTGGGGGGGTTTGGATGTTTTTTATTCCTGGGGCCAGTTTCGAATTGCAGCCTCCCGTATGCTCTTTGAGAGCGGTTTTGAAGGTGGGTAGGGACGGATTCACATTATTTTACGGTTGTGGGTAGGGCATTCCACATTGATGTGGCATAATTGCGAACCGTGTTTAGTCCCTTGTTTGAGCCGAATCTGGGTTTAACATGATTTGTGGATGAACGGAGAGATCCGGTTCCTCGATTGTGTTTGTTGTTCACACTGCAAAGTGACACGAGCCGCGCATTGGCTGTGGGGCGCGCGTGATGTCACACCGCCGCTGAAGTGCTCTGGTGCAGCTGAACGGACGGAGCGCAGAGTGAGAACAGATGGAGTTGGACGCTCGACCGGAGCAGCCGTGGAGCCGATGAATGCGCGGCGGAGAAGCGGCAGCCGCGCACACTCCGCCTGGATGAACACACCGCCACGCAGCCGCTGCCTGTGACTCTGCCTGGATAAAAACACACCGCACAGCCTCGCACACTCCGCCTGGATGAACACGCCGCTGCCTGTGACTCTGCCTGGATAAAAACACACCGCGCAGCCGCGCACACTCCGCCTGGATGAACACACACCGCGCAGCCGCGCACACTCCGTCTGGATGAACGTGGCTCGTCGCCGGACACCGCGCAGCCCGAGCGCATCATCATGGGGGACGGTGGTCCTTCTGTGAACTTCCAGAATGACACGAACTCCTCCGGCGCGTCCGAACAGTGGATGGTGGGGATGGGTTTCGTGATGGGCTTGATAGTCCTGACTATTGTCTTTGGGAATATCCTGGTCATCGTGGCCATCGCCAGTAACCAGCGGCTCCAGACGCTGACCAACGTGTTCATCGTGTCGTTGGCGAGCGCGGACCTGATCATGGGTCTGCTGGTGGTGCCGTTCGGCGCCGCCCTGGAGGTCCGCGGCGCTTGGATGTACGGCTCCTTCTTCTGCGAGTTCTGGATCTCCGTGGACGTCCTGTGCGTCACCGCCAGCATCGAGACGCTGTGCGTTATCGCCATAGACCGGTACGTGGCCATCACCTCGCCGTTCCGTTACCAGAGCCTGCTCACCAAAGCCCGCGCCAAGGCGGTGGTGTGCGGCGTGTGGGCCATCTCCGGCCTGGTGTCCTTCCTGCCCGTCCTCATGCACTGGTCGCGGGACGACGTGGACACGGCCTGCTACGAGGACCCGGAGTGTTGCGACTTCATCACCAACAGAGCGTACGCCATATCGTCCTCGGTCATATCTTTTTACATCCCTCTGGTGGTCATGATCTTCGTCTACGCCCGGGTGTACCGAGAGGCCAAGGCGCAGCTGATGAAGATCGACAGGTGCGAAGGGAGGTTCCACCACAACCCGCCCGGCGCCTCGTCCGGCAGGAAGAGACCGTCCAGGATGCTGGCGCTCAAGGAGCAGAAGGCGCTGAAGACACTGGGCATCATCATGGGCACGTTCACGCTCTGCTGGCTGCCCTTCTTCATAGTCAACGTCGTCCGGGTGTTTTGCGCCCAGATGGTGAACAAAGACGTGTTTGTGTTCTTCAACTGGCTGGGCTACATGAACTCCGCGCTCAACCCGATCATCTACTGCCGGAGCGCGGACTTCAGGAAAGCCTTCAAGAGGCTCCTCTGCTGCTGCCCGAGGCAGGACCGTCTGCGCGGCTCCTGCGACCTGTCCCGCTGCTCCGGGGGCTTCGTGAACTCTCTGGACCCCAGTCGGACCTGGTCGGACTGCAACGGGCTGGAGCCGCTGGACAACAGTGACAGTAGCGTCGACGGGACTCAGAGGCGCAGCTCCGAGGCGCAGCTGTGAGGTTGGGGAGCGCTTTGCTGCACGCGGCCACCGCGCACTCAAACCAGCCATGTCTGTAGACCTTTTGGAGACGAGTTCAATGATAAAGACACGCTCTGGGTCCTTTTGGAGACGAGTTAAATGATAAAGACACGCTCTGGGTCCTTTTGGAGACGAGTTAAATGATGAAGACACGCTCTGGGTCCTTTTGGAGACGAGCTAAATGATAAAGACATGCTGTTGTCGGTCCTTTTGGAGACGAGTTAAATGATAAAGACACGCTCTGGGTCCTTTTGGAGATGAGCTAAATGATAAAGACATGCTGTTGTCGGTCCTTTTGGAGACGAGTTAAATGATAAAGACACGCTGTTGTCGGTCCTTTTGGAGACGAGTTAAATGATAAAGACACACTGTCTGTCCTTTTGGAGACGAGTTAAATGATAAAGACACGCTGTTGTCTGTCCTTTTGGAGACGAGCTGAATGATAAAGACACGCTGTTGTCTGTCCTTTTGGAGACGAGCTAAATGATAAAGACACACTGTCTGTCCTTTTGGAGACGAGTTAAATGATAAAGACACGCCTCCTTTGTCCTTTTGGAGACGAGTTAAATGATAAAGACACGCTGTTGTCTGTCCTTTTGGAGACGAGTTAAATGATAACGACACGCCTCCTTTGTCCTTTTGGAGACGAGAGACACGGTACAACTCAAAGGGCACATGGGCCTCACGGCAGGGGGATACGATCTGTGAGCCATGTGTTCAGATACAAGCTGCTGTAAAACATCATTATTAGTATGAACATCATGCTTTGCGACACGCAGCACTATGGACGCTGTCTGGTCGTTGGAAGACCATGTAAGTAAAAAAAAATTGGCTCCGGGCTTAAGAGGTTAATAGTCTCCACGACGTGTGTAATGTTTTACCTCATAGCCTCAAATACGTGCACATTGTACGAAAGGCGTTTGTTTATATTAAACATAGTTATGTACAATAACAATGTATTTATTCAGTGTTTTTTTTTACGGGATACAACATTTTGGAAACACGTCTGTTCCATGACTTTATATTATGTGCACTTTAGTACTGAAATTCTCTCTCTCTCTCTCTCTCTCTCTCTCTCTCTCTCTCTCTCTCTCTCTCTCTCTCTCTCTGTGTGTGTCTCTGTGTGTGTCTCTTTCTTTCTCCCTCTCAATTCAATCCAAATGGCTTTATGACATGACGTCTCTCTCTCTCTCTGTCTCCCCCTCTCTCTCTCTGTTTCTCTTTCTCTCGCTCCATGTCTCTCTCTCTGTTTCTCTCTCTCTGTCCCTCTCTCTCCCTCTCTCTGTCTCCCCCTCTCTCTCTCTGTTTCTCTTCCTCTCGCTCCATGTCTCTCTCTCTGTTTCTCTCTCTCTGTCTCTCTCTGTTTCTCTCTCTGTTTCTATTTCTCTCTCTCTGTTTCTCTCTCTCTCTGCCTCTCTCTCTGTCTCTCTGTTTCTCTCATTCAAGCTTACATGCTATTGTAAGGTGGTTTGTTATGTGCAATAAAGAGTATCATTGTTAATTCAACATTGGCATGTTTAGTTATTATTAAGTTATTATGGGGGCATTACATGTTTATATGTAAGACTTTTAAAACAAATTGACGTTGATATTGAACCATAGAGCCAAGGAAATAAAAATAAAACAGGCATTTTCTCCATTCAGTTTGTGTTGATATAATGGTCTTCTCTACCTTGGGAAGCATAGTCTGTGCTTATTAAAATGTTCCTCACAATCAGCATAGTATGTGCTTATTAAAATGTTCCTCAGAATCAGCATAGTATGTGCTTATTAAAATGTTCCTCACAATCAGCATAGTATGTGCTTATTCAAATGTCCCTCACAATCAGCATAGTACAGTATGTGCTTATTAAAATGTTCCTCACAATCAGCATACATCTTTGGAAGGAGTGTTCAGTCAGACATTTAGGGACATTCTTTTTACCATGTGACTCAGATCAGATTTTCACAACAGTGTGAACAGCACACATATCACATGAAATCTGATCTTTTCAATTCTGATTGGGCCACTTTCATATGTGGTCCTAAATCAGATGCAGGTCTGGTCTTTTGCAATGCAACCTCAGTCTGAACAGTCATGTGACTTTCATGCAACTTTTATGTCACTCTAGATTGACATTTGTCACAATTTTCGTTACGTCCATCTTCTTTATTGTTCATTTGCGCATGCAGGTCAGTTTAGGAGCCTGACCAGTTCACACTGGAATAGGGGTGTAAAGGTACACGTATCCGTACCGAACCGTTTCAGTGTGTACCATACCGTACCGAACAGCTGTGTACCGAACGAATACAACGGTATGTTAACCACAAACGACTGCCCACCGGGAGCTGTTTTTTCCACAATCTAATATAATAATAATTATTATTTTATTTTATTTTTTACAAGTCGACTATTCATTATTTAAATCAGATTTGAGCACTAAGGTTTGCAGTGTGAATGTAGCCTAAACAATTTTACACAGATTAATTTTAATTGAGAATTATTGAAAGCCAGTGGCCTTTAATTTGTCCTCCTGTGATGTCATCGGAGGATGTACTTGTTGTGTAAATGACAGGATCTTAAGGTTTCTGAAGGATATGTTGGTGACAGATACATTTGAACAGAATACTGATGATTTACCACAATATTACGGAGATTTTAAAACAAAACAATGTATTGATTCCCAAATACATTATGTGAAAAACTTAAAGGGGATATTTCACTTTAGTAGAACCTGTCAAATTGCATACGTTTTACCTCATATAGTTAAAGTAGATAAGTAGACAACAGGGACAGCAGTGGTCACTATTTACTAGTAGATGACTTTAGATAGAGGTAAGACAGCTAGCTTACTAGTAGATGACTTTAGATATAGGTAAGACTGCTAGTTTACTAGTAGATTACTTTAGATAGAGGTAAGACAGCTAGCTTACTAGTAGATTACTTTACATTGAGATAAGACTGATAGTTTACTAGTAGATTACTTTACATTGAGGTAAAACTGATAGTTTACTAGTAGATTACTTTACATAGAGGTCAGACTGATGACAAGTTCTACTAAAGTGAAATATCCCTTTAAGAATGTAATAATAATGTAATAATGATGTATAAGAATGTAGTAAAACATCTTCCTTGGTAGAATCGATTACAGAAGACTGGAACAAAATACAGTTCAGATGTGTTATGGGAGAAATGTCCCTTTACATCTATGTAACTTATTATATTAATACAATGAGCTGATTCAACCTGTATTATATTACTAAAATGAGCTGATTCAACTTATTATATTAACACATTTCTCGTTGTTGGCCGCCATGCGTTGGTTGCCAATAACGAGATTTCTCGTTATTTAATCGTTATTTCTTTTATTAGCGATATCCATTCATTTTTCATCCGTCCAGCCTGACATTATCATTGGGAATGGCTCTGAGCTCGAAAAGGGCAAATACCGCCCCCTATCATCTCCCGGATGGTAATGCACATCAATGGATTGGATTGAGTGAAAAAGTGCATCAGAGAAATACTCCGGTCCAGGATTGTCCTATCTCTGGCAAGCAGTGTCGTGTTACCACATTCACTGGCGAGGCTGGAAGCAGCTTGGATTATGCGTTTCGGACTATAATGTTGGATCAATAAACGCGATCAATATTTGGAATGGCGATCAGGAATTGGATTCATCTTTTTGCAGAACATCTGATCTGAGGTAAGGAATCTATGTTACCAGTTTTGGGTTGATCAGAGTTGTTTTTCACAGATTTAACAACGTGTGTGTGTGTGTGTGTGTGTGTGTGTGTGTGTGTGTGTGTGTCTGGCGTTAGGCGCTGAGCGCGGCACGAATAAATGCTTTTTCAGCACGCTTTTGTATTGTGCGTTTAATGTGTAATCTAGCGTTTATTTGAAAACGATTCATAAATCAGCCGGAAAATGACAACGTGTTTTGTGTATTCCAGTAAATGGCTATTTTCGCGGAATTTCTCTGAAATTACTAGAACTCTCCGAAACTATACTCGTATTCAAAATGGTATAAAACGGAAATGTACTGATGAAAAAACAATCCGTTTCATACATGTTGACTACAAGCAAGTCATTGATAAGCGACGGGTGTATTAGACACATAGCCATAATTTAAGATATAGTTTATGCGTTCGCAAATTTGCTCGTCCTACCATTGAATAACGTGGTGGCATCCAAGCGATAAATCGTCATATCCGGGTGGCAACCAATGTGTTAATACAAGGAGCTGATTCAACTAATTATATTAATAAAATGAGCTGATTCAATTTATTATATTAATACAAGGAGCTGATTCTGTAACGGTTTCACTAAGCCAGAACACAGGTGCAGACACAAACAAGCAGAGACGATGTGGAATCAGAGTATAACCCAAATGTCGGGTGTATTTAATGAGAATAGAAGAGTAACAGAATCCAGTCGCTAGACAGTCCAGGGAGTGAACGGGTACAGGGTACTCAGACGGGCGTAGGGGTCGTAGCCAGGAGCGGGTATTGAGACAGACCGGGGAGCGAGCAGGTACAGGGTAGTCAGACGGGCGTAGGGGGTCGTAGCCAGGAGCGGATACTCAGACTGTCCAGGGAGCGAGCAGGTACAGGGTAGTCAGACGGGCATAGGGGTCGTAGCCAGGAGTGGGTACTCATACAGTCCAGGGATGTTCACGGAGAAAAAGGTCAGGCAGGCAGAGATCATTCACGGGAATCCAAGATGGGGGAAAAGGGAGTGGAGCCAGGCAGGAACTATGAGCAAAAGGAGGACAAGGACGTTAGAAGCACAATAGAACACGGACTGATAAATAGAACAAGGCACGAGAATACAGACTGACTGGAAATAAGGAACTACAGCCTCATGATCCTATTAATACAAGGAGCCGATTCAGCAAGTTTGCGGACGACACAACTGTGGTGGGGCTCATTAAGAACAATGACGAGGCTCACTACGGGGATGAGGTGAGCCAACTGATCACGTGGTGCGGGAACAACAACCTCATTCTCAATGTGGAGAAAACAAAGGAGGTTGTTGTCGACTTCCGGAGAGCGCACACCCAGTGGTGGAGAGAGTGAGAAACACCAAATTCCTGGGTGTGCACATCACAGAGGACCTCTCCTGGAACACCAACACTGCATCATTGGCGAAGAAAGCTCAACAGCGTCTCTACTTCCTCCTCAAACTGAGAAGAGCTGGAGCCTCAGTGCCCATCCTGTGCTCCTTCTACCGGGGCACCATCGAGAGCCTCCTGACCAGCTGCATAACCGCGTGGTACGGCGGCTGCACAGCATCCTGCCGCAAGCCCCTGCAGCGCACGGTCGGAACAGCTGAGAGGATCGTTGGTGCCCCCCTCCCTTCCCTCCAGGACATCTACAATACACGCCTGGCCCGCAAAGTATTACGCATTGCGAGCGACATCACCCACCCCTCACAACGCTTTTTCACTCTCCTGCCCTCCGGGAGGAGAATGAGGAGCCTCCGAGCCAGGACCAGCAGACTGAAAGACAGCTTCATACACCAGGCTCTCAGGAAGCTGAACTCTCTCCCAGCTCTCCCCCCTCTCTTACCCTGCCACCACAGAACCTGGACTAAGAACACCCCCCCCCCCCCACTGACACACACACACACACACACACACACACACACACACACACACACACACACACACACACACACACACACACACACACACACACACACACACACGCACACACACACACACCCAGCTCTCCCCCCTCTCTCTTACTCTGCCCCCCACAGACTCTGGACTAACCCCTCCCCCCACTGACACACACACTGACACAGACTGCCACTTTACAAACTCATTGCCACTTTACTTACTGCCATTATTTAGTTTTATTTATTTAGTTTACATCATATTAGTTTACTGCCATTACCATCATCTCACTGCCACTTTACTGCCTTTATTGTATTATTGTATTTTACTGCTATTATTTATTATTCATATTTACTATGTACCACTGCTGCTAAAAGTTTTGCACTAAGTTCTCGTTTACCTCTATTCTCTCTTACCTCTACATTCACTCGTACATTCACTTTTTTTAGCTACTGTCTACATTGTATATAGTCCTGTATACTGTCCATATGTTACTTTATGTTTATAGTGTACTATATGTTACTTTATGTTTATATTAGATCTTGTGTTTTACATACACTGTGGGAAGGGGGAAACGCAATTTCATGTCTCTGTATGTCTTGCATATTACGAGAGAGAGGTAACAATAAAGCTGACTTTGACTTTGATAGTGGGCCACTTCAGATCTACCTGCCTAGATTAGCTTTTCAGTTCACTTTAACTGTCATTCTTACTGAAAAAATAACAAAAATATGTATTGTTTTTATGCACTGCATGATGCGAAGCAGACTTATGTTGAATATGTGTTTGTGTGTGAAGACCTTCTGATGTGTCACCTCTTCCCAGCATGCCTCCATAGCCCAGCATGCCTCCATATCCCTGTGTTTTAACTACCTCATTATGAAGCAGAAGAAATGTGCATATTTCCATACCTTGGTTTCATCTCTAGAATGTGGAAGATTGTGAAAGCATATTGCCTAGGCCCTATAGGGAGTTAGAATTAGACCAAGCGGTAGGTCTATTAGAAGACCTAATGAATTGTATGTTTGTGTGTATGTATATATATATATATACTCCTTCCTTCATACAGTAGAGTATATGTTTTTGCTTTCTATGTGTGATATCTGGTGCACAGGGCTTTCTACGTGTGATATCTGGTGCACAGGGCTTTCTACGTGTGATATCTGGTGCACAGGGCTTTCTACGTGTGATATCTGGTGCACAGGGCTTTCTACGTGTGATATCTGGTGCACAGCACAGGGCTACATGGACTGACATGACTCCCTGTCTCAATGGAATAATTTGGTGTCAGTTTTCACTCTTTTCTTTGATAAGTAACTCCATTGTGCCTTAATCCACAAGCACATAATCAGCTTTTAAAATCCCAATGCACTCTGGGAAGTCTGATGACTGCCTCCCAGAAATAAAAGCATTCGAAGTTAGACAGACAATAGAATAGAATAGAATAGAATAGAATAGAATAGAATAGAATAGAATAGAATAGAAGTACTTTATTTATCCAGAGGGAAATTCGGCACTACAGATCGCTCACAGTAAACATTTAGGTAGTCAAAAACAAAAGTCACGAATAAGAATAAAAATATGAATAAATAATAAAATACAGTCCGGGATATACATTCTGATATGTATATACATTCTAGAATATACAGCCAAAAATATACAGAAATATACAGTAAAATGTACAGTAATAAGTGTCAAATTGTAAAATGTCGCTTTAAAAGTAAACGTAGCTTTTTAGAAAAAAGTCGCTTTTTAAACAGTTGTCATGAAACATTAGTTAGACAGTAGCTTTTTTAAACAGTTGTCAGGAGACATTAGTGGTAATTTCTAGAGAACATTTGACTAAATGCCGTCATGCCCTGTGTGTTGTATATATCATCTTGGCTGATAGTGACTTCCTGTCAAAGTCCCATCTGCCAAAAGGCTTCCTAGGTTGGGTTGATAAGGTCAGGTGGTTCTGTGTTAAGACCAGGTTATTCTGTGTAGATAAGGTGGTTCTGTGTTTATAAGACCATGTGGTTCTGTGTAGATAAGACCAGGTTATTCTGTATATATAACATTTACATTTTACATTTAGTCATTTAGCTGACGCTTTTATCCAAAGCGACTTACAAGTTCTGTACGACAAGTCATCAGGAAGGGCACAACTCTATCAGCTGAGTAACAATGTTCATCAAAGTGTTGAGTGCTACAGTGTAGGTTAGTTTATTAGGACAAATGTATGACAGTAAGGTTAGTTAGGGTTAGATATCTTTTTTTTTATTTCTTTTATTTTATTTCAGATAATGGTTGAAGAAGTGCGTCTTTAGTCGACGGCGAAAGATTGGACGGGTTTCGGCTGTTCTAACTGGGGTGGGTAGTTCATTCCACCATTGTGGGGCAAGGACTGAGAAAAGGCAGGTTTTCTTTGATGACCCTCTCAGAGCTCGGATAGGAGGAGTTGGTCTGAGGCGGCCAGAAGATGCAGAGCATAGGGGTCTTGAGGGTGTGTAGTTGGAGACCATTGACCGGAGGTAGGCGGGAGCGGTTCCCTTTGCCGCACGGTATGCTAGGTCGAGGGCCTTGAAGCGGATTCGTGCAGCAATGGGGAGCCAGTGCAGGTCCCTAAGAAGTGGGGTGACATGGGCCGACTTCGGTAGGTTTGAGATCAGGCGGGCCGCTGCATTCTGAATGAGTTGAAGAGGCTTGGTGGCAGTGGCCGGGAGGCCAGCGAGCAGTGCGTTGCAGTAGTTGCAGTAAGACCAGGTGGTTCTGTGTTTATAAGACCATGTGGTTCTGTGTAGATAAGGTGGTTCTGTGTGGATAAGACCAGGTGGTTCTGTGTTGATAATACCAGGTAGTTCTGTGTTTATAAGACCAGGTGGTTCTGTGTTGATAAGACCAGGTGGTTCTGTGTTTATAAGACCAGGTGGTTCTGTGTTGATAAGACCAGGTAGTTCTGTGTTGATAAGACCAGGTGGTTCTGTGTTGATAAGACCATGTGGTTCTGTGTTGATAAGACCAGGTAGTTCTGTGTTGATAAGACCAGGTGGTTCTGTATTGATAAGACCAGGTGGTTCTGTATTGATAAGACCAGGTGGTTCTGTGTTTATAAGACCAGGCGGTTCTGTGTTGATAATACCAGGTAGTTCTGTGTTGATAATACCAGGTGGTTCTGTGTTGATAATACCAGGTGGTTCTGTGTTTATAAGACCAGGTGGTTCTGTGTTGATAATACCAGGTAGTTCTGTGTTTATAAGACCAGGTGGTTCTGTGTTGATAAGACCAGGTGGTTCTGTGTTGATAAGACCATGTGGTTCTGTGTTGATAAGACCAGGTGGTTCTGTGTTGATAAGACCAGGTGGTTCTGTGTTAATAAGACCAGGTGGTTCTGTGTTGATAAGACCAGGCGGTTCTGTGTTGATAAGACCAGGTGGTTCTGTGTTGATAAGACCAGGTAGTTCTGTGTTTATAAGACCAGGTGGTTCTGTATTGATAAGACCAGGTGGTTCTGTGTTTATAATACCAGGCGGTTCTGTGTTGATAAGACCAGGTGGTTCTGTGTTGATAAGACCATGTGGTTCTGTGTTGATAAGACCAGGTGGTTCTGTGTTGATAAGACCAGGTGGTTCTGTGTTGATAAGACCAGGTGGTTCTGTGTTGATAAGACCAGGTGGTTCTGTGTTGATAAGACCAGGTAGTTCTGTGTTTATAAGACCAGGTGGTTCTGTATTGATAAGACTAGGTGGTTCTGTGTTTATAATACCAGGCGGTTCTGTGTTGATAAGACCAGGTGGTTCTGTGTTGATAAGACCAGGTAGTTCTGTGTTTATAAGACCATGTGGTTCTGTGTTGATAAGACCAGGTGGTTCTGTGTTTATAAGACCATGTGGTTCTGTGTTGATAAGACCAGGTGGTTCTGTGTTGATAAGACCAGGCGGTTCTGTGTTGATAAGACCAGGTGGTTCTGTGTTGATAAGACCAGGTGGTTCTGTATTGATAAGACCAGGTGGTTCTGTATTGATAATACCAGGTGGTTCTGTGTTGATAAGACCAGGTGGTTCTGTGTTGATAAGACCAGGTGGTTCTGTGTTGATAAGACCAGGTGGTTCTGTGTGGATTAAAATCAACCTGATGTTGTCCAAGTGTTGCTCAAACAATCAGCCCTTAAAGCCGGACATCTTAAAAATGCATTAGCGTACCATGTTCTGTTAATGATACTGTCAGGCCTTTGTGTACATGTTGATTAGCCTGAGGGGGGTGGTGGGGGGAGTACTGAATGGAAGTGCGCTCTGCTGATTTAGCTAATGAAACTGTTTAAATATATTGGCTTAGCAGCAGCAGCAGCAACAACCACAACAACAGCAGCAACAAAGCAGCAGCTCTGACCAGCTGTCAAAGACCCTCCTTGTTAATAATGATCTGTTTGGCAGGAGGCTCGTATCCTGACAGATTAAAAGCTCACAGATGGGAGAAGCTGATCAGTGTCTCACTAGACATTGATTGATTGATTGATTGATTGATTGATTGATTGATTGATTGATTGATTGATTGATTGATTGATTGATTGATTGATTGATTGATTGAAAACTTTAAAACAGATTGAAAACAGATTGCAGAATGGGTACAATACAGTATGGCTCAATACACACAATTGTTAAAGGGATGCAGACCAGAGAAATACTTTCATCTTGTTTACATCAGGGTCCCCCATTTTCAATTCATAATGAAGTTCATTCATCACTGCTGATCAGTGTCTCACTAGACATCACTGTTGATCAGTGTCTCACTAGACACAATAGTCATGACCCAGATGGCAGTAACTTTGATCCATTGCTCTTTTGTAGAAGAGGCATCGTAAGCCATTAAAGGAACACTCCACCAAAAAAAATAAAGACAATTTATTACCCAATCATCTCACACACATCCCAAAACTATAAACTGTCTTTTACTAATGCATTTGGTGTGAGAGTTAAAGAGTTAAAAAGTGGGAATCAGTTCAAAGTTGGTCAAAGTCACACTGAGGACGCCTGGTCTTCAGGTGCAGATGGTCACCAATCAATGGCTGGCGGCACAGCAGCTACAATAGCAAACAAACAGAAAAACATGGAAGAACACTAGGGTCAAACCCTAACCCCAACCCTAATTACATTCTCCTGAGCTCTGATATGATTCATGCTCAGTGTATATTATTGCAGGAACAACAACCATTTGTTGTTCTTCATGCTGGACAGGAAGGTCAGGGGGTTATGGTTAGTGAAAGGATTATGACTGGCGTTGACCCTGAACCCACATATAAGATAAGATATTCCTTTTGTTGACAGAATCCGGCTATAGGGCGACAATAATGTGGTCAAGAGGCATGGTTTCTATCTTTAGCCTTTAACTGGCGTGGTTTATTTATTCACATGGCAGAGCAGCAGTTCTATAGTTCTCCTCTCACTGAGAGGCTGGGGGGAAAGAGAAAGAGTGGGAGGAGACATCTATATTTATACTCGCCACCTGGTGGTGTTCCTGAGTGGCTCCGCCTAGAGCGCCCTCTAGTGGAAACAGTTATATATGCAGTTAGACAGTTACTAACAATCCTACACAGAGCCTCTGACTTCAACACCTTTATTGATCCCCTTGGTGAAATTCCTCGAAGAACTGTAAGGACCAGATTAACGCCAGCGCCTCCATTTCCACCACTGAATAATTTAAATGGTGCCGGTTGAAGTTACGTGAAAAGAAACAAACTGGGTGTTCAGTACCTCCTTCCTTCCTGTTCAGCACCTCCTTCCTTCCTGTTCAGTACCTCCTTCCTGTTCAGCACCTCCTTCCTTCCTGTTCAGCACCTCCTTCCTTCCTGTTCAGTACCTCCTTCCTTCCTGTTCAGCACCTCCTTCCTTCCTGTTCAGTACCTCCTTCCTGTTCAGCACCTCCTTCCTTCCTGTTCAGTACCTCCTTCCTTCCTGTTCAGCACCTCCTTCCTTCCTGTTCAGTACCTCCTTCCTTCCTGTTCAGTACCTCCTTCCTGTTCAGTACCTCCTTCTGTTCAGTACCTCCTTCCCTCCTGTTCAGTACCTCCTTCCCTCCTGTTCAGCACCTCCCTCCTGTTCAGTACCTCCTTCCCTCCTGTTCAGTACCTCCTTCCCTCCTGTTCAGTACCTCCTTCCTTCCTGTTCAGCACCTCCTTCCTTCCTGTTCAGCACCTCCTTCCTTCCTGTTCAGTACCTCCTTCCTTCCTGTTCAGTACCTCCTTCCCTCCTGTTCAGTACCTCCTTCCCTCCTGTTCAGTACCTCCTTCCCTCCTGTTCAGTACCTCCTTCCCTCCTGTTCAGTACCTCCTTCCCTCCTGTTCAGTACCTCCTTCCTTCCTGTTCAGTACCTCCTTCCCTCCTGTTCAGTACCTCCTTCCCTCCTGTTCAGTACCTCCTTCCTTCCTGTTCAGTACCTCCTTCCTTCCTGTTCAGTACCTCCTTCCTTCCTGTTCAGTACCTCATTCCTTCCTGTTCAGTACCTCCTTCCCTCCTGTTCAGTACCTCATTCCTTCCTGTTCAGTACCTCCTTCCTTCCTGTTCAGTACCTCCTTCCTTCCTGTTCAGTACCTCCTTCTCTCCTGTTTAGTACCTCCTTCTCTCTTGTTCAGTACCTCCTTCCTTCCTGTTCAGTACCTCCTTCCTGTTCAGTACCTCCTTCCCTCCTGTTCAGTACCTCCTTCCCTCCTGTTCAGTACCTCCTTCCCTCCTGTTCAGTACCCCCTTCCCTCCTGTTCAGTACCTCCTTCCTGTTCAGTACCTCCTTCCCTCCTGTTCAGTACCTCCTTCCCTCCTGTTCAGTACCCCCTAGTACTGGCAGCTCCAGCACCAACTCCCCTGCCATCCACTTGAGTTCTAAAGGGCATCTGAACGTTTGGCGCTGCAGGCACAGGAGAGCAACAGAGCAGGTACCAGCAGCAGTGTGAGGGTAGAACACACAAATGCAGCCTTCCTACTCAAAAGGTTTGTCAGTGAGGCCACCACAGTGGGTGGTAATACCCACACATCAGCTCTTTCTTTGTTGTTGGCACAGGATACCTGTCAATAGCCTCAAGCTGAGCTCTGCCAGGGCACACCCGCCCTTGGCCCACAACCTGACTGTTGCTTTAGCAAATTCACATTCAACCAAGCAATCAAAGAGCCTTAAGATGCTGAACACGACATCCCCAAGAGTCACTGAACACAACAACATCTCACGTATGCAGTACAGCCTGTTAGTCCACGGAAACCCTTATTCACCAGGTGCTGGAATGTGGCTGGAACTTCTGGAAGCATTCCGTAACACAAAAGATTGTATGAGACCATTCCCCCAGGTGTAGTGAATTCCTTTGTGTCAGTGGCAACTTGCCAGTAACCCTTCAAAAGATCTAGTTCTGTCACAAACATTGCATTACTTACCTCACCAACACAATCGTCAACACATGGCACTGGGTAACATGCAGGCTTAGAGGCAGCATGAACCTTCATGAAATCTGTACAAAGATCTATCGGATCTATCATGCTTAGGAACAAGCAAACACAACGAAGCCCATTTGGACGATGCTGGTTCTGCTATACAAGGGTTAGGGTTAGGGTTGCCAGGCTCTAGCATGTACTCAACCTCTTCTTCCATGCGCTTGGCCACTGGAACACGATAGAAGCATTGTTTAACAGGTTTTGCATCCCCAACATCTATGTCATGCTATGACAGAGTGTCTGAATAACTCTTCCTCGTAACAAACGTTTGAATAGATAGAAAATGCAGACAACTGAGAGAAATATTTTGTTGTGTCTGTAAACATGAGCACTGGATACAGTGAAACCTCAGAAAACCAAACTCTGATGGCGCACAAAGAAACCCAGAGTGTACATCAAGTCAAGTGAAGTCAAGTCAAGTCATTTATTTATATAGCGCATTTAAAAGCTCAGATAGCCGACCAAAGTGCTGTACAGTAACTACAGAATTAAAAACTATATGTAGAAGGGTGGATTATCCCTACTTCATGAGAGTAGTTGTGCACCGTCACCAGGTAGTGGGAACACAGCAGATCTGGGTCCGGCTGCGTCCCTGACTGTAGTGTAGGGGTATTAGAATTGGGATTTAGCAGAGGGAGCGGATGGGGCCTAGGGTTTACTAACCTAGGGGTCTGTGCTGGTCCTTCTTGCCCTCCGGGCGACCTACAGTAATTCCCCAAACACCCACACTTCCCCTAATACTTCCCCACACCCTCTCACACCCGGTGGCAGTAGTGATGGATGATATAATTTCTCCCCAAAGCAGTACCGTTCCTTGTTGACGAGCAGAGACCTGTCCAGAACACCTGTCCAGAACACCTGCCCCAACGATACATAGGCCGGGGATAAGGAGGGGTTACGCAGTAATGCACATTAATTGAAAGGAAGGGGTTAAACAATAATGCACATTAATTGACACACACAGTGATCCCATTTGTACGCCTCTTCTTTTATATAAATTAGAATGCAATTACTACAAGGCACAATGCATGGCACTTAGATCTTACACATGTAAAAGGGTTCATATAATTTGCCCTCGTCCGCAGGGAGAGAGAGAGAGGGTACGGGCGAGCTCTGCGAGCTACTCAATGGGAATGGTTATTATTATACACACGTGCGGTCTGCACACCTTAACCACACAACACATGTAACCAAAAAATACAGTGGGCCCACAATTGAAACAAAAGTCCTAGCTAAGCCGGCATTACCCAAAATAACAAAAATCCAAGAGGGTCGAGCAGAATGGGATGCTCAACCGTATCAAAGGCGGCGGTGAGGTCTAGGAGGAGAAGAATGGCACAGCTGCCCGAGTCAATGGTGAGCAGCAGGTCATTATAGATCGTAAGTAGTGCTGATTCAGTGCTGTGAGCTTCCCTGAAACCTGACTGGAACTTATCAATACATTTGTTATGATCTAAGTATGGAAGGAGCTGTGACAGGACTACCTTTTCCAAGATCTTAGCTAGGAAAGGAAGTTTAGAAATGGGCCTGTAGTAGAGTGTGGCAGGGTCAAGGGTAGTTTTTTCTAGGAGGGGCTCAACCATGGCTTGAGGCAGGAGGGGATGGACCCAGAGGTTATGGCGCTATTAACAATGGCAAGGATACTGGGATCCAGTGTGTCAAGGCTGTCTTTTAGGAGACGGGTTGGGACAGTGTCAAGGGGACACGTAACAGAATCATGCTAGAAATAATCTCAGTGAGAGATGCTAGGGAGATGGGTTCAAAGCTGTTGAGTTGGGCCACACAGAGTGGAGGGGAGTTGGGGTGAGGGTGGAGGGCAGGGTGCTGGACCTAATTCTTTCCACCAAGTGTTCCTTTATTAATCCCATTGGGGGAATTCAAGAATGTCTAGAGCACGGACGTAACAAGCCAACCACAGATGAGCCATGAATCTAATGATAGCCGGTGGCTCTCTACCTACTGGTCTACCTCTCTACCTACTGGTCTACCTCTCTACCTACTGGTCTACTGCTCTACCTACTGGTCTACTGCTCTACCTACTGGTCTACCTCTCTACCTACTGGTCTACCTCTCTACCTACTAGTCTACCGCTCTACCTACTGGTCTACTGCTCTACCTACTGGTCTACCACTCTACCTACTGGTCTACCTCTCTACCTACTGGTCTACCTCTCTACCTACTGGTCTACCTCTCTACCTACTGGTCTACCTCTCTACCTACTGGTCTACCTCTCTACCTACTGGTCTACCACTCTACCTACTGGTCTACCGCACTACCTACTAGTCTACCTCTCTACCTACTGGTCTACCGCTCTACCTACTGGTCTACCACTCTACCTACTGGTCTACCTCTCTACCTAGTGTTCTACCTCTCTACCTACTGGTCTACCTCTCTACCTACTGGTCTACCTCTCTACCTACTGGTCTACCTCTCTACCTACTGGTCTACCGCTCTACCTACTGGTCTACCTCTCTACCTACTGGTCTACTGCTCTACCTACTGGTCTACCACTCTACCTACTGGTCTACCTCTCTACCTACTGATCTACCGCTCTACCTACTGGTCTACCTCTCTACCTACTGGTCTAGCTCTCTACCTACTGGTCTAACTCTCTACCTACTGGTCTACCTCTCTACCTACTGGTCTACCTCTCTACCTACTGGTCTAGCTCTCTACCTACTGGTCTACCTCTCTACCTACTGGTCTACCTCTCTACCTACTGGTCTACCTCTCTACCTACTGGTCTACCTATCTAGCTACTGGTCTACCTCTCTACCTACTGGTCTACCTCTCTACCTCTCTACATACTGGTCTACCTCTCTACCTACTGGTCTACCACTCTACCTACTGGTCTACCGCACTACCTACTAGTCTACCTCTCTACCTACTGGTCTACCTCTCTACCTACTGGTCTAGCTCTCTACCTATACTACTGGTCTACCACTCTACCTACTGGTCTACCTCTCTACCTACTGGTCTACCGCTCTACCTACTGGTCTACCTCTCTACCTACTGGTCTACCTCTCTACCTACTGGTCTACCGCTCTACCTACTGGTCTACCACTCTACCTACTGGTCTAGCTCTCTACCTATACTACTGGTCTACCACTCTACCTACTGGTCTACCACTCTACCTACTGGTCTACCACTCTACCTACTGGTCTACCTCTCTACCTACTGGTCTAGCTCTCTACCTATACTACTGGTCTACCACTCTACCTACTGGTCTACCGCTCTACCTACTGGTCTACCTCTCTACCTACTGGTCTACCTCTCTACCTACTGGTCTACCGCTCTACCTACTGGTCTACCACTCTACCTACTGGTCTACCGCACTACCTACTAGTCTACCTCTCTACCTACTGGTCTACCTCTTCTAATATTGTCTGTTTTCATTTAAATGTAAAGATATTTTCAAAAAAAATTATATTTGTGTGTTCTCACTATCTTGTTTTTATTTGTGTTTGTTTTAACCTCTTAAGCCCGAGCAGTCCGGTACCGGTACGAGATTGATCATGCCATAAATCCATCTCTCTCAAGAGTAAAGACCCTAACCCTGTAAAAACAGCAGTCAAAGTGTATATTTTCAGCACTACGTTTGTTTACCCATGATTTGAAGTGTTATTAATGATATATGAGTTTATAGAAATCTCAGCGCATCAAGTCGGAAAAAGGCGTTTATTGACGCGAGGACCAGTGATGCGTTCCTCATGGGACGGGGTTGCACGCAGTGCAGCCAAAGTTTTGTGAGCAGAAGCGCGTGCACGCACACACACGGGTGTGCACGGCACGCGCGTGCACACAGGAATGCGCTGCACTCGCCAACTCGCTATAAGTACCCAGCTGGGCTACTTTGCATATCAATAGCGCCGGTCGTCAGGTGTGTTAAATACGTTCTCAGATACATTCACACAGAACTTGTGAATGAAATGTGTTACATTCCATTCGTAGAGGCAATTAGGCATTGTCTTTAGTCTGTGCTTAAGCGAGGGAACATTTTATGCCCATGGGAGCGCGCGTGTACGTGGCGTCATTAGCGTGCGTGCAATCAGTGTTGATATGACGAACGCAACACTGGCGAGGACTTGGCGCAAGATTGAACTCTGCCATTGGAAAGGGGAGATTTGGCCCAATCCATAGATGTGCAACATGGCTATAATAAGGTAATTTATAGGCCTGATATTCTATATTCTATAATCCTATTTCAAATTGCATGTGTCCGGATGGCAGAATTCAGTACTGTATCTACAAAACCTCCTGTTAATCATCTGCCCTTTATTCATTTGCTTAGATTTTTTGTACACGTGATCTCAAGAAGGTGCTGAATGAGCGGTCAGGTGGCGTAGCGGAGATTGTGCTCGTCACCAATGCAAGAGGCTGCGGTCTCGACTCCCGGAGAGTCAGCATTGCCTTGGCTTGGGCTGATCGCTATACTAACTCGTTTGGCTGAGTTAGGGGGAGGGAAGCCGTGGGTGGGTCCTGGGCGTTGTGGACAGCGACCCCTACAGTTCGGTCGGGGCGCCTGCACAGCGAGGGTAGGATCTGGAGAGAGGTAGTGCGACCTTCCACATGTTACACTCTCCCAGTGAGAATCTGCGCTGTCAGGCTGGCTGCCGGCTGGCTGCACATGCGTCAGAGGAAAGCATGTGACAGTATCCGGCCTCTCGGACCAACAGTAGGGGGGGGTGCGCAACAACCAGGAAGGGGGTTGGGAATTGGCATAACGACTAACAGTGGGATGGGAGAAAAATCGGAAAAAGGAGGGGGGAAAAGATAATATAAAAAAAAATTAAAAAAAATAAGGTGCTGAATGAGCTATTTTTCATGTCTGGACAATTTTAGCATGGTGTTATTCACCATCAAAAATGATTATCTTTTTTGTATATTCTCCTTTGGTTCATTACAATTTACTCAAGCCTAGTAACAGACACAATATTTCTGACACTGGGAATACATTCCCTGAGATCCATATATGTCCCTAGATACCAATTAAGCATTACATCACATGACGGAGTGTGTTATACTCATTAGATCACGCCTAGGGGTGGTTGTTAGGCCCGACGCGCAGCGGAGGGTTGTTAGACCCCCCTAGGCGTGATCTAATGAGTATAACACATGACTTCAAGTGATGTAATGCTTTTATACAACGGCCGAATTCACCCAACCTTATTGCTATACAATAAACACACAGTAATTAAAGCATAATGGAGATTTATTCACAAAACCATCCACAGAAAAAGTAGGTCAAAAAAAAAAAAAAAAATAAGTTGCCTCCGTGTCTAGAAGCAGAGGGAGGTGCTACAAAGCATGCCATCTAACAACAAACTTCATATAAATCCCGCAATTTATTATTGTTTTGACAATGGGTCATGACAAACCAATTACATAATCCAACATATGTGTAAACAACTAACATATTCCAGTTGACTGTATCTTTTTTAAATGATTCGTTACGAATATATCCATACTTCCATTGTGTCCGGGACATCCAGTGAAATCGCTTCGTGTGACGGCCTTTTTATTTATTTATTATTATTTTTTAAGTCCGCGATTTTTCTTTTGTTTCACAATGGGTCATGACAAACCAATTACATAATCCAACATATGTGTAACGAACTAACATATTCCAGTTGACTGTATCTTTTTTGGAGGATTCGTTCAAAATATATTCACACTTCCATTTGTCTATCTATGGCGGATTCATTCAGTCTCATTAAAAAAATAAAAAAATTCGGTTGTGGGAGGGATCTGGGGTCACGTGGAGTGTGTTATACGAAATAACAACGTCTAACTTGACTGTTTCAGCCAATCAGAATAAAAAAATATGGCTAGGGCTTAAGAGGTTAATGTTGTTCTATATAAATGGAATGCATTTATATAGCAGCTTTTATCCAAAGTGCTTTACGATTTGTTCCTCACATTCACCCATTCACTCACACATTCACACCGATGGTAGAGGCAGCCATGCAAGGTGCCAACCTGCTCATTGGGAGAAGGGGTTAAGTGTCTTGCTCAAGGGCACTTCGAGGTGCTGCCCTGGAGGAGCAGGAATCGAACTGGGGACCTCCAGATTATTCACACACCCACCCACAGACACTACCAAATGCATAATGTACTCGGATAGGCTCCGCCGAGAGAGAGAGAGAGAGAGAGAGAGAGAGAGAGAGAGAGAGAGAGAGAGAGAGAGAGAGAGAGAGAGAGAGAGAGAGAGAGAGAGAGAGAGAGAGAGAGAGAGAGAGAGAGAGAGTACTTCTTAATCTCAAATTTAATGCTAGTAAGACTATGTCGTTTTCTAAAGCCAGGCCAGGTTACGATGACTTGCATATTTCTACTGTGAGTGGGTCTGAGAGTCTGAGAGTCTCGGAATATAAATACCTTGGTATTTGGCTTGAGGAACACTGTACATTTAAATATCATCTGGCGTCATCGAAACTACAGCAAAATATTGGCTTCTTGTATAGGAATAGAGCCAGCTTCCTTATGATTAGCAGAGTTGTTGAAGCAGTGTTCCTGTCTGTGTTGGATTGCGGCTTCCACTTTTAAACCCTTACACTCCGTATATCATTCAGTCATTAGATTTATCACTGGTGATGGTTATTTTACCCATTGTGTCCTATATAACAGGGCTGGATGCTCCTCCCTGGCATTGGCTTCGGTTACTACAGTATATAAAGCCATAATTGGAGATTGTCCAAATGATCTCACTTCTCTGCTGGAGTGGACGTCTGGACCATATGGTACAAGATCCATTGACTGGCTGTTACACTTAAAGCACCTAGAGTTTGTACTGAACTTGGGAAGTCTGCTTTTAGCTTCTGTGCTCCTGACAAACTCAATACTTTGGTATAATTCTGTCAGTTTAAATCCTTAATCACCAATCATTCCACCATAATCTGGAGGTGTTTTAATTGATTTGACAAACTCTATTATTTTTGCATTTATTCATTGTATTTATCATGTATTTATTATGTATGTATGCTCAACATCATTGGAATTAGGGCTTAATTTTTCAATTAATGAATTTCTTAGTTGAAATAAATATTTTATGAATGAAAATAGGAGTTTTCTAATTGTATTGGCTGTATTCTATAAAAGGCCACATTGTTAATGTTACCCTGTAGTAAAGCAGCTGCAGACCTATCATATAAAAGGATTTTGGGAACTTAACTATCTTGTAAATCACAATGTATATAGGCTATATACATTGTGATTTACAAGATAGTTAAGTTTCAAAAAACCTTTTCCATCTATGAATGAAATTCTTTAAGAGTGTCTGTGAATATGACCCATATTTATATGGTCAACATTGCAGGATTGGAACTTTAACAACTCTATGATAATCTACCAGCTGGATGTATTGAACCATACTGTAAGTAAAGTGATTAGTGAGGCAGTGGGTGAGAATAGTATCACCTGACCAGCTCTCCTCCAAGCCAAGGTTTCCTCCCTGCCAGCAGTGCCATCTGTACCAACCTTTGAAGACCAGTACAAAATACCACAGTTTAAAGTAACAGTATGTGAGATTATTAATACATTTTTATTATTTATATATTATTATTATTATTATTATTATTATTATTATTATTATTATTATTATTATTATTATTATTATTATTATTATTATTATTATTATTATTATTATTATTATTATTATTATTATTATATTATTATATTATTATTATTATTATTATTATTATTATTATTATTATTATTATTATTATTATTATTATTATTATTATTATTATTATTATTATTATTATTATTATTATTATTATTATTATTATTATTATTATTATTATTATTATTATTATTATTATTATTATTATTATTATTATTATTATTATTATTATTATTATTATTATTAATTTTCTTTTTTTAAGTGTGTGTGACCTTAACAAACAGTGTTCATTTCAGTTTCTCTTATTTATCAAAAGGCTACTGTGCTATTGAAAGCCCTGTTGTTTCATATGTTTCAAATGGGTTATATCAACTGTATCAAATGGGTTATATCAACTGTTTCAAATGGATTATACCAACTGTTTCAAATGGGTTATATCAACTGTTTCAAATGGGTTATATCTACTGTTTCAAATGGGTTGTATCAACTGTTTCAAATGGGTTATATCTACTGTTTCAAATGGGTTATATCAACTGTTTCAAATGGGTTATATCTACTGTTTCATATGGGTTGTATCAACTGTTTCAAATGGGTTATATCAACTGTTTCAAATGGGTTATATCTACTGTTTCAAATGGGTTATATCTACTGTTTCAAATGGGTTATATCTACTGTTTCAAATGGGTTATATCAACTGTTTCAAATGGGTTGTATCAACTGTTTCAAATGGGTTACAACTTACAGTATATCAACTGTTGGACATAGAGGTGATATTTACACTAGATGCATGCAACCTCTTAACCACTAATACCAGTGTTAGTATCAGTACTAATAAGTATCAGCTGATATAGAGGTCCCTGTATTGTATGGTTTGTGAAAGACGGGCAGAGATGACAGCTAGCACCAAAATCCATTCCGAATAAGAGACAATGGGCCCAGCACTTTGTTGGCGGTGTGAAAATATGACAGTCACCCACCTGCACTGGCAGATACGCATAGGATGGAGGAACCTTTTCAAAGCGCACACACACCCGCTCCGTCTCTGGGTGTGTGTGTGTGTGTGTGTGTGTGTGTGTGTGTGTGTGTGTGTGTGTGTGTGTGTGTGTGTGTGTGTGTGTGTGTGTGTGTGTGTGTGTGTGTGTGTGTGTGTGTGTGTGTGTGTGTGTGTGTGTGTGTGTGTGTGTGTGTGTGTGTGTGTGTGTGTGTGTGTGTGCGTGCGTGCGTGCGCGTACGTGCGAGTGTGTGTGTCTGTGAGACGAGAGGAGAGAAACGCTGCCGTTCGGGCGAGTGTGTGTGTGTGTGTGTGTGTGTGTGTGTGTGTGTGTCTGTGTCCCAATCGGCACCTCATAATATGTGAGAGGGAGAGACGAGGGGAGAGAAGTGCTGCGTGTAGCCCAAAAACTGCCACTGCCCTGGCTCATTGCTTGTGGAGCACGATATCATTAGGAAACGATTAGGAACACTGTCGAACACTTTTGAGGAAGTGCTGACAGTGGAACAGCTGAAGGTGGCAACTCTGCTGTCGAAACCGCTTCCGCATTATTTCCACTCTATGCTTGGTTTTGCTCATACTTTCAACAAACTCCTCCAATCACAGTTGATTGTGGGTGGGCGGTGGCAGATCAGAATTCTTACACATCACAGATCCAGTAAATTCAGAATGGCTTGTTTCAGTGGGGGAGGTTCTTGTCTCAGCTAAACTGCAGAAAACGGGACTGGGTAGAGATTTCACATTTAGTCAGTGTTGGTACAAGCCCACATTGCTTGAAAACAATGCAAAACACTGGAAAAGGCAATTTTTACAATAGGGGACATTTAAATGATATCTGAATCAGGAGATTATCTTTTCTGTCAACGTTTAAAGTGTATCTCTCCGTCGCATAAAGGCTGGCTGGTAGTGCATAGAATAAGGCATAGATTATTTTAATTAGTTTTCTCTAATGAACGCATCTATTTCTATATTTCCTATTGTTTCTCTATCTACTCCAGTGCGGCGTCAGAGACATTTGGCGGTCAGACGTGCTGCTTGCGCTGCTTGCGCATAACGGAGGATAGAGAGGCACTTGTGGAGAGAGCTAGGTTGCAAGGTTGCATTGACGACAGACAGCTGGACTGCCCTGACGACCGAACGCTATGTTACAGTCACTTTCCACTACATCACAGAGGACTGGTGAGTCACCACTGCAGTGTCACTAACTAGAGGTTTGCAGGATCGGCATATGGCACTACCTCGCGTAACAGTTAAAAGAAGCCATTCCCCATCCCTGGATAAAAACCCGGCTGGTGGAAAGTCAATGCGGGGAGATTCCCCAGGCTGGTCTACTGTTTTATTTTCCAAAAGGCTACTTTTGATCTCAGGATCTGGCTCCTCCCCCATTAACCCTGCATTAACCACACCCTCCTCCATTAACCACACCCTCCTCCATTAACCCTGTATTAACCACACCCTCTTCCATTTTTTGTTTATTTCCTATTTATTTGACATTCAGTTAAAAAACTCATAACAGGGTGCGGCTGGGTAGCGCAGTGGACTCACCTACCACCGCAGATACTCTGGGATCGAATCCAGCTGTCAGCGGTACCTCCGGCTGGGTCAGTTGTCCCTACTAACACAATTGGCAGTGTTAGCGGGTGGGAAGCCGGTGAGAAGCCGGTGGGGGGCGGTCAGGTGGCGTAGCGGAGATTGCGCTCGTCACCAATGCAAGAGGCTGCGGTCTCGACTCCCGGAGTCAGCATTGCCTTGGCTTGGGCTGATCGCTATACTAACTCGTTTGGCTGGGTTAGGGGGAGGGAAGCCGTGGGTGGGAAACTGGCGTTGTGGACAGTGACGCCTACAGGTCAGGTCTGGGCGCTTGCTCAGCGGAGGCAGGACTTGAGGAAGGCAGCGTGACCTCCCACGCATTACACTTCACCAATGAGAGCCCTCGCTGCCAAGTGAGAAGAGAGCCACTGGCTGTCGCCGCACGTGTCGGAGGAAGCGTGCGGATACTTCAGGGTTCCCTTGTACCGACCAGTAGGAGAACATGCGCACAACAACCAGGCAGGGGAGGGTGGGGGGAATTGGCACAACGACTGAATTGGGACGGGGGGAAAACAGAGAAAAAATCTGAGAAAGAGAGATACAAAAAAAAAAGAAGCCGGTGGGGTATCTGTCCTGGTCGTAAACTGTCGGGCGCCTGTTCAGCAGGGAGGGGATCTGGGGGAAATAGCGTGAACCTCCACATGCGTTACATTCCCCCAGTGAGAGTCCTCGCTGTCAGGTGAAAAGAAGCGGCTGGCGACTCCACATGTATCGGAGGAGGCATGTGGTAGTTCTACTGTCACATTTTCTCTCTCTCTCTCTCTCTCTCTCTCTCTCTCTCTCTCTCTCTCTCTCTCTCTCTCTCTCTCTCTCTCTCTCTCTCTCTCCCGCTCTCTCGTTAATCAGGTGTAGAGTGCAGGTGTGCTGCTGTCAGTGGAGCAGCTGATTGACGTCTGTGGGCCAATTACATCAGTGATATAACCCCGCCCCAGATGTCATGAGGCTGCCAGATCGTAACTTTGTATTTCATGTTATTCTGCTCTCTCGTATTGTTCTCTAGTCCATTGTTCTTCGACCGTGTCAAACCCTTGTTGTCCTCCTTCCCCGCAGTCCTGCCTGGCTCTTCACCCTGATCTCTGGCTCTCGATAAGACATGCTCTGACCCCTGCCTGCCTGACAACTCTCCTTGCCTTTTCCCGGAACGTATGCGGACCTGCACCTGTCTTGACCCCTGCCTGGCTGACTAACCTATACATGTGTATCGACTGCTGCCTGTCTGACTCTCCTGTCCTGCACACTCCCCTGGACTGTACGAGTGTTCCCCCTGTGTATCGACCTCTGCCTGAATACCTGACTACTCTTTTCTAATTAAATATACCCATACTGGGTTTGAACAATACCTGTCTACCATTGCTCTCTATCTGCATATTGGGTTCAATACCCCGGGACTTGACATCTACACCCTCCCCAGGCCGACAGTGGGGCAATGCGCGCAACGACCAGGAAGGGTATGGTATGGTATGGTATGGTTTATTTCTTAATCCCAGAGGGGAAACATGGTTTGCCACCAGAGCGAATACACATATACAAACATGAAAGACACAGTTACATGATACAATACACTACAGGATACACAACACAATAGGAGAGCCTCACACTTTGAGTGCCAGCCACGAGAAATCTCGTTAGTTCATGACATGCGTTGAGTCCCAACCGACGAGAAATCTCGCTTTTAATCGCTATTTTTTTTATTATCGATTTCCATAATTTTTTCATCAATCTAGCCTCACGTTACCAGTGGGGATCTGTCTGAGCTCAAACAGGGAAAATACCACCCCCTATCGTCTCTCCGGATGGTATTGCACCCCATTGGATTGGACTGAATGAAATGGATGGGAAAAAAAGAGTCCGGATTACACATTTTACTTGTCAGGCATGTAATTCGAGCCGATCCCATTCATTGCCCACCATCAGAACAGCGTGGAATATGTCTTTCGACCACCCAGCGTTGGATCAATAAACGCGATCGATATTTGGAATGGCGATCAGGAATTGGAATAATCTTTTTGGAGAACATCTGATCTGAGGTAAGGAATCTATTTGACCAGTCTTGGGATAATCAGAGCTGTTTTCACCTATATATCAACGTGTCCCATATGTGTGTGTGTGGCTGTGAGTGTGTGTGTGCTGATCAGTGTTGGGCAAGTTACTTTAAAAAAGTAACTAGTTACAGTTACTAGTTACTTCTTCCAAAAAGTAACTAAATTACTTACTCAGTTACAAATTATAAAAGTAACTAGTTACTTCAGAAAGTAACTATTGCGTTACTTTCAAGATTTTTTTTTACATAAACAACATACACAAATCTAAACTATTTTAATGTTGCTGTGGGACAAAGTGAGACTAGCCTCCAATCAAATGCCATGTAGGCTATGTAGATATTATAATTACTATGTTTATATAGTGGATCATACAAATACAAACAGAATAGATGTTTTGGAACTTTTGATATGTATTGCCCCTCAACAGGCCACAACTGGGCAACATTAAATTATGCTTGTTAAGCACTATACCAAAAATAAATAACAAATATATACTGATTGATTGAACATTTTAATTAACAGATTTCAGAATGGGTACAATACAGTACGGCTCAATACACACAATTGTTAAGGGGATGCAGACCAGAGAAAGAGTTTCGTTTAGTTTACATCAGGGTCCCCCATTTTCAATTCATGACATTTATGACGAAAGTCTTTCTCTGGTCTGCATCCCCTTAACAATTGTATGTATTGAGCTGTACTGTACTGTACCCATTCTGCAATCTGTTAATAAACTTTTCAATCAATCAATCAATGACATACACAACATACAGATATAAGAATCTAATCGAATCATCTAAACTAATCTAATCATTACATTTAAGACATGCATGACATACAGAGATATATATATCTCTGAGCAGCTGAAGCCTGTGCTATTAAACCAGGAAGTGCAGCACTGTTGATAAGGCTGTCAGCACTGCAGTAGAGCCACTCTAGTGCCCTGCGCTGCAAAGAGTGAACACAAAACGCTCATGGACCCGCGGTCTCATGTTGACATTGTGTTGTTCGTTGGATTCATCACCGCGGTCTCATGCTGACTGATCAGTGATCGCTTGTCTTGTCGCGCTGTGTGTCAGACTCTGGATGCTTTAGACACCCGCCCACCTCCACCTCTGATTGGCTTACCATGACATTGTATTCAACCTCAGCCAATCGTCAGCATGTATGCTTGGCTCGCGCACTGTCCACTAAACAAGGAAGAACATATTATTGCCTCTCGGCGCAGAGATCTGTCTGATGAAAGAAACAGGTTCATTCATAGTAACGCGCCGCATTTTTTTGTAGTAACGGTAACGACGTTATTAAGATTGGAAGAGTAAGATTACTCGTTACTGAAAAAACGAACGCCGTTAGTAACGAAGTTACTTATAGTGCCGTTATTCCCATCACTGGTGCTGATCAGGAAATAAGATAATAGATTTTTCAGCCCGCTTCTATAGCGTGCATAAGTACACATATACTATTGATAATCTAGCGTTTATTTGAAAACGATTCATAAATAGGCCGAAAAATGACAACGTGTTTTGTGTATTACAGTAAAGCGCGATTCCTGCAGAATCTATATTTTTTTCTGAAAGTTCAAAATTGTATAAAACGGAAATTAACCGATTAAAAAACAATCCGTTTTGACAATGTTGACTGCAAACAAGTCATTGATAAGCGACGGGCGTATTAGACACATAGCCATAATTTAAGATATAGTTTATGCGTTCGCAAATATGATCGCCCTCCATTGACTACAGCATTGGCACTCAAGCGCCTATTTCTGGCACCCCCTGCTGGCACGGAAAGTGTTAAACAGTGCTATCGGTGTTCGTTTACATTCTTTTTTTTTTACCGCAGCAGGTACAAAGGACCTTCTCAATCGCTCAGTAGAGCATTGAGGCATCAACAATCTGTTACTAAATGAGCTTCGCAGAGCATAGAAAATACTAAACAGTGGGTGGCCTACAAAAGATAAAATGTTGTTCAGTTTAGTCCTGGTTCGCTTGGCTATGGTGATCTCCTGGAATCAGGAGGAAGGCCAATCACTGAGCCAGCCTTTTTGATGATTTTATTTTATACGTTTTTTGTCCGAAACAGTGATGCTGCCCAGGAGAGACATTCACCTTCTTCCTACTGAAGTTGACGACCAACTCCTTGGTTTTTTCTATGTTTACTTCCAAGAAGTTGGCAAATGAGTCAATCTCGTTTTTATAGGCTTGGTCATCGCCTTTGTTGATTAGACCGATCAGCGCTGTATCGTCAGAAAACTTTTGCATATGGCACATGGCCTCGCTATGTCTGCAGTCCGCAGTATAAAGAACAAAGACGAAGGGCGCTGGGGGGCTCCAGTTTTTGTCCAGATGACATCCGATACTATGTCATCCAGCCTGACAAACTGAGGTCGAGGAACAAGATATTTCGTGCACCAAGAGATGGTTGAGTTGTGCAGTTTAAGCTGAATCACTTTGTTTGCTAGGATATGTGGCTGAATTGTATTGAAGGCGCTCGAAAAATCAAAGAACATTACCCTAACAGAGCTGGCAGGCGATTCAAGGTGGCTATACATTTGGTGCAACATAAAAATCAGTGCATCGTCGACTCCTACACTCTTCCTATATGCAAATTGCAAGGGGTCTAAATAAGGTGCCACCTGCTCCCTGAGGTGGCCCAGCACAACCCTTTCAAAACATTTCATGATGTGACATGTCAGAGCAATAGGTCTCAGGTTAGTGAGGCTATTACGCACATTGTTCTTTTTAGGAATAGGGACAAGACATGATGTTAACCACATTACAGGAAGAGCAGATGAAGACAAAGATAGAGAAAAAAGAGAATGAAAAACATGGCACAACTGGTCAGCACAGACCTTGAGGGTGCGTGGATAAATACCATCAGGCCCGGGGCCCTTGTTTACCTTAATGCGCTTAAACTCCTGACGAACCTCTTCAATAGAGATGACAATAGGGGGACTGTCCACAGGACTAGGCTGAGCCAGAGAGGAGAGGATACTCTCCTGCTCAGCAGAGAAATCTAATTGATCAAACCTAGCAAAGAACTGGTTTGCATGATTAACATCAATCTCAGGGCCCAGACAACTGGGATTGTTGGTCCAATCAGTGATTGATTTAATGCCTTTCCAAAGGCCCCTGGTATTGGTATTGGACATTTGTCTTTCTACCCTATCTTTATATTTAAGTTTCGTAACTTAAATCAAATTGGCATAACGACTAAATTGGGATGGGTGAAAAATACAGAAACCCCAAATATAAATAGAATTTCAATTTTTTTGACATGCATCTCGAGCAAAACGTCAAGGATAGACAAAATAAAGTCATGGACTTATTTCCATTGTGGTCCTTGGTCTCAGACATATAAAACAATACAACAAATAGCATCAGTAGGCTACATAATATTTACATGAACATTTGTCGCTCCACCAAACCCTAAATGAACATTTACCCATGTTGGTTTTGAACCTATAGGCAATACTGGCTCTTGTGTGGTGAGAATGAGTGTCACCACTCCTCCAAAAGTAATCATTGAGGTACTTGAGGGCCCTGTTGTAATAGTTGTTACGGACCATACTGAGCTGCAGTTGTACCGACCTAGCTTCCAGAGGGAGCCAGTCCAACTGCTGGAAGTGCTGTTTACCAACATCTCTTGAGGATAGCCCCAATGCTACCCTGACTAGCTTATTCTGAGAAACCTGTCATTTATCTTTTAGAACTTTGGTCAGGCCACCATACCATGAACAGATGGCATAATCAAAGCAACATGAAACTAGAGAGTTGGCTAACAGACGGAGACGAGCTGCGTCCAGAAACTGAGCTTTTCTGGCCAGAAATCTTGTCCTGCCGCTCACATTGCTTATGGTCTTTAAAGCCATAGTTTCACCACCCAGGCTGTTGTCTAAATAGCAACCTAGGCAGCTGACTGAGGTTTTAGCAGGAATGGACGCCAAGGCTAATATTAGTCAAGTTCAGTTTAAGCAGCCAGGGTTGGGAACCGGATAAGATGTATTCAGTTTTGGCCATGTGAAGAGATAACTTGTTGTCTGTAAGCCAGATCTTAATGTTATTAACCACTTAAGCATCGGGCAAACATTTTCTTTTGTTTTGTTTTACGATTGCATACCCAAAGTAATTTGCGATTTATTATACCTTTTTTTTTTTTTTTTTTTTTTTTTTTTTTCAACACACAATGTATAATGAAACTTTCAGTAAAGGTGGTTAAAATATATGCAAGTACAGAAACAGGATAAAACAAAAATAGTCAATAATAACATTTTAACCGTATACCGTGTATATCCAGCGAAGTTACAATTATATAAATGTTAGTATATAATATACCCCGAATACCTATTTTCTAAAACCCTACACACATATGCTCCAGCTCAAATCCCCCCCTCCCGGACCCCCTCTTGGATAGTACCTCTATTATCCCTCACTCCTAACCAGACATCACCATTATAGGCTAGCTTTTATTCTCTCCACCACTTCTAACCACATTAACATTTTGGATTCATTGAGCCCTAGAATTCTTGCTGTTGATATTTCTTGATATATCACATCAAGATATGTAAGAAACCACACTTTCCGGCACATTTTTTCCGGTTGAAACCAACGTGATGCAATCAGTTTTTTAGCTACTGTGATACCCGATAAAACCAATCTTTTTAGTTGTGGATTCACTGCAAACTCAAAAACATCATTCAATAGCAATACCGCGGGGTGTACAGGTATATTCCAAAATACGAGTATTGATAATTGTTGGGACACATCTTCCCAGAATGCCTTAACTGGTGGGCAGTCCCAATACATGTGCATAAATGTTCCTTCGTCCCCATTTGTACATTGGGAGCATTTGGAGTTTTGTATAAGCCCCATTTTGCACAGCCTTATAGGAGTCAAGTATGTCCTGTGAATATAGTTCAGATTGATTTGTTGATGATCCGGGTTCCTTGATGTAAGTCGGACATTTGCCCAGGCTCCTTGCCAATCAAAGTCATTTTCCAGGTCTGTTATATCCCTCCTCCAGACATTGTCTAGTTGAAGGGTTTCGTACGAGGACGTTAGTAATTGTGAATAAAAACCTGATACAAAACCTCCCAATGTATTTCTGTCATAGAAAAATTTGTGGTATCTGTGGTGTTCAATTGGTATGTGTAATGGAACACCGTGAGATCTCATACAAAGTTTTAACTGTATGTAAAAAAGCCATGTGGACTCGGTGAGGTTAAACTTTATGCATATTTCGACATAACTACAGAGGCCCTTGTTATTAAAAATATCCCCTAATGAGTGTATGCCTCTTTCTTCCCATACAGGGAATCTTATAGGTCGTTTTCCCATTAAGAGAGCATTGTTATTGAATATGGGAGTGTGATTATGCCATACTTGATTGTTAGGAAATTTCCTTTGAGTTTCCCGCCATGTCCTGATTGCATGGGTTATTATTGGGCCAAATTCTCGCTCACAATGCTTGATTGAAAGTTTAGTGTATGCTATGTCTTTCAATCTCTGTGGGGCTACTATGTTTTCTTCTAATTATCTCCAAGATACCAAAGCCTCGGGGTCAAACCATATCTTCTTCAATGGTCTTAATGTGAAGGCATTAAAATATTGTAAAAAATCTGGGACTGCCATGCCACCGTCTGCTTTACTTCTCTGTGCGGTGGATCTTTTTATGCGAGGTGGTTTGTTATTCCAAATAAATTTGTATGTGGAGGTTTGTAATCTTTTCCAGTAGCCCTCTGGAGGAGGTAACGGAAGCATTGAGCTGAAGAAATTGATTCTTGGTAATACATCCATCTTAACTATTGATACCCTTGCCTGTACTGAGTTTTTAAGTTTTGCCCACCTGTCTAGGTCGTCCTTGATTTTGTTCTGTATTTTTGTGTAATTGTGCTTCACCGTTTGTCTTATGGTGGGGAATATTTCCACTCCCAAGCATCTGAAATGTTTTACCATCGGTATCGCACCTGGGAGGGTTATATCTTTTTTTGCAGGGGTGTTAAGTGGAAGGAAAGCCGACTTCGGCCAATTTATCTTAAATCCCGATAGATCACCAAAGTTCTCAATCAACTTGAGCAGATGAGGCAATGTGGTGTTGGGGTTTTGCATGAACAATATTACGTCGTCCGCATATAAACGAATTTTTTGTTGTGTGCCCTTGATTACGATTGGTTCTATGGATTGGGATTGTCTTATATATTGTGCTAAAGGCTCTAATGATAAATTGAATAGTCCGGGACTAAGAGGGCAACCCTGTCTGGCAGAGCGTGATACCGGAAAGATTTTGGAGATGATTGTGCCTGTTGTAATCATGGCCGATGGGTCCTTGTATAGTACTTTAATCATATCAATGAAACCTTTTCCTAACCCCATCCTTTCCAATACTGCCCATAGAAACGACCATTCCAACCTGTCAAATGCTTTCATAGCATCCAGGGATAGTATCGCCTTAGGTGTGATGTCCTCTTTGTCTGTATCTAGTACGTGCAGTATTCGCCTTATGTTATCATTGATCAGGCGACCTTTTATGAAGCCTGTTTGGTCCGTATGAACTAAAGACGTCATATGCTTTTGCAATCTGATGGCTAATATCTTAGAGTACAGTTTGACATCGGTTCCGAGGAGGCTTAAAGGACGGTAACTACCGCATTCAGTGGGGTCTTTGTCTTTTTTGTGAAGAACTGAAATGAGTGCGGTATTTTGGTGTTCGATGAAGCTTCCCTCTTTGACTGAGTATAAGATCATATTTAGTAATAAGGGTCCAAATATGTCCCAGCAAGAAATGTACATTTCTGATGGGATACCGTCAATTCCCGGAGCTTTGCCGTTTTTCATTCCGGATATGGCCTTCTTGAGTTCTTCTAATGTGATCGGTACTTCTAACTGTTTAGCGTCTTCATCTGTAAGTTTAGGGAGAGTAATTTGATTAAGATATGTGTCTAATTTGTCTTGATCAAAGGTAGTTTCTGAGTTATATAAATCGGAGTAGAATTCTTTGAATGTATCGTTTATTATTTTGGGTTCTGTTACTAGAGCTTGTTGTTTCCTAATGGCAGTTATATCTGCAAATTTTGCATTAATTCTTAGTCGCATGGCTAATAGGTGACTAGGTTTAGAACCTTGGAAGTACTGCTGTTGTCTAGTGCTGCGTATTTGCAATTCCGATTTTTGTCTGTACATTGCTTTGATCTCGGTCTTTAGAATGTTAACTTGGTTATCTAGTCTAGTAGAGTTGTTGTATTTTAAAGAATTAAAAAGCGTTGAGTAAAGCGTTTCCTTTTCAGACAGTTTTGTGTTTTGATTTTTGCGCAATATGGAGGTAAATCTATCCGAGAAATCCTTGATCATACTCTTTACCGACATCCATAATATTCTGGGATCTTGCACCGAGTTAGCATTAACTTGTAGGAATACTGTGAGAGCTTCTTTAATTTGTGTAATGAATTCCTTGTTGTTAAGCAGCATCGAATTAAAACGCCATCTTGGGGCCCGGGTAGATAATGTACCAAATGTTGCTTTCAGGATTAAGTAGCAGTGATCTGATAGCGCATTGGGTGTCATTTCCACTTCGTATTTATCAAATATTCTCGGGGATGCAAAGACGTAATCAATTCTGGATAGTGTGTTGTGTCTCGCCGAACGACAGGAGTACTTGCGGGTCATGGGGTTAAGTGAACGCCATAAATCAGTTACTCCTGTTGATTTCGACCAATCTTTTAATGCTTTAGATGAATTCTTTTGTTCGCTGGAGAAGGAAAGGTAAGTTTTGTCCATCCTTGGGTTCCAAATGGCATTAAAATCCGCACCTATTATGTATGAGTACTCGGGATGGTTTAACATTTCTCCTGTTAGTGAAGTGAAGAAACCCACTTCGTACAAATTCGGGGCATATACCGCTGCCAATGCAATTTTCCTGTTATTGTGTATAATCCTAGCTATAGTTATGCGCCCCTCAGCATCCGACCATACCCCTTTCAATTCGATATTTAATTTGCGTCTGACGACTATGGCTACCCCTCTAGTTCTCGTAGCAAAAGAAGAGTGACCAATATTATGGTATATGTTATCCGCTAACGTATTTATGTCTCCCTCTAAAATGTGCGTTTCGCTTAATAGTGCCACGTCCACATGTTCTTTTTTCATCAGTGTAAGCACGCTTTTGCGCTTGTGTTGTTTGTTTATCCCACCGGTGTTCCATACCATTATATTCAAACTAGCCATAGTCTATGCATGTTTTCGTGTAGTTTTTGGTAATGTTTCTGGAGTATGAAGCTACAATAGATGCACATCCAATTAATGAGGTCCCGTTGAGAGCCGAGCTTAAAAACATATATATATACAAATAAAAATCCCCTATTTTCCCCTCTCCCAGAAAGTCGAACAAGCCTGTGTTCCAAGAACACATCCTCCGCGATTGACTTTCTCCCATGGTCCACCGGATTGCCCAACCTGAGCATTGTAATCCTAATTTTCCTATGCTCATTGCCATAGGATCTAACATTTCCATTCTATTGCAATAGAATGTCGCTTTTGGTCTTGCACCTTCCCTTACTGTAATGAAGTATTGTGATAATAACCTAAAGATAAAAATAAAAAATAAAATAAAAAGAGAATAAACCTTTATCGACATATTCCTTTGAACCCTCCACCAACGTGTGAGGGAAAAAAAAGGAAAAGATTGTAGATCAGTATTGACACTTAATGTGAAGAACATTGGAAAAGAATAATGTAAGTTACAATATATTTAAGAAATATATAGTAATATTGACACCTTAATGTGAAGAACATTGGAAAAGAACAATGTAAGTTAAATTATATTTAAAAAATATAGGGTGATGAGAAGAAAAAATTTAATAAAATAAAAATCAATGGAAAGATATAGATAAGGAATAAGAGATAAATAATTAACAACGTGGAGAAGCCACTAGAACCGATTTAACTGATTAGATAAGATAGAAAAGCAGCGCCTTTTAGCGCTTCAATGTGCCTTTAATGGAGTGATTACTTAAATTGTTAGAATAACCTTGCTGTGCCCATACGTTCATGTGTGGATAATTTTAAAGTATTATTAAGGGCTGATTGCACTTCATTTAATTTATATATGCTATGTGTATGCACACCGAATGTTATTGTTAGAGTTGTATGCTTCGTTGTCATGGTGCCTTATATTCTAGAAGGTTGTAGAATACACTAGTGCCTAGACTATTTTACTTCGTTGTCATGGTGCCTTATATTCTAGAAGGTTGTAGAATATACTAGTGCCTAGACTATTTTACATTCCAGAATGATCTAAGAGACCCAGGGCATTTGAGCGATAAACCCAGAATATTCCAGATAGATCTTTTTGTATTGATATTTATTATTTATTTGTCCCCTCAGAGACCAGAGACTGAAATTATAATGTATTATGAATCGTATTATACACAGTAAACATTGTTATAGACGACTTGCATATCGTTTGCTACTTTGATGAACACAGCAATGTTATTCCAACACTGGTGGAATGACCTCATTGATGAACACAATAAAGTCATTCCTACACTGGTATATATTTAGAGAGAGGCTTAACTGTTTCCGGCATTTCCGTCATGCTTTGGGTTATTTGCTGCATTTTGAATCAGGAAATCCTCAGCATAAAAGGGTGTAAATGGACCTGACCTGCGGCCGTTATTGTCCAAGAATGATAACAGCGCCGGATATGCTAGCCTTGGCTTGTGGCCGGCTGTGTACAGCTTTTGCATCACAACTTTGTATGGTTGACGTCGGATGATGGCCTCTCTGCTCAAATCTTCGTAGATAAATATTGGTTTATCACCATACTTCAGCATCCCACGTTGGTTGCGAGCATATTTGATGATTTCATCCCTTGTTGTAGTTTTCCGTAGAGTGACAATGATGACTCTCGGCCCGTTGATATTTTGCCCCTGGGAACCAATTCTGTAAACTTGTTCCACTTCTGGCACTTTGTTTGGATCGGAGTTATTCAAAATCTTTGATAACTCGTTTGGAAAGTTGATGTCATCGCAGTTCACTGATTCATCAAGCCCCACGATGCGGATGTTATTCCGCCTGTGGTAACGATGGGTTTCTAGTTGCCTCTCCATCACTTCGTTTTTAAGCAATTTTATTTCCCTCCGGTATTCATCTTTAACTTTTTCCATCTCTTCTCCCATCGCTGTCATGATACCTTCGTTCGCCTTGACTGCTTTTGTGTTTTCTGTCACCGAAATCTCCACTGTCGTGATTCGCTCTGACTGTGCATCGAACGCTTTCTTGACTTCTTCTAATTTCACATCGATGTGATCGAATTTAGCCTCGATGCGATCGAATTTAGCCTCGACGTTTGCCTCGAGCGCCTTGATGTGTGTAATCTGCAGGTTAGAATGTTCTACCATCTGTTCTTTCATCAGGTTAGACTGTTCTACCATCTGTTCTTTCATCAGGTTAGACTGTTCTACCATCTGTTCTTTCATCTGGTTAGACTGTTCTAACTGTTCTTTCATCATGTTAGACTGTTCTACCATCAGGTTAGACAATGTGTTGAAATCGGGTGGATTTCTGCTTACTTCAGTTGACGGCAAATGGTAGATAGATGCAGTGACGTTGGAATCCATAAATCTGGCTGCTCTCCCTCTCACGGAGCTTGAATCTGTACCTTCTTTTATGTTGGTCTCTATTGACTCTCTTTCGGGGACCGTAATCGATGATCCCGGTACGTTGTCCTCTTCCTTCTCCTCCACGGAGCTTGTCGCCGTCGGCTCAGAACCAGCGACAGTTCGGACGCGTCTATCTCGTTGTTTTACGTCCTGCGCCGTTGAAGTTGCCGTAGTTATTTTCTCTGCCTTCTTTCCACCTTTAACCATATTGTCTTTTGATATGGTTAGTAGAGGGTCTTAACAATACATACGATGTGGTCTATTCTCTTTCTTTACTGTCCAAATAATGTTTTTAAACGAAATTAGCGTTAGTGGGAGCGGAGCAATTGCAAAATGCGTGTGCTACATGTTGTAGCGTAACCGGAAGTGTGATTTATTATACCTTATACTTATAGCACATGCATGAGTCCGGTCTCTTTTGAAAGGTAACATTCTGAAGTTTCTTACACAATAAAGAAAAATCACTTTAATTAAATACGTAACAGAGGTTTGAACACACTGAAGTAAAAGTTTTGTGTACTCAAATTTCTCTGCATACAGAAACATTTACATTACAGGCAGCTTGTAGGTCATTAATATACATTTAAATTAAAAACAATAAAGGGCCTAACAGACTTCCTTGCGCGACTCCGCAAGTCACAGGCTGAGCCTTGGAAAGATGGCCTTGGATATCAGTATTTTGGTCCCTGTCGGATAGGTGGGAGATAAACCATTTCAGGCTTGCAGGGCTTATGCAAGTAAAACACCCGTGCCTTCGTCCTTGCATGCACCGTCTGTGCTCGACCACCCGCCGGGCTCCTCCGTCCGCTCCCTGTTCCCGGTCGGCCTTGGTCGCACGTCGCCCTGGACTTCGTCACCGGTCTGCCCCCCTCACACGGTAACACAGTCATTCTCACAATCGTTGACCGTTTTTCGAAGGCCGTGCACTTTGTTGCCCTCCCCAAACTCCCCTTCAGAGACCGCGGACCTGATGGTGCTCCACGTCTTCCGCCTCCACGGGATCCCGGTGGACATCGTCTCCGACAGGGGCCCTCAATTCATCTCCCAACCGCCACCGGAACCCGGCCCCCGACTATCAACCAGGTCAGATGGTTTGGCTCTCATCTCGGGACCTGCCACTCAAATCCGTTTCCCGAAAACTCACCCCCCGTTTTGTTGGTCCCTACAAGATTATGTCACTGTTAACCCTGCAGTCGTCAAACTCCAGCTTCCCTCCCATATGCGAATTCACCCCTCTTTCCATGTCTCCCAGCTAAAACCGGTGGTCTCCAGTCCCCTGTCTCCCCCAGCTTCGGAGCCTCCCCCTCCGCTGGTCATTGTCCGGCAGTTGCTGTTCGACTGGGAGGGCTACGGCCCAGAGGAGCGCAGCTGGGTCTCCCGCCAGATGGTTCTGGACCCGGACCTCATCCAGGACTTCCATCAGGCCAACCCTGGCAAGCCTGGAGGGCCGCCAGGAGGCGCCCGTAGAGGGGGGGGGGGTCCTGTCATAATCACGGCAAGAGCCTTCTTCACTCCTCCTCATCCTCTCCCACATTCAACACGGAAGCCTCACACCTTCTTCACTCCTCCTCATCCTCTCCCACATTCACAACGGAAGCCTCACACCCATATATGGGCAGCACCCCTTCCCCGGGTTCACACGCTGCCAAGCTCATCATCAATCAACCCGGCTGTACCTCATCCCCTGATCAGCAAGACGGTACATCTACCTGCAGATCCTGACCAGACCTCGTCGTAGTGTTAAACTAGCTACCTAGGTACGACGACTCAACCTAAAGCCTTGCTAACCTGCTTGTGTAATTAGTCCTTGCTCTAACCTTGTTTCTCTGTGTGCCCAGGACCTCCACTCAAGTGCACCCCCCCTGCCTGGACATCTCGTGCTGCACAAGGAGTCTCCTGCTCTCTCTTCCATGACAAATACCTGTGTCTTCTGCCCACAGCTGCACTGGGAGTGCACCTGTCCTCACCCCCCAAGAGAACATTCCCAATACCTGTCTGTTGCACATTTCTGGATGTAATACCTGTCTGCTTGGGGAAATACAATTAAACACCCTAAAACGCTCCATTCTCTCTTCTCCTGTGTTCAGCTATTGGGCTCTGCCTAAACCCATTCTCACACTGACTGTTTAAACAAGGACAAGGCTTTATCCCTAGTGCCGATGCCTTCAAGGATCTCCTGGTTGAACCATGGATTTGATCTCTGTTTAATACGGACTGTTCTTGCTGGGGCTACTGAATCCATTGCGGAGATAAATAACCTCCCATTAACCACACCCTCCTCCATTAACCCTGTATTAACCACACCCTCCTCCATTAACCCTGTATTAACCGCACCCTCCTCCATTAAACCTGTATTAACCACACCCTCTTCCATTAACCCTGTATTATTACATGGCGTTTTAACATTCGCCAAAATGCTTGATTGTGATTGGTCAATAGCGCTCGGTTGCCCCTGACAGCTGTGAATTATTTCTCGATAACTGACCGCTGCCATGGGCAACGCGCAATAATGACCGCTGATACGGGTAACAGAGCGCTATTGACCAATCACAATCAAGCATTTTGGTCGCAGTCACGAAAGCTAAGCTTTACCATTATGCACAGCTGCACTCATCAGTGCAATCAGACCACAGACCTGCCGGCTGCCGGTGTTCTGCCGAATTCTACTGCTTCCTCGAAAACTCCGATGACAGCGGTGCCACAGAACAACTGCTTCTGCATTTGATCTCGTCTTGTCGATGGTGTAAAATGAATTAGGTATATTGTTAGTAAGTTAGCCATGTAATAAGCGGGATAATGTATAGCTATACTCGGTCATTGTCGCAAAATAATTGACCTTCACTGCGTTTAGAACACCTCGGCGCGGCGCCTCGGTGTTCTAAACTCCGTGTCGGTCAATTATTTTGCGACAATGACCTCGTAGATCATTGTCCCTACATTATCCCTTACTTAACCACATGCTCCTCCATTAACACATTCCCCGCCATAGGTTATATCCATCAATATAGCCAGTCTGCCAGCACTATAACCCTATGTCATGCTTAACGACTCCTCCTCCTGCATTCCTGTGTGTTAGTTGGTTGGATCCACTACACTCCGGTTACTTACTACTGAACGGACGTGTTTTTGCGGACCTCCCAAACTTTCAAACTTTAGACTGTTTTCTTTCTTTTTACCATCTTTTAACCAGTGATCTTAACTGATCACTGTGACTTTTGCTCTTATCGTTTATACTGTTGGATTTATTGGTTTTATGTGACTTCTTACTGGACGTGACCTAAAGCTATCGGCGCTTGTTGTTGCCATAGCTACAGCTACACGCTACAGTACTCACAGTGCTGAGCTCCCCCGAGGAAATGGCTCCAACATCAGATGTCGCAGAGATGCGAACGGAACTGAAGAACATCGAGATACTAGTAGTGGATCTTATCAAGCGTCAAACGGAGCTAATGTCCAAGCTGGCTAGCATGGAACAAGCGGACGCAGGCTGCACCAGCAGTCCCTCCTGGGCGACAGTGGTGAGGGGCCGACGGAAGCTCTCCCTTCCTCTCTATGATCCCGTTGATTCACCTCAACTATCAAACCGATTCAATCCTCTTTGTAGTGATTCCAGCATCCTTGGCTCTCCTTCGTTTCCGTCTCCTGCTGCTAGTAGTGTAGCTTTGCTCAAAGACTATCCGAGGATAGCTACTAGCCTAGCTACTAGCCAGGCTCCAAGCGAAGCTACCAGGACGACGGCCCTCTCCAGCTCACAACTCAACCATGGAAGTATATCTGCGCCCCGGAGCAGAAAGCGCTCTGCCCTGTTTGCTCTCGCATCGCCAAGCTCCCCAGACTCACGCGATGGGTCCGACTCCCCAAAGTTTAAACGCCCTCGTCTGCGGTGCTCTGCAGCACATACCAGGATGATCATTCAAACGGCGAGTGTCATCGATGGAAATGCCGCTGTGAATGAGCCCCTCCTCACGGCGCTGCTGCCCGACCAACCGTCTAACTCCGCCAGCAATGCAGACGCTACTCCTGCGGCTTTTCACAATAGAAACCTGGCCATCTACGACGGGGAATGCATCCAGGAACAGCCAGAGATCCTACTCATCGGAGATTCCATCACCAGGTTTTTGCAAATACCACACGGCATTACGTATTGTTTTTCCGGTTTAAAAGTTACTGACTTACTGGAGTGTACTCCCGAAATCATCGAGAGATATCCGTCCGCCCACACCGTTATTATTCATATCGGAGCAAATGACGTAATGGCTAGACAATCCGTTAAACTCCAATCTGACTTTGAATCACTAATACTCACTATTGAAAGCCTGGGTAAAATATGCATTGTGTCTGGCCCCATTCCATCCATGGGTCGTGGATCTGAGCGATTTAGCCGTCTGTTCTGGTTGCACAAATGGCTACAGACCCACTGTACTACTATAGGACTTTGCTATATAAATAACTTTGATCTGCTCTGGTCCAGGAAAGACCATTACAGACCCGATGGCATCCATCCAAACATATCAGGGGTAAATGTGCTAATACATAACGTCATACAAAGTATAGCATCACTGGCCTGACAACCAACCATATCTAGCTCTGTAGACTATATACAGAAGCAGCCTAAACTACAAAAAAACACGTTGAGTGTCATCCCGATTCTGATCACCAAAAGACTAATCAATTACTCATTATCACGTCCCATATGTAAATCTAACCTTATCAATATCAGTGTTCAACCACAGACTATCTCACACCCCACTACAGAACCCGTACAGCTAAAACTAGCACTGTTCAACGTTAGAGCGCTGAAACAAAAATCATTTCTGATAAATGAACTCATAGTAAAACATGGTGTACATTGTATGTTTTTAGTAGAGACATGGTTAGACAATATCACTGGTGTAGCAACACTGATTGAGACCTGCCCTTCCAATTTTAAATTCTATCAATCAAACAGACAGAGTGGGAGGGGAGGAGGAATAGCAGCAATCATCTCCACTCAATTTGTGTGCAATGATATTGACCTGGGAACATTTTTATCATTTGAATACCTTGCTATTGTATTGAAAACAGAAATGCCAGTAATATGTGTGACATTGTATCGACCACCAAGGTACTCGCCACTCTTCATACAGGAATTTTCAGAACTCATATCGATCTGCATTACCAGGTATGATAGAATCATTCTTAATGGAGATCTAAATATTCATATCAACAAAAAGGATGACCCCAGGGGTTGTGAGTTTCTGAACCTACTGGACAGTTTTGGACTGATGCAACATGTTCACGAGGCCACCCACCAACATGGCAACACTCTGGACCTACTAATAACAACAGGGCTAAACATTGAGAATATATCAGTAAAACAAATTCCAATTTCTGACCATTATTGTGTGTTCTATGGTACAAGCCTAATATTACATAAGACCAGAAGCGAATTCCTAGTTCACAGAAGGCTTCTGGACGCTAGAGCTGAAGCAAAATTCTCTAGTATGATGAAATCATACGACCAATGCAGTAAATCCTCCTTAAATCAGCAAGTGCAAAACTTCCACAACACCTTGTCAACCGTGTTAGATACTGTTGCCCCTCTAAAGGTTAAAAAGGTAAAAACTGATAGAATCTCTCCATGGCTAAATAAAACCAATGTTAAAGATAACAAGAGAAAATGTAGGATAGCCGAGCGAAAATGGAGGAAACTCAAACTCACAGCTCACTTTAATTTATACAAAGACGCCATGGGCGCATACAATAAGGCAATACAACTTGCGAGAAAGGAATATTTTTCCAAAATGATCTCAGAAAATATGGGTAACTCGAGGGTACTTTTTTCCACCATTGACCGGCTGATTAACATACCACCCCCCCATATACCACAGCAATCAGCCACAAAATGTGAAGAGTTCGCAGTTTTCTTTAATGAAAAAATATCATTGATTAGAGCAAGCATTACCGCTGATATGGATCTGGCTATGAGTGAAACCCCACCTGAGATAACTATGGGGGAATTCACATGTATTACATTACCTGACCTCTGTAAGATTGTCTCTGAGTGTAATTCCGCCACCTCCTGCCTCGATCCTATACCAACAGCATTTCTCAAGCGGGTGTTTGATAGTGTCTCAAATCATGTCCTTGAAATCATAAATATGTCTCTTCAAACAGGCACTTTTCCAGATGCATTTAAAACAGCTGTAGTAAAACCACTACTAAAGAAAACAAACTTAGATGTAAACGAACTAAAAAGCTATAGGCCAATATCGAACCTTCCATTTATCAGCAAGATATTAGAAAAGATAGTCTCAGTACAAATAAACTCCTTTCTCAAAGATAATAACATCATGGATGAACTACAATCAGGTTTCAGAACAAATCACAGCACTGAAACTGCCCTTACCAAAATAGTTAGCGACCTCAGGCTAAACTCCGATGCTGGCAAAGTCTCAATTCTTGTCCTATTGGACCTTAGTGCAGCGTTCGATACGATTGACCATAATATCTTGATCAGTCGTCTAGAAAGACTGGTTGGCTTTTCCGATCATGTACTAAATTGGCTCATAACATACATTAAGGGAAGAAGGTTCTATGTTAAGCTTGGAGACAATGTATCCGAGGAACATAACAGCAATTTTGGAGTCGCACAAGGAAGCTGCCTTGGTCCATTACTCTTCTCACTATATATGCTGCCCCTCGGGGACATCATTCGAGACCACAATGTATGCTTCCATAGTTATGCTGATGATACACAACTATATATCTCCGCAGAACCAAATAACACTACAGCCATACAGTCCATTACAAATTGTCTGTTAGCAATAAACAAGTGGATGAACAATAACTTCCTAAAATTAAACGAAAGCAAGACCGAAATCCTATTGATCGGCCCAAAAGCGAAAAGGGAAGTGCTTTGTAAAAACCTGGGGAGTCTGTCATCCTATGTAAAGACTGAGGTTACAAGCCTAGGTGTCATCTTGGACTCAGACCTGACCTTTAAGTCTCATATAAATAAGGCCATGAAAACGTCATTCTTCCACCTAAGAAACATAGCGAAAGTAAGACCTTTCGTAAATAAAAAGGATGCAGAGAAACTTATTCATGCTTTTGTATCAAGTCGGCTTGACTATTGTAATGCACTGTTCACTGGTCTTCCCAAAGCAACCATTGGGAAGCTTCAGCTTATCCAAAACTCTGCAGCTCGATTACTAACTCATACAAGGAGAAGAGAACATATCACTCCAGTCCTGGCCACTCTGCACTGGCTTCCAATAACTCATAGAATTGATTTTAAGGTCCTTTTCCTAACATATAAAGCTCTTAATGAGCAAGGCCCAAAATACATAGCAAATTCCCTAGTTAGTTATCTGCCCTCAAGAACGCTACGGTCATCCACTACAGGTTTACTAGACACGCCCAGAAACCAAAAAAGGATAGGAAGTATGGCATTTGCCAACTATGCCCCAAAACTATGGAACACACTACCAACACACATCAGAAACGCCAGCTCTATACACATTTTTAAAGGAAAATTAAAAACGTACCTATACAGTCTAGCTTACAAATAGTTATGGCTTGGAAAAACCTGATGGATCCATGAGGCTAGGATAAGCCTTGTGGACCCAACTTTTTAGATGAAGGAACGGGTACATAGGAGACACGCCTCCAGTTTTTAAAAAGTTTTTGACACGCCTCAGCTTCTGAGCTGAAGGAGTGTTTTTGCGGACCTCCCAAACTTTCAAACTTTTTAGATGAAGGAATGGGTACAATAGGAGACACGCCTCCAGTTTTTCAAACGTTTTTGACACACCTCAGCTTCTGAGCTGAAGGCGTGTTTTTGCGGACCTCCCAAACTTTCAAACTTTTTAGATGAAGGAATGGGTACAATAGGAGACACGCCTCCAGTTTTTCAAAAGTTTTTGACACGCCTCAGCTTCTGAGCTGAAGGCGTGTTTCTGCGGACCTCCCAAACTTTCAAACTTCTTAGATGAAGGATGGGTACAATAGGAGACACGCCTCCAGTTTTTCAAAAGTTTTTGACACACCTCAGCTTCTGAGCTGAAGGCGTGTTTTTGCGGACCTCCCAAACTTTCAAACTTTAGACTGTTTTCTTTATGCGTTTTTCTTTTTCTTTCTTTCTACCACAAGACGCGGCCACTGATGGGTCCATGGGACTTGGATAAGTCCTGTGGACCCAACTCTGGCCACTGACCACATGAGCGAACGGGTACATACGCACACAATACACGGCCACTGATGGATCCGTGGGACTTGGTAAAGCACTATGGACCCAACTATGACCACTGATAAAAACGTAACTACACTAGCATTATAAGACCTAAACATTGCTACCTACCATACAAGTGCATTGGTTTAGTGCATTTCCGGTTGCCACTGAGCGGAAATGTTTGTGCGGACCTGTTCTCCCAAACTGGTAAGCAAATGACTGTTTTTACGTTATTTTCATTTTTACGTTACTATTATTATTATTATTATTATTATTTTTTCATTGATCTTAACTGATCACTATGACTTTATTGCTTTTATCGTTATATATGCCTATAATTGTGTACAGCACTTTGAGCTACATGACATGTATGAAAGGTGCTTTATAAATACTTACTTACTTACTTACTTACTATGGAGATGTTTACCTTCTTTGCAGGGCTATAACTTTTTAAATTGTATTGCTATATTGACATCACTATGGCCCATTCAACATCGATTATCTATCGTTCAGGATGTGGGAACGTTATATTTTTTCATTCATACATTGTTGTGTTAATACCTTTGAGAATATAAGTATGTTTTTAATCTTTTCTGCTGTAATTCCAAAAACAGTAGTTATAGGCCCTGAAGCATATATAGATTATCGATTGGCGTTTCTTTCCCATACACGCTATATAAAAAAATTCAAATGTATATGATCGGTATACATTATGCTTTATCATGCGTGGAGGAAAGGGGGGGGGGGTCGTTTATAATTCCTTGATCGTCAGTAACGGCTTTATTTACTATGGGTTGATATATTGATCAGACTGTTTGCAGTGAAATGAATAAACAATCGGGTTGAAAATAACGTTACTGCCCTCTTACCGTGCGCCGATGAGACTGGAGGAGAAATATCCCAATTATTCGACGCCGATCTCCTAGATCCATTTCCGGTTTGTATGGCGCAATAAACGCCGAAATCATATAGATTATTGCGTTATGGCAGCGATCCATATGCACAGCACACCAGTGTTTGTCTGTAGTCCCGTAACGAGATGTGACTGCCGGAGGAATTTCCTCGACGCACCGATGACACTATCCGGTTTTGAGTGTGTACGTCGCCCGACCATCCACCAGGCGGTGGTATTGAGGCGTTGCAGTCCCATTTAGGGTCCCGCTGCAGCACCGGAGGTTGGGTGGATGAATTATGAATGCCATGGCGAAAAAATTAAATATTGATCTCAAAAACGCTGTACAGCGATGTTGGCGGTCAACGCATGGCGGGCAATAACGCTGTACAGCGTTTTTGGCACTGGATGTGTTAACCACACCCTCCCCCATTAACCCTGTATTAACCACACCCTCCTCCATTAACCCTGTATTAACCACACCCTCCTCCATTAACCCTGTATTAACCACATCCTCCTCCATTAACCCTGTATTAATCACACACTCCTCCATTAACCCTGTATTATTACATGGCGTTTTAACATTCGCCGAAATGCTTGATTGTGATTGGTCAATAGCCCCTGACAGCGGTGAATTCTTTTTCGATAACCACCGGTGATTATTGTTTTTCGCAGCGGGAGCAATCAAGCCCACTGACACACACTGTTTCAGTGCAATCAGACACACCTGCCGGCTGCCGGCGATAATAATAATCACTTTATTTGGGCTGACAGAGCCACAGAACAACTGCGTCTGCATTTAATCTCGTCTTGTCGATGGTGTAAAATGAATTAGGTATATTGTTAGTAAGTTAGCCAGGTAATAAGCGGGATAATGTATAGCTATACTCGGTCATTGTCGCAAAATAATTGACCTTCACTGACGTTTAAAACACGTCGGCGAGGCGCCTCTGTGTTCTAAACTCTGTGTCGGTCAATTATTTTGCGACAATGACCTCGTAGCTATACATTATCCCTTACTTAACCACACCTTCCACAAGCATGTGATCTATCAGGGATAGAACTACATTCCAAAACGTACATGAAAGTAGAAACAAACATGAAATTATGTCTCCAGTGTCTCCAAAGGAACAAGCGGAAGAAGTTTATAAAGCTCTTCTGAACTTTGTTGAGTGTAGAGAACAGCCTTGTCAGCAGCCTTCCATCAGCCGCTGAATGTAGTTAACAACACAATGACAACATATCAGCGCCTGCTGTTCCCCCCACTGTCTTTCATACTGAAAGTGTTGAGGTGAGGATAACGCTGGAAGCATTGTACCAGGCTACCTGGGTCTGTGCCAGGCAACTTGGGTCTGTGCCAGGCTACCTGGGTCTTTCATAGGAACATGGCACATCGCCATCTCTCCATCTGTCGTCCTTTGCTCCCGAGCACTGCCTGGTTTTGCCTTGTTTTGACTGTGGCCTCTAGAGATAATGAACTTCAATATGAGTATAGGAAACATTCTAATCTTTTAATTATTTATACATCTCTTAAAACAACATCCTGCCTCTCTGCCTCAGTAGCTTCCCAGCAGTTTGAGCCAAAGGCCTTTTTCTTTCTAACAACACGTGACAGTGTTGAGGTGTAACTCAGCGGCAGGCAGTGAAGGATGGAGAGAAGAGCCATGAGCTCAGACAAGAGGCTTCATGGACATCTGGACAATAGATGAAGAGGGGTTGCCTTGGTTACCGTGTCTCTCCTGACAGTGTCTCTCCTGACACATTGTCTCTCCTGACAGCTTGTCTCTCCTGACAGCTTGTCTATCCTGACACATTGTCTCTCGTGACAGCTTGTCTCTCCTGACACATTGTCTCTTCTGACACATTGTCTCTCGTGGCACATTGTCTCTTCTGACACATTGTCTCTCCTGACACAGTGTCTTTCCTGACAGCTTGTCTCTCTTTACAACTTATCTCTCCTGACATTGTCTCTCCTGACAGCTTGTTTCTCCTGACAGTGTCTCTCCTGACAGTGTCTCTCCTGACAGCTTGTTTCTCCTGACAGCTTGTCTCTCCTGACAGCTTGTTTCTCCTGACAGTGTCTCTCCTGACAGCTTGTCTCTCCTGACAGCTTGTTTCTCCTGACAGTGTCTCTCCTGACACATTGTCTCTCCTGACAGCTTGTTTCTCCTGACAGCTTGTCTCTCCTGACACATTGTCTCTCCTGACAGCTTGTCTCTCCTGACAGTGTCTCTCCTGACAGCTTGTCTCTCCTGACAGCTTGTCTCTCCTGGCAGCTTGTCTCTCCTGGCAGCTTGTCCCTCCTGACACGTTGTCTCTCCTGACACAAATCAAATCAAATCAAATTTATTTGTAAGGCCCGACAACACACGTTAATGTCCCCATGGGCCGTACATGTCTACTTTAAACAAGTCAAGAAGATACATCACAATAAGTCAAGAACAAAACAAGAACACCATAAGGTCCAAATTTTTTTTAAATAAATGCAAAATAAATGCAACACTCCCAGACATATATCTGCAGAGCCGCAGAGCCCGGAACACTATTCTACAAACGTGTCTAATGTGAAATATATAAGCATGTAAGCAAAACTAGATTTTAGGTCTGTGATGGAAAGTGATTGTTAACATTCTATTTATTTTGATTTTTATTAAAAAAAAAAAAATTAATTTTTTTTTTTTTGCGAGGCCCCCCTTCTCGCAAGGCCCTGTGCGACCGCACTGCTCGCACGCCCCTAGCGGAGGCCCTGCTTGTAGGCACTAGAGTAGGGAACATACTGGTAACATCATTACATTAGTCTGCCTTTTAGGCACTAGGTTAGAGAACCGGGGCGCAGCCCGGGGGGGGAAAGAATACGAATAAATGGACAGGACAATGGAGACAGGGAACCAGACGGACAGACAGAGAACATAAGAACACCTCAGACACACAACACAACAGCAAAATAATTCAGTGATCATCCAGAGCGAAAAGGTGGGTTTTAAGCAAGGCCTTGAATGTCTGTACGGTGTTGGCAGACTTGATGTTGTTGTACATGATGTTGTACATGATGTTGTACACCACCACCACCTCCTAATAGACAGTCTCCTCCCCACCGCATGTATATATTCCCTCCCCGCCGTATGTATATTCCCCTCCCACCCACCCACCCCCTCCTAATGTACAGTCCCCTCCCCATCATATGTATATACTCTGTCAGGATCTAGGGGTAACAGTACTGTATATTTGAATACCGCCTATGTCACAAATGTATCAGTACTAAATACCTATATGTCCCTATGCCATAAATGTCATGTATGTTATGTATGTCATAAATGTCTATATGAATTGAAAATGGGGGACCCTGATGGAAACAAGACAAACGACTTTCTCAGGTCTGCATCCCCTTAACAATTGTATGTATTGAGCCGTACTGTATTGTACCCATTCTGCAATCTGTTAAATAAAGTTTTCATTCATTCATTCATTCATTCATTCATTCATTCATTGTTTCACGTGAACATTTAGTGGATGCAGCTTGAATGTGGTATAAGGGGTGGATCTTTTTGGATTGGATTGACGGGACACTGGAATATTAGGCTCCAAGTCAGGATGTTTTTACAACAGAGATTTATATTGCAATGTGAAGAATTGCTTGTGTAGCAGAAACTTGAAGAGGATATTGGAGAAACTCCAGGAGCATTGAACCAGGACAGGACAGAGAGGACACCTGGCTGGAGGGAAAACCAGGACAGGACGGAGAGGAAACTGGGCTGGAGGGAAAACCAGGACAGGACACAGAATGAAACCTGACTGGCGGGAAATCCAGGACACAGAAGAAACCTGGCTGGAGGTGTGGGAGATAAGACTCCCTTCCCCCCTCTCTCTTTGATCTCTCTATGTCCCCAAAGATGCCACATTCCTTTGACCCGCACCCTTTCCAGTTATAAAGATGTTCCAAGATCCGGTGGGGGGTATTAACCAGGTCTCTTTGGACTGTTATTAACTTCGGCTATTTTCCACCACAGAGGAAAAACCAGGACAGGACTAAGAAGAAACAGGAGGGAAATATAACTCCTTTATGTAGCATAATAATAATAATAATAATAATAATAATAATAATAATAATAATAATAATAATAATAATAATAATAATAATAATAATAATAATAATAATAATAATAATAATAATAATAATAATAATAATAATAATAATAATAATACATTTTATTTGGGGGTGCCTTTCAAGACACCCAAGGTCATCATAAAAACAAAGCAAGACAGTTAAAGTTAATACCGGTATTTGCAAGTTAAAGTTAAAGTTAAAAACAAAACAAACAACAGGAAGTATAAAACAGTAAAAGAAATTATAATAAAATGGGGGGTATAGGTTACAGTGAATAAGCAAGTTTAAACAGATGTGTTTTTAGTTGTGATTTAAATCCTGATAGGGAGTCAGACTGTCGGACATGTGGGGGCAGGGAGTTCCAGAGTCTGGGAGCCGAGCAGCCGAAAGCTTGAGCACCCATGGTGCTGAGGCGTGAGCTGGGGATGGATAGAAGTCCAGTAGAGGATGAGCGGAGGGTGCGGGGGGGGGGGTGTACCCCTGGAGGAGGTCAGTGATGTAGATGGGGGCTAGATTATAGAGGGCTTTGAAGGTGAGTAGAATGTTTTTGTAGTTGATCCGGTAGTGCACAGGGAGCCAGTGTAATTGAATGAGGACGGGGGTGATGTGGTCGGATGAGTTGATGCGGGTGATGATCCTGGCAGCAGAGTTCTGGATGATTTGGAGTCTGTTGAGGAGTTTGGTGGGAAGGCCAGTGAGGAGAGCGTTGCAGTAGTCGATCCGGGATGTGACGAATGAGTGGACAGAGATGGGCGGAGTCTGGAGATGTTACAGAGGTGAAAGAAAGCAGTCTGGATGATGTTTTTAATGTGTGGTGCAAATGAGAGGGAGCCGTCCAGAATGACACAGACGCTTTTAACTTGGGGGGAGATGGGTACAGGGAAGCCGTCGATGGTGATGTTCAGAACTAGGGTGTTTTGTGATTTGGTGAGGGTGGATTTGGAGCCGATGAGCAGGGCCTCAGTTTAGCTGCCATTTAATTTCAAGACATTTCTGCTCATCCAGCTCCTGATGTCCTCCAGGCAAGTGGTGAGGGAGGTGGGGGGAAGGGCAGTGGTGGGTTTGGAGGAGATGTAGACCTGTGTATCGTCTGCATAGCAGTGACAATGGACCCCATGGTGACAGAGGATTGTGCCCAGGAGAAGGAGATAGATGGTGAATAGGAGGGGACCCAATACTGACCCCTGGGGGACACCTAGTGAAACAGACGAACACCCTGACTTGTGAGTCCTGAGTTGTACAAACTGTCAGTGAGGTAAGATGTGAACCAGGAGAGTGCGACACCAATGATCCCAATGCCAGCCAGGCGGTCCAGGAGTAGTGGATCGGAGATGGTGTCAAATGCAGCGCTGAGGTCAAGGAGGATGAGGATGGTGAGAAGTCCAGAGTCAGCTGCACGGAGGAGGTCGTTGGTGATTTTAACCAGGGCTGTTTCGGTACTGTGTTGTGGGTGGAAACCGGATTGAAAGGGTTCGTGGAGGTTGTTTGTGTCAAGGTGGGACTGAAGCTGTGCAGCAACCACCCTCTCAAGGAGTTTAGAGATGAAGGGAAGGATAGTAGCAGCATTCTCACAACCAACAACAAAAGTTGCATTATTTCTTTGCAGGTGAACGTAGCGTTGGGTTAGCTGGTTAGCTGGGGTAGCTTTAGCAGAATAATTATAGCCTTCTTCGTGTGAGTAACTGTTAGAATCCAGCATCCCTGGACGAATTCCCTTTCTGTCCCGCACCATAAATCCATATACAAATTTCTTAATCCTAGGATAGAATATAATCAGGCTACTAGTCAGCTGCTAGTTTAAAATGTCAGTAAAATGAACAGATTAGCCGTGCAATGTCCTGCGCTGCCTGCTGCAAATACTATCAAATGCAGGAGTTCACAGTGATCTGTCTGCTGAGAACAGTCTGTTATCTGTCTGCTGGGAACAGTCTGTTATCTGTCTGCTGGGAACAGTCTGTGATCAGAGAGAGAGAGAGAGAGAGAGAGAGAGAGAGAGAGAGAGAGAGAGAGAGAGAGAGAGAGAGAGAGAGAGAGAGAGAGAGAGAGAGATACAGAAGGAGAGAGAGATACAGAAGGAGAGAGAGAGGGGTACACAGAGAGACAGAGATACAGATAGAGAGAGACAGAGAGAGAGACAGAGAGAGACACACACAGATAGATAGATACAGAGAGACAGAGAGAGAAAGACAGAGATATATACAGAGAGAGAGATACACACACACAGAGAGAGAGAGACAGAGAGAGACAGAGAGAGACAGACAGAGAGAGAGGTACAGAGAGAGATACATAGAGAGAGAGAGAGAGAGAGAGAGAGAGAGAGAGAGAGAGAGAGAGAGAGAGAGAGAGAGAGAGAGAGAGAGAGAGAGAGAGAGAGAGAGAGAGAGAGAGAGAGAGAGAGAGAGAGAGAGAGAGAGAGAGAGAGAGAGAGAGAGAGAGAGAGAGAGAGAAAGAGAGAGAGACAGACAGAGAGCGAGATATTGTTATCTCTCCTGCCAGGGAGGTATTGTCATGCTTGCCGTGTCAGAGCCACTGGCAGTGTTTTATGAATGCAGGGCTGGTCATCAGGTCTGATAGCAGCCTGCACGCTGTTATCAGAAGGAGCCAAAAATAGTCCTCTTTAGTCCTGAGGCAGGAGACACAGGTCTGGGACGGGATGCTTGAGTTTGCTGTCAACCACCAGGCCGGCTGAGGAAACATAGTTTGCCGTCAACCACCGGGCCGGCTGAGGAAACAGAGTCTGCTGTCAACCAGCGACAGTGGCTCGGTAGGTAGAGCAGTCAGGGGCGTAACTATGGGGGGAGACTCATGGGACATGTCCTCTGCATGTTTTCAGAATGCAGTTATTGTCCCCTGCACGATAATAAACGGAGGACTGTGTTAAATCTTTACCAATGGGAATGCAGAGCTTGTCAAGGAAAAGAGATGTGAACTAAGATGCAAATTGAAGAAAGCAAAAACAGACAAAGATAAAGTAGAGAAAGGTTTTCATTCAGGCAGTGCTATGAGAGCCTGGGAGAGCCAGGATACCTTCCAGTTACACTCACAGAACATGACAAGTTGTATAAAGCCCAACAAAGACCCAGGACCTGGAGGGAAACTATTTCAGGCCCATTGCAACTTTACTGTACCTCCATCCTAGTATAGAGAGAGTTCTAATAACTTACTGTACCTCCATCCTAGTATAGAGAGAGTTATAAGAACTTACTATACCTCCATCCTAGTATAGAGAGAGTTATAAGAACTTCCTGTACCTCCATCCTAGTATAGAAATGTTATAAGAACGTCCTGTACTGTACCTCCATCCTAATATAGAGAGTTCTAAGAACTTACTGTACCTCCATCCTAATATAGAGAGTTCTAATAACTTCCTGTACCTCCATCCTAATATAGAGAGAGTAGTTCTGAGAACTTCCTGTACCTGTTCCTTTTTTAAAGGGCCCTGCAGCATAAAGTCCTTGACAGGGTACACTGCCCTTGTTTTTTTCTATTTATTTTTTATTGGTGTGTAGCAGGGTGGATTATCCCTACTTTATGAGAGTAGATGTACACCGTCACCAGGTAGTGGGAACGCAGCAGATCTGAGTCCGGCTGAGTCCCCGACTGTAGTGCAGGAGTATTAGAGTGGAGCCTTAGCAGAGGGGGTGGATGGGGCCTAGGATTGACTAACCTAGGGGTGGTGCGCTGGTCCTTCTTGCCCTCCAGGGCGACTCGCAGTAATTCCCCACACACCCACACTTCTCCTAATACTTCCCGCACCCTCCCACACCCGGTGACAGTAGTGATAGATGATATACTTTCTCCCCAAAGCAGTACCTTTCCTTGCTGATGAGCAGAGACCTGTCCCAATGATGTATAGGCCGTGGGTAAGAAGGGGTTAAACAATAATATACCTTACCCGAAAGGAAGGGGTTAAACAAGACAACACATTAATGGACACGCACACAGTGATCCCATTTAGTTCTCTTTGCTGAAGCTACTATCCTATTATTCACACAAGGCACAATGAGTAAAGCTCTTCCCACCTACACGAGGCACAATGAATAAAGCTCTTCCCGCTTACACAACACAATGAATAAAGCTCTTCCCGCTTACACAACCCAATGAATAAAGCGCTCCCCGCTTACACAACACAATGAATAAAGCTCTTCCCGCTTACACAACACATTTAACCAAAAGACAGTGGGCCCACAGTTGAAACAAAAAGTCCTATCTATAGCCGGCTTTTCCCAAAATAACAAACGTCGGGGCGCCCCTAATCACTGGTACACGTGCCAGTTCAAAGTACTGATTCTCTTCGCCTCTGAAAGGGCACGCGCCGCACGAAGAGAATGTTTACCCCAGGCTCCAGCACTCGGAGTGCTCACTGTAACTGGCTCGTGTGTACTTAACCAAGGGCTGTCCTGCTCCTGCAACGAATGTCCGTGTTGCGAGATGGCCGTCGAACGGTCCCGTGCTTGTCACCTGTGACAAGCACCCCGCGGGTTGGGTTGACGTTAGGCAGGCGACGGCTGGAGGTGGGTGTAGTCCGGCGACGTCCGTTGAGGAGTCCGCTGCTGCGACACGTGGGCTAAACTGTGGTGCTAGGCCTAACTGAAGCTAAACTGTGGATCGGGACGATCCCCTGTCCTGTCGCCTATACTTTAACTAAAACGCAACATGTGCAATATCTACCACACTCTTCGGCAGTAACACGTCTGCTTCTTTGTTCTCAATGTCTCTTTAGCATTAACTGGAAGTTAAGCTATCGCATACGACATTACTAACCCGCCCCGTGATGGGGTCATATCTCGCGTGTCCTTAGTGTCTAGAGCTCCGCTCTATGCGTCCGCTTGCTTCTGTGTAGAAACGATGAAGAGGCTGTTCCGCTGTCTGAGTTCTGCCTTCAGCCCTCCTTCTTCTTCTGTTGTCACTCCTGCCCAACGTCACACCAGCTCCCCCTGGCGGCAGTCCAGTGCATGCTCCACTATTAAATGTCAAAATTAGGTAGGGGAGTTTACACAACGTTATCCTGAACACAGTAGAGTACAAGGAATTAGGTTAGACACATTGAATTATTGTTAGACATATTCAGGTGTCTACACTTTACTAGGGTGGCTACGTGGCGTAGTGGGCAAGGCGCTCGCCACGAATGCGGAGACGCCAGCGCTCCACATTGCTTTCAGTTTAGCTGGTCGTTAATACTAATACACATTGGCCGTATAAGGGGGTGGGAAACTGATGGGTGGGGATCGGGCGTTGTGGACAGCGACTCCTACAGGTCGGTTGGTGCGCCTGCGCAGTAGAATCAGGAAGTGTCGGGGGCAGCGTGAGCCTCCCACGCGTTACTCCTCGCCACTGAGAGATCGAGCTGCGCAGGTGAAAAGATGCGACTGCTGTTACCTCAAGTACCGGAGGGGACTTGTGCTATGTATGACTTAGTCCACATTGCAGCCGGCTTGTGGGAGGCAAGAAACAGCGTTCGTGACAGGGGAGGGTTGAATTGGATGATACGAAATTGGGATGGGAGAAAATATAGAAAATGGGAGAAAAAGTGAAAAAAATTAAAAAATAAAATGATTCACTTTACTATCATCTCCACTAAAATAGAGATTTTAGTCAAGTGAATCCTATACACCAATAATACACCAATAATATACCAATAATACACCACGTTGTGAGAATGGCAGAGCAGAGGGAGGAGCAGCAGGTGTGGTACATGAGTTATACAACCATCATACAAATGCCAAGGTGAAAACAAACAGGGCTCTGAACCTGCATCTAGACTGGATGGTGGTGTAAACACACCTCAAAGGGGGGGGGGCTGTTTGGTTTTGTTACCTTTACTCTAGTACAGAGTACAATGAGATCAGTTATTTACAGTAGAACTCAGAGTACAGAGTACAATGAGATCAGTTATTTACAGTAGAACTCAGAGTACAGAGTACAATGAGATCAGTTATTTACAGTAGAACTCAGAGTACAGAGTACAATGAGATCAGTTATTTACAGTAGAACTCAGAGTACAATGAGATCAGTTATTTACAGTAGAACTCAGAGTACAGAGTACAATGAGATCAGTTATTTACAGTAGAACTCAGAGTACAGAGTACAATGAGATCAGTTATTTACAGTAGAACTCAGAGTACTGAGTACAATGAGATCAGTTATTTACAGTAGAACTCAGAGTACAGAGTACAATAATATCAGTTATGTACAGTAGAACTCGGAGTACAGAGCATGACCTCCTAGACCAGGGGTTCTCAAACTTTTTTATACCACGACCCCATTTTATTTAGGCATTTATTTGGTGACCCCACACTTAATGTACCGCGTAATTTCAACGCGGAAATAAGGAATATCAAAATAAAAGCACACGATCTTGAACTTGATCATGCATATTTATTAGAAAATGAAATTACACCACTATGTTATCAATGAATTAATATTATCAACAAAAGCAACGGAATTGTTTCTGTATACACATTTATAAAACTAGGCATATTTAGCCAAAATATGTTGCCAGAACATAAAAAAAGAAAAGAAAATGCGTTCATGTGCACTTTTCAAGAATATAAAAAAAACTGTAGTCTCAAGGAGGTGTGTTCCAAGGGAGGATTCAAGCTGACCAAATGGTTAATTGTCGCTCTGTTCTCACATGGATTCCTGAAGAGGACAAAGAGGTAAAAAACCTTGACTTGGATAGGGAGAGTCTCCCTATGGAACGAGCTCTAGGAGCCCAATGGAACATTGAACTTGACACGTTCAACTTCAACATGGCAGTAAAAAATCAGCCCACTACAAGACGAGGCATCCTCTCAGTTGTCAGCTCTATGATGATCCCCTGGGATTTCTGTCTCCAGTCATACTAACTGCCAAGATAATTCTACAGTATTTGTGTAGGATCGGATGTGGCTGGGATGCAGAAGTTCCAGACACGATTGCTCAACAGTGGCACAGATGGCTAACCGAATTGCACCAGCTGGATGGATGCATTCCATGTGGACAGATGCTTCCTACCAAGAGACTTTGAGGTAAAGACAGCCCAGTTACATCATTTCTGTGATGCCAGTGAAGCAGGGTATGGAACAGTGACCTTAGCTTCACAAGTGACAAGGATGACGTACATACTGCCTTTGTTATGGGGAAAGCTAAGAGTGTCTCTATTAAAGCAGACTACCCTTCCAAGACATGAGCTTACAGCCGCAGTCTTGGCTGTTCGTATGGACAAGATGCTACTGTAAGACGTGAACTACAGTTTCAACTTGATAAATCAGTCTTCTGGTCCGACAGCATGACTGTCCTGAAGTACATCGAATACGAATATTTATTGATTATGGGCAGAATTCAGTTCGATAGGCAAAGAGAATGGTCGTAATACAGTCCGATGGTCAAAACACAAAACAGGCTCTCGTACAAAAAGAAGGGATTGTTCAATACTCAGAGTAGTCGTCCGGTCCAGGGTCAGTACACAAGGGGGTGTCTCAGCCAGTCTAGGGTCCAGTACACAAGGGGGTTTCTCAGCCAGTCTAGGGTCCAGTACACAATGAACACCTTCTCGCCTTCACCTCTCCTCGGCTCTCACTACCTCTCACCTCTCACTAACCTAATGTATTTGTAGTGTGTGTCTGGGGTGTGTGCATGTGAGATGTGGGTGAACTAATGATGCACAGGTGTGTTCTATCAGTACTAATCGGCTACCTAATTGTTTCCACTCCTTCTGTGGCAATAATATCTCCCATCCTTCACATATCCATGAGAGGGGGGCGGCTGAGTGGCGCAGTGGGCAAGGCGCTCGCCACTAACGCAGGATATGCTGGTATCGAGCCCAGCTCTCGGCGTTGCTACCGGCTTGGCCGGCCGTCATACTAACACAATTGGCAGTGTTAGAGGGTGGGAAAGCCGGTGGGTGGGGATTGGACGTTGTGGACAGCGACTCCTACAGGTCGGTTGGGTGACGCCTGTACAGCAGAAACAGGAAGTATCGGGGGCAGCGTGAGCCTCCCACGCGTTACTCCTCGCCATTGAGAGTCCGCGCTGTCTGGTGAAAAGATGCGACAGGCTGCCTCCTCGTGTACCGGAGGGGACACGTGATGCAAGGCTTCTATCCTCACTAGAGCCGACCAGTGGGTAGAGAATACACCTACAATATATGTTTTAATTATCCTAAATATAGAAGCTATATATGTTTAAATTATCCTAACTATAGACCTGTTCGCTGTATATGTCAGACTCAGTGTGCACTGTGCACGCACATCACCGGGGGAGAAAGGAATGTAATCCTGGTCAGAACAACAGGGCAGACTACAATATATTTGCATTTGTTAGCCATGCAAGTGATCTAAACAATCAATCCATGCCAAAGCTAGATAATAAAAGGTGAAAGACTCAACACTCACAGCCATGCTGATTTGGCTAAATGACATCCAGCCGTTTTCGTTTGAAACAACTTTTAAGTAGTGCCATGGTTTCGCCTCGGCCAGTCCTTTATATACAGCGGCCATCAGGCTCCACAACAGTGGGCAGGGACTGCTTCCAGACATCCAACTACAACTACTAAGAACTTTTAAAAAGGACAATAACACTACATTATGCATACTGCACCTTATGATACTGTGATACTGTATATTTCAGTTAGTTAGTTAGTTAAATATATTGACTTGTTATATTGTTTACACTGCTTGTTTTTACTATACCTGTACCTCCCCTCCCCCTCCCCCATGCTGCTATGATGCCAGAATTTCCCCAAGGGGATCAATAAAGGAATATCTTATCTTAGAGCCCTGTCGTATTCTTTTAGTGCAGCAGCTCACGCAGGTCCGGGGCAACTTAGTCACGTGACTCAGTTGGTATTGCTGATTGGCTCGAACATGGTATATAGAATCTAGTTATATATGTTTTAATTATCCTAACTATAGAAGCTAGTTATATTATGTTTTAATTATATTAACTAGAAGCTAGTTATATATGTTTTAGTTATCCTAAATATAGAAGCTATAGTTATGTATGTTTTAGTTATCTTAAATATAGAAGCTAGTTATATATGTTTTAGTTATCCTAAATATAGAAGCTAGTTATATCTTGTTTATATAGTTTAGTTATATATGTTTTAATTATCCTAACTAGAAGCTAGTTATATATGTTTTAGTTATCCTAAATATAGAAACTAGTTATGTATGTTTTAGTTATCTTAAATATAGAAGCTAGTTATATATGTTTTAGTTATCCTAAATATAGAAGCTAGTTATATCTTGTTTATATAGTTTAGTTATATATTGTTTAGTTGCCCTAATTAAAGTTTGCATATATTTTTAACTACATTTTACAGTGTATGGGAACTTACCCTTTAATAAAAGGAAAGATTGAGAGGTTCCTGGTAGACAGTGTTTGTTGTGGTTCAGACCTCTTGGACTAGCATAGGGGCTGAAGACAAAGCAGGTCTGGTTTCTATATGCATCACTTCCTCCTCCGTCCGCACGCCACTCTCACATGGTGTCCTCACTGTAGCTCCACTGACACAGTGTTGATGTTTTACTGCACACAGGGCCGTTACAGTACCTTTCTAAACAAATGAATTTAATTATAAAATAAAATATGAATAAAAAGATTCAATGTCGAGGGAGAGAGAACACTGTAGGACAGGGTCGGGGGAGGGGCTAATATATATATATTTGATATATATTTGATATGTCAGGCTAATTGTTTAGTGTTCATGGTCTGATATGTCAGGCTAATTGTTTAGTGTTAATGGTCTGATATGTCAGGCTAATTGTTTAGTGTTCATGGTCTGATATGTCAGGCTAATTGTTTAGTGTTAATGGTCTGATATGTCAGGCTAGTTGTTTAGTGTTCATGGTCTGATATGTCAGGCTAGTTGTTTAGTGTTCATGGTCTGATATGTCAGGCTAGTTGTTTAGTGTTCATGGTCTGATATATCAGGCTAGTTGTTTAGTGTTCATGGTCTGATATATCAGGCTAGTTGTTTAGTGTTGGTCTGATATGTCAGGCTAGTTGTTTAGTGTTCATGGTCTGATATGTCAGGCTAGTTGTTTAGTGTTGGTCTGATATGTCAGGCTAGTTGTTTAGTGTTCATGGTCTGATATGTCAGGCTAGTTGTTTAGTGTTCATGGTCTGATATATCAGGCTAGTTGTTTAGTGTTCATGGTCTGATATATCAGGCTAGTTGTTTAGTGTTCATGGTCTGATATGTCAGGCTAGTTGTTTAGTGTTCATGGTCTGATATGTCAGGTTAGTTGTTTAGTGTTCATGGTCTGATATGTCAGGTTAGTTGTTTAGTGTTCATGGTCTGATATGTCAGGCTAGTTGTTTAGTGTTCATGGTCTGATATGTCAGGTTAGTTGTTTAGTGTTCATGGTCTGATATGTCAGGCTAGTTGTTTAGTGTTCATGGTCTGATATGTCAGGCTAGTTGTTTAGTGTTGGTCTGATATGTCAGGCTAGTTGTTTAGTGTTCATGGTCTGATATGTCAGGCTAGTTTAGTGTTGGTCTGATATGTCAGGTTAGTTGTTTAGTGTTGGTCTGATATGTCAGGTTAGTTGTTTAGTGTTCATGGATTGGTCTGATATGTCAGGCTAGTTGTTTAGTTTTCATGGTCTGATATGTCAGGCTAGTTGTTTAGTCTTGGTCATAGTTAGATAGTGGTGAGAACACTAACTATAATCATAGTTACTGTAGATAGTGGTGAGAACACTCGCCCACGACTGCAATGATTGCTGGTATCATTGCTAACGGTGAGGCATAGAGCACTTTAATCATGTATAAAAGAAAGGTTGAGATCCAAGGCAGCTCTACACATTTTTAAAAAGCCTTTATTTGTTGGCTTACATTATTTAGAAAAATATTTAAAAAAAAAACGACATGTTTCAGCCTACATGGCCTTCTTCAGGGTGTTGAAGGCCATGTAGGCCGATACATGTCGGTTTTTTAAATATTTTTCTAAATAATGTAAGCCAACAAATAAAGGCTTTTTAAAAATGTGTAGAGCTGCCTTGGATCTCAACCTTTCTTTTATAAACGAATCCTACCCCGGATTTAATCCAAAGAGCACCTACCTGAAACAAAACAAGAACGCTGAAGCCCTCTCCATATCCTCTGTTTTGTTCACTTTAATCATGTGTATAAATTCCTTTCCAAGTCCCATAGCCTCCAGTACCGTCCAAAGATATACCAGCATACCACAGCGAAAAAGAGGGCACTAGCCACCACAGACTGGTAGAACATCTGCAGCTGTTTGCTGCAGACATTGAAAAACCTGAGCCCTCTCAGGAAGAACAGTCTGCTCTGTTCCTTCCTGTAGAGGGTCTCGGTGTTGTCCATCCAGTCCAGTTTGTTGTTCATGAGAACCATCAAGTATTTGTAGTTCGCCACCATTTCCACCTCCACCCCCTGGATGATGATGGAAGTTGGGGGCTTCCTCCTGCTCCGCCGATGGTCCACCACCATCTCCTTCATCTTGCTGATGTTGAGCTGTAGGTGGTTTTCGTTGCTCCACTCTGTGAAGCTCTCCACCACAGCTCTGTACTCCTCCTCGTTGTCGTTGGTGATGTATCCAACGATGGAGGAGTCATCAGAAAACTTTTGGAGATGGCAGTTCCCAGAGCTGAAGCGGAAGTCTGAGGTGTACAGGGTGAACAAAAAGGGTGCCAATACAGTTCCCTGGGGGGCACCAGTGTTGCAGATCAGCACATCCGAATGGCACCCCTGCAGTTTGACACACTGTGGTCTGCCAGTGAGGTAATTGAAGATCCAGGCCACCAAGTCGTCCTCCACCCCCATTGCTGACAGCTTCTCAGCTAGTAGTGGAGGCTGAATAGTGTTAAAGGCACTGGAAAAGTCAAAGAATGTTACCCTCACTGAGCTGCCCGGCTTCTCAAGATGTAAATAGGCCCTGTGGACCATATAGATTATGGCATCCTCCACACCGATGTTCTGCTGATACACAAACTGCAGGGGGTCCACAAAGCCTCTCACCTGTGGTTTAAGGTGCTCCAGAACCAGCCTCTCAAAGACCTTCATGACTTGTGCCATCAGAGCAACCGGTCTGACCAATAGAAATATATTCTAACCCTAATGACCCATCCGCTACGGATAGTCAGTTCCCTTCCGTTTCCCACTGGAGTCATAGGTCCACTAAGACTATCCCATCCCCGCTCTCCCGTTAGGAAAGTTACGATTAAACCCCCCATTAGTCTTGAAGTAAAAAAACAATGGTTAATATATATTCTCTGGTTAAAGTGAATCGAGCATCTCACAGTCCATCTGGCTAGGCACATTGGTTGGAAATAGCAGTAATCCTAAGCATAAACATAACACCAACAAACCACAAACTTGGCCCTTTGTTGGGCCGACCGACTAGCCCCCCAATAGCTGATGGATGAGACCCCCGGGCTGCAGGAACACACACCATGAACAAAACCAATCTACCCATATGATCATTTGACTTGTAATTGCGACCAATGGCGGTATATCCACCGGCTTGCTGCCTGGCAATGACAAAGTGTTCCCTCCACCCACGAGTCCCACCACCCCCCACCGATTGACAGCCGGCCAACCCGTTATCGTTCAACAATTAAGATCAATAGTTCAAAAACCATGAACGCTAGGTTCATGGCCGGTTAACAACCAGCCACACATAATAATAATACAAAGTAATACAGATCTACCATCGGCACTACCAGTATAAGCATAAACATAATTGTGCCCCTATATTAAACATAGACATGTTGCCAAAACATTCTCAACATTCAGTCACTGCACCAACCATCCTTATTCAAGCGCCTGCCCAGCCAGGATGGTAGGCCAGCTGAGCATGTGTAGTCTCAAGCGCATGTCCAGCTAGCTTTGATTTGGATTTGATTTTTTATTTGATTGAAGTTTATTTCAAATATGCAGCATAACAAACAAACATCAAGTACATATATAGCCTTAAGCCTATAGCTTTTAAGCAAGTATGAGGCTAGCTTGATATGATGGTACATAGTGTAAATTCACACACATGTCCAGCTAGCTTGAATGAGCATGTGTAGTATTCAAGCACATGTCCAGCTAGCTTAAACAAACACGAGGCTAGCATGTTACGATAGCACATAGTGTAATTTCACGCACCTGTCCAGCTAGCTTGAGTGAGCACATGCCAGCTAGCCTAAACGAGCATGAGTCAGCTTGTTACGATAATACAGTGTGTACATTTTAAGCACATGTTCAGCTAGCTTGAAAGACCTCGAGCAGTAGTCATTTTAAGCCATTCTCCAGGTCAACCATCTCTTTCTTCAAATATTCCTCTGCCTTGATTAGCGACCATACTGACCATCGTTCATCCCCCTTCATTTTTCCTGACGATCTGGCCGGGAAAAGCAGCGTAGGTCGAAGGCCCAGTTTCCATAGTTGGGGCATGATTCCCGATATTCCCCTCTCTGCGCCAGTACATCAGGTGTAAAGTCTTCTAAAATGGCGATCTTATGTTCTCCAAGGCGCAGTTCTCCCCTCTTGGAGCGGGTTATTATCATTATTGTTATTATATTGTGTTTTGTCGTGTCTGTTACGTGTAAATAATACAATTAAATTGATCACAAAAAAAGAGTGAAGGTAAACGGTATACACAAGGTGCAGTATATAAGGTACCCTAACTGGCATGATATACGTCATACTGTAGGTTTACTCAAGTCTGTACATGCCTCTTAGATAACACACACATACATAGCAGAGGACAGAATTATTAGGTGATAGAATGGCTTGATCAATACGCCAGAAGATAGGATGACATGAACACGACTGTCCTTGGAATAAGAACTCTACACTATCTTTATGGAAACCAATCTTCAGCATATTCCTATTCAGAATATGCTGTGTTGCAGTAATGTCAATATGATAAATGACAGTATCTGATCTCAAATAGGTTTTCAACAGGATGTCCCACAAGACCGCACAGTCGCTCTATAGGGAGGAATAACTGAAGGTATGGATGATACATGACATCATCATATGACATGATATCACAGCAGCCTTGAAGTGTAGAACCATTAGATGCTGAAACCAGACCCTCCCACATATAATACATGGATCCAAAAAGCATGGTACCTTCATCAGATGGAGCTATTTAGATTAGATAAGATACATGTATTGTCATCATACAGCACACGTACAGTACAACAAAGAGAAGTTTGGCATCCAACAAGAGTGTAAATGTAATAGTAAAGGGTAATAACTATAAATAATGTACAAGTGATTAAACTGTATATATATAAATTAGTACTACTGAGTAATAGTGCTATCAGATGTATGTACAGAGTTATAGTATTAATATGTAGTGATACAGGTATAAATATATTATGGTAGTAGCCTTACTGGCCAGTGGTATAACTAATAAGCGTAGATAAGGGATATATACATATATATATAGTATATACAGGTATGCAAACAGGAATATATTCAGACAGGTGTGGATATATATATATACACGGTATGTACAGTATTATTGTACATACTCATTAAGGAATCTATTGTTGTTAAACTAAAAACAAGATTACAAACATCACAAAACAAACTGGTCAGACTTCTACTTGACCTTACCCCTAGAACCGACCTCACCCCTGCCCACTTTGACAACCTAGGATGGCTTAGAGTAGACAACAGAGTACAGCAACTTGCAATGGGCCTGGTCTACAAGATACACTATACGACTAAGGTACATGTCACAATACTTCCCAAAGGTCAGTGAATACCATGACCACAACACCAGAGGAAGCTCAACAAATCATGTTAAACCCAGATTCGGCTTAAACAAGGGACTAAACACGTTTAGCAATTATGCCACATCAATGTGGAACGCCCTACCCAAAGCTGTAAAGGAATGTGAATCACTACCCACTTTCAAAACCGCTCTTAAAGAGCACCTACGGGAGGCTGCAATTCAAACCCCCCACCCCCTCCTAATAGACAGTCTCCTCCCCACCGCATGTATATATTCTCTCCCCGCCGTATGTATATTTCTCTCCCACCCACCCCCTCCTAATGTACAGTCCCCTGCCCATCATATGTATATACTGTCAGGATCTATGGGTAACAGTACTGCATATTTGAATACCGTATATGTCACAAATTTAACAGTACTAAATACCTATGCCATAAATGTCATGTATGTTGAGTATGTCATAAATGTCAATATGAAATGAAAATGGGGGACCCTGATGTAAACAAGACAAAAGTCTTTCTCTGGTCTGCATCCCCTTAACAATTGTGTGTATTGAGCCGTACTGTATTGTACCCATTCTGCAATCTATTAAATAAAGTTTTCATTCATTCATTCACTGTAGTGCTATGGAGGTATCACTGGACATTCTGATGATGTCATAATGGCTGCTGTAGTGGACATTCTGATATCATAATAATGGCTACTCTAGTGGACATTCTGATGTCATAATGGCTACTGTAGTGCTATGGAGGTATCACTGGACATTCTGATGATGTTATAATGGCTACTGTAGTGCTATGGAGGTATCACTGGACATTCTGATGATGTCATAATGGCTACTGTAGTGCTATGGAGGTATGACTGGACATTCTGATGATGTCATAATGGCTACCGACAATTGAAAGCTATCCATATTCCAAAAAGCTCATACCTGAAAGGGGCTCCAGACTGTGAACATACTTCCTAAAACGGGTGGAAAGTGTCTCTTCAGTCAAGCTCATTCCACTCTGAACTACAATCACTATTATCACTGAGCATTCCGTTTTTTGAATGGCTTTTATTAAAAATGTTGTTTGTTTGTGAAGATACTTCATGTTTGGACTGACAGACACAAAACATCTTGTATGCTGGAGGTGATCCATCTCATGAGACCAGTGAAGCAAACTAAACGAGGTCACGTCTGAAGAGTTTAATGAAATGGAATCCAGTGATATAAATAGAATTCACCGTGTTCCACTTCTCCATCAGTCACACGGGAGGTCTTTGAAACATAATATGCATATGATTTCTGATCCTGGCAATCAAAGCAAGAACACATAGAACTAAGATTATATTATTTGACTTTGCCTTGAACGTATAGAATATTAGGTTAAAAAGACAATTAATAATTTCAATGTGTTTTATGATCGATAGATAGTTAGTGAGCGAGGATAGCACAACCAAGAGAGATAGAACTTATTAATTTAGTTTCTTAACCTAATAAAGACTTTATAGTTGTTTCATTCTGTATGAGAACCTTTGTTTATGTAAACAAACCAGCCTTCTGATATGAAATGACAACTCAATTCACGTTCTTTTCCGGATGCAACAGGGGAGAAGAGATAGTGTTTTAGCCAGTCAGCCGTGGGAGTACGAGATTCCACCAAACGATTGCCTCAACAATACAAAACAAATACACAACGCGGAGATGGCCAGGAGAGGGAAGCTGATGACATCAGCTGAAAACACTATAATCTAACATAACTATGATGTGTTACAACATTTAATACTGTAATTCCCCACCATCCCATATATAATGTGTTGCTCACACCATAAAGACAACTGTCAACAAGAGGTTCATCTCCTTTATTCCCTGGAAACACCATATATACAAACTCAACTCAGAATCAACTTATTTCCTCTTTTAAAAACATTATCTGATCATTTTACAGAATATCATTATCTACAAATGTATAGAAGAATCACAGTTTGAGTATTTCCACCAAAACGGAGCTGCGTGAGTCTTCATATTTATATATACTGTAGTAGCGAGGCCAGGTTCCATTCATATTCATACTGCATCATCACTTCTTCATATGGAATCTAGGAATCACTTCAATCAATTCAAAAGGGTTGAATCAAAAACCCATAGATTGCATTTTTTTTTACTGGCCCCGGTAAGATTGTGAAACATTTTAGAATTTAAATATTGAAGCCTGCAGAGAAACAGGAGCGTAAGCATCCTGCAGAGAGAGCCGCCAGCACGTCTGGGTGACTTTGATGTTTGATCAAATAAGACCATCTCACTCATTACAGCAAAGTCATCATTTGGATAAATGCATGCTTCAATATTCGAATGAAAACAAACACAATTCAGAAACAGTTTGCCCTTGGAACTTTCTCTTAACCACCCTGCCTCATAACAGGCAGAGAAGCTGATGAAAAGCAACAAGGGGGAATAAACTAGTAGTAAAGTAAGCAGCCATTCAGACATCCAGGCATTTGCATAAATATAGCAGCAATATAGCAGCCTCCAGGTTTGAAGAGCTTTCCCACAATGCAACTCTCTCCAGCTTTCGTCAAGGAGGCTAAATGGATTTCACAACACTCCACTAGTGCCATCTGAGCATGTGCTGTTCACCCCCGCCTCCCATTGGGTGATTTAGCTTTGGGTTCAGATAAATGCTTCCCATCTCCACAGTACAAAGTCTACCACTCTATTAGAGGCACACTCATCCCAGATTCAGCAGTGGTCGTTTTCTGCATTACAGCCACTTAGTGGAAAGAGTGATGGGAATCAATAACCTCATTACACAATGAAACAGAGCCTCTAGATGTTGGTAGACACATGAGAAGAGTCCTACACACTGTAGGAGATCAGACTCATCAGAGGTGCTCACTCTGTACATTAAAACACTGTTTTTATTTTATTTAATTAATTGTAATGTTTTATTGTTTTAAACCTTTTTATTCTTATGCTCTTATATGCTATGTAAATTAAATGTATTATTATTACATCTCTATGGTCCAGTCAGGAAGAGGGTCATGCGTTGCATTGTGGGATAGGCTGGGAGGACCTCTTCATGATGCATTCTATAACAGCCTCAGGCTGCATCCATAATGAAGCTGGCCTCTGATTGGACAAGAGGGTGGCCAGGTGGTTTTCTCTATGGCCGTAGAGCTTCTGGGCAGAATAAACAATAGTGACCATCATTTACTGTACCCTTCAACTACATTATGTTCTTAAATTTAGTAGCCAATTCTCAAACTGTTCCCTGGTTTCAACAATCACACAAGAAATATATGCAACTACTTTAGGATCTGGAAGAACCATATCTTTCCATGCGGCCTGGTTTAGGATCTGGAAGAACCATATCTTTCCATGTGGCCTGGTTACAATGTCCATGCCCACCAGAGGCTTCGGCCATAGAGAAAATACTTCTGAACTCTACCAAGTTAACAGCCACCAACAGTGACTTCACAACTAGGTGGTGCCTGGCTTTGTTCTGGATCCTTCATCATGTGTGAGTGTGTGTGTAGACTATAGATTAGGGATCATCGCCTGAGAGAAAGTCCTGTAAGCAGCATTGCTTGCTGATAAGTATTCAACAGGTAGGCAGGTAGGTGTGTTGCTGGGGGCTCCCGGCTAAAGCCCAGTCTGCACTGCAGGGACTTGTTCAAGAACTATAGGACTTGTTCAGGAACTCTGTGTTTGCACCGCGGGGACAAGGGTCTAAGCAGAAGACCCTCTGGGGGCGCAGGACTTCTCCCAAGCTCAGGAATGTTGGGGGGGGGGGGGGGGGTACTCACAGCATTTAATTTCAACCAAAAAATATTTGTCTTTGTTAATTGAGCTATGCATTAAAAACATTTCCACCAGTGAATCTTTTAGTTACATCAATATTGTGCTGTCAGAACAGTTGTAGGTTTATAGCTCAAGTATTTAACATTCATTTCACCAATGTCATCTGCTTACAACCAGGAATTGTATTATAAGCCGATACAATCTAGTGATCTATGCACAAAAGTGATTCTTTATTCCAGCAATTAGATTGAATGAACTAAGCAGGTGGAATGTTTGCAGGTCAAGTTTTAAAGATCGTTATTAGTAGGCAATTCAGGCCTCGTTTGGAAGAGTCATGTCATCTGGACTCCAGGGTGGTCTGTTGCACGTTCCTGTTCATACAAGGACCAATATATGGCAAAAGAGTCTGCAGGGAACATTGGTCTGTTCATTTAACCATGATTATGAAGAAAATTATACTTCCGTGTCCTAATGCAACGCTGAAATGTCTAATGCGTCACTGGACTAGTATACCTAATCTTCACCAATCTTTTCACCGCGGTTCAAACACAGAACAATGCAGAGAACAACGGGCCAAAGGAAATAAAGTTAGAGGCTAAAGTTCTGCGCAATGCAGTTCTTGCCAATTAAGAGTTCCTGGTAGTTTCAGATCCTGTCAATTAAGAGTTGCTGGTAGTTTTGGTGCAAATGCAGCGTAAAATGAGAATGTTAACACACACACACACACACACAAGCCTAAGCAGTGTAACGCAAAACATCTGCACACACATGAGAAAGTGTGGGAACACATTCACAATAAAAGGGAGACAAGAAAACAAATAAAATTAAGCAACAGAATTGCACTTATGCCCTGGTGTGACAGACAGACAGACAGCCAACCAGACATACAGATAATACACACAGACAGACAGACAGACAGACAGACAGACAGACAGACAGACAGACAGACAGACAGACAGACAGACAGATAAATAGATAGAGATACATAGATAGAAAGCGAGAGAACAGATATAAGGAGTGTGAAGGATGATTTAAAAATAATAATAATAATAATAACAGGAACAATGAAAATATTCTAAATGGAAGATTTCTTCTGCAAACTAAAAAAGAGGGAGAAGAAATTAAAAGACATGAAATAAATTAAATCACATTGAAACGGGACTGAAGAGTCAACGTGTTACACAGCGTGCTACACAACATGCTACACAACATGTTACACATGTTACACACAGCGTCTTCATAGGAGCTTCAACATTACAACATACTCTGACCGGAGGGACAACACCTGCATCAGGCATCTGTTTCACAGATGGGTTTAAAAAAATATGTCTGGCATCATGACTCAGACCAACAGAGGGTCAGAGGGGAGGTGGGTTGAGAGAGGTGGTAAGAGGAGGTGAGAGAGGAGGTAAGAGTGGGTGAGAGGAGGTGAGGTGAGAGGGGAGGAGAGGAGGAAATAAGATGTGAGATGAGGGGAGGTAAGAGGTGGTGAGGTGAGAGGAGGAGAGGTGAGGTAAAAGGGGGGAAGTGAGAGGAGAGGAGGTGAAGTGTGTTTTGTGCAGCAGAGGGGGAGGTGAGGTCAGGTAAACTTGGCTTAATGGCACAAGGACTTCTGAAGGAGAGAAGTCAAGGAGAGAGGAGCATGTCATGGCAGGGCGTGGTCGGGGGCAAAGAGCTGGCATTTGCTTCTTAGTAGTGATGCTAACTTCATTCATTAGCTTATTAGTAGTGATGCTAACTTCATTCATTAGCTTCTTAGTAGAGATGCTAACTTCATTCATTAGCTTCTTAGTAGAGATGCTAACTTCATTCATTCCCAAGTGAAATGAGGTGTATTAGTACTGAGACTTAACTTGGCAGGTTAAGGAAGTCAAGGTTTTGGCATTTCCTTTTGATTAGTTGACAAAGCAGTCAGAGAAAGAGGTGATTGGCCAGGGGAGGGCTTGGAGAAGTCACCATTGGTCAGAAGATCAAGGGGTTTCAATGGCATCAAATAGGAGAGAAGAGGTGTAGCAATGCGGATGGATGACTCATAGTTCAAGTAAATCAAGACCCCCCCCCCCCCCCCTAGAGGACAGGGGTCTTACTGCAGGTGTTACTGGCACTTAGAACATTCATATCGCTCCTTCATATGTAAAAGAGTCTCATACATGGTCTGCGTCTGTATGTGTGTTTGTGTCTCAATCAATACTGGCAGAGGGACACCCCTCCGTTAGCTGTCTTGGTCCTTCCCTTCCTCCTTCCTGTTTCTCTGTGGTGTCACTTCCTGCTTCCTGTTTCTCTGTGGTGTCACTTCCTGCTTCCCGTTTCTCTGTAGTGTCACTTCCTCCTGGCTTCATCCACAGGATCTCGCTGCAGTTTGATGAGTCTCTCGATCTCGGCCCCTAGTGTCTGAAGGTTATCCTGGAGAGACAAGAGAGAAGACAGTCTGAAGCAGATCAGTCCGAACTAGGGATGTTAACAATTAATCGAAGATCGTTTGATTGATCGTTAAGGATTTACTCGAACACATGACATTTACTCTATCAAACAATGATATGTTACAATGTTGTCGGTCTCTTATTACATTGTAGCCGTCAGTAGAATGGTGTATTTTCAAAGCATGTTTCAATGAACAGATAGAGGGCGCAATATAACTATGACGAGGAAAACACTACCTCTGTGTCTGGAAAATAAGCGAGGGGAAAAAACACGAGCAACGGCAACTTGCAAAATTAGGCAGGGTAAGAGAAGCATTGATTTTGAAAAAATAACCCAAGCCAGTCTGCGCATTTATCAAAAACAGCATGATCGATATGGTTGACGGCGAAGGATTTCGGCAAGCGATACACCTGTTTGAGCCAGCGTGCCATATCCCATCCTGAGGCACAACCACCTCGCGCATCGAGGAGAGCTAAACCGATGCAAAGTTAGGAGTTGCTAGCTAACATTACCGGTGCTCGCAAGGTTGCATTGACGACAGACAGCTGGACTGCCCTGAGACCGAAAGCTATATTACCGCCACTCGCTACTACATCACGAGGACTGGCGAGTCACCACTGCAGTGTTGCTAACTAATATTATAAGTTTACCGGGTCGGGTGGGGCGGCTAGGTGGCGCAGTGGGCAAGGCGCTCGCCACCAACGCAGGAGATGCTGGGTTCGAGCCCAGCTCTCGTCGTTGCTACCAGCTTGGCTGGTCGTTCATACTAATACAATTGGCAGTATTAGGGGGTGGGAAGCTGGTGGGTGGGGATCGGACGTTGTGGACAGCGACTCCTACAGGTCGGTTGGTGCGCCTGCGCAGTAGAATCAGGAAGCGACGAGGGCGGCGTGTCCCTCCCACGCAGACCCTCGCCGCTGAGAGATCGCGCTGTGCAGGTGAAAAGATGCGACGGCTGCCTCCTCGAGTACCGGAGGGGACACGTGATGCAAGGCTTTGTCCACATTGCAGCCGGCTTGTGGGTGAAGGCATGGATGAACAGCAACTTCCTCCAACTAAACAGCAAAAAAACCGAGGCACTTCTAATTGGCACCCCTCACCAGGTTCAGTCTTCATCCATATCACATCTCACCTTTGACGGCCAGGTAATCCCCCTCTCCCCCTCAGTCACAAATCTGGGGGTTCGATTTGACCCCCACCTGACATCCACATCAACATCCACATAAAACACCTCTGCAAGACCTCATTCTATCACCTAAAAAATATATCAAAACTCTGTCCCATTCTAACCCTGTCAGATGCAGAGAAGCTTGTCCATGCCTTTATCTCCTCAAGACTGGACTACTGTAACGGACTCTTCATCTGGATTCCTGGCAAGAGCATCCAAAAGCTGCAATACATCCAGAACAGCGCTGCCAGGATCCTGATGAGAGTCCGTAAACACGATCACATAACCCCCATCCTCCACTCACTACACTGGCTCCCCGTCTCATCCCGGATCAACTACAAAATCCTGACGATCACCCATAACTGCATAAACGGACACGCACCCCTCTACCTTCAGGAACTCATCACTCCACAATCCTTCACCCGCACCCTCAGATCCGCAGGTAGCCTACTCCTTCAGGTCCCCAATACCCGGCTCTGCACCATGGGTGACCGAGCCTTCTGCACGGCTGCACCACGCCTGTGGAACAGCCTCCCCATCCAGCTGAGGGCACCACAGAGCCTGGACTCTTTTAAAACAGGCCTGAAAACCTACCTATTCAAAAAGGCCTTTGACTGCTTTTTATTTTAATTTTCTTGCGCTGTTGTTTTTAAATTGTCTGTTTATACTATGTTTTTAATTAACTATGTTCTATTTTTATCTTACCGGTACTTTTATTCTGTATTTTATTTTATTTGTTTTACTACAGTAATAACTATTTAATTTTAATTTTTTAAACTATGTTCTAACCATGTAGTGTAGCACTTTGGGATCCCAGTGAACAAAAAGTGCATTACAAATGCAATCTATTATTATTATTATTATTATTATTATTATTATTATTATTATTATTATTATTATTATTATTATTATTATTATTATTATTATTATATTATTATTATTATTATTATTATTATTATTATTATTATTATTATTATTATTATTATTATTATTATTATTATTATTATTATTATTATTATTATTATTATAACGTTCAAGACAGGGGAGGGTAGAATTGGACAATACGAAATTGGGGACGGGAGAAAAAATTGGAAAATGGGGAGAAAAGGTAGATACAAAAAAAAAATTTACCGGGTCGGCATATGGCAGACCACAGAGAAGCCATAAAAGAAGCCATTCCCCATCCCTGGATACAAATGCAACTGACTGATGGAAAGTCAATGCGTGGAGATTCTGCAGGCTGGCAAGGCTGGCACGCCAGTACCTCTATAGGGAGGTGTAGTCCGCCCGCGAGGTCCACCCGTATAGAGATTTATCATTGGGAAAATGGATTATCGGCTAATTGTAACAATTCTGCCTCATTAACATTAAAAAGCTTTAAATTATTTTACAAAATGAGTTCCCTTCTATCACTAACATTATTGTTTAACCATTTTTGGTTGAAAAAAAATTCAGCGATTTGTTTTTTACGATTAATTGTGAATATTTTCATGTTGAGCTATAGATTTTGGATGAATATGCACAGAAAGGTACACCGTGCAAATGTTCATGCTTTATTTGTTTTAAATGAGACGATTTAGAAATGGGCAATGGGAAATACATTGCGTTTCCAAGATGGTGGACCGGCCAGAAACAACAATGACGTAACCACTACACCTCCCTATACCCGTGTTTTTGGACTGATTGTGATGCAGGCTGCATGCGCTCCCGTCTGACCATGTCGATATGCTGGAATCGGGACCATGCATGTGAGTCAGTTGGACACAGGCTATGTATGTTCTATGTAGGATATCTTGTTGCAAAATAAAAATAATAATAATAACAATAATAATAATAATAATAATAATAATAATAATAATAATAATAATAATAATAATAATAATAATAATAATAATAATAATAGCCTCATTAAAAATACTATTGTTGCTTCATTAACAGTTGGTTGTTTTCAGCGTTTTATGTGCTGTAATCTGTTATTTAGTTAGGCCTATTGGAAATTTTCGTCGACATAAGTAGATTTTTCATTTTTGTTTATTTATTAAGTTAATATAAAACCGTGTTTGGAACATTGTTGAGTTTGTTAAATACATGCTTTAGATTTTTTTTACCTCTTAACTTTCCGACAACCCGCCATTGTTTGACGGCATCCTGCTTCGTTAGTACAGTTGGTTGTTTTCAGCGTTTTATGCGCGTAATCTGTTATTTAGTTAGGCCTATTGGACATAAGTAGATTTTTTGTTTACGTTTATTTATTTTTGAATTTGTTAAATAAATGTTTTGATTGAAGTGGCGAGTGACTTTTCTTTTTTTTGCCACATATGCAGCTTGCCGGCTTAAAGTCGATACAAATGTGTTTTAATATGTCTAGGCCTCTACATTTCTATGTTTCATATGCCATGCAATGTTGCGAGAATGCAATATGTTGCTGCTGCGGAAATAAACCTTTTGATTGAGGAAACAAATACATTTGTTATTGTTTGGTAAATTGGGTATTTTTAGTTACAATTGATCAATGAATTGATCGTTAACGTTATCAATGATCGAGTAAGGAACGTGCTTACAATTTACAACCCTAGTCCGAACCAGATCAGTCTGAAGCAGATCCAATTCTACAGAGGGAATATTGTGGGTGTAATAGAGATTCTGCAGAGAGAATATTGTGGGTGGAATAGAGATTCTGCAGAGAGAATATTGTTGGTGGAATAGAGATTCTGCAGAGAGAATATTGTTGGTGGAATAGAGATTCTGCAGAGAGAATATTGTTGGTGGAATAGAGATTCTGCAGAGAGAATATTGTTGGTGGAATAGAGATTCTGCAGAGAGAATATTGTGGGTGGAATAGAGATTCTGCAGAGAGAATATTGTGGGTGGAATAGAGATTCTGCAGAGAGAATATTGTTGGTGGAATAGAGATTCTGCAGAGAGAATATTGTTGGTGGAATAGAGATTCTGCAGAGAGAATATTGTGGGTGGAATAGAGATTCTGCAGAGAGAATATTGTTGGTGGAATAGAGATTCTGCAGAGAGAATATTGTTGGTGGAATAGAGATTCTGCAGAGAGAATATTGTTGGTGGAATAGAGATTCTACAGAGAGAATATTGTGGGGTGCAGAGAGAATAGTGTGGGCTGCAGGGAGAATAGTGTGGGCTGCTGAGAGAATATTGTGGGCTGTAGAGAGACTCCCCAGCCTCCTCTCTGCTTCTAAAGTAGAGCAGCAGCACTGAGACGGAGAGACACCGCTGGTCAGAGAAGAAGGTAAGAACAAGAGGTCATGTTCTTGAAGGTAAGAACAGGAGGTCAATACAGAGCTACAATCAAGTGCTTGCATCCCTGCCAGGGAAATGGAAAAAAAACGTCAAGGTATTTAATAAACAAATGGGTTGCATGCAGACCCTATATTAAAAAAAAAGAAATGGTCCAAAAAGACAAAAATAAATAAGGAGATCTACCGTTTTTATCTAAAGACCAAGGGTATATTTCATCGGCCGTATAAGATACAACAAAAATGGGAAGAACTTGTTGATGTACCACTTCCTTGGCATTTGATATACAATCACATATATGAAATAACTATAGACACCTATATGCGAGCCTTCCAGCTGAAAATACTGTACAGAACTTTGGCAACAAGGAGGATGTTAAAGATCTGGGGCATTGGACGGACAGATGAGTAGATTTTGTGCGGAAGAGACTTGCCACACCTTTTTTGGTACTGTCCTTATGTAGTCTGTTTTTGGAATGGTGTGCAAAACTGGTTATCGAATTGCAATATCAGTTGTTATATTGATATACAGACTGTACTGTTGGGTGATTTAAAGGAATATAACCGTACTTTTGTAAATATGATTATTCTTTTGGGAAAAAGGTTCATTTTTAAAGCACAATTTATTCATGAATTGCAGTTGAAGATATTCAAAAGGCAGGTCAGGCATCACAGCATAATAGAGGGGCTATTGGTAATAGGTAATAACAGTCTAGAGGTGTTTAGGGATAGATGGAGTACACTTAGGGAGGCTGAAGAGTGGGAATAATACACAAGATACTTCTTAGTGGAGGATTAGGGGATGCTGCCATGGGGTTGCGGGGGCTTGATGTGCCTTCGGTTTTTTTTTTTGCTGCATTGTGGTTCGTTCTGCCGTTCGCGCACCGGGAATATGTGCACGGCTGTCTGCTGCTCATGTGGGGCGGTGGTTGGTGTTTGGGTGGTCTGCTGTTGGGTATAGTTCTACCAATACTCAATTGTCTTTATTTTCTAACATTTTCTTGTGTTTTTTGCATTTTGTTATTCATGCAAGCCTGGGGGATATTCAGGATGTCGTGGAATTGGGGAGCAGGGGTGATGGGTGGGGTACTTACTGGAGTGTAGAAATATGATTTCATGTAAGTCAAAATGTTGATGAAATTATTATTTGATGAAACAATGCATCTATTGTATCTGCACCCATTTTAAAAAAAAAAAAAAAAAAAAAACAGGTCATGTTCTTTTTTTTTTTTTTTTAATTTTTTTTATTATTGCAAAACAAAACTTATTAAAAGTCAGTACTCAACACACAATGTATAATGAAACTTTCAGTAAAGGTGGTTAAAATATATGCAAGTACAGAAACAGGATAAAACAAAAATAGTCAATAATAACATTTTAACCGTATACCGTGTATATCCAGCGAAGTTACAATTATATAAATGTTAGTATATAATATACCCCGAATACCTATTTTCTAAAACCCTACACACATATGCTCCAGCTCAAATCCCCCCCTCCCGGACCCCCTCTTGGATAGTACCTCCATTATCCCTCACTCCTAACCAGACATCACCATTATAGGCTAGCTTTTATTCTCTCCACCACTTCTAACCACATTAACATTTTGGATTCATTGAGCCCTAGAATTCTTGCTGTTGATATTTCTTGATATATCACATCAAGATATGTAAGAAACCACACTTTCCGGCACATTTTTTCCGGTTGAAACCAACGTGATGCAATCAGTTTTTTAGCTACTGTGATACCCGATAAAACCAATCTTTTTAGTTGTGGGTTCACTGCAAACTCAAAAACATCATTCAATAGCAATACCGCGGGGTGTACAGGTATATTCCAAAATACGAGTATTGATAATTGTTGGGACACATCTTCCCAGAATGTCTTAACTGGTGGGCAGTCCCAATACATGTGCATAAATGTTCCTTCGTCCCCATTTGTACATTGGGAGCATTTGGAGTTTTGTATAAGCCCCATTTTGCACAGCCTTATAGGAGTCAAGTATGTCCTGTGAATATAGTTCAGATTGATTTGTTGATGATCAGGTCATGTTCTTGAAGGTAAGAACAAGAGGTCATGTTCTTGAAGGTAAGAACAAGAGGTCATGTTCTTGAAGGTAAGAACAAGAGGTCATGTTCTTGAAGGTAAGAACAAGAGGTCATGTTCTTGAAGGTAAGAACAAGAGGTCATGTTCTTGAAGGTAAGAACAGGAGGTCATGTTCTTGAAGCAGGGCTGTACGCTAAGCTTTTTCACTAGGGGCACACTTGCCCCTAAATGAGAAATTTAGGGGCAAAAAATATTTTTTAGGGGCAAATTTTTAAATAACAATTTTACCATTATTTATATCGATTGTTTTTGATTAAAAAAAATTATATAATTATTATTTTGAATAAAATATATATATTATATAATCATACTTGTAGTTGTATTATCTGCGAGACATCGCCACCTCGCTGTCTGCAAACAGCTCCACTGTCTGTTTGTATACTCGAGTGGCCAGCTCCAGCAAGGATTCTCCGGGGGTGCAGCTGGACCCTAAACGCTACATTCAGAATCAGCATGCAAAAGAATTCTCCGGCGCTGCACCTGGACCCTAGTCAGCAGCCCTCACTCATGCGATGTAAACCAGGGACTCGAATACGCATGTTGTTGTTGTAGGTAGCTTGCAGGACGCTTGTAGGACATTGATGCCAGGAGCTTTCTGTAGCTACTGCTGGATGGCGTTGGGACAACGCCTCAGTGAACTATTTAGTTTACTGCGACATTTCGTAGTGACTAGTTACCTAGCCAACCGAGGTATTATGCACTGGACTATTGCTGATGGATTTGTTGATGTCGGGAGCTATCCGTAGCTAGCCGGCTGGATAACGTTACACAATGCCTCAAAGTCATGTATTAAACTAAGTGAATAGTTGACTGGGTCATTTTGTAACGGTAGCTAACGTTATCTCACGAAGGTCCCACACTGACTAGACTAACGTCACGGTGAGGCAATAGCCTCTGTTTACATGCAACAGGTGGGGAGGGGGTAGCAGCAGCAGCAGTGCGCGGTGCGCGCTTCATGTGTGCTGAGACAGCGAGTGAGAACTCCGCTAAAGAATTGGATCATGATTTTCGGTTTTCACATGACTATTTGATTGCCCGTCACACGGCGCTCAGACGTCTCAGTGGGAGGCGCCAAACGTAAAAACTGAGCGCAAATGGCGGGTGGCGCTCTCTAGTTTCGGTCCCTGAGTCTACTAGACTTACTGGAGCATTTGTTGATAGCTATCAGTAGCTAGCCGGCTGGCAGGCTCACCGAGGTCCCAGTGTCCCACTAGAGACTAGTGTTTACAACAGCCACGGGTGCGAGAGGGCTGGAGGAGGAGCAGACGCCGCAGCTCTCTCCGTGTGTCTGAGTTCAGTTCAGTTCGGCTCACTATAGGAGGTCGAACGCGACGAAAATATGAAGCAATACTAACTTTACTTTTCTTCATAGCTAAATCAGTCAGCCAGTCTATCAGAGTGAGTGCTCAGTCGATTGTTCCCGCTGATCATACCTGCTGAGTGCTCACTGCTCAGCTCGCGTGAGTGGCGTCATCATACGCCTTGGATAATTTAGGAGTGAAATGCGAATCCAAGGCTTGAAAGCACTACTCGCAAGCCCGCCCCCAGATAATATTTACCAATCGCAACGGCCAATTAAAGGGGCAATTCGCGATGATATCATCGCAGTGTACAGGCCTGTGAAGGTGAGAACAAGAGGTCATGTTCTTGAAGGTAAGAACAAGAGGTCATGTTCTTGAAGGTAAGAACAAGAGGTCATGTTCTTGAAGGTAAGAACAAGAGGTCATGTTCTTGAAGGTAAGAACAGGAGGTCATGTTCTTGAAGGTAAGAACAAGAGGTCATGTTCTTGAAGGTAAGAACAAGAGGTCATGTTCTTGAAGGTAAGAACAGGTCATTTTTTAGCAATCTGAAATCATATTTCATCAACCAAGTCTACCGTTGGAGATTCAGCTACCTCAGGCGCTCAGATGTGAAAAAAGCGCCCCCTATCGTCTCCCAGGTGGTAATTCACCCTTTTGGATTGAACTCAATGCAAATGAATGAGAAAAAAAAAACCTGCACTCCACATTTTACTTCTCACTCACGCAGCCGGCATCTACCAGCTTCATGCTGGACTCTCGGAGCCGCGGGGAATATGTGTTTTACTGTATACATGGTGAATCAATAAAAAGATAGATTTTTTTGAATGGCGATCAGGAATTGGAATAATCCATTTGGATACCATCTGATCTCAGGTAAGGAATCTATGTTACAAGTCTAAGGATAATCAGACTCGTTTTCACGTATATATAAGCTTTTATGTGATTATGTGATTTCACTGTTTGACTGTGCGCGCCGTCAGGAAATAGGAGAAGTGATTTTCAGCGCGCGCCACGAGCGTGCATGCGTACTGTCGTACACATATACTATCGATAATCTAGCGTTTATTTGAAAACGATTCATAAATAGGCAGAACAATGACAACGTTCTAGAATATTCCAGTAAAAGGCGATTATCATGGAAACCTCTTTTTTTTCCGTGAAAACGAGGGGTTTTCTAAATGCTATGAAACGGAAATGAACCGATAAAAAAACAATCTGATTCGACAATGTTGACTGGAAATAGGTCATTGATAATGCGACGGGCAGATTAGACACATAGCCATAATTTAAAACATAGATTAGGCGATATTAACGTTAACATTGAAGTGGCCTTGGGCATTCAAGGGACTAATAAGGAATTAAACTTGGGCAGTCAAAGTGTTTTAATAGGGCTAAACAAATAACTCAGGTTTAACTTGAGCCAGAGAAGAAGACAGTCCAGCCTGCATCTCACTAGCATTTTATCAACTCAAACCTAATTACAACCTATTAACCTTATTCGTAGCCATACACAGAGTAATTTAATAAGCATGTAGCAGCGATCTTGGTATAAATGTACATAATCCTAATGAACTGTCATTCACAACATGCTGGCATTATTGGGACCTGAGCCAGTGAATTAGGAAGAATTCTTCAAATCTTTAATTTCCTTGTACTAACATCACACCTCCCAAAAACACGTGTTAACTCCCATACAGTTAACATAGTTAGCATACAGTTAACATACAGTACTCAACAGGATCATTATCAACCACGGACACAGAAAGACCAAACATCTACTTTACTACAGAGGAGGTATTGAGTGACGGCATCAATAATGCAGGAGTGCTTGGAGTTATTTCCAACACGTCATATTTCTCTGGAGACTGTGTCGGGTTTTAAGACAGAGTGACAGAAATGCTCTCTGAGTGACAGAGCAGACGGTCCCCTAGAGAAAGAACCCTATTGATTTTGGTGACCCCATGACCTTTCGTCTAGCACCATCGTCAGGTCAAGCTTAAAATATTCTAATGAGTATCCATCTCCTGATCTGTTAGTCATACAGACATGAAACTGACATCACTACTCATGAATAATACATTTGCCATAAGGACATTTGCTTAAAACACTGTCCAAACTTGACAAATATCTTTGCCTTTATTTATAATAAACACAAGATCGGGCGGTCAGGTGGTGTAGCGGAGATTGCGTTCGTCACCAACGGCGGAGACGCTGGATTCGCCTGTTCGAATCCAGCTCCCGGCGTTGTCACCAGCTTGGCTGGCTGTTCACACTAATACAATTGGCAGTATTAGAGGGTGGGAAAGCTGCGACCAGAGCTGCGACCAGCAGCTCTATAGCTTGTTCTTGGTCGTTTGGTCAACAAAAGTGTCCCCACCCTCTAGGGGCCACAGATTCCACTCCCGGCGTTGTCACCAGCTTGGCTGGCTGTTCACACTAATACAATTGGCAGTATTAGAGGGTGGGAAAGCTGGAGGGGTGGGTCCGGGTCGTTGTAAACGGCGACTCCTACAGTTCGGTCGGGGCGCCTGCTCAGCGCGGATAGGATCTAAGGGGAGGGTAGTGTGATCCTTCCACACGTTACACCCTCTCAGTGAGAGTGCGCGCTGCCAGGTGAAAAGAAGCGGTTGATTGGCTAGACGTGTGTCGGAGGAAGCACGTGATAGCCTCCACTCTCCCAGACCGACTGTGGGGGGTAAGTGCGCAGCGACCAGGAAGGGGATTGGGAATTGGCATAACGACTAACATTGGGATGGGAGAAAATCGGAGGAAAAAGGAGGGGGGAAAAGATCAATAAAAAAAAAATAATAATAAACACAAGATAGTTGTGCCCTAATGATAAGGATAAGCGCTCAATGAAGAAACCCACTCCCATTGCCTAAAGGAAGTCTAACATGCCAGTGACTCAGAAGGTAGAGTGGTCGACTGGTCATCTGAAGGTTCCCGGTTAGATTCCGGCTCCTACTGACTTCATGTCGAAGTGTCCTTAAGTAAGACACTTAAACCCTAAACTGCTCCTGATGAACAAATGGGGTAACATACCTTCAGGGTGATGTTCATGTGTGTGTGCCTAGTCCTCTCAGGGTAACATACCTTCAGGGTGACGTTCATGTGTGTGTGACTAGTCCTCTCAGGGTAACATACCTTCAGGGTCATGTTTATGTGTGTGAGACTAGTCCTCTCAGGGTAACATACCTTCAGGGTGATGTTCATGTGTGTGTGACTAGTCCTCTCAGGGTAACATACCTTCAGGGTCATGTTCATGCGTGTGTGACTAGTCCTCTCAGGGTAACATACCTTCAGGGTGATGTTCATGTGTGTGAGACTAGTCCTCTCAGGGTAACATACCTTCAGGGTCATGTTCATGCGTGTGTGACTAGTCCTCTCAGGGTAACATACCTTCAGGGTCATGTTCATGTGTGTGTGTGACTAGTCCTCTCAGGGTAACATACCTTCAGGGTCATGTTCATGTGTGTGTGACTAGTCCTCTCAGGGTAACATACCTTCAGGGTCATGTTCATGTGTGTGTGTGACTAGTCCTCTCAGGGTAACATACCTTCAGGGTCATGTTCATGTGTGTGTGTGACTAGTCCTCTCAGGGTAACATACCTTCAGGGTCATGTTCATGTGTGTGTGACTAGTCCTCTCAGGGTAACATACCTTCAGGGTCATGTTCATGTGTGTGTGACTAGTCCTCTCAGGGTAACATACCTTCAGGGTCATGTTCATGTGTGTGTGTGACTAGTCCTCTCAGGGTAACATACCTTCAGGGTGATGTTCTTGAGCAGCGTGTCCTCCAGCACCGCCTGCAGCTTCCTGTTGATCTCCAGAGACAGGTCCAGGGTCAGCCCGCTGTCCGCCGGGTGGGACGAGTATAAAGACGCCATGATGCCCCCCCGCCGACTCAGGTTGGCCTTGTTAAAGTCTGAGGCCTCGGAGGAGAGAACCCCCGTCTCCTCCCTCAGAACGTAACTCTGGATGATTCTGTGGTGGAGGGAGGAGAGGGGAGGGGGGGGTTCAGGTTAGGGACGTCGGGTAGCTCATTCAATGTCCAGTACATTATTTTATCTGCGACCAGCAGCTCTATAGCTTGTTCTTGGTCGTTTGGTCAACAAAAGTGTCCCCACCCTCTAGGGGCCACAGATTCCACTCTAGGAAGTGTTTGCGTGAGTGAATGCAGACGAGATAATATGTTGCACTCTTTCTGCAATAAATACCACATAACAGGTAGTCTACAACTATATAAAATGTGTATTATTATGTATACCGGGACTGGATGTCCATACTGACTAGTAGAACTTGGCCCCGGTTGAACTGTGGGAGTCATTTGACAGGGATGGCATTTTAAACCGACTGCCCATGGGCCCAACCGGTCACTGCTGGAATCACACGGCTGTCGTTAGTGCCCGTCAGACTGAGAAGGGCAGCCTCAATAATGAAGCAGGTCAATGCATTTAGAATGGGCTGCCAAGAGCCAATTCATCCAAATCACCCATCTAATCTACTCCAGTGTGTGTGTGTGTGTGTGTGTGTGTGTGTGTGTGTGTGTGTGTGTGTGTGTGTGTGTGTGTGTGCGCGCGTGCGTGTGTGTGTGTGTGGGCGTGCAAGAGACAGACAATGTAATTAATCACTTAATCTTCTCAAAGTTCTTTTTAGCTCAATTTATAATCCTAATTTTCGCTTAGAAAAGTTGAGTAAAAGGTTTTGAAAGAGAAATTTCCTTCAGACACAGAAATATAAAAACAAACCAAGGACCACAGAGCGGTCGACACACACATCTGATGATTAAATAAAATGATAAAAATCCTCTCCGACTGAGTTCCACCAACAAAGCGGCGCCAGCAGCAATAAAAACACAAGTGACAGTAGAATGGCTCCATTTAGATGGTTCTGGAGATCCAAGTCTGTGGTCATTTAGATCTGCATGGTTCTGGAGCTCTAAATCTGTGGTCATTTAGATCTACATGGATCTGGAGCTCTAAATCTGTGGTCATTTAGATCTACATGGATCTGGAGCTCTAAATCTGTGGTCATTTAGATCTACATGGATCTGGAGCTCTAGGTCTGTGGTCATTTAGATCTACATGGATCTGGAGCTCTAAATCTGTGGTCATTTAGATCTACATGGATCTGGAGCTCTAAATCTGTGGTCATTTAGATCTACATGGATCTGGAGCTCTAAATCTGTGGTCATTTAGATCTACATGGATCTGGAGCTCTAGGTCTGTGGTCATTTAGATCTACATGGATCTGGAGATCTAGGTCTGTGGTCATTTAGATCTACATGGTTCTGGAGCTCTAAATCTGTGGTCATTTAGATCTACATGGATCTGGAGCTCTAAATCTGTGGTCATTTAGATCTACATGGATCTGGAGCTCTAGGTCTGTGGTCATTTAGATCTACATGGATCTGGAGATCTAGGTCTGTGGTCATTTAGATCTACATGGTTCTGGAGCTCCAAGTCTGGTCATTTAGATCTACATGGATCTGGAGCTCTAGGTCTGTGGTCATTTAGATCTACATGGTTCTGGAGCTCTAGGTCGGTGGTCATTTAGATCTACATGGATCTGGAGCTCTAGGTCTGTGGTCATTTAGATCTACATGGATCTGGAGATCTAGGTCTGTGGTCATTTAGATCTACATGGATCTGGAGATCTAGGTCTGTGGTCATTTAGATCTACATGGATCTGGAGATCTAGGTCTGTGGTCATTTAGATCTACATGGATCTGGAGATCTAGGTCTGTGGTCATTTAGATCTACATGGATCTGGAGATCTAAGTCTGTGGTCATTTAGATCTACATGGATCTGGAGATCTAGGTCTGTGGTCATTTAGATCTACATGGATCTGGAGATCTAAGTCTGTGGTCATTTAGATCTACATGGATCTGGAGATCTAGGTCTGTGGTCATTTAGATCTACAGTACATGGATCTGGACTGGAGCTCTAGGTCTGTGGTCATTTAGATCTACATGGATCTGGAGATCTAAGTCTGTGGTCATTTAGATCTACATGGATCTGGAGATCTAGGTCTGTGGTCATTTAGATCTACAGTACATGGATCTGGACTGGAGCTCTAGGTTTGTGGTCATTTCAACTCATTATTGCTTCTCCAATTACAGCTTTTAATACACAGTTTAATATGCAGCTGAATATTAAACAGCTAAATGTACTCTTTAGCAGGGGGATGGAGACGGGGACCTTTAACGTTACTGGCTTGGTTATGTTCATGTCAATGTTACTGGATTGGTTCCGTTGGTAAAACACTACTAACGTGTCATATCTCGCGATCTATGGAAAAAGACTGGATTATTTTGGAAGGAGCGATGTTTAGCGTGTAACAAACTACAGTGTGTAGAAATTAACTGATTAGTCAGTAATGGACTATGAACAATGCCTGTCAAATGAGCCATACTATTGTCTCCATATCTATAATACAGAACACACGATGGGTCTGCGAACATCACTAAAATGGTCAATAACGCTGGCGCCAGCCAGTACAGATGGGGAAAGTCGGTGGCAGTCAAGAGTTAAGGGGGAACTATTATGAAAATGTCCTTTTCCTGTGTGTTGCATTGTTGTTACAGAATGAGGGGTTGTCTCAACAGTGAGAACATGTTAAATATGTACATTGTTACAGAATGAGGGGCTGTCTCAACACTGACAACATGGGGCACACATGGGCCTCATTCATGAAGCAATAAGATTTCGTTCTTAACTAGCATTTCTTCTTATTTTGTTCTTACCTGGGATTCAGCAATGTTTTCTTATTTTTGCTTTTCTCTTAGGCAAGACCAAATTCTAAGAGTGGTTGAGAGCACTCTTACCCAGATAAGAAACTCTTACCCAAATGAAAAAAGAAAACAAAGCCTAACAGTCCCCCCAGTCCTCCTCACGTTCCCTCCGCTCCGGCACAGCCTACCTCCTCAAAGCCCCCAGGACTAAGCTGCACTCCATGGGTGATCGCGCCTTCTGCTCCGCCGCACCCAGACTGTGGAATGCTCTCCCCATCCACCTGAGAGCACCACAATCCGTCGAGGTTTTTAAAAGGGGCCTAAAAACATTTCTTTTTAACAAGGCTTTTGCCTGAATTTTCTTTTACTTTTATTTTTTTTTACTTCTATTCATTTTACTATTATTTTTATTTTATTTTACTCTTAGGTTCTTCCAATTTACTGGTTGTTAGTCTTTTTAATTGTTTTTATTAATTTTAAATTGTTTTATTCATTTAACTTTTGTATTTGTCTCCTGTAAGCGCTCTGAGATTCTCGCGAATGTGGAGCGCGGTACAAATCGAATCCATTATTATTATTATTATTATTGGTCAATTGCCCCCAAATACGACTTTAAAAATCTAGAACTTTTCGCGCGGCTACGTGGCGTAGTGGGCAAGGCGCTCGCCACGAATGACGGAGACGCTGGGCTTGCCTGTTCGAGCCCAGCGCTCCACATTGCTTTCAGTTTAGCTGGTCGTTCATACTAATACACATTGGCCGTATTAGGGGGTGGGAAACTGATGGGTGGGGATCGGGCGTTGTGGACAGCGACTCCTACAGGTCGGTTGGTGCGCCTGCGCAGTAGAATCAGGAAGTGTCTGGGGCAGCGTGAGCCTCCCACGCGTTACTCCTCGCCACTGAGATCGAGCTGCGCAGGTGAAAAGATGCGACTGCTGTTACCTCAAGTACCGGAGGGGACTTGTGCTATGTATGACTTAGTCCACATTGCAGCCGGCTTGTGGGAGGCAAGAAACAGCGTTCGTGACAGGGGAGGGTTGAATTGGATGATACGAAATTGGGATGGGAGAAAATGTAGAAAATGGGAGAAAAAGTGGATAAAAAAAAAAAAAAATCTAGAACTTTTCAATAATAATTATTATAACTTATTGCGTGCGCTCTGCTTCTGAAATGGAAGAGAGAGAGAGAGAGAGAGAGAGAGAGAGAGAGAGAGAGAGAGAGAGAGAGAGAGAGAGAGAGAGAGAGTGTGTGTGCGCTCGGACCTACGCTAAGGCTGCCTCGCTAAGCCGTTTATTTATCTTGTTGAATGGATCAGCATGCAATGCCGAACCTCTCAAGCTGTTTTGCACACGCCTCATTCGCCTTATAAGGAGCAGGCCAAACGTGTATGCAAATGAATTGAGCGTGAACGCGCATTTCAATTTAAGAACAGGTGGGATTCATCATTTGACACACCTGGGTAAGAACGGATTTGGACTTTAAAGGAGACATGCATTGCTATTCCTAGCACTATTTGGGCAACTTTACACAATTCTTGTTAGTCTATTGATCACATCTGTAAGCTTTTATTCAAAAAAATTCATTGTTTTATATTTCTAATCAAGTACTCAAAAGCCAAATTTCTCTCACTTTGAATTTCAGGCTGTGTTGGCCTGGCTCCGCCCATAAGCACTTTGAGTGACAGTCATCCACACAGTCTGAGACTGGCACAGAGAGAGATAGAGAGAGACTGAGGGGGATACTAATTAATTTTGCCGCGGGGGGCATAATCCCACGGGACAATGCATTGGTAACTTGTTTCAAATGACAATATATACCTGCGATTATTATTGTACGGATCGGAATAGGGGCGTGCGCATGGGAGCATGCGCAAAGATATTACAGTGATATGCTGGTGCTCCCGACTGCCTGCGAGGGAGAGAGAGAGATAGAGAGAGAGAGGGAGAGAGAGGAGAGATGCGTCCCCAACACACACGCAGTCAAGTTTGTGTGTGTATCCCCGACGAGGGAGAGATGGCGCACACACATTTACACACACTTCTGCACAGTCCCTCCCGCCGTCCCTCTCTCTCTCCCTCTCGCTCGTTCTGCCTGTCAAAACCTGTTTGAGGAAGTGTCGGGTTACACTGCACTACAACCATAGAGGCGGCGTTACTGCAGTACCCTATTCACGTCAGGAATACCGTCAAATCAGAACAGCTTAGTTGAGTGAGGGAAGATCTTGTGAACTCGAGACTAGACTGATGAGTCAATATGGTAATTAGAGACACAGACCCATTGATACTAACCCCTATTGCTATAAAACAACGGTAAATACTGAAAAAAGCCATTTATAATGCATGTCCCCTTTAAGAACGGCTTGATGAATGTGGCGGTGGCTTTTCTTATTTTTCTCTTAACAGACAGGTAAGAAAGAATTTAAGAAAAATAAGAGTATTGGTGAATGAGGCCCATTGTTCTTACAGAATGAGGGGTTGTCTCAACACCAAGAACAGGTTAAATATGTACATTGTTGTTACAGAATGAGGGGTTGTCTCAACACTGAGAACATAATGTACATGGTGCCTTTTCTGTAGTTCAGCTGATGACAAGAACCGTGAAACAAGCCATTCAGAATTGCAGCCACAGTCACTGTAGTTAATAACGTGTGTGTGTGTGTGTGTGTGTGTGTAGATCTTGATAAAATGCACATGCACAAGATGGCGGTTCGCTCGTAAATCTAGGTTTGAAATGTCATCGCTGGATCTTCTGTCATATTTCATCTGCAACTTCTAGTCTGGCAGTTTTTGTTAGACGGTACAGGCTGGTGCGCCATCTGTCAGGAGCGGCTTGTTACAGGTACAGAAGAGGCTGATGGAGAACAGGACTGAAACAGAGAGGTATAGAGGCTGATGGAGAACAGGACTGAAACAGAGAGGTATAGAGGCTGATGGAGAACAGGACTGAAACAGAGAGGTATAGAGGCTGATAGAGAACAGGACTGAAACAGAGGTATAGAGGCTGATGGAGAACAGGACTGAAACAGAGAGGTATAGAGGCTGATGGAGAACAGGACTGAAACAGAGGTATAGAGGCTAATGGAGAACAGGACTGAAACAGAGGTATAGAGGCTGATGGAGAACAGGACTGAAACAGAGGTATAGAGGCTGATGGAGAACAGGACTGAAACAGAGGTATAGAGGCTGATGGAGAACAGGACTGAAACAGAGGTATAGAGGATGATGGAGAACAGGACTGAAGAGGTATAGAGGCTGATGGAGAACAGGACTGAAACAGAGAGGTATAGAGGCTGATGGAGAACAGGACTGAAACATAGAGGTATAGAGGCTGATATAGAACATGACTGAAACAGAGGTATAGAGGCTGATGGAGAACAGGACTGAAACAGAGGTATAGAGGCTGATGGAGAACAGGACTGAAACAGAGGTATAGAGGCTGATGGAGAACAGGACTGAAACAGAGGTATAGAGGCTGATGGAGAACAGGACTGAAACAGAGGTATAGAGGCTGATGGAGAACAGGACTGAAACAGAGGTATAGAGGCTGATGGAGAACAGGACTGAAGAGGTATAGAGGCTGATGGAGAACAGGACTGAAACAGAGGTATAGAGGCTGATGGAGAACAGGACTGAAACAGAGGTATAGAGGCTGATGGAGAACAGGACTGAAACAGAGGTATAGAGGCTGATGGAGAACAGGACTGAAACAGAGAGGTATAGAGGCTGATATAATGCCTAAAAACAAAGACATTTTTAGGGACCTCAATGACCTATATTAACTTCTTGAAAATGACTGATATATGTCTCCTTTTTAGTCCTTTAATTTTTCATGGAAGTCGACCCACTACCTTTGTGCCAAATACTTCAGTGATTAACAATCAACCTCTAATCTACAAACAGAGGACAACTATATACACACACACGCGCACGCGCACACACACACACACACACACACACACACGAGAAGAAGGCCAACAGGAATGAGACTTACCTCTGACTAGTCCCAGAGGGAGACCATAGGGACCCAGTTCCCCCACCATTGTGACAGTGTTTTAGTAAAACCAAAACAAAAAAAGATGAGATGAATTAAACAGTGTAGGCGGGTGGAGGGGTGACAGGCAGCTGGTGGGGGGGGGTGGGGGGCTATCAAACTCAGCTATCAAAACCAACATGGATTGACATGGATTAACTCATCCAGTAGCCTGCAGGGTTTAACGTCTCCAGTAGCACTGCCTTCACGCCTCTCAAATAATCTAAGCTTCCCTAAGGGCTTTGTCTGGGGGTAGAACTCATCTAAGCTGCCCCAGGGGTTGTCTGGGGGTAGAACTAATCTAAGATGCCCCAGGGGTTTTGTCTGGGGGTAGAACTAATCTAAGATGCCCCAGGGGTTTTGTCTGGGGGTAGAACTCATCTAAGCTGCCCCAGGGGTTGTCTGGGGGTAGAACTCATCTAAGATGCCCCAGGGGTTTTGTCTGGGGGTAGAACTCATCTAAGCTGCCCCAGGGGTTGTCTGGGGGTAGAACTCATCTAAGCTGCCCCAGGGGTTTTGTCTGGGGGTAGAACTCACTTCACAGATTTAGCCAACAGGGTCATTATGACCAACTCAAGGTCTCTCCTCTGAGCTGTGTCCTCCTTTCCTCTCTCTCTCACACTCAGGTCTTTGGTGCATCGTCCCAGAGGGATGGGGACAGAGAGTACCTGCTGGGTGAGATGTGGGAGATGGGATTTGCCCTCGATTTTAACTGCTGAATGTAGGTTGCTGCTGAATGTAGGTTGCTGCTGAATGTAGGTTGCTGCTGAATGTAGGTTGCTGCTAGGGCTGGGCGATTCTTGCTCAAATGTGAATCATGATTTTTCTCTCTAAGAATTGAGATCACGATTCTCTCACACGATTCTTATTTTTTCAATAAAATCATTTATTGCACTCTTTCTTAAACAGACAACATAACATATCAAAGTGCTTGACTTAAACTTAAACATAACATATATGAAAGTGCTTGACTTAAACTTAAAAGTCTCTTGTAACATACAAAATAACTCGTCAGAATCGTCATCATTTAAAAAAGTTAAGTAAAAAAAGAAAATGTATAAATGAGATTGCATAGGTCTATGAATCGAGATTGCGATTATATTTCGATTAATTGCCCAGCCCTAGTTGCTGCTGAATGTAGGTTGCTGCTGAATGTAGGTTGCTGCTGAATGTAGGTTGCTGCTGAATGTAGGTTGCTGCTGAATGTAGGTTGCTGCTGATGGATTCGGTCCATCATAGTTCCATAGTGTGAAGAAGGACAGGCCCATGCAAACTGGAACCCAGTGTGTCAGCTTAGATACACAGGTCCAACTTTTCTTATCAAAGAAATTGTAAATGAAATTCCAAAACGTGGCGTGTGGCATTTTAACATGACATGGAGAAGATGAGGAGCTGTGTGCAGATTAGTGTGCAGAGACAATGCCGTTTACAAAGTGATATCCCACTAGTGCAGATTAGTGTGCAGAGACAATCGTGTCTGAAGTTTTCTGCATCAGTGTGTTCTGTGATTGTTCTTTCAGACAATTCGTCTCGTCTGACCTGAAGCGGCGATGTCGAAGATAGCAGTGGGGACTGGGGAGTGATAGTCAGACAGACGCATCGCGCTGTCAACACCATCTCCCAGAATCCCCAAAGACTTCAGGTGTCAACATGGTGACAACATCCTGATGCAAACCACGGTGACAGCCAGTGAGGGGGCAAAGCAATGGGGGGCTAAAACTGGGCACTTTCTGGCTACAACATTATGCAGCCTCTGCTAGCTATTATAATATGTCAACACATCTGGCTACAGCATTATGCAGCCTCTGCTAGCTATTATAATATGTCAACACATCTGGCTACAGCATTATGCAGCCTCTGCTAGCTATTATAATATGTCAACACATCTGGCTACAGCACTATGCAGCCTCTGCTAGCTATTAGCATGTGTCAACACATCTGGCTACAGCACTATGCAGCCTCTGCTAGCTATTAGCATGTGTCAACACATCTGGCTACAGCACTATGCAGCATCTGCTAGCTATTAGCATGTGTCAACACATTTGGCTACAGCACTATGCAGCCTCTGCTAGCTATTAGCATGTGTCAACACATTTGGCTACAGCACTATGCAGCCTCTGCTAGCTATTAGCATGTGTCAACACATTTGGCTACAGCACTATGCAGCCTCTGCTAGCTATTAGCATGTGTCAACACATCTGGCTGCTACAGCATTATGCTACACCTCTGCTAGCTATTAGCATGTGTCAACACATCTGGCTACAGCATTATGCAGCCTCTGCTAGCTATTAGCATGTGTCAACACATCTGGCTACAGCATTATGCAGCCTCTGCTAGCTATTAGCATGTGTCAATACATCTGGCTACAACATTATGCAGCCTCCACTAGCTATTAGCATGTGTCAACACATCTGGCTACAGCACTATGCAGCCTCCACTAGCTATTAGCATGTGTCAACACATCTGGCTACAGCACTATGCAGCCTCCACTAGCTATTAGCATGTGTCAACACATCTGGCTACAGCACTATGCAGCCTCCGCTAGCTATTAGCATGTGTCAACACATCTGGCTACAGCACTATGCAGCCTCCGCTAGCTATTTAGCATGTGTCAACACATCTGGCTACAACATTATGCAGCCTCCACTAGCTATTAGCATGTCAACACATCTGGCTACAGCACTATGCAGCCTCCGCTAGCTATTTAGCATGTGTCAACACATCTGGCTACAGCACTATGCAGCCTCTGCTAACAATTAGCATGTGTCAAGACATCGATACCCTTGCCTCGCCTTCCCTTCCTCAAGCACTTCTCAACAGCAGCAGGGGCCTAGTGGTTTGAGACCATCCCGTCACCGCATGGTCACAGGTTTGATCCCCCTCTAGCTGCTTCAGGGGCACCACACATGTCTGACCCTGCGCTCTGATCACTTTGGTTAAATGCCTACATGTGTCTCAGAGCGATATGCAAAATTAATACATTCTTAAATCACACTGTACTGTAATATACTATACTACTATAATATGGCAATGGAGGGATCTAAATCCAAAATCTCTGCTATGACATTAGTTTGACAGCTTAGCCTGAAATGGATTTTCATGTAGTCCAACTCCTCCAAAGAAATTATTTCGGTCAGTATTAATTCAGTGTTATTTCGGTCAGTAATAATTCAGTGTAATTTCGGTCAGTATTAATTCAGTGTTATTTCGGTCAGTATTAATTCAGTGTTGTTTCGGTCAGTAATAATTCAGTGTTATTTCGGTCACTATTAATTCAATGTGATTTCGGTCAGTATTAATTCAGTGTTGTTTCGGTCAGTATTAATTCAGTGTTATTTCAGTCACTATTAATTCAGTGGTATTTCGTTCATTATCAATTCAGTATAATTTCGGTCTCTATTAATTCAGTGTTATTTCGGTCACTATTAACACATCCTGCGCCAAGAACGAGTTAACTCGTTATAGCCCACCAATCAAATAATGCCAATAACGAGTATACTCGTTATTGTGATCGTTATTTCTTTTATTCGCTATTGCCATTCATAATTCATCCAGCAAGGCTCTGGGAAACTCTGGCACTGTCTGATATTGCCCCCCATTTCCTTCATGCATAATATATACCGATCATATGCATTTGAAATTTTAATTGTAGTGTGTATAGCGACGAAATGCCAATCGATTAAGTATAATATGCATCGGGGCCTATAACTCACGTTCTAGGAATTACCGCAGACCACTCTAAAAACATACTTACATATTCACGACAGTATAAAACGACAATGTATGAATGGAAAAATATAACGTTCCCACATCTTGAACGATAGATACCCGATGTCGAATGGGCCATATAGTAATGCCGATATAGCTATACTATTTAAATAGTTATAGCCCTGCAAACAAGGTGAGCAACTCCCTAGGCTTACAGTGGTGGCGTCAGAGCTATAAGATGCTCATATTGTGTGGCAGAGATTGTGTCATTCCGGTCACAGGGGCGAGGGGCCTCTCTGTATCTCGCTCCTCCTGCTCCTCCTTGGCTTCCTGAGGAGACACTCACTTGGTCTTCTTGCGGATCTCCTCCACCAGCTGCTTGATGTGGTCCTCCATGAACTCCATCTTCTCCTGCTTGCGGGCCAGAGCCTTCTGCAGCCGGACAATGCGCTCCACCAGCACCGCCTTGTCCACCTCCGGGTAGCTGTCCACCACATGGTGACCCGTCTGGCTCTCCGGCGAGCGCTCCTCAGTACCACTGCCCCCGGGGCGCGCATTCAGGGAACCTGGAGGGAGAGAGGTCAAACAGTCAGGGAACCTGGAGGGAGAGAGGTCAAACAGTCAGGGAACCTGCAGGGAGAGAGGTCAAACAGTCAGGGAACCTGGAGGGAAAGAGGTCAAACACATTCAGGGAACCTGCAGGGAGAGAGGTCAAACAGTCAGGGAACCTGCAGGGAGAGAGGTCAAACAGTCAGGGAACCTGCAGGGAGAGAGGTCAAACAGTCAGGGAACCTGGAGGGAGAGAGGTCAAACACATTCAGGGAACCAGGAGGGAGAGAGGTCAAACAGTCAGGGAACCTGCAGGGAGAGAGGTCAAACAGTCAGGGAACCTGCAGGGAGAGAGGTCAAACAGTCAGGGAACCTGGAGGGAGAGAGGTCAAACAGTCAGGGAACCAGGAGGGAGAGAGGTCAAACAGTCAGGGAACCTGCAGGGAGAGAGGTCAAACAGTCAGGGAACCTGCAGGGAGAGAGGTCAAACAGTCAGGGAACCTGGAGGGAGAGAGGTCAAACAGTCAGGGAACCTGCAGGGAGAGAGGTCAAACAGTCAGGGAACCTGGAGGGAGAGAGGTCAAACAGTCAGGGAACCTGCAGGGAGAGAGGTCAAACAGTCAGGGAACCTGCAGGGAGAGAGGTCAAACAGTCAGGGAACCTGCAGGGAGAGAGGTCAAACAGTCAGGGAACCTGGAGGGAGAGAGGTCAAACAGTCAGGGAACCTGGAGGGAGAGAGGTCAAACAGTCAGGGAACCTGCAGGGAGAGAGGTCAAACAGTCAGGGAACCAGGAGGGAGAGAGGTCAAACAGTCAGGGAACCAGGAGGGAGAGAGGTCAAACAGTCAGGGAACCTGGAGGGAGAGAGGTCAAACAGTCAGGGAACCTGCAGGGAGAGAGGTCAAACAGTCAGGGAACCTGGAGGGAGAGAGGTCAAACAGTCAGGGAACCAGGAGGGAGAGAGGTCAAACAGTCAGGGAACCTGCAGGGAGAGAGGTCAAACAGTCAGGGAACGTGGAGGGAGAGAGGTCAAACAGTCAGGGAACCTGGAGGGAGAGAGGTCAAACAGTCAGGGAACCTGCAGGGAGAGAGGTCAAACAGTCAGGGAACGTGGAGGGAGAGAGGTCAAACAGTCAGGGAACCTGGAGGGAGAGAGGTCAAACAGTCAGGGAACCTGGAGGGAGAGAGGTCAAACAGTCAGGGAACCTGGAGGGAGAGAGGTCAAACAGTCAGGGAACCTGCAGGGAGAGAGGTCAAACAGTCAGGGAACCTGCAGGGAGAGAGGTCAAACAGTCAGGGAACCTGCAGGGAGAGAGGTCAAACAGTCAGGGAACCTGCAGGGAGAGAGGTCAAACAGTCAGGGAACCTGGAGGGAGAGAGGTCAAACAGTCAGGGAACCTGCAGGGAGAGAGGTCAAACAGTCAGGGAACCTGGAGGGAGAGAGGTCAAACAGTCAGGGAACCTGCAGGGAGAGAGGTCAAACAGTCAGGGAACCGGGAGGGAGAGAGGTCAAACACATTCAGGGAACGTTATAGAAGAAAAGTTGAGATCCAAGGCAGCTCTACAATTTTAAAATGCCTTTATTAATTGGCTTACATTATTTAGAAACTTTTAAATAGTTTCTGCCTACACATGGCCTTCTTCAGGGTGTTGTAACTGGTGACAAAACAAAACTGTAACTAAATAAAGAAAAAAGGGAAAAAAACAGAACTCTGGGAGAGACTAATTACAATGGGGGACAGCTGGTGTTAAATGGATGAAGGCACAGCATATTCTTAACTTGATATAGTTAGAATACAATCTAATTATAAGCTATGTCTACGTTGAAGGGATATACAATAATACTAAATAGAAATAAAAAATTTGTATATTATATATGTATATATACACACACTCAAAATATTGTAACATCATAAGGAAATGAGTCAAATCAAACATAGAATAGATCAATAATAATATCAAATATATCAAAAACAACAATGTAAGAGCATTGAGTAATGCAAGACAAAAAATACTACTATATAATGTAACCTACTTAGCCTAGAAGTAGAAGTGACAACATGTCCATAGAGTAATTTAAACCTGCAAAGAGGTGGCCTGTAGTCTATCAAAATACAATAAATAACAATGTATAAATACAATAAATAAATAAAGTGTTCTACTGGCCTATACAAATGACACCATGTCTATAGAATCATTTAAACCTGGGAGTGAGGTGGCCTGCAGTCTATCGATCCAGCGGCTTTCTTTCTGGTTTAGAATTCTTTGTCTATTTCCTCCCCTAGACGTGAGTGGAACACTGTCAATGCCGATAGCTGTAAATAAAACAGAGGTACTTTGGTGAACATCAATGATCATGAATATGTTTAGCCATTGCATAATCCATGTTATTAGTTTTGATAGCATATTTATGATCTGCCAGTCGATCAAGTAGGCAGTGTTTCGTGCGACCAACATAAAAAGAGTCACATTTGGAACAGGACAGTATATAAATAACATGTGTCGTTTGACAATTAATGAAGCTGTTAGAAGTATATGTCTGTTTTGTAGCTGGGTGGGTAAATCCTTTTGATCTTACCACCACATCGCATTGTTTGCAGTGACCACATCTATAGGTTCCTATAGGAGGCTTGGGTAACCATGTAGATTTAACATCTGCCGGTAGATTGCTTAGTACTAACTTATCTCCGAGATTGGGGGCTCTCCTAAATGTACAGAGGGGCGGGTCAGGGAATATGTTAGACAGGGCCTCATCACATTGGATCAGGCTCCAATTATTTTTAATTATATTGCAAACAGCAAGGGCCTTAGTACTATAAGTGGTGGAGAAAAACACCCTATCGGTTTTCTCTTTTAGTGTCTTTCTTTTTAAGAGAGAGTCGCGAACCTGCAGGGAGAGAGGTCAAACACATTCAGGTAACTGGGTCTGGAGAAGCATGGGGTTCTATGTTGATCTGAACCGGGTCTGGAGAAGCATGGGGTTCTATGTTGATCTGAACTGGGTCTGGAGAACCATGGGGTTCTATGTTGATCTGAACTGGGTCTGCTTGTATATGAATGACAATTGTGAACAACCAGCTGAGGTTGAATGATTTGCTCGATCTTGTGTTTTTACCTGAGGAACTGGAGCGACTGCCCATACTGCTGACCTCTCGGTCTCCACTCTCCAGCTGCTCCAGACGCTTGCGAGCTGTGGACAAATACACACAGTACATGGACCTGCTAAATACCAGTCATATATGATGTGAATGGTTACTGCCTGGCCTTGTAAACCTGCTAAATACCATAGTCATATATGATGTGAATGGTTACTGGCCTTGTAAACCTGCTAAATACCATAGTCATATATGATGTGAATGGTTACTGGTCCGGCCTTGTAAACCTGCTAAATACCATAGTAATACAGTATATGATGTGAATGGTTACTGGCCTTGTAGACCTGCTAAATACCAGTCATATATGATGTGAATGGTTACTGGCCTTGTAGACCTGCTAAATACCATAGTCATATATGATGTGAATGGTTACTGGCCTTGTAGACCTGCTAAATAACATAGTCATATATGATGTGAATGGTTACTGGCCTTGTAGACCTGCCAAATACCATAGTCATATATGATGTGAATGGTTACTGGCCTTGTAGACCTGCTAAATACCATAGTCATATACTGTATGATGTGAATGGTTACTGGCCTTGTGAACCTGATTGATTGATTGATTGAAAACTTTATTAACAGATTGTAGAATGGGTACAATACAGTACAGCTCAATACACACAATTGTTAACACATCCTGCGCCAATACCGTTGTACGACGTGTTTCAAGTTCATGCGAATTCTGCCAATCCACGGCGTACGACGTTATTGAGATCATATTTCATTTTTTCGCCATGTTATTCATAATTCCCTCACGAAGCCTGGTCTGATGCAGTGGGACTCGGCACAACTCTGCAACGCTTCAATACTGCCCCCTGGTGGATGATCACCGAGTTGCCAAACCGGAAATGGCCGAGTCGACCTCGGTGCGTCTCCGAAATGCGTCCGGCACTCGCATATTGTTGCGGGACTCTAGCCACACACTGTGGATATGAATCGCTGCCATAACTCAATAATCGACATGATTTGGGCGTGTATTATTTATTATTATACAAACCGGAAATGGATCGACTCGATCGCCGTCACATAAGTGGGATCTTTTTGCTCCAGTCTCACCGGCCAACGGTAAGAGGACGCTGACGTAATTTTCAGCGCATTTGTTTATTATTATCCATGCAAACTGCTCCGATCAATATATCACCCATACTACATGAAGCATTTACCGACGATCACGGAATTATAAACGACACCCCCCCCCCCCCCCCCGTTCACCCGCGCATGATCAGTCATAACGTTTAGGATCATGTACAGTTGAACATTTTAATATAGCGTGTAACGCCAACAAACGGCATTTGATAATCTCTATATGCGTTTATGCCTTTATCTCACGTTCTAGGAATTACTGCAGAAAACGATAAAAACATATTTATATTCTAGACGGTATTTTCGTATGAACCTGTGAATGAAAAAGTAAAACGTTCCTACATCCTGAACGATAGATAATCGATGTTGAATGGGCCATAGTAATGTCAATTTAGCAATACAATTAAAAAAGTTATAGCCCTGCAAAGAAGGTAAACATCTCCATAGGCTTAGACTGGTGGCAGTGATCAAACATTGATGGATATAAGCGTGGCAGGGAATGTGTTAAGGGGATGCAGACCAGAGAAAGACTTTCGTCTCGTTTTCATCAGGGTCCCCCATTTTCAATTCATCAGGACATATATGACATACATGACATACAGATAGACAGTACTGCTACATCTATACATTTATGACATACCAGATTTGCAAATACAGTACTGTTTGTGATACAAAAAGAGTTCAGAAAAGAGTATATACACTTGACGTAAAATCTGTACATTGGGGGAGGTTGGGTAGGTGGGGTGGGTGGGGGGGGGGCTGTACATTGGAGGTGATTCGGTGGGTGGGGTGGGGGGGGTTGGGTAGGAGGGGTGGGGGGGAACACTGTACAACTGTACAAGCAAAACTGTACATTGGAATATTGACAAAACCATACTTGGTCATTTACTGTACATTGGAGGGGGTTGGGTTAGGACATTTACATGGGCCAGTTTCGAATTGCAGTAGGTGTTCTTTGAGATTGTTTTTGAAAGTGGGTAGTGATTCACATTCCTTTACAGCTTTGGGTAGGGCGTTCCACATTGATGTGGCATAATTGCGAAACGTGTTTAGTCCCTTGTTTGAGCCAAATCTGGGTTTAACATGATTTGTGGAGCTCCCTCTGGTGTTGTGATCGTGGTATTCACAGACCTTTGGGAAGTATTTTGCCATGTACATGGGTACCTTGGTCGTGTAGTGTATCTTGTAGACCAGGCCCATTGCAAGTTGCTGTACTCTGTCGTCTACTCTAAGCCATCCTAGGTTGTCAAAGTGGGCAGGGGTGAGGTGGGTTCTAGGAGTAAGGTCAAGCAGCAGTCTGACCAGTTTGTTTTGAGATGTTTGTAATTTTGTTTTTAGCGCCTTTGAGGTGCTTTGGTACCATGAGGTGCAAGCATAGTCGTAGTACCCTTGTATGAGTGCTCCTGCCAGAGTCTTCAGGGTATTCTTGTTTACCAGAGAGGAGATCCGGTACAAGAATCGAGTTCGTTGGTTGACTTTTTTTATTACATTGGATGCCATTTTGTCACAGGAAAGATTAGCCTCTAGGATGGAGCCCAGGTAGGTAATTTCATCTTTCCTTGTGACAATATTGTCACCCACTGTAACTGAGAAGCCGTCGGTCTTGCTGAGTTTGTTATTTGAACCGAAGAGAATGGACTCTGTTTTGCCCAGGTGTAATGATAGTTTGTTATCAGCGAGCCATATGCAGATTTTGCCTAGTTCCAAGCTGAGGGTTTTTTCAACCTGTAACTTGTTCTTGTCAGAGACCAGCAGGGCTGAGTCGTCTGCAAACAAGAACAAGTTGCAGTCACAAGCTGACGACATGTCATTTGCATAAATTAGGAATGGTTACTGTCCCCTCTGTTGCAGAGTTTAAAACCTTGATCTCCAACCTTTATCAATCAAGTTGTACATGTTTTAATGGATTTGTTATCCTTACTTTCTGCCTCGTCTTGTTTGCCTTTGTTATGATTTTATATGCCGTGTGATTTCATATGCTTTTTGTAAATTGTATTTCTGTATGTACCCTCGAGGGAAACCTCAGTTGCCTTTCGAGTTTGAAATTAAATGACATGAAACTGCCCAAGTAATAAAGCTTTCTCTGGCCTCAAAGCCCCACAACTAAGTCTCATTACTTGGTTCAGTCAGTGGGGAAGTCTCCCTGCAGCAGCGGCCAAAGCTTCAAACCGAAAAGTCGCTCCGCCCTGCAGGCTAACAGCAGTGTTGGGAAAGTTCACTTTCTAAATTAACTAGTTCAGTTCATAATTCAACATTTTGAACAAAAGTTCATGGTTTCAAAAATGAACTAGTTTCTAGTTATTTTTTCAATACGTTGCTGTGAGCTATTATTTGTCAAAATTATTGCCACAACTAGGGATGTCCGATATTATCGGCCGACCGATATTATCGGCCGATATCGGCAGTAAAATGTGATATCGGAAAATATCGGTATCGGTAAAAAAAAAAAAAAAAAACAATAACAATTTTTTTTTTTTTTTTTTAACATTTATTTAACCTTTATTTACCCAGGCAAGCAAGTAAGAACCAATTCTTATTTTATTTATTGTCAAAAGTATGCATGTTGGTTTAAAATGTTCATTTTTACTTTTTTAATGATCATATTTTGCACAGATAATGCTTACATTTAGAAAGCCTTTTGAATGCATCCAGTGAAATTATTAGTTACCTGAAATTATTCCGTTTTTTGGGGGGGAAACCCTGCATATATCGGTATCGGTTGATATCGGTATCGGTATCGGTATCGGAAATTGGAGTTGGACAATATCGGAATATCGGTATCGGTAAAAAAGCCAATATCGAGCATCCCTAGCCACAACCCATATAGAACCAGAGACAGCAATCAGAATACTGGCATTTCCATCACACTGTGATTATTTATCAGTGTTTCCCCTAACATTGCCTTGAAGAGGCGGCCCGCGTCGCGCGTAACAAGTCTCTCTCTCCGCTCGCAACACGCACACACCGAAACCTGTGTCGGTGTGTCCGTCCCAAATCGGGCACACTTTTGAACGAAGTTATACTGTGATAGAGCGCCGAGAATGAGTGCGTTCACAATTACGTTCATCTAGCGGAACTACAGTACGTTCAGTTCACGTTCGCCCAAAATATGAACGAGTTCATGAACGATCGTTCATTGAACGCGCTCAGGTACATCACTGGCTAACAGTTATCACTACAACAGTTATCTCAATGACAAAACCCTATCGCTCCGCCCTGCATGCTAACAGTTATCACTACAACAGTTATCTCAATGACAAAACCCTATCGCTCCGCCCTGCATGCTAACAGTTATCACTACAACAGTTATCCCAATGAGAAAACAGGCCAGACAGGCAGATATTTCTTCTAGGGCGATTACCTGCGGCACAATGCAGAGGAAGCTCTTTAAAAATAACCCTGCGTCCTTCCCACCGTCTCCCTACACCTCTTTCCTCACACTCCTCCCCTCCTTGCTACTCTCACCATATCTCCACCTACATTAGAGCTGGTGGCGGGTGAACGCGTGCCTACAGAGAGGTTCAATAAGGACATATTTATGGGTCATTAAGGAACACACCACATACACACATTAAAACACAGACTCTTTTTAGTTTAGTACAGAACAGCATGTCTGTAAAGTAATGTAGGTGGAAAGATAACATGAAAGAAAGTGAAACTCTCTCCTACATTCAAGGACCCAGAACCACGCTTTTAGAACCACTGGTCTAGGGTACATGTGGACCACGCTTTTAAAACCACGCGTCTCTAGGGTACATGTGGACCACGCTTTTAGAACCACTGGTCTAGGGTACATGTGGACCACGCTTTTAGAACCACGCGTCTCTAGGGTACATGTGGACCACGCTTTTAGAACCACGCGTCTCTAGGGTACATGTGGACCACGCTTTTAGAACCACGCGTCTCTAGGGTACATGGACGTGTTAGTGTGAGATAGCAGTACTAACCTTGTGTCGGCTGTGTGTTGGTGTGAGATAGCAGTACTAACCTTGTGTCGGCTGTGTGTTGGTGTGAGATAGCAGTACTAACCTTGTGTCGGCTGTGTGTTGGTGTGAGATAGCAGTACTAACCTTGTGTCGGCTGTGTGTTGGTGTGAGATAGCAGTACTAACCTTGTGTCGGCTGTGTGTTGGTGTGAGATAGCAGTACTAACCTTGTGTCGGCTGTGTGTCGGTGTGAGATAGCAGTACTAACCTTGTGTCAGCTGTGTGTTGGTGTGAGATAGCAGTACTAACCTTGTGTCGGCTGTGTGTCGGTGTGAGATAGCAGTACTAACCTTGTGTCGGCTGTGTGTTGGTGTGAGATAGCAGTACTAACCTTGTGTCGGCTGTGTGTTGGTGTGAGATAGCAGTACTAACCTTGTGTCGGCTGTGTGTTGGTGTGAGATAGCAGTACTAACCTTGTGTCGGCTGTGTGTTGGTGTGAGATAGCAGTACTACCGGTAACCTTGTGTCGGCTGTGTGTTGGTGTGAGATAGCAGTACTAACCTGGTGTCGGCTGTGTGTTGGTGTGAGATAGCAGTACTAACCTTGCGTCAGCTGCTTGGTCAGGTCCTTGATGCTGGCCGCCTGCTTCCTCTTATGGGTGACCAGCTCGTCTCGGAGCTCGTCCAAGCGGGTCTTCAGGTGAGACAACTCCGTCTGCAGAGCTGCCCGCTCCTCCTGCAGGCCCTGCACCTCCTGCTGCCTCAGGGCCTCCTCCTGTCTCAGCTGCGCCGTCTGTAGGGGCAAGGTGGTGGTGGTGGTGGTGGTGGTGGAGGTGGGGGGAGAGAATGGGAGAAGGAGTTTCAGCCCCAGTAAAGCCAGTGCGATACTGGTTGTGAAGCCAGTGTGATACTGGTTATGAAGCCAGTGTGATACTGGTTGTTGTAGAGTCAGTGTGATACTGGTTGTGAAGCCAGTGTGATACTGGTTGTGAAGCCAGTGTGATACTGGTTGTGAAGCCAGTGTGATACTGGTTGTTGTAGAGTCAGTGTGATACTGGTTTTAAAGCCAGTGTGATACTGGTTATGAAGCCAGTGTGATACTGGTTGTGAAGCCAGTGTGATACTGGTTGTTGTAGAGCCAGTGTGATACTGGTTGTGAAGCCAGTGTGATACTGGTTGTGAAGCCAGTGTGATACTGGTTGTGTGTTCTATAAGCAGGTCGGCACCTTGCATGCTCGCCTCCGCCGTCAGTGTGTAAATGTGTGAATGTGAGACATAAGTTGTTAAGCGCTTTGGATAAAAGCTGTTATATAAATGCAGTTAATTCTAGGAGGGGCTAGAGGTTGGAAGGTTGTGAGCTGGCATCTCAGTCTAACTTTAAAGGAAGGAATCTGTCTCTGTGTCTCTCTCAAGAACCGTTCATCCATCAGCTTCACACTCCAGGCAGGTGTGTTACTGAGGACCCAGGGGAGTGGTGGCGTCCACATTGGTGCCATTTGGCCTGATGGTGGCGCTATAACAACAAACTTGGTGGGTGAAATGTAGGTCTCTACAACACTATAACAGTCATACTGCAGGTCTCTACAACACTATAACAGTCATACCACAGGTCTCTACAACATTATAACAGTCATACTGCAGGTCTCTACACTATAACAGTCATACCACAGGTCTCTACAACACTAACAGTCATACTGCTGGTCTCTACAACACTGTTAGCAGCACGTCCAGGGACCAAGCAATCCCCCGCTCCAAACAGGCACATCTGAATGGCCACTCGCTCAATGATGCAAGCAGCAACACCGGGAGCCAAATAATTGGCCCATTCCAAACATGCACTCAGTCTGAATGGGCACACAATAGCCACTGCACTAGTTACATTTAATGGGCCAATGCCAGGCTATCTTTATCACAGATGTACATAGCAGTGGCAAAGTAAAGGATGGATCTGGCCGTTAGATTTTGATCAAAATGTATGTTATTGCACAACACAAGTAAAGTGCATTAACAATATATAATGTACTGGCCAGTGGTATAACTAGAAAGAGTAGGTATGGGATATATTTATAGAGATGTCCGATATTGGCATTCAAATGTAATATCGGAAATGATCTGTATCGGTTTAAACTTTAATGACTTTTACACAACATGCACATTTTATACATCAAACTCTTCGGCTACTTCTCCTCTCACTCAAAATGTCAATATGAGAGATGTGATGTATATTTTTTGAGATATTAATGTTTGTTTGGCACAACTCGCTGTTTTGGCAGACGTCTATGGGCGCGCGCTTGATGACATCAGCAAACTGCATCATCACTTCCAGCATAACAACAAGCCAAGTTAGTGGAGTCGCTCACTATATCTTTGATTTGGAATTATTTCAAAGTGTCTCCAGATATTAAACTTGCAGTTTACGTTAACAGACAACTGGGTGGTTTTTTTTCGGTGTCGCCTGTTGCCTGTTTCATCGTTTTGCGTCGTTTTGCGTGTATCTCCGGATGATTATTCCTGAGGTGGGCACAGTGACTTTAAAGTGGAGGTTATGCGAGGAGAAACCAAGACGTCTTCCTTCAATACTTCAAATGTAATCTCCCACCTCAGGAAGAATCATCCGGAGATACACACAACGTTTGTGCAGCAAAAGGATGGAAAGAAGCAACAGGCGACACCGAAAATAAAACACCCAGTTGTCCCTTAATAACGAGTCGATCTATAAAAAAAAATACAAATACATTAGTATTAGCCAAATTATGGCCACTGGCCAGTTACATGTAAAGCTCATCTAGAACAGGGCTTGAGCCCAGTTAATTTTAATGATTGTGTTACCCCAAGTAGGCTAATGACTGGGGCTGCTGGTCCAGCACTGTTGGGAGTTATTAAAGAAAATTTATAATAATCTTGTTTCAGTTGTTTGCACTTTACCTCACAGTTAGGTACAATGTTGTTTACATTTTGTGAAGAAGTAGAAATGTGCCCCATGTAGTGGGTGTTTGTCAGGATTATCTCAGGGAGAGTGTGATCCAAGCTGCTGTTTGAGACTAAATAAATATGGCACTTATTTCCATAGCCTAACTTAAGTTGAAGTAGTTGTGATATTTTGCCCAGATGTTTACATTTAGAAAGCCTTGTTGAATGCATCCAGTGAAATTGACACATCAATGCATACTTTTGATGTGATGTTAGTTACCTGAAATGATTTTTTTTTACCAATATCGGATATTGGTAAAAAAAAAAGCCAACATCGAACATCTCTAGATATATACAGTCATATACTGTATATATATATAATATATACAGGTATGCATACAGATATGTTAACAGGGATATATGCAAACTGTTGTAGATACATATATATATACGATATATACAGTATGCATGGCTATCATACAGAGTTATATGGTAGACTATAGGTTGAGGTAGGTCATTATGATTACTGTGTAAGGCAATTGTAGACAGTGAAGGCAGTATATATACATTTAATATAGTCACAGGACTATATGACACAGTATGGGACTCAGTTATCATTTATATATTTATCACAAATATATACACTACCGTTCAAAAGTTTGGGGTCACCCAGACAATATCGTGTTTTCCATGAAAACTCACTTTTATTCATCAAATGAGTTGCAAAATTAATAGAAAATATAATCAAGCCATTGACATGGTTAGAAATAATGATTTTTATTTTAAATAATAATTTTGTCCGGGGGTCAAATAAGTCCTATGAACAAAATGGGTCTCAGGCCTGACTCTCGATGTACCTTGTGTCCAGCCGGTGCCATTGGAACATACATGCATATGTATTGGGAATGCCCACCTGTGGAGAGCTTTTGGGAAAATGTCACCACTCAGCTGTCAGAGATTTTCTCTCTAACTATACCGGCCTTGCCTTCAGTTGTGTTGTTAAATGATGTTTCTCAACTGCCGACCTCTGCACAAGTAAAGAGACTAATTTTGGCTGGTCTGACGGCTGCCAAAAAGCTGATTGCCTCACGCTGGATACAACCAGATAAGTTATGTCCGAAGGTATGGATTCTCACCTATCTTGATGTTATTTATTTGGAGATTTCCACTGCACGTATCATAGGTGTTAATGAAGCCAATATTGCGGTCTGGTGGGCAGTGGTGGAAAAACTAAAAGAACGCATATGATTCTGGAAGATGAGTACTGAATAAGATGTTATATTGATGTCTCACGTTGGGGTCTTGGGGCGAGGGGGGGGGGGGGGGGGGGGGGAGAACGAGCGAATAATCATGTATGTTGATGGTTATGTTTTTCTTTTTCTTTTTTTTTTTATTATTATTTTTCACTCAATATTGATTGATCCTATGTATATTTTCGGACTCCCTTCTGGTCTGGTCTGGCGATCGTGGGCTATGGCTGGGGGGGGCCACGGTTCGGGGTCTCTGCGGGTCGGGGCGCTAAAGGGGCATGGTGCTTTGGCTCGCGGGGGGGCCTGGCGGTGGTTCCTCCGGGGTGGTGGCTCGCGGTTGCCGGACCTGGAGTTGGAAGGGGCTCGGTAAGCATTTTTATAGTATATATTTTATTTTATTATCCTTTGACATTGTTTCAAATTATTTTGACGGGTTGTGTATGCAATATATAATAGGTCTAATTTATGGTCTAATTATTGTTGTGTTAGTTTGTGTTCTTGGATGTATGTATAATTGTCATTATTGTGTTGTGTTGTTTCTTGTTGAAAAGTGAAAATAAAAAGATTTGGTCAAAAAATAAAAATGTGTCCTTCAAACTTTGCTTTCGTCAAAGAATACTCCCTTTGCAGCAATTCCAGCATTGCATACCTTTGGCATTCTAGCTGTTAATTTCTTAGGGAATCTGATGAAATGTCACCCCACGCTTCCTGAAACACCGCCCACAAGTTGGATTGGCTTGATGGGGACTTCTTGTGTACCATACGGTCAAGCTGCTCCCACTCATACGGTCAAGCTGCTCCCACAACAGCTCAATGGGGTTGAGATCTGGTGATTGCATTACAGACAGAATACCAGCTGCCTGCTTCTTCCCTAAATAGTTCTTGTATAATGTGGAGGTGTGCTTTGGGTCATTGTCCTGGAGGAGGAAATTGGCTCCAATCAAGCGCTGTCCACAGGGTATGGATGGCATGGTGTTGCAAAATTGAGTGATAGCCTTCCTTCTTCAAAAACCCTTTTACCTTGTACAAATCTCCCACTTTACCAGCACCGAAGCAGCCCCAGACCAGTCAGGCACTCTTCCAGCATCTTTTCACTTGTTCTGAGTCTCACAAATGTTCTTCTGTGATCCAAACACCTCAAACTTCGATTTGTCTGTCCATAACACTCTTTTTCCAATCTTCCTCTGTCCAATGTCTGTGTTCTTTTGCCCATATTAATCTTTTCCTTTTATTTTCCCAGTCTCCGATATGGCTTTTTCTTTGCCACTCTGCCTAGAAGGCCAGCATCCCAGAGTCGCCTCTTCACTGTAGACGTTGACACTGGCGTTTTGCGGAGGTACCATTTAATGAAGCTGCCAGTTCTGGACCTGCGAGGCGTCTATTTCTCAAACTAGAGACTCTAATGTACTTGTCTTCTTGCTCAGTTGTGCACCGGGGCCTCCCACTTCTCTTTCTACTCTGGTTAGAGCCCGTTTGTGCTGTTCTCTGAAGGGAGTAGGACACACCGTTGTAGGAAATGTTCAGTTTCTTGGCAATTTCTCGCATGGAATAGCCTTAATTTCTAAGAACAAGAATAGACTGTAGAGTTTCATTTGAAAGTTCTCTTTTTCTGCCCATTTTGAGAGTATAATCGAACCCACACATGTGATGCTCCAGATACTCAACTAGCTCAAAGGAAGTCCAGTTGTATAGCTTCTCTAACCAGCTAAACTGTTTTCAGCTGTGCTAACGTAATTGCACAAGGGTTTTCAAGATTTTTCTAATCATCCATTCGCTTTCTAACGCGATTAGCAAACACAATGTACCATTATAACACTGGAGTGATGGTTGCTGGAAATGGGCCTCTATACACCTATGTAGATATTCCATTAAAAACCAGACGTTTGGGGGAGCTCCTGTAGCTCACCGCGTATCTCGGCGCTATTTCGGCGTCGGGGACAACCGTGCTCGTCACGGATCTGGGGTACACGAGTTCGACTCCCGGACTCGCCGTATTTTCTCAGAGTGTCTTCCCCTGATCTATATCCCATTCAACCTGTTTCTGTCGGTCATGCTTGACCAGAAAAAGCGATAAACGCTAAAAAATGAAGTTAAAAAAAAAGAAAAAAACCAGACGTTTGCAGCTAGAATAGTAATTTACCACATTAACAATGTATAGCGTGTATTTCTGATTAATTTAATGTTATCTACATTGAAAAAAACAGTGTTTTTCTTTAAAAAATAAGGACATTTCTAAGTGACCCCAAACTTTTGAACGGTAGTGTGTATATATATCCATATCTGTCTGAATATACCTACATACCGCTGCTGTCGGGACAAAACCTCATAACTATTTTTTTTTAATATAAATCAACTCCGTAGATCATCCTCCTATGTGTGTGTGGGTTTTACAAAGTTTAAACAATGGGAAAGCATTAAACTGATCATCTGTCTAAACCTCCTAACTCTATACACCCTCAAATCTGTGTTAGTTTTTTTCATCTGCTGAAAAGTTGGGTTTTTGGAGTTATGAGGTTTTGTCCCGACAGCAGCGATACATTCCTTCTATATACCTACTTATACACCTGCATATAACACATACAACTCTGCATGATAGCATATACAATAATGCTGTATATACCATATATATTTATTTATTCTTAATTAATGAATATATATATATATATATATATACAAACACACACACATCTGTCTGTACATACCTGCATATAATCCGTTTTACATACCTGTAGATACTATATCTATATTATCTGTACATATCCCTTACCTACTATTACTAGTTACACTGCTGGCCAGTATGATTTACTACCAGTGTCTTTATACCTGTATCACTGTACATATTAATACTACAACTCTGTACATACATCCGATTAGCGCTATTACTCAGTAGTACCAATTTGTATATTTTGTACAGTTTAATCTCCTGTACATTGTATATTACTTTGCACTTTACTGTTACATTTGTACTCTGGTTGGATGCCAAACTTCTTTTCATTGTACTGTACTTGTGCTGTATACCGACTATATATTTGAATCTAATCTGCCCTAAATCTAATCTAACCTAATCCAATCTAACCTAACCTAACCCAATACAATCTAATCTAATCTAATCTAATTGATTGATTGAAAACTTTAACAGATTGCATAATGGTACAATATGGTACGGCTCAATACAAACAACTGTTAAGGGGATGCAGACCAGAAAAAGACATTTACCAGGGCCAGTTTCTAATTGCAGCCACCCGTAGGTGCTCTGATCCGATCTAACCTAACCTAATCTAATCTAATCCAACCTAACCTAGCCTAACCCAATACAATCTAATCTAATCTAATCTAATCCAATCTAACCTAAATTGAGTATAGTCGACAGGACTATAGGACTCTCACCTTGTCCGCCAGCAGACGTTGGTTGTCCTGCAGCCTGTGGTGGAGCTCCGCAGAGCTGCTGGTGAGGCGGTCCACCTGGGCCTGCAGGCCGTTGCTCTCAGACTGCAGCAGAGCGTTCTTACTGCTCAGCTTCTCCGTGAAGCCCAGCAGCTCAGCCTCCCGCTCCCTGCTGCCCTGGACGTCCCTCTGGAGGTCTGTCAGCTGGCCGTTCAGACCCTCCACCTCCTCGCCAAGAGACGCCATCCCCTGCTCGTCGCTGGGAGAAGGAATCGTGTAGTGGAAGTTACAAAAATTATATAGATTTTTTTTACACTGACTAATTCAAACAGCTCATTATGATCGAAAATGTAAAGGTGGCCGTCTCTCCTACATGAGTGTCTTCCTGCAATTGGTTGAAAAGATCTTTACATCTTCTAGTGTTAATCAAAGACCCAATTGGTTGAAAAAGATCTTTACATCTAGTGTTAATCAAAGACCCAATTGGTGAACATGGTTGCGATGCCAGAAAACTGCCTAAAATTAACTACCGGTAAATAGAAATCCTTTTTGCATATTTTTTGAATTCTCATTAATTCAAAGGGATAATGAATTCATATCGAATTTCACATCCAGTATTTCACCTCCATTTCTCTTAAGTTCCCCCTGTCCCCTTTCTGGACTGGACTCCCTCACCAGAGCTCTTCACAAGGTAGGTTAGGACAGAAATAGCTTCCTAGGCAGAGATCCAATGGTATCATGCGCCCAGAATTTCCATCAGTGTCAGACTCATTACAGCAGTGTAGGCAGGCAGCAGTCGTGGCCTTCAAGGTTAGACATCATGCAACGCTGAGTTCAACCTGGGAGGTTCACAGAAGTGACCTTGGTGGCAGCAAAGCTTCAAAAGATGCTCTGGACTTGTGTTCTTCTCACGGTGCTCAGAGGCACCATAGGTAGGTAGCCATGACAGTTATTATCAAGCTAGTTAGCTAACTGTAAAATATATTTTATACTACATTATATATGATACATTATATAAATAGATATACTATATATATATTATACTATATATATTCTTGTGTGCGTGTGTGCGTGTGTGCGTGTGTGTGTGTGTGTGTGTGTGACGTGTGCGTGTGTACCGGACGTGTTGGTCTTGCAGGTCTGTGATCTCTGTAAGTTTGTCTCTCTGTCGGCCGATCTCTGCTTTCTGTCTGTTGATGATCTCTCTGTATTTACTGAGTTCATCCTCCCAGCGAGGTCGTTCCTCCTCCAAGCACCTCAGCTGTAGAGCACACACACACGCACACACACAGACACACCACCATCAAACTAGAGCAAAGTACGTTTTGTCCCCAACCCCCTTCCCTTCTCACTGCCTCACAGTCCTCCTCCCAGTCCTCCACACGCGCAAAATATCAGCAAAAGCCAACATTGAAGCGTATCTCTGCCCGAATTAAAGGCTGAATTATGCTTTTACACACAGAGACTCACCTTGGTGCGCAGCTCATCCTTCTACACACAGAGACTCACCTTGGTGCGCAGCTCATCCTTCTACACACAGACTCACCTTGGTGCGCAGCTCATCCTTCTACACACAGAGACTCACCTTGGTGCGCAGCTCATCCTTCTACACACAGACTCACCTTGGTGCGCAGCTCATCCTTCTACACACAGACTCACCTTGGTGCGCAGCTCATCCTTCTACACACAGAGACTCACCTTGGTGCGCAGCTCATCCTTCTACACACAGAGACTCACCTTGGTGCGCAGGGTGAGCAGCTCGTCCATTCCTTCTTTAAAACTCCTCTTCAGGTCCTCCAGCTCTCTGGCTTTCACCCGGTGGACCTGGCAATCACACCCAGGGAGACAGACAGTGTTTGACTGTAGCTGATTAACCTGCTCTCTAGAGCTGACCTAAGCTTTTTTTGGCCGTCGAAGCTTCAGGGCCGAGATTCTGCTCTCCATTACACAGCCAACAACATTACATTACATAATTATGTTGCAACCTTTGTCTATAAAGCAAACAATTATATAAATATTTATATGTAGTTAATAGAGACAAAGGCAGAATTCGACTTAATCTTTTTATTAAGACATGTTTTTATATGGGTCGGGACTCGGGACACTATAAAAAATACTATAGAGAATTGTCAGTGCTGTAAAGTTTAAACCTCTTTAAATCTTAGAAAAATGAAACACTTTGCGTTTATGAAATATTGTAAGCCGTCATTTGAGGCTTTATAAAAGCAGCACAATGAACACAAATCTGTCAGTGCCGAGTCCGACCTCATCTTAAATAACAAATGGCATTGCTTGTTGTACAGTAGTTAACAAAGAGAGACAGAGTTAATGAGGCGTATGCCATTCATTGCATTGGAGGCGCAAGATTTTGCAGGTGGGAGGGGGGATAAAAAATTTAATAAAATAAATATCTATTAGATACACTGTCATTAGGAGCCACTGCCTATTAGATACACTGTCATTAGGAACCATTGCCTATTAGATACACTCATTAGGAACCACTGCCTATTAGATACACTGTCATTAAGAACCACTGCCTATTAGATATTGTCATTAAGAACCACTGCCTACGAAATCAGACACGCCGACATAGTTTGTTATTTTAACACCACAGAGCTGCCATTTGTCAGGTTTGACTGTAGACCTTGATCACACATCACGCCCATCTTTCTCATATTAAGGTAGAAAACCAGAAATGTCCTAAAAATGACCTACTTCATAAAGAGTCCATGAGGAATGACGGGTAATAATAGTCTTTATTCTGGTTAAATCAGATCTTTACACTGCAGCACTCCAGCAGGTTTGTGCTCAAAGCAGCCTGTATAATAAGGACAGAAAAAGCCTTACAGCAGCTGGAAGACTATCTGTTTCAAGGTTAATATATAGGATATGCATGTCAGGGGAACCTCAGCACTGAGACGCCTCATGGTGCAAAACATCCACTACATACAGCTCAGTGGCTTATAGAGCAGGTTTAAACATCCACTACATTACAGCTCAGTGGCTTATAGAGCAGTTTTAAATGTCCTCTACATTACAGCTCAGTGGCTTATAGAGCAGGTTTAAACATCCACTACATTACAGCTCAGTGGCTTATAGAGCAGGTTTAAACAACCACTACATTACAGCTCAGTGGCTTATAGAGCAGGTTTAAACATCCCCTCCAAATGGATTTAAACTATCTAAGAACAATTTGTATAAATATGGATGTTCCACCAAACATGTTCAATAAACTAATGAAAATGGCTTAGCAGCAGTTCTACACTGCTTGGTCTTATACAAGCTACTTGGTCTTATACTAGCTGCTTGGTGTTATACTAGCTGCTATTTGGTCTTATACTAGCTGCTTGGTGTTATACTAGCTGCTATTTGGTCTTATTTGTGATAAATAGTTGTGTGGACTGTCTCTTTAAAGGAGGACAGACGGCTACATGCAGCTGAGTTCCCAGGTGGTAAACATTGTCCTAAAAACAATCTCTCTTCTTGAAATACTGGTAATTTAACAGATGATGTCTGTGGTTGCCATGGAAACAGATAATTTGTTAAGTGGGGGTGATTGTTGTTGTTGATGGTGATTATGATGATGATGACACCCAGGGCTTCATATTGATAATTTATTTCTAGGCCGTCAGCTTAACGTGTAATTTAATCCTCTTGAGAGTTGACCAGTGAAGAAGAAACCAGGCCATTGTGCTTTGGAGTGAATCCATCGGTGTGTGTTTACCAGCAGTGTGTGTGTGTGTGTGTGTGTGTGTGTGTGTGTGTGTGTGTGTGTGTGTGTGTGTGTGTGTGTGTGTGTGTGTGTGTGTGTGTGTGTGTGTGTGTTGCCAGCAGTGTGTGTGTGTGTGTGTGTGTGTGTGTGTGTGTGTGTAGGTGTGTGTAGGTGTGTGTGTGCAGGTGTGTGAGTGAGTGTGAGCCAGCTTGTTAATAATTTTGTTACTTATCTTAGTTAAGCGAGTGTGTTTGTGAATATTGTGGGCTTGACCATAAGTTTGCATTATATATGTTGTACATGTCTGTCTGTCTTGACTGTGTGGACATGTACAATTATGTGTATGTATATTATTTTTGTGTGTACCAATGTATGTATGTGTGAGAGAGTGAGTGAGTACCGTATGGTACCTGCTGCTTGTGTGTGTGTGTGTGTGTGTGTGTGTGTGTGTGTGTGTGTGTGTGTGTGTGTGTGTGTGTGTGTGTGTGTGTGTGTGTGTGTGTGTGTGTGTGTGTGTGTGTGTGTGTGTGTGTGTGTGTGTGTGTGTGTGTGTGTGTGTGTGTGTGTGTGTGTGTGTGTACCTCCAGCTGGTCTCTCTGCTCCTGCTTGTGTTTCTCTAACTCGACTCTCGTCTCTCGCAGCTTAGTGTCCAACTCATTAGACTTGATCTCCTCTGACTCCTTGAGAGAGAGATAGGGGGAGAGAGAGAGAGAGAGAGAAGGGGGGGGGGAGAGAGCGAGAGGTCAGGTAAAGTTTACAATAGGAGTCAGGTCATCATGAGCTTGTAATTCCAACAGTGACAGTGTTATTCTGCCTGTTGTTTTGACTACTTATTTTCTGGAAGTGGCATTTTTAGAGCAAATCTTTACCATTAAATACTGCTGTGTATATATATATATATATATATATATATATATATATATATATATATATATATATATAAATTATAAATAAAAAGATGTTCCTCACATTCACTCACATATTCACACACCGACGGCAGAGTCAACCATGCAAGGTGCCAACCTGCTCATCGGGAGCAATTAGGGGTTAAGTGTCTTGCTCAAGGCCACGCTGCCCGGGAGGAGTGGGAATCGAACCAGGAACCTTCCGATTATCAGACGACTGCTCTACTTCCTGAGCCACTGTCGCGCCTATACCTATACATATATATATACAGCATTCAAATAGTATTGAATCTAAAAGGAAACCCCTGAATTTAAAACAGTATTTTGCCTAAAAGAAAAACCCTGGATTTAAAACAGTGTTGAATCTAAAAAGAAACCCCTGAATTTAAAACAGTATTTAGCCTAAACGGAAACCTCTGGATGTGTTTGTACAGGTTTCAGATGCCGGGGTCATGCAGGTCTGTTATAACATCAATATGGGGTCACTGGTCACATGCCACGGTTGGTCTCCTAATTAAAGGCAGACTAATTGATGACAGAGATGGTCAGACAGCTCCATAGATCAATGCTCAGCCAACTCTCTGCTGCCATCTAGAGGTACAGAGGGAAACTGACACCTCCTCCAGGCAGTTGAGTGTAGACAGTAGTTATACTGATACTAGCTATTCATGCCATCATATTGGACCAGAATCTCATCTCTTTGAATGGGGAGTTAGGGTTAATGTTAGGGTTGGAGTTAGGGTCTGAGCAGCTGTCATACTTTACCCTTGTGTGGTGTTTGTGTTTTTGTTATTTACCCAGTGTTCAACATTATTGGGATTTTAAAACAATAAAGCCATAAAGATTCATGAAAAAAATACTAACAGATGTTAACTTTACCTCAATTACAAGCAATCAAGCATATATGGTTACTATGTACCATTTATCAATAAAAGTGCTATTCATGTCTGTAAAATAAAATCTATTATAAAGACCAGACAGGAGTGTGACCCCATTGACTTTGCATTGGTTTGTGGCTAACTATCTGGAGCTAGTATGAAGAACAGCATGGATTATTGTAGCTAACTATCTGGAGCTAGTATGAGGAACAGCATGGATTGTAGCTAACTATCTGGAGCTAGTATGAGGAACAGCATGGATTGTAGCTAACTATCTGGAGCTAGTATGAGGAACAGCATGGATTGTAGCTAACTATCTGGAGCTAGTATGAGGAACAGCATGGATTGTGCTGAGAATGAATAAATGAATGAAAACTTTATTTAACAGATTGCAGAATGGGTACAATACAGTACGGCTCAATACACACAATTGTTAAGGGGATGCAGACCAGAGAAAGACGTTTGTCTTGTTTACATTAGGGTCCCCCATTTTCAATTAATAGTGATCACTAGAAAGTAGGGGTGTAACGGTACACAAAAACCACGGTACGGTACCTCGGTTTTGAAGTCAAGGTTCGGTACGGGTTTTCGGTACAGTGGGGGAAAGTTTGGCTTTCCATGTTCCACTCAGGGGTGATGTAGTGTGCAGTAACTAAATTGTACTTGTAGGGCTGTCAACGAATATTCTATATTGAAATTAATAATCGACTTGTTAAAAAAAAATAGAAAAGAAATAATAATTATATTAGATTGTGAAAAAAACAGCCCCCGGTGGGCGGTCGTTAGTGGTTAACATACCGTTGTATTCGTTCGGTACACTACACAGCCGTTCGGTACGGTACGGTACACACTGAAACTTGTTCGGTTCGGTACGGATACGTGTACCTTTACACCCCTACTAGAAAGGTTTCTAGTGATCAACATCATTATTGGTAAGTAAGATATAGGACTGACTATCCTCTTAAGATAGTTTTTAAGGTCAATTGGACTCAAAATTTAAACGGTTTCCTAAATGATACTGGTGTAAAACAAAGTGGTGTCCGTCTCCAGTCATGACCAGAGATACAGTACAGTAAACCTAATGATTAAAACAAATACTAATGAAAAATAAAAAACCTGGCCCACAATAGGGTTGCCACAGTGATGTGAAATGTCTCATGACTAATAAACTCATGACAACACATTTTACAAAATGACGCTCGGCTCAATATCTGTAGAGCGCTTAAATCTTTAACGTTATACAGCTACATTGTATATATCATACATTTTCAGCTGGCCTGCAGACTTACGTCACTTATGAATACATTGTGGCTCGGCCCTCTGCCAAACACCAATCAATTCAGCTGTGATACAAATCAAACACGCCTCAATTCAGCTGTGATACAAATCAAACACGCCTCAATTCAGCTGTGATACAAATCAAACACGCCTCAATTCAGCTGTGATACAAATCAAACACGCCTCAATTCAGCTGTGATACAAATCAAACACGTCTCAATTCGGCTGCGATACAAATCAAACACCTCAATTCAGCTGGCCTGTGATACAAATGAAACGCGTCTCAATTCAGCTTTAAAACAACCTACGGTACGGTACGTACAACTATTTTTTTTATCCACTTTTTTTTTTAATCTCCCATCCCAATTTCGCCTCGCCAATTCTCCCTTCAATTCTTCCCTCCCCTGTCTCGAACGTTGCTAGACTATGCCTCCCACTGGTCGGCTGCAGTGAGGACCAAGCCTTGCATCACGTGTCCCCCCTCCGGTACACGAGGAGGCAGCTGTCGCATCTTTTCACCTGTACAGCGCGATCTCTCAGTGGCGAGGAGTAGCGCGTGGGAGGCTCACGCTGCCCCCGATGCTTCCTGATTCTGCTGTACAGGCGCACCAACCGACCTGTAGGAGTCGCTGTCCACAACGTCCAATCCCCACCCACCAGATTTCCCACCCCTAACACTGCCAATTGTGTTAGTATGAACGACCAGCCAAGCTGGTAGCAACGCCGAGAGCTGGGCTCGAACCCAGCATCTCCTGCGTTAGTGGCGAGCGCCTTGCCCACTGCGCCACTTAGCCGCCCTCGGTACGTACAACTCTTAAAAGTATTTGCATTGCAGTTTGTGGGGTATCACTCTGGAATTAAGCAATAATATCAATCAATTTAAAGGTAGCTATAAACAAGCACTTATGGACACATATAAGAGAGGAGTTTGAGCAGTAATGCGACTGCCTAATACATATTTTTTCTCATTTGGATATATACATTTAAAAAATATATATATATATTATTTGTTATATTCTTTTTTTTGTTTATTCTATTATAATGTAAAAGATTGTAATGAAGGGGCAGGGCTTGATACGTTTTTTACTTCCCCCTATTCCTTCTCGAACACTTATTGTATGGAAATAGTCTTTGACTATTTACCTTTTTGTTTTTTAAACTTGTTTTATGTTTCTATGTTCAAGACAAATTTAAAAATGTAAAATTAAAAAAAAAAAGCTGGCCTGCCATGCAAATCAAACACATCTCAATTGAGATGGCCTGTGATACAAATCAAACACATCTCAATTCAGCTGGCCTGTGATACAAATCAAACACTTCTCAATTGAGATGGCCTGTGATACTAATCAAACACGTCTCACAGCGCACTGATACAAATGTCGCACAGAGTGTTATAAATGGTAAATGATGCATTTATATAACAGCTTTTATCCAAAGTGCTTTACCATTTTTGTTCCTCACATTCACCCATTCACTCACGCATTCACACACAGACGGCACAGGCAACCATGCAAGGTGCCAACCTGCACACCGGGAGCAATTAGGGGTTAAGTGTCTTGCTCAAGGACACTTCGACACGCTGCTCGGGTGGAGTGGGAATCAAACCGGGAACCTTCCAATACCTGACGACCGCTCTACCTCCTGAGCTACTGTCGCACATGCATCGTGTTTCTATTTAATAAAGATGCATCAATCTGCTGCCATGGATCATTGGAGGAGGAGCCAGTATTTAGCCTTTGAGTCGTACTATGTCTCATTATCTTTGAAAAGCTATAGATATACTGTAGATAGAATCCTATACTATAGGTTGTATATAGTGGTATAATGGAAGTGGGTATGATGAGTACAGTATAAGACAGTTGTAGGCAGAAATAAGTATGGATTATAGGAGTAAATGCCATGTTCAGAGTTTATACTGTAGTAATCCATGCACAACGTCACACCAACAGACAGATAGATGTCTGGTAAGTACGTCACATCAACAGACACACACACCTGGTAAGTACGTCACATCAACAGACAGACACACACCTGGTAAGTACGTCACATTAACAGACAGACACACACCTGGTAAGTATGTCACATCAACAGACACAAACACCTGGTAAGTTTGTCACATCAACAGACACACACACCTGGTAAGTATGTCACACCAACAGACAGACACACACCTGGTAAGTACGTCAGACCAACAGACAGACACACACCTGGTAAGTACGTCAGACCAACAGACAGACACACACCTGGTAAGTACGTCAGACCAACAGACAGACACACACCTGGTAAGTACGTCAGACCAACAGACAGACACACACCTGGTAAGTATGTCACACCAACAGACAGACACACACCTGGTAAGTATGTCACACCAACAGACAGACACACACCTGGTAAGTACGGATCATGTCTTGGCAGTTCTTGCGGATCTGTTCCGTCTCTTCTTTGGCCTGCGTGAGCTTGGCCGTCGTCTCCCGCAGTTTGTCTCTAGTCTCCTGAAAACACACATACATACATATGTCTGAGAAACTACAGTTGGTACATTGTGCAAACTAGGGATGTAAGGAGAGTAGGAGACAGATGCCATTCCAGGAGATGGAGTCAATATTAGGCACACAGTGTCTTTCTGAGATGGAACCCCATTCCAGGAGCAACACGTAGAGAAACCAGACCCAGATACATGCCAGTGGGGATAAGTTAGTTAAACCAGACACATGCCAGTGGGGATAAGTTAGTTAAACCAGACCCAGATACATGCCAGTGGGGATAAGTTAGTTAAACCAGACCCAGATACATGCCAGTGGGGATAAGTTAGTTAAACCAGATACATGCCAGTGGGGATAAGTTAGTTAAACCAGATACATGCCAGTGGGGATAAGTTAGTTAAACCAGACCCAGATACATGCCAGTGAGGATAAGTTAGTTAAACCAGACCCAGATACATGCCAGTGGGGATAAGTTAGTTAAACCAGACCCAGACACATGCCAGTGGGGATAGTTAAACCAGACCCAGATACATGCCAGTGGGGATAAGTTAGTTAAACCAGATACATGCCAGTGGGGATAAGTTAGTTAAACCAGATACATGCCAGTGGGGATAAGTTAGTTAAACCAGACCCAGATACATGCCAGTGAGGATAAGTTAGTTAAACCAGACCCAGATACATGCCAGTGGGGATAAGTTAGTTAAACCAGACCCAGACACATGCCAGTGGGGATAGTTAAACCAGACCCAGATACATGCCAGTGGGGATAAGTTAGTTAAACCAGACCCAGATACATGCCAGTGGGGATAAGTTAGTTAAACAAGACCCAGATACATGCCAGTGGGGATAAGTTAGTTAAACCAGACCCAGACACATGCCAGTGGGGATAAGTTAGTTAAACCAGACCCAGATACATGCCAGTGGGGATAAGTTAGTTAAACCAGATACATGCCAGTGGGGATAAGTTAGTTAAACCAGATACATGCCAGTGGGGATAAGTTAGTTAAACCAGATACATGCCAGTGGGGATAAGTTAGTTAAACCAGATACATGCCAGTGGGGATAAGTTAGTTAAACCAGACCCAGATACATGCCAGTGGGGATAAGTTAGTTAAACCAGATACATGCCAGTGGGGATAAGTCACATGGTTGGGGTTACCTTGTGGGCGTCCGTCTCACTCCTCAGCTTGTTCTGGGACCACTTGACTTTGATGAGCTGAGAGTTCATTTCTTCCTTGGCTTTGTCCAGCTCCCTAGTCAGCCTGGACACGTCTCCGTCCTGAAGACACAGAGTAGGGGACGTGAACAACTAGGGATGGGCATCCATTTTCATTCAATTATTAAAGAATCTAATAATTTAGGCAACATTTTGACAAATATATTTCCTCTTGTTTTTTTTACCAGCACCTACAGTACTGTGTATTGAGAGACCAGATGAGCTACAGCCTTCAAAACAGTGATGTCATAAAGAAAGTGTGGGGGGGGGGGGGGGGGGGCATTTTATAATGTGGGTATTTTTATACAGTAATGTACCTGTTTCAGAAGAGTAACATAAAAACATGATGCACCAATTTTGTCAGGAATAATTACTACACAGATTGTGAGTGTGTGTGTGTGTGTGCGTGCGACGTGCGTGTATGTGTGCGTGTGAGTGTATTCAATGGACAATGGCTGGACTTATTACACCATTTTCAAGAGCCTGCATCACTCAGTCAAAATGTGAAAGTCAGAATATGGCTATATTGAGACACGCCTCCATATGAGGACACTCCTGCCCTTGGAGGAACTGGTTTTGAGCAACTTAATATCAAGGATGAGTCAGAAGTCGGAATTGGGAGTTGTGCAATTAACTCCACATGCAATATTAATGATCTTATCCATCCTTGTGTTTATTAGCTTATCTTTCTTGTGTGCTTATTATCTTATCTTTCTTGTGTGTTTATTATCTCATCTTTCTTGTGTGTTTATTATCTTATCCTTGTGTGTTTATTGTATCATCATCCTTGTGTGTTTATTGTATTAAATGTATCATCCTTGTGTGTTTATTGTGTTATTATTAGGGCTGGGACTTTATCGCGTTCATTTCTATTAACTGCTTCTGCGCCAAGAACTAATTTACTCGTTATTGCCCGCCAATTGAATTGCGCCAATAACGAGTTTACTCGTTTTTATGATCGTTATTTCCTTTATTCGCTATTGCCATTCATAATTCATCCAGCAAGGCTCTGGGAGACTCTGGACTCAGTCTGATATTGCAACGGCTCAATACCGCCGCCTGGTGGATTTCGGGCGAGTTGCACTCCACTCTCAACCGGATGGGGCGCTCTGTGCATCGGTGAATATGTTCCGGGCAAAGCACTCTTGTTATGTGGATCCAGACAAACACTCTAGTGCATTGGATCGCTTTCGAGACGCAATAATCAATATGCTTTCTGCGTTTATTGCGTTGTACAAACGGAAAACGGATCTAGCAGATGGAAATCAAATAATTGGAATATTTTTTCTCCAGACTTATCGGCCACAGGTAAGAGGAATCTAACGTTAATTCCAGCTCGATTGTCCATTTATTTCATTGCAATCCATCTGATCAACGTATGATGTCGTACTAAAGAAAGCCGTTACTGACAATCAAGGAATCATAAACAACCCCCTCCCCCTTTCCTTCACGCATGATGGAACATATTGTATACCGATCATATGCATTTGAATTTTTTAATGTAGCGTGTATAGGGACGAAATGCCAATAGATTATGTATAATATGCATCTGGGCCTATAACTCGCGTTCTAGGAATTACTGCAGACCACTCTAAAAACATACTTATATTCACGACGGTATTAACACGACAATGTATGAATGGAAATTGGAAATTCTTATTTTTTCAATACAATTATTTTGAAAAGTAAAGTAAAAAGTAAAAAAAGAAAAAGAAATTAAAAATAATTAAAATAAAAATATTTTTTATTCAAGAAAATCATCATAACTTAGAAATGAGATTGCATTTAAAAAGTTATAGCCCTGCAAAGAAGGTGAGCGACTCCATAGTCTTACAGCGCTGGCAGTGAGAGCTATAAGATGGTCAAACTGCGTGGCAGAGATTGTGTTAATTAACTGCAGAAAAAATTTAAAGTTAAAAAAAACACATTTTATCGCTCTTTATAATGTTTTTACACCGCGGAACGTTTTTCAGTGGACAAGTTTCAGGCATACCGTTTATACAGGTGCACAGCGTGCATTGTGTGACGTCAGACAGTTGTAGGCTAAAGTTGAAAAGTTGAGGCTGCATTGCTCGTTGAATGGGAGATTTAGATATAAAAAATAAAACAGATGGAAGTATTGATACGAGAACGGTTGCGTTTGCAAATACTTTGCATATCACCGGAGCATTTCAAGCCTACGGTATCACCTCAATGATAAATATGTAGCAGCTACCGTGGATGATAGAGCTAACAGGCTAACGTTAGCCCTAGTACGAGCCTTCTGCTGTTTGCTTCAGACTCTGATTCAGAGGATGAAGAGGGGGCTAATAGTGCTCTGGTGCTCTACAGAGCAGAGCCAACCATTTCTTCTTAGTCTGGTTTGTTCATACAGAATATTGAAAATTTATGATTTGTACCAAGACAGTTCATTTATGTCTTTCACACAACTGTCCTTAAAGTTTAACTTACCAAAAAATAATTTTTTCAGCTATCTACAGATACGTGATTTTGTTAAGAGCAAATTTGCTCAGTTCCCCCATACACCTCCAAAAACTGTGATCGACCGCATCTTGGAGGTGAATGTTGCAATCAAAGGCTCAATATCTAAACTATATAACATCAGATCCCTATCCCTACCCTCCTCAGTATTGGCTATAAGACAAAACTGGGAGTCCGATCTAAATCATCAATTTACAGACAAAGAATGGGAAAATGCTCTTGCTCGAATACACTCTTCTTCAATATGTGCCCGCCATTCACTGATACAGTTCAAGCTCCTCCACCGTCTATATTGGTCAAAGACTAGACTTGCGAAGATAAATCCTGGCATGGATGCCACATGCGACCGGTGCCACCAAGCCCCTGGCTCACTTATTCATATGTTTTGGCATTGTCCAGCACTGGCCCCTTTCTGGACTTCCATTTTTAAATCTTATTCAGACATATTTTTTATGAATGTCTGCCCCATGCCCTCTTATTGCATTATTTGGTCTGACACCGGAGAATGCTGCAATATCTATTGGGCAATCCAATGCCATGGCCTTTGCCTCACTCATTGCCAGACGCCTCATCCTATTCAACTGGAAGGCAGCCACTCCCCCTTCACACTTAGGCCATGTTTAGACGGAGAGAGTCTGAACAGAAACCGCAAAAGTCGTCTTGCGGTCTCACTTTAAATGTTGCGTTTAGACTAGTGTTTTGGGATGGAATTCTGCGTGCAGACGAGGCTGTAAAGACTCGAGACGACGGAGCCCCGCTGTCACACGATTGGCGCAGATGTCACATGACCAGAAACGTCAGTGGCCAATCAGATCGCCTCAGGTCGTTGAGACAACCAGACGTGCTGTGAAGACCCGCCCTACTCTGCCTCTGATTCGCAGACTGTGGGTGGGGGAATGTGATTCGACCAAAGCAGAGTCACTCACAGACAGTGGCTCCAGTCACTAATAGTTGCGATAGCCGCGGGACAGATTCTTGTGTATTTAAAAGTACTGCCAATGTAGCCTTCAGGTGATCGCCATGGATAGAATCAGACATGCTTTGTTTACGCTTCTAGGCTACTGGCGTCTGGCGCATGCCTGTGATGTAAGCAGTACGCGACGAGAGCCTTGACAACCCTTTCGTCATAGTTTTATGCGGTTTGACAGTTTAGATGATAGCGCAAAGGTTTATCGTTTCTAGGAATTCCACCCAGGAAGGTGGTCTCACTTTTTTGCGGATTCTCCCCGCAAAAACGCTGTTGCCGTATAAACAAAAGGCACTTCAGAAGAAATATTTTTGCGGATTCACCTGCTAGCGTTTCCGTCTAAACAGGGCCTTACACTGGATGAGGGATGTTATGTCTCTTATACATATAAAGAAAATCAGATTTACAACACAAGGCCACACAGATACCTTCCACAAAACATGGCAGCCCTTCCTATCTCATTTCAAAACCCATATGACTCCGTCCAAACTTGGGACCCCATGACCCCCCTCCTTCCCCCATCTACCTTCCTGACACTGCTAGCCCACATATGGCTGGGGAGATGGCATTGTGGTGGTCTGCTAAGGGTGTTAAATTTACTTTCCATTTTATTTGTTTTACCATCTGGAAATTACGCTACTAAAATGGAGAGTATTACTTATATTATATATTATTATTACGGTCTTTCCTATTTATATTTTTTTTTCTTTTGTTTTCTTTTAATTTTACTTCATTTCTTTTTGCGTAGCTTTGTCTGTCACATCTGTATTTATGTTCAATTATTTAAATTTTTTATTTTTATTTTTTATTTTACATGTATGTTTGTCGTCGCCCTCACTGGGTGGGATGGGGTGGGATTAGGGGATAGGAATGGGGAAGGAAATGGAAGTTGTATAATTTGGATAACTGAAATGTATAAATATGTACAAATTCTTCCAATAAAAAAAGATAAACCTAAAAAAATAATATTGAAAAAATAAGAGAAATTGAGATCAATCAAGAGTTTTTTTCTTTCAATGGTCAATTGTTCTGGAATGTACTTGAAAGTACTGCGTTTTACTTTTACCTCGAAAGTGCTTGAGTTTACAAAAGGTCCATTGCACTATATATATTATTTCTAAAAGTGCTGCACGTTGTTAAAATTGCATTGATCTGTTGGTCTGTGTAGTAGCTAATAAAAAATATTTTGCTGCTTAAACCTATGTAATGATAAGCAAAGTTTTATATGTTATCAGTCATTTCTAAATACAATAGCAAATTATCAATATGCACTTCCTTTCTGTATCATATGTATTCATAAAGAACATACTGTATGAGCCCTCTCTGATTCAGATGGCACAGCATAACAGGTACAAAGGTTAGCTCTACAAACAGCCAGTTTGACTAGCCATTGAGCTGTCACTCCTGTTGTGTCATCATGACCCAGAGCCACTCTGTACCCCATGTCTACCCCTCCCCAATATCACGCCACTGTTGTGTTGAACCAAGAGTACACTATACCATGTATGAATCTAATTGGCTAAGAACTGTCATGCCATAATGTACACTCCTCTTTTTGTTCTATATAAACTGACTGGAAACGTCCATTAAGTGTGTGTCGGTTTCCCATGCTGTACTCTTGATATGCGATAGGAAACGATTCCACCATTCTGATCAGAATAAACCTTCAGAACTAAGAAACCTTTGTGACAAGTTTCCTTTTGTGCACACCCCGGATAAGACGTCTTAAGATTTCCATAAACGTACACATTTGAATTGAAAAATGTAGCTTTTCGGATCAAATATTGATATGTGTTTAAATTAGAGCTGGGCCGTTAACGTGCTGCGTTAACGCTATACTAGTATCGCGCGATAATATAATTAACGCATTAATCTAAAAAAAAAAAAAAAAAAATTACCTTTATTTACCCAGGGTAGGTTCGCTGAGCACAGCTGCTCTTTTTCAGGAACGCCCTGCTTCACATTCACACAGTTCCATTCACACCTGGGAGCTGCCCAGTACAACCACAGTTGACACCATTGGCCACTGAGCAACTCCACTGGAACAGTTGATTCAAGCCATGTCACATAGTTCAAGTTTGAAATGATTATTTCTGTTTTGCTCCTGAGAGTGTGCTAGATACTGTACTGTACTGGTAATATTATTTATTTGTGTTAACTTCTGAATAAAACAACTTATTAAACACAAGTACATCTTATTGAACATTATTTTGATATTTCATTACCAATTATCATATCAAAACAGCTTTTTCAAACAGTCTGTAATGCATTTTGGAAACGGGAGATGGGCTCATGGTGTAATGGGCCACCTGGCCAGAGAAACATAAGGAGGAAAGAAAAAGTAAGGACTTACTTCTGGTCATTATTTGGGTAGAACACACATATTTTGAATGCCTTCGGCAGGTTTTTTTTATTTTTTATTAGCCATTAGATTAAATCCAGGATTGCAGATAGATTAATCTAGATTAAAAAAAATTATCTATGCCCACCTCTAGTTTAAATGCAATTAATTTAGATTAATTAACTATAAAGCCTTGAATTAATTCTAATGTCATTGTTGTTATTATTGTGGTATTGTGAGGTCTTGTTATTGTTACTGTATTGTGTTTGTCTTGTTTTGTGTGTAAAAAGAAAAAATAATTTGATAAAAAAGTCTTGAATTAATTAGATTACATTTTTTTATCGAGTCCCACCACTACTTATTATCCTTGTGTTTATTATCTTATCATCCTTGTGTGTTAATAGTATTATCATCCTTGTGTGTTTATTATCTTATCATCCTTGTGTTTATCATCGTATCATCCTTGTGTTTATTATCTCATCATCCTTGTGTTTATTATCTTATCATCCTTGTGTTTATCATCGTATCATCCTTGTGTTTATTATCTCATCATCCTTGTGTTTATTATCTTATCATCCTTGTGTTTATCATCTCATCATCCTTGTGTTTATTATCTCATTATCCTTGTGTGTTTATTATCTTAGCATCCTTGTGTTTATTATCTTATCAGCCTTGTGTTTATCATCTTATCCTTGCGTGTTTATTATCTTATCATTAGTGATGCACCGATGTGAAAATTGTGGCCGCTACCGATAACCGATATTAATATTGCTGTTCTGGCCAATACCGATATTTACCGATGTCGATATCTCTGTATAGAAAACACTTTTTTATGATAATCAAATAACGAGCTATTTTCCAAAACGCATTTATTTTTTTATTTTTTACTTTTGTAACTTATTTTCAGAAATGACTTTTTATTTTTATATTTTGAAACTATTTAAGGCCAAAACATGTATAAAAAAAATAGATCAAAACTAATTTATATCAGCCCTATCTTGATATCGGACCGATACCGATGTGTAAAAAAACAGCCATATCAGCAAATATTATATCGGCGGCCGATATATCGTGCATCACTACTTATCATCCTTGTGTGTTTATTATAATAATAATAATATATAATGCAGGACCTCCTTAGAGGTCTTTATTCGGCATGCAACGAACTGGGACATGCAATGGGAGCGGCACACACACACACGCATTGTCTTTTTTCTCAGTCGCCGATGCGATTGAGCTCTGCGCTTAACCCATCCCGTCGTCCTTCCCCCCAAGGGCAGCCGGGAGCAGACAGGGCGTCGGCGAGGTACCGCGCCCGGGGACCAATCCAAGTGCTCCTGCCCGTCAGCGATCTGTTGTGTGCATGTTTTTCCATTGGGTTTTATCTTATTGGGGGGAAACCCTTGCGAGCACGGGGGGAGAACATGCAAACTCCACACAGAAAGGCCTGGGAGATCCCCCACCTGGGTACCTGGCAATGCGGAAACCTGGTCCCCAAGCGGGAATCGAACCCTGGATCTTCTTGCTGTGAGGCGACAGTGTTTCGGATCCAACACTTGAGGGTTGTAATATCCTACTCAATGTCACCGAGCGGCACTGCAGATTTACCCTACTCTTGGGATTCGGAAACGTGCATTACCGGCCAGATCCTCGTAGGGGCGCTGTCTTGATAATGCAGTGTTCCCCGTTACAGACCGGTGTTTATTTTTTTTTTCATCATGGGTGGACTTTTTTGTTAGCCTGAAGCTATGGCTGTAGCATGTAGCCTGGAAAACTTTTTGGGACGCTGAATTCAGTATGCAGTAAAGGAATATAGCATCAGCCAATGGACATATCGATCTACCAGATGGCGATCAATAACTGGGAAATCTGTTTTGGGATCCAACCGGCCCACGGTAAGAGCTTTTTCACGTAAATTAAAGCCCGATCGGGCCTTGCTTTGATAGCCGACCAGCCGATCAGCATATGAGGATAATGAGGCTAATGCCGTTATTGGTAATCAATAATCAGAAACGACGTTGCATCATTTCACCTGCGCAGCTCGATCTCTCAGTGGCGAGGAGTAACGCGTGGGAGGCTCACGCTGCCCCCGACACTTCCTGATTCTACTGCGCAGGCGCACCAACCGACCTGTAGGAGTCGCTGTCCACAACGCCCGATCCCCACCCATCAGTTTCCCACCCCCTAATACGGCCAATGTGTATTAGTACGGACGACCAGCTAAACTGAAAGCAAATGTGGAGCACTGGGCTCGAACAGGCGAGCCCAGCCTCTCCAGATTTTGTGGCGAGCGCCTTGCCCACTACGCCACGTAGCCGCCCTCCGCCCCCCCCCCCCTTTCATGCGTCCCCCCTACTTTTTCTCCCCATTTTTCTATTTTTCTCCCATCCCAATTTTGTATTATCCAATTCTTCCCTCCCCTGTCTCGAACGTTGCTAGACCATGCCTCCCACTGGTCGGCTGCAATGTGGACGAAGCCTTGCATCACGTGTCCCCTCCGGTACACGAGGAGGCAGCCGTTGCATCTTTTCACCTGTACAGCGCGATCTCTCAGTGGCGAGGAGTAACGTGTGGGAGGCTCACACTGCCCCCGATACTTCCTGATTCTGCTGTACAGGCGCACCAACCGACCTGTAGGAGTCGCTGTCCACAACGTCCGATCCCCACCCACCGGCTTTCCCACCCCCTAATACTGCCAATTGTATTAGTATGAACGACCAGCCAAGCCGGAAGCAACGCCGAGAGCTGGGCTCGAACCCAGCATCTCCTGCGTTAGTGGTGAGCACCTTTCCCACTGCGCCACTTAGCCGCCCTATTTAAGGCATATTGAAGGGACGGTTTATAGTGTCAATTGACAATGACAATGGACAGATAGCAATAATATAAAGTATAGATTTAGCTCTACAAACAGCCTCACGCACAATGAAAGGTTGTTATGATAAGCTGGCCTTATAGAGTGAGATTAGACGGATCCCAGTGGCCACGAAAGTGTTAACCACTACACCACGTGCCTCTTATCTTATCATCCTTGTGTTTATTATCTTATCATCCTTGTTTGTTTGTGTTATGCTTGTCCATTTGTCTCACTACCCCCCCTAGTGTAGTAAGCAACAGAATTCTAGAAAAGTGTTGTATTATTATCATGATGTGTATCTTAATTACACTATGCACATATTGCAGTCTTTGTGATATGGACATTGTGCTCCTTCATGTTGCCACATCATTAGATTAGATCGTTAGGTCAGGCTACCTTAGCGTCATACAGCTGCTGGAGCCGGCCTTTCTCCTGGGCGAGCTGGTTTCCTCTCAGGGCCTGACGGTCCACCTCCTTGGTGGCCTCCCTCAGCTTCTTCTCCAGCACCTCCTTGTCCCGCCGCAGGTCCAGTGCCTCCTTCTCCCCGCGCACATACTTCATCACCATGGCCTCCTTCTCTTGGCGTGCCTCCTCACACTTCTTACTCGCCTGGGGAGAGAACAAAACAAAGACGTTAGCTTCCTACTCGCCTGGGGAGAGAACAAAACAAAGACGTTAGCTTCTTACTCGCCTGGGGAGAGAACAAAACAAAGACGTTAGCTTCCTACTCGCCTGGGGAGAGAACAAAACAAAGACGTTAGCTTCCTACTCGCCTGGGGAGAGAACAAAACAAAGACGTTAGCTTCCTACTCGCCCGGGGAGAGAACAAAACAAAGACGTTAGCTTCCTACTCGCCTGGGGAGAGAACAAAACAAAGATGTTAGCTTCCTACTCGCCTGGGGAGAGAACAAAACAAAGACGTTAGCTTCTTACTCGCCTGGGGAGAGAACAAAACAAAGACGTTAGCTTCTTACTCGCCTGGGGAGAGAACAAAACAAAGACTTACGTTTTGTCATGGCAATATTATCATGTCATTACAGATCTGTGTTGAAATACATATTCTATTATACATATTCGACTAGTTTAATATAGGTCAACTAGCAGAGCTCAAAGACACTAGGGAGACAGTCTGGCTGATGTTCTTAAAACAACCTCAAGGGCGGGCGGCTACGTGGCGTAGTGGGCAAGGCGCTCGCCACGAATGCGGAGACGCTGGGATCGCCTGTTCGATCCCAGCGCTCCACATTGCTTTCAGTTTAGCTGGTTGTCCACAGTAATACACATTGGCCGTATTACGGGGAGGGAAACTGAAGGGTGGGGATCGGGCGTTGTGGACAGCGACTCCTACAGGTCGGTTGGTGCGCCTGCGCAGTAGAATCAGGAAGTGTCGGGGGCAGCGTGAGCCTCCCACGCGTTACTCCTCGCCACTGAGAGATCGAGCTGCGCAGGTGAAAAGATGCGACTGCCGTTACCTCAAGTACCGGAGGGGACTTGTGCTATGTATGACTTAGTCCAAATTGCAGCCGGCTTGTGGGAGGCAAGAAACAGCGTTCGTGACAGGGGAGGGTTGAATTGGATGATACGAAATTGGGATGGGAGAAAATATAGAAAATGGGAGAAAAAGTGGATTAAAAAAAAAAAAAAAACTCAAGGGCCAGGATAGATAGACATTTCCAAGTAAATCACATCTTGTTCTTTTCTTGTTTAATCTTGACTCCAGTTTGTCTCAGACGAGAAACCCTCAGACCTATCTTCTGTTTTTTATCTTCTCTTCTATGTTAAATCTATGTCTTGTTCTCTTAGAGTAATTTCCACGACAGCTTCTTCCTCCACGACCAGCGTTGCTGATTTATTGATTGAAAACTTTATTAACAGATTGCAGAATGGGTACAATACAGTACGGCTCAATACACAAATTCTTAAGGGGATGCAGACCAGAGAAAGACTTTCGTCTCGTTTACATCAGGGTCCCCCATTTTCAATTCATAATGACATTTATGACATACGCAACATACAGATATATATCATGACATTTCTGACATACAGGTATACAGTACTGTTACATTTGTGACATACAAGATATGCAAATATACAGTACTGTTAAACAGAGATCCTAACAGAAACTATATACATACGAGGGGGAGGAAACTGTACATGGGAGGGGGGGTTTGTACATTTATGGGGGCCAGTTTCGAATTGCAGCCTCCCGTAGGTGCTCTTTGAGAGCGGTTTTGAAGGTGGGTAGTGATTCACATTTTTTTTACAGCTGTGGGTAGGGCGTTCCACATTGCTAACTTGACTAATGTCTACAATAGTGGATACCCAAGCTAATGGATTGCTTTCCTGTCTACAACTGCTTTGCACTGTAATCATAACTACCTACCTCAACCTATAGTCCATGTATTACCGTTTACATACTTGTAAACCTAATAAACTAACCTACACTGTAGCACTCAACACTTTGATGAACATTGTTACTCAGCTGATAGAGTTGTGCCCTTCCTGATGACTTGTCGTACAGAACTTGTAAGTCGCTTTGGATAAAAGCGTCAGCTAAATGACTAAATGTAAATATTGTATGATAGCCATGTACAATAATTATATACTGTATATATAATTATCTACAACTGTTGGATATATCTTCATATAGCAGCCCTACGTCTACTGTATATCTGTATATCCCATAATACCAACTCCTACTAGATATACCACTGGCCAGTAAGGCTTACACCATAGGTGATACTGTCTCTCTCTGCACTATGACAGTTATACCTGCTCCAGGTGATACTGTCTCTCTGCAGTATGACAGTTATACCTGCTCCAGGTGATACTGTCTCTCTCTGCAGTATGATAGTTATACCTGCTCCAGGTGATACTGTCTCTCTCTGCACTATGACAGTTATACCTGCTCCAGGTGATACTGTCTCTCTCTGCACTATGATAGTTATACCTGCTCCAGGTGATACTGTCTCTCTCTGCACTATGATAGTTATACCTGCTCCAGGTGATACTGTCTCTCTCTGCAGTATGATAGTTATACCTGCTCCAGGTGATACTGTCTCTCTCTGCACTATGATAGTTATACCTGCTCCAGGTGATACTGTCTCTCTGCAGTATGATAGTTATACCTGCTCCAGGTGATACTGTCTCTCTCTGCACTATGACAGTTATACCTGCTCCAGGTGATACTGTCTCTCTCTGCACTATGACAGTTATACCTGCTCCAGGTGATACTGTCTCTCTGCAGTATGATAGTTATACCTGCTCCAGGTGATACTGTCTCTCTCTGCACTATGACAGTTATACCTGCTCCAGGTGATACTGTCTCTCTCTGCACTATGATAGTTATACCTGCTCCAGGTGATACTGTCTCTCTGCACTATGATAGTTATACCTGCTCCAGGTGATAGACTGTCTCTCTCTGCACTATGATAGTTATACCTGCTCCAGGTGATACTGTCTCTCTCTGCACTATGATAGTTATACCTGCTCCAGGTGATACTGTCTCTCTGCAGTATGATAGTTATACCTGCTCCAGGTGATACTGTCTCTCTCTGCACTATGACAGTTATACCTGCTCCAGGTGATAGACTGTCTCTCTGCAGTATGATAGTTATACCTGCTCCAGGTGATACTGTCTCTCTCTGCACTATGACAGTTATACCTGCTCCAGGTGATAGACTGTCTCTCTGCAGTATGATAGTTATACCTGCTCCAGGTGATACTGTCTCTCTCTGCACTATGATAGTTTTTTTTTTGATCCACTTTTTCTCCCATTTTTCTATATTTTCTCCCATCCCAATTTCGTATCATCCAATTCAACCCTCCCCTGTCACGAACGCTGTTTCTTGCCTCCCACAAGCCGGCTGCAATGTGGACTAAGTCATACATAGCACAAGTCCCCTCCGGTACTTGAGGTAACAGCAGTCGCATCTTTTCACCTGCGCAGTTCGATCTCTCAGTGTCGAGGAGTAACGCGTGGGAGGCTCACGCTGCCCCCGACACTTCCTGATTCTACTGCGCAGGCGCACCAACCGACTTGTAGGAGTCGCTTGTTCACAACGTTCGATCCCCACCCTTCAGTTTTCCCTCCCCGTAATACGGCCAATGTGTATTACTGCGGACGACCAGCTAAACTGAAAACAATGTGGAGAGCTGGATTCGAACACGCGAATCCTAGCGTCTCCACACTGGTGGCGAGTGCCTTGCCCACTACACCACCTAGCCGCCCTCTCTGCACTATGATAGTTATACCTGCTCCAGGTGATACTGTCTCTCTCTGCAGTATGATAGTTATACCTGCTCCAGGTGATACTGTCTCTCTCTGCACTATGATAGTTATACCTGCTCCAGGCGATACTGTCTCTCTGCACTATGACAGTTATACCTGCTCCAGGTGATACTGTCTCTCTCTGCACTATGACAGTTATACCTGCTCCAGGCGATACTGTCTCTCTGCACTATGACAGTTATACCTGCTCCAGGTGATACTGTCTCTCTCTGCACTATGATAGTTATACCTGCTCCAGGTGATACTGTCTCTCTCTGCACTATGACAGTTATACCTGCTCCAGGTGATACTGTCTCTCTGCAGTATGATAGTTATACCTGCTCCAGGTGATACTGTCTCTCTGCAGTATGATAGTTATACCTGCTCCAGGTGATACTGTCTCTCTCTGCACTATGATAGTTATACCTGCTCCAGGTGATACTGTCTCTCTGCAGTATGATAGTTATACCTGCTCCAGGTGATACTGTCTCTCTCTGCACTATGACAGTTATACCTGCTCCAGGTGATACTGTCTCTCTGCAGTATGATAGTTATACCTGCTCCAGGTGATACTGTCTCTCTCTGCACTATGACAGTTATACCTGCTCCAGGTGATACTGTCTCTCTCTGCACTATGATAGTTATACCTGCTCCAGGTGATACTGTCTCTCTGCACTATGATAGTTATACCTGCTCCAGGTGATAGACTGTCTCTCTCTGCACTATGATAGTTATACCTGCTCCAGGTGATACTGTCTCTCTCTGCACTATGATAGTTATACCTGCTCCAGGTGATACTGTCTCTCTGCAGTATGATAGTTATACCTGCTCCAGGTGATACTGTCTCTCTCTGCACTATGACAGTTATACCTGCTCCAGGTGATAGACTGTCTCTCTGCAGTATGATAGTTATACCTGCTCCAGGTGATACTGTCTCTCTCTGCACTATGACAGTTATACCTGCTCCAGGTGATAGACTGTCTCTCTGCAGTATGATAGTTATACCTGCTCCAGGTGATACGGTCTCTCTCTGCACTATGATAGTTATACCTGCTCCAGGTGATACTGTCTCTCTCTGCACTATGATAGTTATACCTGCTCCAGGTGATAGACTGTCTCTCTCTGCACTATGATAGTTATACCTGCTCCAGGTGATACTGTCTCTCTCTGCAGTATGATAGTTATACCTGCTCCAGGTGATACTGTCTCTCTCTGCACTATGATAGTTATACCTGCTCCAGGTGATACTGTCTCTCTCTGCACTATGACAGTTATACCTGCTCCAGGTGATAGACTGTCTCTCTCTGCAGTATGATAGTTATACCTGCTCCAGGTGATAGACTGTCTCTCTCTGCACTATGATAGTTATACCTGCTCCAGGTGATACTGTCTCTCTCTGCAGTATGATAGTTATACCTGCTCCAGGTGATACTGTCTCTCTCTGCACTATGATAGTTATACCTGCTCCAGGTGATACTGTCTCTCTCTGCAGTATGATAGTTATACCTGCTCCAGGCGATACTGTCTCTCTGCACTATGACAGTTATACCTGCTCCAGGTGATACTGTCTCTCTCTGCACTATGATAGTTATACCTGCTCCAGGTGATACTGTCTCTCTCTGCACTATGACAGTTATACCTGCTCCAGGTGATACTGTCTCTCTCTGCAGTATGATAGTTATACCTGCTCCAGGTGATACTGTCTCTCTCTGCACTATGATAGTTATACCAGCTCCAGGTGATAGACTGCCTCTCTGCACTATGATAGTTATACCTGCTCCAGGCGGTAGGTCGTCTCTCTCTGCATCTGCTGGAAGGCGCTCTTGGCCGCCTGGTCGTGGTGAACCAGTTTGTCTCGTGACTCCTTCAGGTCCCGGAGCAACTCCTCCACCCTGTTCTCCATCTGCAGACAAGAGGTTAGACAACAGGTTAAACAGAGCTCCATTTAGACAACATGTTAGACTGAGAGCTCCATTTAGACAACAGGTTAGACTGAGAGCTCCATTTAGACAACAGGTTAGACTGAGAGACATGCTCCATTCAGACCGAAGGCACATTAGCAAGACATCAAATGATGTAACCTAAAGGGATGATTCTGGCTCGTTTCTGGAAAGCTGATCTGTAAGCTAAATGATCTGCACACTAAATGATCTGAAGTGATGATTCCTGTAGTATTTATTTAATAATTGTATTGATATTGATTCAGGCCAGAACACATATGTTACTGTTTCATATTCTTTGGTTTGAATGCTTTGATGTCTGCATACATTCAGAAAGATTACAGACAGTCCAGTACTAGACCACCAGTGCAGTAGATACAGACTCATAGTTGCTATGTGACAACACCAGGATCCAGTGTCCACTATCAATAGGACGTTAACTGAGCAAAGAAATACTGTTGAAAGAAAATAGACTCAACCCCCCCCCCCCCATGGACTTTATACAATTAAAAGGCCCCTCCTCCTGCCAAACCCCTGGGTGGATTGAAAGCTTCCATTAAATCAATAGCAGCATCTGACACTAAAACCAACACAGCCAGTGATTGTTTTCCCTATAGCAACCAGCTGGAGGAGACGTGATGAAAGGAGGGGGAACTGTTGTATCGGATAAGCTTTGTGAATGAAAGAGCAAAGACCTGTCGATGTCACAATGGCTTCATGAATGATGTCACAATGGCTTTATGAATGTGCGCCATTGTAATATATCTATATACACAGGTGCATCTAAAAAAAATTATATTGAGGAAATATATTAGTTGCCTGCATGCCGGCCCTCGCAGCCTTGATTCATGCAAAAGGAGCCCAGAGTCCCGACGAAGTATTGAGTGCATATACTTTTCAGTAGGCCGACATTTCTGTAATATATTTTTTTTGTATTGGTCTTATGTAATATAAAAATTCTCAGATACAGAATTTTGGGTTTTCATTAGCTGTAAGCCATAATCATCAAAATTGAAAGAAATAAAGGCATGACATATTTCACTCTGTGTGTTATGAATCTATATAATATATGATTTTCACTTTTAGAATTTAATTACTGAAATAAATGAACTTTTCCTCAATATTCTAATTTATTGAGATGCACCTGTATATTAACTTGTCCCTGTGATAATGGTAACTTGTCCCTGTGATAATGGTATGTTTTATGTAGGTTGTATAAAAAGACACCTAAGTGATCACCTTGCGGAACATAAATATGCCATTAGAACTACTAGAAGACTACCCTATGAATAGACATTCTATGCAAGGTCATGACAAAATTATTCTTTGTTGAAAATCTAAGCATATTAGACCACTAACAAGGACTGGAGCATATTAGACCACTAACAAGGGCTGGAGCATATTAGACCACTAACAAGGACTGGAGCATATTAGACCACTAACAAGGACTGGATCATATTAGACCACTAACAAGGACTGGAGCATATTAGACCACTAACAAGGACTGGAGCATATTAGACCACTAACAAGGGCTGGAGCATATTAGACCACTAACAAGGACTGGAGCATATTAGACCACTAACAAGGACTGGATCATATTAGACCACTAACAAGGACTGGAGCATATTAGACCACTAACAAGGACTGGAGCATATTAGACCACTAACAAGGACTGGATCATATTAGACCACTAACAAGGACTGGATCATATTAGACCACTAACAAGGACTGGAGCATATTAGACCACTAACAAGGACTGGATCATATTAGACCACTAACAAGGACTGGAGCATATTAGACCACTAACAAGGACTGGAGCATATTAGACCACTAACAAGGGTTGGAGCATATTAGACCACTAACAAGGGCTGGAGCATATTAGACCACTAACAAGGACTGGAGCATATTAGACCACGAACAAGGGCTGGAGCATATTAGACCACTAACAAGGACTGGAGCATATTAGACCACTAACAAGGACTGGAGCTTTAGACCACTAACAAGGGCTGGAGCATATTAGACCACTAACAAGGACTGGAGCATATTAGACCACTAACAAGGACTGGAGCTTTAGACCACTAACAAGGACTGGAGCACATTAGACCACTAACAAGGGCTGGAGCTTTAGACCACTAACAAGGGCACAATAGTAATGACTCTGACACAAACACACTGTCCTGTTTATAATGACTGTTTATCATCACACCGTCCTGTAGTGACCGACATGTGACATAGGGTTGTGCAAACTTTCACACAGACATATTGGACTTTGACTATTTTGGCCAAATCTATATTTTCCTAATTTCACTGGGCTGTATATAATGCTTCCTGGAACATGTGAATCATAATGACACCACACATTCCAACTCTTTAAAGACGCTATAGATAACCTTTTTATGTAAAGTTTATGTTTTATGTATCTTTTTATTTTTTACTTTATTTTTCATCCAGAGCTTTTAGAAAGGTGCAGAATAAAGTAAGTATTGATTAATACATTTATAATAAAAAAAAATTTGGTGGGTCCAAAATTAATGTTGTCGTTTACATGTTGTGTGCATGTATCCCCTCCCTACTTCTCATTTCCCCACGATGCCGGTGCTCTAGTGCGACATCTAGTGGCTGCATGTTATCTAGTTTCAAGTTTCAAGTTTCTTTAATAGTTGTCATACAGAAGTACAGAATACTTTTATACAAAATGCTTCTTACTGTTACGCTCCAGAGCCTGTGCTAGACAAGATAAGTATGAAATAAAATAGTATAGCATGTAATAGAAGTAAAAATAAGAAGTCACAGTGTTCAGTATAGACATATGTACAATGTTCGATGCAGAATAGAAGTAACTGAGTTACCATACAATATACAATATACTATGCAATGTACTAATATACAATACTATATAGTGCAAAGCAGAAATGGGATGAGGTACAATTTAGGTACAATTTACAGTAAGGTGTACGAGTTGTAGTGCAAATCCTTTACCAATAAATATAAAGTGTGTTTAGGTGATCTAAAGTGTGGCACCTTTAACTCAATAACTCTTAAACCCTCTAACCAAATGAATGTTTACAAGGCAAATAGGCTTTTAATACACCAGTTCCTATACCAATCAAGATGGACGAGGACGTCACTGCTGACCTTTTTAACGGTGGACATGTGTTGTCTTTCTGTCTCTGACCTCCTCTTCAGCTCCTCTCTCATGGTGTCCTTCTCTGAGCAGATTCCCAGGATCAACTCCTGGTGCTTCTTGTTCTCGTCAAGCAACCTGCAAAAAAAAAAAAAAAAAAACACACCACACACACACACACTTTAGACTATATGAGATCCCACAACAGTGACAGTCTGATTAACCGATCTATGTAAGATCCCACTACAGTCTGATTATCAGATCTATATGAGATCCCACTACAGTCTGATTATCAGATCTATATGAGATCCCACTACAGTCTGATTATCAGATCTATATGAGATCCCACTACAGTCTGATTATCAGATCTATATGAGATCCCACTACAGTCTGATTATCAGATCTATATGAGATCCCACTACAGTCTGATTATCAGATCTATATGAGATCCCACTACAGTCTGATTATCAGATCTATATGAGACCCCACTACAGTCTGATTATCAGATCTATATGAGATCCCACTACAGTCTGATTATCAGATCTATATGAGATCCCACTACAGTCTGATTATCAGATCTATATGAGATCCCACTACAGTCTGATTATCAGATCTATATGAGATCCCACTACAGTCTGATTATCAGATCTATAGGAGATCCCACTACAGTCTGATTATCAGATCTATACGAGATCCCACTACAGTCTGATTATCAGATCTATATGAGATCCCACTAGTCTGATTATCAGATCTATATGAGATCCCACTACAGTCTGATTATCAGATCTATATGAGATCCCACTACAGTCTGATTATCAGATCTATATGAGATCCCACTACAGTCTGATTATCAGATCTATAGGAGATCCCACTACAGTCTGAGCCTCATAACATTGGGTTTCTGCTCCTTTGGCAGAGCTTCTATGAAGAGGTAGAATGTTTGGACAGTGAACTGCTGTCACTCACTAAATACATTTGAAAACACAGGTTTGTTTGACAAGAACATTCATTGTTTTGCTCCCCACACCCTCCCTCCAACATCGAAGAGGGGGGAAGGTTTAGACGTGCCACAAAGAAATGGCTAGCCAGTGAAGTATAGAATTAGCCACGTCTAGGAAGGAGAGGGTAGGGAGTGTTTTTTATGGGGTTGCTATATGTTTTATTATGATGCTGTTTTTTTATTATGATGATCTGTTTTATTATGCTGCTCTTATGTTTTATTATGATGCTCTGTTTTATTATATTTTATTATGATGCTCTATGTTTTATTATGTCTGTCCATGTCCAAAATCAGGGACCATGATGGAAATAAGTGCTTGCACTCTCATGTTTTTATCCCTTGGATGCTGTCTTTTACTCCACAATAGAAATCAATCAATCAATCAATCAATCTCCCAGCTGAGCTAAAGTAATCTTCATTGACCTCAAAGAATGACGTATTTTTTTTACTGAATCTCCTCCTACTGTTGTACCAGATCATTATTCATCTACTACTGTTGTACCAGAGCATTATTCATCTACTACTGTTGTACCAGATCATTATTCATCTACTACTGTTGTACCAGAGCATTATTCATCTACTACTGTTGTACCAGATCATTATTCATCTACTACTGTTGTACCAGAGCATTATTCATCTACTACTGTTGTACCAGAGCATTATTCATCTACTACTACTGTTGTACCATAGCATTATTCATCTACTACTGTTGTACCAGAGCATTATTCATCTACTACTGTTGTACCAGAGCATTATTCATCTACTACTGTTGTACCAGAGCATTATTCATCTACTACTGTTGTACCAGAGCATTATTAATCTACTACTGTTGTACCAGAGCATTATTCATCTACTACTGTTGTACCAGAGCATTATTCATCCTAGTACTGTACTGTTCCACCTGTTTCTCCTATTTCTTTAACTCAGACACATAACCAACAGCGCCTCCGCCTCCAGGATAATAAGTCTCTCCACACCCAGCCTCACAGACCTAAACAATATGGACATCACACGCATTGTGACCTCAATAGAACAGGACATCACACACCCAGGACTCAATCACTACCTCACCCTGCTGCCCTCTGGGCAAGAAACAGATCCTCACAGCCATAGCCACCTTGAACAGAAGGCCTCGCTGAACAGGACTGAGTGTGTGCTGCTGTCTGTTATTGTATGTTGTTACTGTGTGCTGTTGTATGCACTGTTTTGACATGATGTTGTATGTACCGTTTGGTATGTTGTATGTTGTTATTGTGCTGTTGGATATGATGCATGTTGTTACTGTGCTGTTTCATATGTTGTATGTTTTTTGAGGGGTAATTTCCACATAGAATGTAAGGGGGGAGTACCAGTGTCCTTGAGCGAGTCATTCCATTATCTAGATGCAATACTCCACTCACAACAGGCTAGTCCCAGGGTCGTATCACTTACCTCTTGATAGCCTTCTCCTGCTGGCCATACTTGTACTGGACACACTTCTGGAAGACCAGCATGGAGCCATCCTGGTCTGTGGGCAGACCATTGGTAGGTGGACTGCCTCTCCTCTGCCCTCCGCTGCCCCCTTCAGGTAGCGGGCAGGACAGCAGCTCTGCCTCCAGCTCCTCCAGCAGGGAGTCCTGAGACAGCGAGCGCTGGATCCGAGACATCAGCTTGCGGCTGCAGTCGGTGTCGTAGGGGCTGGAGGAGACGTCGGACGCAGGGAGGATGGAGGCTGGAGGGCTGGAAGCCGAGGGGGAGCTCACTGCGTCGGAGCCGGGGGTCGATGGGCCGTTCGAGATGCCCGAGTCGGGGGTGGAGGTTGTGGGGGAGTTTTGGGGAGCAGCGTCTGGGGTGCTTGACGGAGGAGTTTCCATCATTGCGTTGCCGTCTGTGAGCGAGGGTTCCATGGAACACCTGGTCACTGAGGCACAGGGCAGCACTGTTCCACCCCAAGTAGAGGAAGGACGGTCGTTCACTCCTTCCAAAGCCAGTGGACTTGTTCCCTCCAGAACAGAGGGCAAGGTTTCTACCACCTCGTCCAGGGCAGAGGTCAGGGCCAAAGCTCCACCGACCCCGTCTGGAAGAGGAGACAGAGGTCCGCCATCCTCCTTGGAGGCTGTACTGCCGTCACAAGTGGCGTCAACGCTGAGCCCATTCTCCCCCGTCTGTGTCTGGCTGGGAGTCTGAGCGCTAGGCTCAGTCTGAGTGGGAGTAGCGCTAGGCTCAGTCTGAGTGGGAGTAGCGCTAGGCTCCGTCTGTGTCTGAGTGGGAGTAGCGCTAGGCTCCGTCTGAGTGGGAGTAGCGCTAGGCTCCGTCTGGGTCTGGCTGGGAGTCTGAGCGCTAGGCTCCGTCTGGGTCTGGCTGGGAGTCTGAGCGCTAGGCTCTGTCTGGGTCTGACTGGGAGTCTGAGCGCTAGGCTCTGTCTGGGTCTGGCTGGGAGTCTGAGCGCTAGGCTCAGTCTGTGTCTGAGTGGGAGTCTGAGCGCTAGGCTCCGTCTGGGTCTGACTGGGAGTCTGAGCGCTAGGCTCAGTCTGTGTCTGAGCGCTAGGCTCCGTCTGGGTCTGAGTGGGAGTCTGAGCGCTAGGCTCCGTCTGTGTCTGACTGGGAGTCTGAACGCTAGGCTCCGTCTGTGTCTGAGTGGGAGTCTGAGCGCTAGGCTCCGTCTGTGTCTGACTGGGAGACTGAACGCTAGGCTCCGTCTGGGTCTGACTGGGAGTCTGAGCGTTAGGCTCCGTCTGTGTCTGGCTGGGAGTCTGAACGCTAGGCTCCGTCGGGAAGTCGGCCAGTATGAGCCCTGTGGTTTCCGTCCACTGCTGCTGGTTGAGTTGAGTGTCTTCCTCCAGGCTATAATGCCCCTGAGCCATGTCTCTACCGTCTGCAGATTTCACCTCCGATCCTTCCATTGGGTAGGTGCACAAGGTGGGGCCAGATGGTTCCATCATGGTCCTCTCAGCTCCACATCTGGGTGAGAGAGAGAGAGCATTATTGAGAGAAGGAGAAAAGCTATATTGGAGGAAAGACCAACACCAATACTGGTATAAGATAAGAGTAAATTCCTGGACAAAACAGTATCATTATCAGAGAATTCCCCCTATACTAAAAGCATATGCCAACTTAAGAGCCAATTGTAACATACATAACACCCAACATTTAGGTTAAAAGGTCACTTCACTAGTGGTGGAACATATATACTAAATACATGTTTGTCCCATGAGCTCAAACTAATTATCTAAGTAGATAACTACACTGCTCAGTAAAAGTAATGGAACTCAGTATTAGCAGATGGTACTTAAAGGTCCCATGTTTTGCTATTCCTTTCACTATTTGGGCAATTTTACACCATTCCTGTGAGTCTATGGAACACATCTGTAACTTGGTAACTTGTTTCAAATGACAATATATACCCCTGTGGATATTATTGCGTGGATCGTGAGAGTGTGCGTGTGCGCTATGATACTTTGCAGCGGGTTGATGTGGCACGGGTGCCGACGGGGGGAGCGGAGAGCGGGCGGGCAGGAGAGGGAGGGAGATGGAGGGATGCGGAGCGTTTTGCGCACGCTCCCGATTCCCCACGCACATGCATGGTCGGGAATGTATGTGGGGGTGCTCCGTGTCCCCCTCTCTCTCTCTCTCCCTCTCTGTCTCTCCTTCTCTCTCGCTCGCTCGTCACAGTCCGTGTCCCGACTGCGCGTGCGTGCGTGTGTGTGTGTGTTTGTTTCCCCCGCGAGCGGTCGGTCGGTCGGTGTAAAGTGCTCCGTGTCCCTGTCCCCCTCTATCTATCTCTCTCTCTCCCTCCCTCGTCACAGTCTGTGTCCCGACTGCGTGTGTGTGTGTGTGTGTTTCCCTGCGCGAGCGGTCGGGAGTGTGTGTGGGGTGCTCCGTGTCCCTCTCTCTCCCTCTCCGTCTCTGTCTCTCTCCCTCGTCACAGTCTTGTCTCAACTGAATTGGAGCAATCCGCAAAAATTAGAATTAGAGACACAGACCCCATTGATACAAACCCCATGTTGCTAGAAAACAATGCTAAACACTGGAAAAGGCAATTTATAAGACGGGGTATCTTTAAATATCCAATTTTTTGGATAGTGTAACATTTGACTTCCTACTACTGTGTCATGACTGTGGCTATGCCTCTACAACTACTGTGTCATCATGACTGTGGCTCCACCTCCTACTACTGTGTCATGACTGTAGTTCCGCCTCTACTAAAACTACTGCGTCATGACTGTAGCTCTGCCTCCTACTACTGTGTCATGACTGTAGCTCCGCCTCTACAACTACTGTGTCATGACTGTAGCTCTGCCTCCTACTACAACTACTGTTATGACTGTAGCTCCGCCTCTACAACTACTGTGTCATGACTGTAGCTCCGCCTCCTACTACAACATTTACATTTAGTCATTGAGCCGACGCTTTTATCCAAAGCGACTTACAAGTTTTGTACAACAAGACAGCAGGAAGGGTACAACTCTATCAGCTGAGTAACAATGTTCATCAAAGTGTTGAGTGCTATAGTGTAGGTTAGTATATTAGGACAAGTGCATGACAATAAGGTTAGTTAGGGTTAGATTTTTTTTTCTTCATTTCTAACATTCAAATCAATGCATCGATTCTAACACATTAGAATCAATGCATTTCGATTAATCGATGCATCGTTACACCCCTAGTACCGATTCACGTGAGATCCGCCTGTGCCACATTTCGGTACTGTAAAAAAATTTATAATAATAAATAAATAAAAAATGTAAGTCCGATGACGTCAATGTTTAGTTTACCGCAAAACGAAACCTATGAAGTGTGCCGCACGTTCACGTCAACGTTCACACGCACAATACACGCTTACCTAGGATTTGACTTGATTCAACAACAAAGCAGTCGGGGCAATGGCAAGCCGAAAACGATCGCAGGTGTTGTTGTTACACTTTACTACTACTGTGTCATGACTGTGGCCCCGGCTCCTACTACAACTAGTGTACTGTGTCATGACTGTGGCCCCGGCTCCTACTACAACTAGTGTACTGTGTCAGGACTGTGGCCCCGGCTCCTACTACAACTAGTGTACTGTGTCATGACTGTGGCTCCGGCCTCTACAACAACTACTGTGTCATGACTGTGGCTCCGCCTCTACAACTACTGTGTCCTGACTGTGGCTCCGCCTCTACTACAACTACAACATTCTATTACAAGATCCTACCTCCTTCTGCAGAAACAATAGGATTGTCATTTCCCAGAAACAATAATAGGATTGTCATTACCTCATCTGATTCCAATGCAACCTGACTGGCTGAGCAGTTACCAACTGTCCAAAACAATCACACACACATTTGGGTGTGACTCATCGTTGTGTATATACCTCTGCCTACCTATTATTACCTAAATATAAAGATAAATTCATCATTAGTGAAAATGAATCCATTAATAAAATATAGAATAGAACATGCAATGCAAACTAGTTTGGTTCCGGATGAAATATAATTCAGTTAATGTGTCATACCTTTCATTTATATTTTATATTATAAAATAAGATGGCTGGGGTGGAATTAGTAAGGTGTACATATAAAGGTTGTATACTGTATGCAACCTTTCTTTGGGGAAATGCAGTTCATATTTGACTTAGAGTGGGGAGAAATCCAATGTTTCATTAAGACAAAGACACAGTCATGTAATCTATTTTAAGATAATATTTTGACATATTGCACTGGTGTTGCTTAACTTTCAATTAGTTGAGCATGTCAGGCATGCCTGACTACAGCCTGAAATCGTGTTCTGTGCCTTCCTTGCTAACTGGAATAGGCAATTGGTAACTTTGCATAGTCTAAAACTTTTTTTTAAAGTTAAAATGAATGCAAAGATTAAGCTGTCTACATCGGATTATTTTTAAAAGCAAAATAGGAGAGAGGAGAGAATTTGGATGATGTGCATTTGTCCTCCTGTCTCATCCCCTCCTGTCTCATCCCCTCCCGACTCATTGAGTTGTGACCCAAAACACTGAGTCTCTCCTGGCTGCTTTTCAGCACTTAGATGAAGAAATTGGCTTAAGTAATGTCATTGAATTGACCTTTACTCACACATGTGCTCCTAAATAATTTTTCCAGTTCACACGCATCTATTTTAGTCACAAATGCGAGTGAAACTATTGTACTGTCGAGTCCTGGCTTTAGACAGAATCACAAACGGACAACAGAAGCTTAGGGAAAAAATAGACGATGAGAGCCTTCACTTTAAGCCAGTACCACGATGAGAGCCTTCACTTTAAGTCTATAACACAACAAGCGCCTTCACTTTAAGCCAGTACCACGTGAGAGCCTTCACGTCTATATTAACAAGAGCCTTCACTTTAAGCCAGTACCACGTGAGAGCCTTCACGTCTATATTAACAAGAGCCTTCACTTTAAGCCAGTACCACGATGAGAGCCTTCACTTTAAGTCTATAACACAACAAGCGCCTTCACTTTAAGCCAGTAACACGATGAGAGCCTTCACTTTAAGCCAGTACCACGATGAGAGCCTTCACTTTAAGCCAGTAACACGATGAGAGCCTTCACTTTAAGCCAGTACCTAGAGCCATATGAAATCCGTTTTATTTTTTTCCAAATTCCATTTTATTTTTTTCCAAATTCCGTTTTTTCCGTTTTAATATTTCAAAATTCTGTATTTTGCTTTGTACGCGCATTTTACCATCAGAAATAGTGTCTAATAAGTGGGAATGAATAAATGTCCACAATTTAATAAGATATAACAGTCCATTTAATAGGGCTGTCTTAAATACTTCGAAGCTTCGTTCAATGGGCATGGGATTCGAATATGAAAATCAAATTAGATTATATAAAAAATAAAGATATTTCTTTTTATTTTTGTGCAAAATCAACTCTGCATCTCTTTGTTAACTACAACAAGCAATGCTGTTTGTTATTTAAGATGAGGTCGGACTCGGCACTGACAGATTTGTGTTCATTGTGCTGCTTTTATAAAGCCTAAAATGACGGCTTACAATATTTCATGAAAGCAAAGTGTTTTGTTTGTCTAAGATTTTAAAAGGTTTAAACTTTACAGCACTGACAACGTTGAACAAAGTGCTGTACAAGTCCCACAACATTAAAAAAAAAAAAAAAAAAAAAAAAAAAAAAAAAAAAAATTATTAATAATTTTTTTTTTTTTTTACATTATTCCATTTTTATTGCTCAATTCCGCGATTCCGTCCGCGATTCCGTGATCGCGGATTCCATATGGCTCTACCAGTACCACGATGAGAGCCTTCACTTTAAGCCAGTACCACGATGAGAGCCTTCACTTTAAGCCAGTAACACGATGAGAGCCTTCACTTTAAGCCAGTACCACGATGAGAGCCTTCACTTTAAGCCAGTACCACGATGAGAGCCTTCACTTTAAGCCAGTACCACGATGAGAGCCTTCACTTTAAGCCAGTACCACGATGAGAGCCTTCACTTTAAGTCTATACCACGATGAGAGCCTTCACTTTAAGTCTATACCACGATGAAAGCCTTCACTTTAAGTCTATACCACGATGAGAGCCTTCACTTTAAGTCTATACCACGATGAGAGCCTTCACTTTAAGTCTATACCACGATGAGAGCCTTCACTTTAAGTCTATACCACGATGAGAGCCTTCACTTTAAGTCTATACCACGATGAGAGCCTTCACTTTAAGTCTATACCACGATGAGAGCCTTCACTTTAAGTCTATACCACGATGAGAGCCTTCACTTTAAGTCTATACCACGATGAGAGCCTTCACTTTAAGTCTATACCACGATGAGAGCCTTCACTTTTTTTTTTTACTTATATTTACCCAGGCAAGCAATTAAGAACAAATTCTTATATACAAAAGCAGCCTGTCCAAAAAGCAAAGGCCTTTTGAGGCTGTAACAAAAACAAGGTTATGTGTATGCATACAAATAAATAAAATACTAAATTACAGTAGCAATAGTATACAAGGACAACAATAAATAAGGGAGAGAGAAGGAAAGGGAGAGGGAAAAAGAGAAAGGGAGAGTGAGAACCAGAGGGAGAGAGAGGGAGAGTGAGAACCAGAGGGAGAGAGAGAGTAGAAGGGGGAGAGGGAGGGAGGGAGGTAGGTGAGGGGGCTTAGGGGGAGGAGAGAATAGTCTGAGGGCTATGCGTAAGTCGGCTGAGGTTACATGGGGGGGAAAACAACAACGCATTTTCGAATGATTTCATTTGCACGTCCAAGTCGAACAGCGTTTTAACTGGCATTTTCGTTTCCCCAGCAGCAACGCTCAAAAGGTGTTTTCGTTGTCAAAAGTCCCATGGAACGGTGTCATGTAACCTCGTGCGAGCCATGTCGTTTCTGTAGTCGAGCGTGGGCGCATGCCCTAGACACCAACGTTCACGTCACTTGAGGGAAAAAAACTATTTTAACTTAACCGTTCTGCTATCGGTACTCGAGAATTATAGTTTTTTTTCCGAGGAATTTAAACGTCGCAAACTGATCTTGTTTGCCGTTCTCTCCTATCTCTCCTCTCTGCCCCCATACGGGGCTGCGCTGTGCTTTTTACACACACACTCGCGACTCGAGCCGCTCACACATGCACACACGCACGCTCTGTGTGCGCAATGAGTACCTGCCTGCACATGCTCAGTGTTGAATTCAGTGATGAGATCCGTTGCCATCTGAGTGACCACTCCTAGCTTCTGGCAATGAGAGAGCTCAGGAGACAACGCGTCGTCTAACCTGACTGTTTTTTCACGAGTGAAAATGCAACGTTGCGTTTTCCCCTCGTGTAACTTCAGCCTACACGTTGAGATCCTTCACTTTAAGCCTATAGTATACCACGATGAGATCCTTCACTTTAAGTCTATACCACGATGAGATCCTTCACTTTAAGTCTATACCACAATGAGATCCTTCACTTTAAGTCTATACCATGATGAGATCCTTCACTTTAAGTCGATACCACGATGAGATCCTTCACTTTAAGTCTATACCACGATGAGATCCTTCACTTTAAGTCTATACCACGATGAGATCCTTCACTTTATGTCTATACCACGATGAAATCCTCACTTTAAGTCTATACCACGATGAGATCCTTCACTTTAAAGGGGAACTCCAACATTTTGGGAAATTAGCTTATTTAACATCTTCCCTGGAGTTAGACAAGAAGATACATACCTTTTTTGTCTCTGTGCGTGCATTTTAGCTTTGGGAATAGACGCTCTGTTAGCATAGCTTAGCTTCATCACTGGAAGTGAGGCAGGACAGTAGCCTTACAGTGCCTTACAGTGTATTGCAAGGTCTGACATTGACCAAATTTGATATGCATGACCTTGGTGGGCTCTAGGTCAACTCCTGAAAAGGGGGTCAATGTCAGACCTTGCAATCAAAAGTTAGGGGGCGCACTGAAATTATGGCAAGGGTTATTAGCCCCCTAACTTTTGATTGCAAAGTCTGACATTGACCCCCTTTTCAGGAGTTGACCTAGAGCCCACCAAGGTCATGCATATCAAGTTTGGTCAATGTCAGACCTTGCAATATACTGTAAGGCACTGTAAGGCTACTGTCCTGCCTCACTTCCAGTGATGAAGCTAAGCTATGCTAACGGAGCGTCTATTCCCAAAGCTAAAATGCACGCACAGAGACAAAAAAGGTATGTATCTTCTTGTCTAACTCCAGGGAAGATGTTAAATAAGCTAATTTCCCAAAATGTTGGAGTTCCCCTTTAAGTCTATACCACAATGAGATCCTTCACTTTAAGTCTATACCATGATGAGATCCTTCACTTTAAGTCTATACCACGATTGGCGGCTAGGTGGTGCAGTGGGCAAGGCGCTCACCACCAATGCAGGAGACGCTGGGTTCGAGCCCAGCTCTCCGCATTGCTATCAGCTTGGCTGGTCGTTCATACTAATACAATTGGCAGTATTAGGTGGTGGGAAGCTGATGGGTGGGGATCGGACGTTGTGGACAGCGACTCCTACAGGTCGGTTGGTGCGCCTGCGCAGCAGAATCAGGAAGCGACGGGGGCGGTGTGCCCTCCAAACGCAGACCCCCGGCGCTGAGAGATTGCGCTGTGCAGGTGAAAAGATGCGACGGCTGCTTCCTCGAGTACCGGAGACTGAGAGGACACGTGATGTAAGGTTTAGTCCACATTGCAGCCGGCTTGTGGGAGGCATGGCCTAACAGCGTTCGAGACAGGGGAGGGTAGAATTGGACGATATGAAATTGGGATGGGAGAAAAATAGAAAATGGGAGAAAAGTAGATAAAAAAAAAGTCTATACCACGATGAGATCCTTCACTTTAAGTCGATACCATGATGAGAGCCTTCACTTTAAGTCTATACCACGATAAGATCCTTCACTTCAAGTCTATACCACGATGAGACCCTTCACTTTAAGTCTATACCACGATGGGCGGCTGAGTGGCGCAGTAGGCAAGGCGCTCACCACTAACGCAGGAGATGCTGGTATCGAGCCCAGCTCTCTGCGTTGCTACCGGCTTGGCCGGCTGTCGTACTAACACAATTGGGCAGTGTTAGATGGTGGGAAAGCCGGAGGTTAGGGATTGGACGTTGTGGACAGCGACTCCTACAGGTCGGTTGGTGCGCCTGTACAGCAAAATCAGGAAGTATCGGGGGCAGTGTGAGCCTCCCACGCGTTACTCCTCGCCACTGAGAGATTGCGCTGTTCAGGTGAAAAGATGCGACAGCTGCCTCCTCGTGTACCGGAGTCCGGAGGGGACACGTGATGCAAGGCTTGGTCCTCACTGCAGCCGACCAGTGGGAGGCATGGTCTAGCAGCATTCGAGACAGGGGAGGGGAGAATTGGAAATACGAAATTGGGATGGGAGAAAAAAATTGAAAATGGGAGAAAAAGTGGATAAAAAAAAAGTCTATACCACGATGAGATCCTTCACTTTAAGTCTATACCACGATGAGAGCCTTCACTTTAAGTCTATACCACGATGAGAGCCTTCACTTTAAGTCTATACCACGATGAGAGCCTTCACTTTTATGATTTTAAAGCTGTATTTTCCCTCAAGTAAGAACAAGTGTAGAGTGCAACAGTATGACAGGGCCCGTCAGTACCTGGTACTGTTAGGTTCCAGCAACCTCCCCATTAAAACACATGGCGGACAAATATCATTCAGTTGGGTAAAAACGACCGGTCTGCATTATCCTGGTTATTCATTGCTTCCTAAAGAACAAGCGTACATATCTTCCAAAAAGGTTGGCAGACCTAGTTATGTGCAAAGTCCCTCTGAACTTCTGATACAAGAATGTCTTTCATAATTTGTAAGCTGCAGTAGAACAGCCCTATAACCAGCCAAGGGAGCATTGTGTATAGAATTAAGTGTTAGTGAGAACACTGCGTGAATGATATGGTCAAACACCTGGCTAGCCTGGTTCAGTCAGGGCTATGCTAATGCCAGGCCTGTATGTTGTAACAGAGTAAACTGGCTAGCTAGACTGGGGGAGGGAGGTGGTAATGTTAGGTTAGGAAAGGGTCAGCAAACTGGTAATGAGTCAATGTTTCTCTAACGGCCGGTCTGACACATAGTCGCAAGGTTGCAAAGCATACTTTCTTACATGGTAACAACAGCAAGACAATGTAGATACTGATTGCAGTGGCGATGCTCCTCAGTGACAGGTGTCTGTCAACAAGTTGCCAGCCGAGACAGTGGAACTAACCATTAGACCGAGATAATAAAAACACACACAGCAGCACAACAACAGCATAACCTGGCAGCTGTCAATCAGTGTTCCATTAGTGAGCAGGTAATACATCCGCTGCTGACAATCAAACAAGCAGCTAACGTGGGCTAAGCTAGAATGAATGAAAACTTTATTTAACAGATTGCAGAATGGGTACAATACAGTACGGCTCAATATACACACAATTGTTAAGGGGATGCAGACCAGAGAAAGACGTTTGTCTTGTTTACATCAGGGTCCGCCATTTTCAATTCATAGTGTAACGTTAAATAATAATATGGCATAATAAGAATCAACCAACGTCGTTATAAAACGCCGAATATATTTAAATGTAACGTTGACTAATCTCGCTGATCCAACTAAGCTAGACTGATACCTGGCAGCAGTCACTAACGCTAGCTAGCGAGCTAACGTCCTCTGATTAGACCAGTTAGCTTAGCTTTAGCTCCAGACAGCTAACAGCTCAGACAACAACAGACAGGACAGAACCCAGTCCACCCACCATGCAGGATGATGATCCCAGGTCAGTGTGGTTAGATCAGTGCTGACGACCTGGTTGTGATTATTAGCTTTGAGCTGTGGGCTGAGTCTCCACTCTCCAGCTGGTGACACATCAACAAACATGGCCCCTGCAGGAAGGAGCTGTGCTGGGATGTGACGTCACGTAGGCTGATCTTTAATTATGAATAACATTTGGATACAGAATCAATGACATGAAAAAATAATAATATCAGGCCTCACGTGTTTAGTATGAAGCACACAGCGGTTCGTCCTCCTTTTCTTCTGCGAATACTAGATGAAAATTGGGTTCAGTACGTTTCCTCGATTTACCCTGAAAAGACTAATAAAGGTGCATTTCCACCGATTCCAGTCAGGACGCGTTCAACCTGCTTGGATGGGCGGCACTGATACAGGGAGGTTCTGCCGACATGCCGTCACACTGGCAGCCCCGCCCACTGCTATTCAGAACGCAGTTTCGGCCACTCCCCTCACAAAAGGCCAAAGTTTCAAAACATACTTTCAATTGGCAGAACAACCAGCCACTCAAATAGGCAAGTATGCAAAATATGTCAATATCATAAACATATTGGCAAACATAGATACTGGACTCCAGTACTATCCCCCCCATGCTGCTTTGACACCCGAATTTCCCCAAGGTGATTAATAAAGGATCATCTCATCTTATCTTCCATCCTAGAGGCAAATCTTTCCTGTGACAAAATGGCAACCAATGTAATAAAAAAAAGTCAACCAACGAACAAGATTCTTGTACCGGATCTCCTCTCTGGTAAACAAGAATACCTTGAAGACTCTAACAGGACTCGGAGCACTCATTCAAGGGTACTATTGTACCACATGGTACCAAAGCACCTCAAATGCCCTAAAAACAAGGCTACAAACATGAATGAATGAATGAAAACTTTATTTAACAGATTGCAGAATTTGTTGTACAATTGTACAATACAGTATACGGCTCAATACACACAATTGTTAACACCAGAGGGAGCTCCACAAATCATGTTAAACCCAGATTTGGCTCAAACAAGGGACTAAACACGTTTCGCAATTATGCCACAATAATGTGGAATGCCATACCCACGGCCGTAAAATAATGTGAATCCTACCCTCCTTCAAAACCGCTCTCAAAGAGCACCTACGGGTGGCTGCAATTAGAAACTGGCCACGGTAATGTCCAAATCCCCCCACCCCCACCCAATGCCACCCATCCCCCTCCAATGTACAGTTTCTTCCCCTTCGGATGTATATATTTTTTTATGATCTCTTGATCTCTTTTTCTTACACAATACTGTATGTTTGTATGTCTTGTATGTCATAAATGTCTTGATGAATTGAAAATGGAGGACCCTGATGTAAACAAGTCTGCATCCTCTTAGCAGTTGTTTGTATTGAGCCGTACTGTATTGTACCCATTCTGCAATCTGTTAATAAAGTTTTCAATCAATCAATCAATCAATCTTATCTTATATCCATTACACCACAAAACAAACAAAAAACAAACACGTTCAGCCACAGACTCTAGTGGAGTGTGTATTCTGACTAGATACAGAGCCTCATCTGCACTCTTTTTTTCTACTGTTTAATTTCATTCATATTTTTATATTGTCCTGTAATAACTGATCTTTTTCAGTACCTATATGTATTGTCTTCCATTCCTGCCTATACCTGTACCCCTGTGACCCCCCCCCCCCCCTGTGCTGCTATGACATCTGAATAAGGGAATATCTTGCATTTCTTAACTGTGTAAGATGTCAACCCTGAGGTACAATTTACATTTGTTAATTAACAGCTAATTTGATTGTATATCTATAATCTATAATAATAATTGGCTGTAGTTTCTATGTCGGCCATTTTGAGATGTAAACAAGATCACGAGTTCACATCAACAGAGCTTCATCCTGAACTCAGTAAACCATAGCCAGCACAAAATCACTTGATTGATTGAAAACTGTGTTAACAGATTGCAGAATGGGTACAGTGCAGTACAGCTCAGTGCACACAGTTGTTGGGGGGATGCAGACCGGAGAAGGACTTTCGTCTTGTTTGCATCAGGGTCCCCCATTTTCAATTCATCATAACATGGCATACACGACATACAGATAGACAGTAGCCTACTGTTGCATCTGTACATTTATGACATACCAGATTTGCAAATACAGTACTGTTTGTGATACAAAAAGATAGGTGGTAGGTAAATGGTAGGTTCATGACTATTAACCAAAATGTTTCATTAGGGGCAGATTAACCTCGTTCCCAGTGTTATCTCCTCCCAGTTTGATATTATCCAAGGACAACACACTGTATTTCTATAAATAGATATATATATAACCCACATGCATGGTGCACTGTTTGAAGTGGGTCATTTTCAAATAAAGTAAAACTTGAGTGTTCAACAAATGTTTTATTTCACCAGAATCTAGACAAAAGGGTAGGCACATTGTATGTTTGCATCAATTCTGCATGGGACTACACATAGACGTGTACATAGATTATCTCCCCACCGTATGTATATTTCTCTCCCACCCACCCACCCCCTCCTAATATACAGTCTCCTCCCCATCATATGTATATACTCTCTGTCAGGATCTATGGGTAACAGTAATGTATATTTGCATATCATATATATCACAACGAACATTGTACATATGTCTAAACTGAACACTGTGACCTCGTTTTTTTTACTTCTAATTTTACTATGTTATTTTATTTCATACTTATCTTGTCTTGCACAGTCTCTGGAGCGTAACAGTAAGAAGCATTTTGTATAAAAGTATTCTGTACTTCTGTATGACAACTATTAAAGAAACTTGAAACTTGAAACAAATGTAACAGTACTATATACCTGTATGTCATGTATGTCCCTATGCCATAAATGTCATGATGTATGTTGTGTATCATAAATGTCACTATGAATTGAAAATGGGGACCCTGATGTAAACAGGAAGAAAGTCTTTCTCTGGTCTGCATCCCCTTAACAATTGTGTGTATTGAGCTGTACTGTATTGTACCCATTCTGCAATCTGTTAAATAAAGTTTTCATTCATTCATTTAGCCCCTAACAACAACAATAATAATCATAATAATGGTATTATTTGTAAGCTCTGCCTGCATACAGAAAATAATAAATAAATAAATGAATACTGAAGTTTGGAAACTGTAACGCAGATAGAATAGCTCTTGACCTTTTGAACTTTCAGGCGTGTCCATCACGATGCGCATGCGCACACGTTAGAACACCGACCGTTCCACGTGGAGAAGTGTTTAATTAACCAGGTAAAAGTATAACGCTGAATAAAGCAACACATTGTCCATAAGTGGATATTTTAGCACCGCTTTACTTAACTCTTATGTTCCCAAAGTAGTTTAGCGTGAACTAATGTAGTTAGTGAATTAGAAATCGTTGTATTGTAGATAGCAAGTTAGCTACGTTAATATTAAAAATAGCAGGTGAGCTAATATTAAAAATAGCTAGTTAGCTAAATATTACAACTAGCTAGTTAACTTAGCTATCATTACAACTAGAAATGAGCTATCATTAAAACTAGAAGGTTTGCTTTGCTATCATAACAAACGAGTTATCTAATATTAAAACGTGCTAAGCCTAGTTGGGTAACATTAAAACGAGCAGGTTGGCTATCGTTAAAATGGCTTGGTTCTGGACGCTTCGGGAGGTTAGCGTGACGAATGCTACGAATTAGCAATGCTAACTAATGGTATTTGGATGAGTTCATACACTTCAGAATGGTTAGGAGTTCAGGTGCAAGTTAACAGGAGTTGTTGCTGGATGTTCATACCACTCAGTCATTGCAGATAACGTTAGTTGTGAACTTGTGATTTGCTACTTTGTTTCAGACATGATGACGCTGCCAGGCCCAGCTGCATTTTCGCACCACCTGGTCGGACCCAACACGCCTCTGCGGCGGCCATCAACCTGGCTCAGCCCGTCCATGGAGCCCGCGCGCCCTCTGGCGACCATTGTGGGAGACGGCGCTGCTGCGTCCGGTATGTAAAGACTCTTTGCTCTCTGTGCACGTCATAATAATGACTATCTCCCTGTCTGTCTATCCTATCTACCTACCTGGCTGTCTATAATCTATATATCTGTCTATATATCCCTTACCTACTCTTACTAGTTATACCACTGGCCAGTATGGCTACTTCCATTAGTATATTTATACCTGTATCACTGTACACAATTATAATGTACATACGTTTAGCATATAATTATTCAGTAGCTTGTTATATATATCACATGAATCACTTGTATTGTTATTGCACTTTGCTGTTACATCTGCACTCTGGTTAGTTGCCAAGTTATTATTGTTGTACTGTACTTGTGCTGTATGATGACATTCATACATCTGAATGTAAATGAACACAAACAATGCCCACTTGAATGAAAATATTTGAAGAAGATATGCTTATTTGAATATTGTTAAACCTCTAGTCTCAGAGCAGAGAGACAACTAGCCCCTTTCGTGACTTTCGGTTTGCAAGCCTGGGGCTTTTGTGACCGCAGTCACTTATTTATCTGCCGCCACCACTTCAGAAAATACCAACCAAGCATGAATGTGTGGATCACGTTGTGTCAAAAATATATCAGATATGAATTTCAAAGATACCCAGCGTACAATATGGGTTTAACACAGCTTTACGGTGGGGTCTGGAAGCTCGGAGTTGCTAATAAACAGTTTAAAACATTGTTACTCGACGAGTGGTATTTACAGACCGAACGTCCATCGCATGTGCACCAGGCAGCCTAATAGCGGCACCAGTTGCTGTTTGCTTTCCGTAGCTCAGGTTCTGGATTAGCCCCTTTCGTGACTTTCGGTTTGCGCATGCGCTGTGACACCAACGGCGGAGATGGACGTTCGGTCTGTAAATACCACTCGTCGAGTAACAATGTTTTAAACTGTTTATTAGCAACTCCGAGCTTCCAGACCCCACCGTAAAGCTGTGTTAAACCCATATTGTACGCTGGGTATCTTTGAAATTCATATCTGATATATTTTTGACACAACGTGATCCACACATTCATGCTTGGTTGGTATTTTCTGAAGTGGTGGCGGCCAGTGGTGCGTTATTGAAATCATCTGGGGTGACACGCACCACGTGCACGCGCGCTCGGGCCTCCCGGCGCGTGCGCGCGCTCCCGCGAATGCGCATTTAATGTCCCCTCGCTTGGGCACAGACTAAAGACAGTGCCTAATTGCCTCTACGAATGGAATGTAACACTTCTTCACAACAAGTTAGGTGTGAAAGTGTCTGAGAACGTATTTAACACACCTGACGACCGGCGCTATTGATATGCAAATAGCGAGTGAGCTTGCACACCGTGCTACCCCGTCCCATGAACAACGCATGCCTGGTGGCGGCAGATAAATAAGTGACTGCGGTCACAAAAGCCCCAGGCTTGCAAACAACCGAAAGTCACGAAAGGGGCTAAGAGACAACCTGTGAAAATACTATCTAAAGCAGGGGTGCCCACACCTTTTCGGCTTGGGAGCTACTTTTAAAATGACCAAATCAAAGTGATCACCCTACATAAAACTAGAGCCATATGAAATCTGTTTTATTTTTTTCCAAATTCCATTTAATTTTTTTCCAAATTCCGTTTTTTCCGTTTTAATATTTCAGAATTCTGTATTTTGCTTTGTACGCTCATTTTACCATCAGAAATAGTGTAATAAGTGGGAATGAATAAATGTCTACAATTTAATAAGATATAATAGTCCATTTAATAGGGCTGTCTTAAATACTTTGAAGCTTCGTTCGATGGGCATGGGATTCGAATATGAAAATAAAATTTGATTATAAAAAAATATAAAAATATAAATGATATATATATATTTTTTTGCAAAATCAACTCTGCCTCTCTTTGTTAACTACAACAAGCAATGCTGTTTGTTATTTAAGATGAGGTCGGACTCGGCACTGACAGATTTGTGTTCATTGTGCTGCTTTTATAAAGCCTCAAATGACGGCTTACAATATTTCATGAAAGCAAAGTGTTTTGTTTGTCTAAGATTTAAAAAGGTTTAAACTTTACAGCACTGACAAAGTTGAACAAAGTGCTGTACAAGTCCCACAACATTAAAAAAAAAAAAAATATTATATTATATATATATATATATATATATATATATATATATATATATTTTTTTTAACAGTTGATTCCATTTTTATTGCTCAATTCCGCGATTCCGTCCGCGATTCCGTGATCGCGGATTTCATATGGCTCTACATAAAACATGCTAAACATATATTTATATATACTGAGTATATCTTATATTCAAGATAATTTTATTTGTCACTTGTAGACGGTACAAGTACAGTTACAGTGAAATGTTATTGCTGAAGATTATGCTCAAAACAGTCCTATACTCTTATGTACAATTCAGAAATTAGATACTAAGGGCCTGTCCACACGAATCCAGATCTTTAGCAAAACGCACATTTTCTTCCACGTTTGGGCATTTCATCAACACGTAAATGGTGTTTTCGGAAAACTAAATGGAGATTTTCGAAAAGGCATTTTAAAGTGAAGATTTTTCAAAATATCCATTTCAGTAGATCCGTGTAGCCATGGTAAACGCATAGTCTAGATCAGTGGTTCCCAACCTTTTTCCCCCCAGGGACCCCCAAACATCTCTGATGAAATTCGCGGACCCCTTCCTAATAAGATACCATAAAATATTTTTTTTTTTTCATTTTAATAACAAACTGCTTATACACAGGCATATGCATCACAATTAGACCCACTATGCTTCTTTAACTTGTGCCTTCAATCAACAAATCTCATCTTGCACCATATGCATTTCAAAATGTTTGGCCAATATTCAAATCCTGTATTCATCCTCTCAAATCAGTCCCTAATGGTGAACAGTTTGCATTTATGGAACAAATCAATGCAACAAATTAAACTAAATATGAGACAGGAAATTCCAATCAGTAGCAGAGAGAATCTGTCCTAGCTGGGTTTAATACCTTTTTTTTGTCATTTTAATAACAAACTGCTTATACACAGGCATATGCATCATAATTAGACCCACTATGCTTCTTTGACTTGTGCCTTCAATCAACAAATCTAATCTTGCACCATATGTATTTCAAAATTTTGGCCAATATTCAAATCCTGTATTCATCCTCTCAAATCAGGCCCTAATGGTGAACGGTTTGCATTTATGTTGAATGAAGTAAGAATCCACTGCAGTAAAAATATCCTCACCTCGAGTGGTGGTAGTAAGGTTGACTGACATGAGAATGTCCTGCTTCAGATCCTCATTTTCAATATATTGCACATAAACGATGAGCACAGCCTCGTCTGCGACAGTTGTAGTTTCATCAAGTTGTATGGCAAATGGACCCTTTCTAAGCTTTTCTGACAGCTGCTGCTCGCAATCACTTGACATCTTATCAATTCGGTCTTTCACTACATTGTTCGAGAGTGGTACTGATTTTAGTTTATCCGCCACCTGTGGGCCGCACAGTTTCTAAACCATTTTGATGCAGGCTGGTTTGATGAGCTGCTCGCCAATATTGTGCGGTTTCTTTGCTTTTGCAATTAAAAGCGAACACTCAAAGGAGGCTTCGGTAGCCTTCTGTAAATCACTGCCACCCCTGCTCCACGCTACTCTAACATCAACAGGCTTGTTCGCCTTGAGAGACTGTTCTTTCCTCCGAAAAAAGTCTGGATCCTTCCCAACGGTTTCTGGGTGCTTAGACGCCTGATGTCTCTTCAGCTTGCTGGGCTTCAGGCTCGAGTTTGCCAACTTTTCTCCACAAATCACACACTCAGGTCGTTTGTCTGGTCCCTCAGTGAAGCCCATGGTGATGTAATTTTCGCTATTGCTGTAGGTCCTAACTTTTTTTGCAGATGAGCTGCCGTCATCTCCTTTTCGTTTGTCACACATTTTCGCCTCTGGCGGCTGACTGCAGACGAGCCGAGAAAGTTAACTAGCGTGCTAGGCTAGCTACAGAAAGTGATACAGTCAACTGATTCGCGTTTTAGCGACTACCCGGTAGCCTACTGTTAACGTTCAAAAATCATGTCTAGATGTTTATTTATTTATCTTTATTTTTTATTGTAGTGGAGAGTAGGCTTGGGCGGTATCATTATTTTCAAACCGGCAAACCTTTATGTTATAATACCCCGGTGCACGGTATTTGACGGTATGACTTTCATTTTCATCAGCGGGGGGGGGGGGGGGGGGGGGGGGGGGGGGGGGGGTGTTACGTGTTACCAAGTAAACAAATCATCGTCAGCTCTCAGAATGATAGTCCCGTCCCGCACCGGTAGAAGCCCGCACCGTTTTAGCGTTAGCATCTAGCCTATAGCCATGGCAGACTATTTGATTCCTTAAGGGCTAGAAATTGCCTGGGTTTTGGTCATATGCTCCCGAAATGCTCCCGTTGTTTGGCTACTTCTATGTGCAGTAAAAACTACTCGAATGCTTTATAACCTAGCCATTGATTTAGTTCAGGGTAATCCAAGATTAGCCGCAGAGCTAACGCTACTAACGTGAGCTAACGCTATTTATTCAAGCTCAGTAGCTCACAGAGAGAGATAAACAGCTGACAGCGGATAGTACAGGACGGTACAAATACAATAAAAAGGCGGGTGGGGGCTGTTGTGTAAACCTTGTACTCTTTAGTTCACATATAATAAGAGACTGATTGCTCCACAAGGACCACAACAACACTGCTCTCGTCACAACGCTTTACGGTATTTTCACAGCACTGTCGCAACATTACACCGTTGTGACCCACTCGCTCCACTAGAGCGGTCTCGCCCTCTGCTGGCGAGTGTGTGCACTACACTCAGTGTGTGCACTACACTCAAAACTCCGTTTCACTGTTATAGAAACTGAAGCGCATCTGTGATTTTGACGGTGACGGACGGTATTGAAAATCAATACCGTAGGTATTTCTAAATACCCTGGTATACCTTAATACCGTCATACCGCCCAAGCCTAGTGGAGAGACTATTCATGCTTCTGGTGATAAAAATATGCTAATAAAAAAAAAAAAAAAAAAAAAAAAACTCAAATCATCTGTGGTCTGGCGGACCTCCTGCGCCCCCTGGCGGACCCCAGGGGGTCCGCGGACCCCAGGTTGGGAATCACTGGTCTAGATAAACGATGATGTCACAGCTCACTAAGCATGCTCAGACTGTTGTTCTATGGCAATAGGTGGCCCGTAGCGCTTGCTGAACATGAAGGCAATTCACGTTGGTGGACAGCACCTGGTTCTGAAATGACAGACAGCAGTGAGTGCTCTTCAGACACTCTGCAGTGGCTTACTGTATGTTTGAAAAATAATAATATGGAAATAAATAACGGCTATTTTCTATTTTATTTGATAAATTAAAGTGTTATATTTAATCAACTCAAATACGTCACACCCCGCCTCTCCCTGCCATCTGCAGGTGGCTAATCTTGCGTTTCGGACCCCCCAGTAAGTTAACCATGGATAAAAAAAAGTAGGCCTGTCACGATAACACATTTTGCTGGGCGATTAATTGTCCCAGAAATTATTGCGATAAGTGATATTATTGCGGTTTTGAGAGCTTTTTTTTTGAGAAATGTATTTCCCAAAAGTTTTCATCAGTATCCATAGCTATAATATAAAATATAGATTTAGCTCTACAAACAAGGACGCACAGTGAAACTATGTAAGTGAAACGGTTAATGAGGCTATTATTATTATTATTATTATTATTATTATTATTATTATTATTATTATTATTATTATTATTATTATTATTATTATTATTTTGCAACAAGATAGTATACATAAAACATAAATAGCCTGTCAGACGATTTTTATCCAGGGATGGGGAATTCCACAAGTGCCTCTCTATTACAAGCAAGCAGTGTCTTGTGAATCTGTCCGACGGCACACTGGAGTAGATAGAGAAACTATATGAAATATAGAAATACTGTAGATGCGTTCATTAGAGAAAATGTATTTCAATAACATAGCCCTATTCTATGTGCGCTACCAGCCAGCCATAACAGTTTCAGTGCCGACCTTGTTTACATTTTTACCCCGTTGAATGCCATCATCATCCACTTCAATGTTAGCGTTAAAAACGCCTAATCTATGTTTTAAATTATGGCTGTGTCTAATCTGCCCGTCGCTTATCAATTACTTGTTTGCAGTCAACATTGTCGAAACTGATTGTTTTTTAATCGGTTCATATTCTTTTTATAGCATTTCAAAAAGCTATCGTTCTCTCAAATGTTCGGAAAATTGAAAGATTCCCCCATAAACTGCATTTATTGGAATATTCTCTAATACACGTTGTCATTTGTCTGCCTATTTATGAATAGTTTTCAAATAAACGCTCGATTATCGATAGTATATGTGTACTTATGCACGCTATAGACGCGAGCTGAGAAATCGATTCTCTTATTTCCTCATCAGCGATCACAGCCAAACAGCCACATCACACAGGGCAAATGCTGAGATCTCCGTGAAAACAGGTCTGATTATCCTAAGACTGGTAAAATAGATTCCTTACCTGAGATCAGATGTTATCCAAAAAGATTATTCAAATCCCTGATCGCCATTCCAAATATCGATCACGCTTATTGATTACAGTGTTGGTACTGTAAATACATAATCGTCGCTGTTCTGAGGGCCGGCGATCACTTGGTCTCTTCAGATGCCTTGACGGGAAAATAAAATGAGGAAACTGGCCACCCCCCCTGTATCAGTCTGAGCTGATAGGGTGCAGTTACACAGGGAGAGACGATAGGGGGCGCTATCTTCCCAATTGAGCTCAGAGAGACTCTGCAGCACTAACCCATGGCCCGATTGATGAAATATGAATTCAAATCGCCAATAAAAAGATATGGCAAACAAACGACATTATGAGGCGTCGGCACTCAATGGGGGGGCTGATAAAACGAGATATGACGTCGCTGGCACTTAATGCGAAGGAGATATCCACTTAAAATTTTGACAGAGAGAAGGTGGTTACACTACACCAGGGCTGTACAGTGCGACATATATATTGCACGTGCTACAGCAACAGCGGTCTGTGCGATGAATGTATTTACTTCAGTAGCACTGGTGCGATAGGGATTCGGTTCATATAGATACTCTTATTTTGAAAATCCTGTAACTGGTCTCATTTCTGCCCTAGCGCAGCTCCAGCTATAATAACTAGGCTCCGACAGCTAGCAACGCTCAGTTCATATGATACTCTTATTTTGAAAAACCTCTGTGACAACTCGACGAGTCATATCCGCCCGAGTCCGTGCTTCTGAAAGCAGAGCAGCGTTAACACAGCAGTGCGCCTACACGTCCCGAAATAAGTCTGTGGTGTGTTTTTTTTCTCGCAACGGGTCAAATGCATCTACATGCTTTGCGCCGTCGCCATTCCTTTATGCGCACATCGCCCGAAATTAACGTTTATGTACCATTATAATCACTACAACGTTAGCGTAAGCTAACAAGCTAATCCTGATCAGTCGGAAGCTGGTTCTTGCGCTTCTTCCCACGTAACGTGAACGCGGCATTAGCTGCCTGGTGCGCATGCGCTGTGACACCAACGGCGGAGATGGATGTTCGGTCTGTAAATACCACTCGTCGAGTAACAATGTTTTAAACTGTTTATTAGCAACTCCGAGCTTCCAGACCCCATCGTGAAGCTGTGTTAAACCCATATTGTACGCTGGGTATCTTTGAAATTCAGATCTGATATATTTTTGACACACCCCGAGCCCTGCGATCACGCTTGGTTGTTGTTTTCCTGGATGATCCCGATGCAAAAGCCAGTGACTGCGGTCACAAAAGCCCCAGGCTTGCAAACCGAAAGTCACGAAAGGGGCTAGGGGGGGGGGGGGTACTCTCTCCCCTTCCCTGTGTGTGTGCGTGCGTTTGGAAAGACGATGAAGTCACTAGTCAGGACTCAGGACAGGAGTATATTATAGTAAACTGAGGATGGACAGATAATGTTGATATTCAAATATAAAAAAGTTTCGAGAGGAGTGGAAGTTTGAAGACAGACTAGACTACAATATGATGCGGGGGTGGTGAGTTGAAACAGTGTGAATGAATGAATGAAAACTTTATTTAACAGATTGCAGAATGGGTACAGTACAGTACGGCTCAATACACACAAGTTAAGGGGATGCAGACCAGAGAAAGACTTTCGTCTCGTTTACATCAGGGTCCCCCATTGTGTGTGTGTGTGTGTCCCAACCGACCCCACTTCTATGTTTCAATAAATTATTTGCATTTAAAACTATTAACGCTGACTCATTCCTTCAGTCCACTCAAAATTATGCTAATATTCCTTATGTTGTTTATGATATTAATTGAAAATAGCATATGAGAGTATTATAGTAATAATAATCCCCTCCAAATTCCTCAGAGACTCAGCAGCCGCCATCACCCCAATCATCACACACATAATAAACCTCTCCATAAAACAGGGACACGTCCCCAAGGACTTCAAAATTGCGAGGGTGACCCCTCTGCACAAAAAGGGCAGCAAATTAGACCCAGGCAACTACCGCCCTGTTTCTATTCTCACCTCCATCTCGAAAGTCATGGAAAAAATAGTCTACGAACAGGTCGAAAAGTACCTAGCGGAAAAAAATCTAATCTACGAATTCCAATCTGGCTTCAGAACATCCCACTCCACTGACGCATGCCTTCTCTATTTGAATGACCACATCAAACAAGAGGTGGACGCAGGCAAATACTGCGGCATGGTCATGCTGGACCTACAAAAGGCCTTTGACACGGTCAATCACTCCATTCTGATTGACAAGCTAAAAGCAATTGGTTTTGATAGTCTATCAGTGAGCTGGATGCAATCCTACCTTGAGGGGAGGGAACAGATGGTGGAGGTAAACGGTACCCTATCCCCCCCCCTCACAGTGAGCTGTGGTGTTCCACAAGGAAGCATACTAGGACCGCTACTGTTCCTAATTTATGCAAATGACATGTCGTCAGCTTGTGACTGCAACTTGTTCCTGTTTGCGGACGACTCAGCCCTGCTGGTCTCTGACAAGAACAAGTTACAGGTTGAAAAAACCCTCAGCTCGGAACTAGGCAGAATCTGCATATGGCTCGCTGATAACAAACTATCATTACACATGGGCAAAACAGAGTCCATTCTCTTCGGTTCAAATAACAAACTCAGCAAGACCGACGGCTTCTCAGTTACAGTGGGTGACAATATTGTCACAAGGAAAGATGAAATTACCTACCTGGGTTCCATCCTAGAGGCTAATCTCTCCTGTGACAAAATGGCATCCAATGTAATAAAAAAAGTCAACCAACGAACTCGATTCTTGTACCGGATCTCCTCTCTGGTAAACAAGAATACCCTGAAGACTCTGGCAGGAGCACTCATTCAGGGGTACTACGACTATGCTTGCACCTCATGGTACCAAAGCACCTCAAAGGCGCTAAAAACAAAATTACAAACATCTCAAAACAAACTGGTCAGACTACTGCTTGACCTTACTCCTAGAACCCACCTCACCCCTGCCCACTTTGACAACCTAGGATGGCTTAGAGTAGACGACAGAGTACAGCAACTTGCAATGGGCCTGGTCTACAAGATACACTACACGACCAAGGTACCCATGTACATGTCAAAATACTTCCCAAAGGTCAGTGAATACCACGATCACAACACCAGAGGGTGCTCCACAAATCATGTTAAACCCAGATTCGGCTCAAATAAGGGACTAAACACGTTTCGCAATTATGCCACATCAATGTGGAACGCCCTACCCAAAGCTGTAAAGGAATGTGGATCACTACCCACTTTCAAAACCTCTCTCAAGGGACACCTACGGGAGACTGCAATTCAACACTGGCCCCTGTAAATATCCTAACCCAACCCCCTCCAATGTACAGTCATTTACCTAGTATGGTTTTGTCTAGGGCTGGGCGATATGACCAAAAACGTTATCGCGATAAAATTATAAAATTATTTTCATATAACTCGATATCGATAATTATCGTCGATATAATGTCTGTCAAGTTTAATTAACTTATTATGCCCGGCGCCGATACGCGGGCTGACTTGTTTTGCTGCTGTGAATGTCTCGAGAGTCGAATTGATGTCGTCATCAGTCCGCGCACGTTAGCAGAGCGGAGTATCTCAAGCGGAGTATCTCATGACTCAAAAATGGCCCTAAAATACTCTGTTCCGCCAGGGCGGCTAGGTGGTGTAGTGGTCTAAGGCACTCGCCACCAGTGTGGAGACGCTAGGATTCGCGTGTTCGAATCCAGCTCTCCACATTGTTTTTCAGTTTGGCTGGTCGTCCGCAGTAATACACATTGGCCGTATTACGGGGAGGGAAAACTGAAGGGTGGGGATCGAACGTTGTGAACAAGCGACTCCTACAAGTCGGTTGGTGCGCCTGCGCAGTAGAATCAGGAAGTGTCGGGGGCAGCGTGAGCCTCCCACGCGTTACTCCTCGACACTGAGAGATCGAGCTGCGCAGGTGAAAAGATGCGACTGCTGTTACCTCAAGTACCGGAGGGGACTTGTGCTATGTATGACTTAGTCCACATTGCAGCCGGCTTGTGGGAGGCAAGAAACAGCGTTCGTGACAGGGGAGGGTTGAATTGGATGATACGAAATTGGGATGGGAGAAAATATAGAAAAATGGGAGAAAAAGTGGATCAAAAAAAAAATACTCTGTTCCGCCCAATTCATTGCAACGACGTCCACCGTATACCCCACACTACTATAACAGTTACCCTCAGAATTCAAAACACACACCAACTCGGCAGGTAACCTGTGAAATAGCGGCGTGCAAGCTAATTAGCTATAGCCAGCCCCGTTTCCAAGCGGAGTATTTCATGACAATGTACTAAAAAATGACCCTAAAATACTCTGTTCCGCCCAATTCATTGCAACGACGTCCACCGTATACCCCACACTACTATAACAGTTACCCTCAGAATTCAAAACACACACCAACTCGGCAGGTAACCTGTGAAATAGCGGCGTGCAAGCTAATTAGCCATAGCCAGCCTTGTTTACCGAGTCCTACCTCCTTCCGGGTCTCCTTCCTCTATCGGCCATCTCCTTCACCGATTGGTTGTTAGTGCGTGTGCTCATATCCAAGCTTGGAAAATCGATATATCGAAACTTTGCGACCACGTTTCATGTTTATTTCGAGGAAATAATTTATCGCGATAGTTATCGTTATCGTTTTATCGCCCAGCCCTAGTTTTGTCAATAGTCTTGTTTGTTTGTACAGTGTCTCCCCCCCCCCCCCTCAATGTACAGTTTTACTTGTTTATACAGTGTGCCCCCCCCCCAACCACCTCCAATGTACAGTTTCTACGTCAAATGTATATACTCCCTTTTCTTGACTCCTTCTGTATCACAAACAGTACTGTATTTGCAAATCTGGTATGTCATAAATGTATAGATATAGCAGTACTGACTATCTGTATGTCATGTATGTCATATATGTCCTGATGAATTGAAAATGGGGGACCCTGATGTAAACAAGACGAAAGTCTTTCTCTGGTCTGCATCCCCTTAACAATTGTGTGTATTGAGCTGTACTGTATTGTACCCATTCTGCAATCTGTTAATAAAGTTTTCAATCAATAACACATGGCGATATACTAAATGACAGCCAAACATGGCACTGCAACTAAATAACACAAATACAATAGGCACATTTGTGACTGTTACAAATATGACACGTTTTATACTTGTGCTACAAGATTTTGGCCTGTGCTACAAAACTATCAACCTCTGTAGCACCAGTGCTATGTGCAAAAAAAGTTAACGTACAGCCCTGACTACACGCAGTAGATGGAGAAACTATATGAAATATAGAAATACTGTAGATGTGTTTGTGAGGATGTGGCCAAGCAGTGGAAAAACTGTAGTCAGAGGCAGGTTGTCATCACCCGGTGGTTGGTGTTTATTTTCAAATGTTCTTATGCTTCCCAGTGGGAAAAACGGGCAAAACCATTAACCATATTTAACACACCTAGACACCAAACGATCAAACTCTCTATCAACAAAATATCCACAACCAGGCCCTTGGCTAAGGGCACTAGCTCCAGCACGGCTGTGTCTTTTCCAAGCCGGCTTCTACTTCTCCCTGAGAGGAGCTTCCATCCCAGCTTCCATGGAAGCTCCTCCTACAGGGACAAACCAAAAACACAATCAATCAATTAAGCAAAACAGACATTATTTTACACATTAAATAATTCTGTATAAGATGGATGCATCACTCCATACTGATCTACCATCACAAAACACTAAACGGTGTTTAGGGCGCTTCATAAGCCTATTCCCTTCTCATTATGAAAATCCCCCCCCTGTACTCTACCCCACTTGGTTCCTTCCAAATCTCCCCTCCAGAAAAGGCTTTGGCCTCTCCCAGTTCTGGTTGGGCAGCCAGAGATTCTACAAGGAACCAAGTGGGAGCACAGACAACGGGGTATTTGTTAACACATTTATTTACTTTAAATCCACATAACATGTTTATAATTTAACAGAAGGGTTGTCTTCTGTGCCTGGGTTCTACCAGTACCTAATATACAAAATATAACAAAGCCAAAAAGCCTAAGCTAAATGTTTGGTAGCATGACCACATGTGGGGACCAGGGCTAAACCAATTAAGACTGTGAGGCAATCATGTTCTCTGCTCCCTCTGCCTGGAATGGACTTCAAAAAACGTTGAAACTGCAGGCCCTCACTACCATATCTGATTTTAAAGTTAAAATTAAGGGCATTTTAAAGAATGAGATGGGAGAATGTCGATGCTTCACTGCATCATATGGTGCTATATTTTATATTTTTAACTAGACCTTCTCTCCCCAGCAACCTCCTGCAAAGCCTCACCTTCCATCCTCCTTTTTATTTTTTATCTACTTTTTCTCCCCATTTTTCTATTTTTCTCCCATCCCAATTTCGTATTATCCAATTCTACCCTCCCCTGTCTCGAACGTTGTTAGACCATGCCTCCCACTGGTCGGCTGCAATGTGGACTAGTGTTGTCACGATACTGGAATTTCGAACTTCGATACGATACCTTGAAAAGTATCGATATCTAATACCATTTTCGATACCACAGGGGAAAAAGGTTCAATCTATGTAAAAAAATGAAGAAAAAAAAAGATAAATATATATATATTTTTTTTAATAGATTTTGCTTTTGTTGCTGGTTGATTCTCCTCAGCTTCTCTCTGGTACTATAAGAGAAGATAAATATAACTTTTAAAACCCCTTGTTTATCTTTAGATCACACATAAAAATAACTATGATATAATCTTAGAAATTAAGTAAGGGATAATGTATAATGTACATTGTTGCAAAATAATTGACCGACACGGAGTTTAGAACACAGAGGCGCCTCGCCGAGGTGTTTTAAACGTCAGTGAAGGTCAATTACTTTGCGACAGTGATCGAGTATAGCTATACATTATCCCGCTTATTACATGGCTAACTTACTAACAATATACCTAATTCATTTTACACCATCGACAAGACTAGATCAAATGCAGACGCAGTTGTTCTGTGGCTCTGTCAGCCCAAATAAAGTGATTATTATTATCGCCGGCAGCCGGCAGGTGTGTCTGATCGCACTGATGCAGTGTGTGTCAGTGGGCTTGATTGCTCCAGCTGCGAAAAACAATAATCACCGGTGGTTATCGAAAAATAATTCACCGCTGTCAGGGGCTATTGACCAATCACAATCAAGCATTTCGGCGAATGTGAAAACGCCATGTAATAAGTAAAGTTAATAGTACTGCGTGTTAAGCATAACAGATTGATTGATTGATTGCAAATTGTATTAACAGATTGCAGAATGGGTACAGTACAGCTCAATACAAACAATTGTTAAGGGGATGCAGACCAGAGAAAGATTTGTCTTGTTTACACAGGGCTGTACAGTGCGATGATATCGTCGCGAATTGCCCCTTTAATTGGCCGTTGCGATTGGTAAATATTATCTGGGGGCGGGCTTGCGAGTAGTGCTTTCAAGCCTTGGATTCGCATTTAACTCCTAAATTATCCAAGGCGTGTGATGACGCGATGACGTCACTCACGCGAGCTGAGCAGTGAGCACTCAGCAGGTATGATCAGCGAGCTGCGGCGTCTGCTCTGAGTCCTCCTCCAGCCCTCTCGCACCCGTGGCTGTTGTAAACACTGGGACCTCGGTGAGCCTGCCAGCCGGCTAGCTACTGATAGCCAGTGATGCCACAGATTACTTGTAAAAGTAATCTGATTACTGATTACTGATTACTCCTTTAAAAAGTAATCTAAGTTACTTTACTGATTACTTGATTATCAGAGTAACTTAGTTACTTTGAAAGTAACTAGGTTACGAAGTCGTCGTCGTTCCCCCAACAGTTTTTTTTAAACGCTTTATTGAAAGTGCAAAAATAGTTTTTAACTTGTTTCTCTGCACATAACGTAAATTGTTAAACTAGTGCTTCAGCTTCTGTACCATCAAGTATGGTAAAGCAACAGTCTATGATGCTCACAGCATTAGAGCAGCCAGCCAGTGGTTTTACAAAACCAGGGTATCACATCTAACAAATGCAGGCTGAACTATTCAATTATATCAACTGTAACTATTAAATTGTTTTTATAAATGTCTCTCTATAAACATACAATCAGTCTCTCTTTAACATGTAAATTAACTGTAAATCTGGCAAATAAGCTCTGCCACCTTTTGCTCTGCCACCATCAACCCTCCTGTACCTAGTCGAAGCGTCGGCTAGTGTTGTGATTCCAGATGCTTTCAATGCAATTGGATGTGCTGTTTTTAGCGGTAGACAGTATTTTGTTTCCTCCGCCGTGAAGTAGTGACTGAGGCTACGTTTAGACGAGCGTTTTGGGGTGGAATTCTGAACAGAAACCGCAAAAATCATCTTGCGGTTTCACTTTTAATTTTGCCAAGCGTTTTGGGGTGGAATTCTCCGACGACGGAGCCCTGCTGTCACACGATTGGCGCATATGTCACATGACGTGCTGTGAAGACCCGCCCTACTCTGCCTCTGATTCGCAGACTGTGGATGGGGAATGTGATTGGACCAAAGCAGAGTCACTCGCAGACAGAGGGACCAGTCACGCCGCGGGACACATTCTTGTATTTAACCCTTTCACTGCCACACCACGTCACTCCCAAAAGAAAAACAGCTCAAAATGTATTTTTGACTGTCGAAAACGAAATAAAATACTGCATTCCGCCTGCATTATGAATTTATGATGAGATAGTAACGAAATAGTAATGCACAGCCACTTGGACAAGTAACTGCAATCAGATTACTGGCTTTTAAAGATTAACGCGTTAGATTACTATTTTCGGGGAAAAGTAATCAGATTACAATAACGCGTTACTTAGTAACGCGTTACTGGCATCACTGCTGATAGCTATCAACAAATGCTCCAGTAAGTCTAGTAGTGCATGATAGCTTGCGTTAGCTTACTGTTCAAAACGAAACGTCCCATTAAACTAAATAGTTCAGATAGCTCCGTCCTGATATCAATGTCTTATAACACTGAGTCGATGCGTATTCGAGCTGAGGGCACGCTGAATATAGTCAATAGGGACCAGCTGCAGCGCCGGAGAATCCTGGCCGTAGCTGGAGGCTACAGTATAGGGCCCAGCTGCAGCTCCGGAGAATCCTGGCCCTAGCTGGAGGCTACTCAGTACACACAGACAGTGGAGCTGGTTGCATATAGCGAGCATTTAGACTTGTTGCGTGGTGGCGATGTCTCGCAGATAATACAACTACAAGTATGATTATATAATATATATATTTTATTAAAAAAAAAAATTATATAAAATATTTTTTCTTTTTTAAATCAAAAACAATCGATATAAATAATGGTAAAATTGTTATTTAAAAATTTGCCCCTAAAAAATATTTTTTGCCCCTAAATTTCTCATTTAGGGGCAAGTGTGCCCCTGTTACATCAGGGTCCCCCATTTTCATAACATATATGACATTTCCTTCATCAAATTTAATTTACCGTACTTTTCGGACTATAAGCCGCGGCTTTTCCCCCCATTTTTCGGACCTGCGGCTTATATAACGGTGCGGCTTATATGTGACTCGATGTGACCAAACCCGAAAATGTAAAAATCTAAATATTGCTTTTTTGACTGCATTGAAATGTTATTTATCTGTTCCCCTATTTGCTAAACTTAATACAACTTGTAAATGAGTTAATTCTTGTTATTTGTCCGACAGTATTGTGTCCCAATGCTAATTACATATGGTAATTAAACATTAAAACACCTGCGGCTTATAGTCTAGTGCGGCTTATATATGTACACATCATTCAATTTAGCTGCTGCGGCTTATAGTCAGGTGCGGCTTATAGTGCGAAAAGTACGGTATTACCTTTTTTCAACTGCAAAGTAAAACTTTGTCAACATATAAATAAAATCAGTCTGTTCATCTCACTTCAATCATTTTTTATTGCAGAACATGGTATTTTCTCAAGCAGACAGATGTAAACACTGTAATCTGTGTTGCATGTCAGGGCTCTACAGTGCGACCATATTGCTCGCATATGCCCCTAGAAATATGTGTGTGTGAAACGGAAAAATCAATTACTCGCTCGGTGTGTGACTCAAGATTACAGCCTCAATCGTGCTTTTTTCTCTGCTATAATCGTTCAAAAACTACAAGTCCCACATTGCACTCAAGCCAACGGTACAATCACAGTAGAGTGACGTGACTGGTTTAAAAAAAAAAAAAAAAAGGAAATGACCAATCGGAAGCTCTCATTTTCTCTTTTACTTCCTGAGAGTCCGCCATTGTGATATGCGAGTGTTTTCTGAGACACAAGTAACATTAAGTTAATGTAATATTCTAGTCTTACCAATACCAATAGATTTGAGAACACCTAGATGTATCGATAGCAATAGTAATATAAAACGTTAATGCAACAAAACGAATGCCTTGCTTTGTTAATCATAACGTTGATGCAGTAGCGTATGTCGTTGTGTTGGCTGTAACGGACATGACAATAACATAACGTGTACACATTAAAATTGCGATAATCGATTCTAACATTTTCAAATCGATGCAGTTGAATTTTCCCCTTAGGATCGATGCATTGTTACACCCCTACACCAAGTAACTGGCCCACTGTGTATGTGTGTACAGCTAACTTGGCTAGCGTTATCAACACACAGAGGTGGGCAATAGGGTCCAGCTGCAGCGCCGGACGGCCAGAGTGCAAGCGGTGTGACGTAATTGTCAGAATCGACTGTCAATCAATGGTCTACCTGACACGCAAACTCATAAACAATGTTTCTGTACTGGAGGTGTACAGTATTTCAATAGGCAACCTTGAAAGGATAATTTTTCTAGAAGAGCAACACTAGCTCCCCCCTCTACTGATGGCCCTGGTGGTAATGCCAGTGTCTCCTTTTTGTTCAATGTCACTGCCTTTCTTATTAGGCCTAGTTGTTGGCTACAACTTTGCCACAGTAGACATTAATCACTTAATTAATAGTTCAAATGTCTGTGTCCCATTCCCGTTTGCACACGCAGATACACACACACGCACACAGTGGGCCAGTGACTTTGGTGGTATGTGCTATTGCACAGATGTGTCCCGTTCCCGTTTGCACATGCACGCACAATACAAATATACATTTATTAAAAAGAAAAAAGAAAAAAAAAAACTCTTGTTACTTGAAATATTTTCACTGTGCTCCTAAATATTTTTGGGTGCTCCTAAATTTCTTTGTGTGCTCCTACATTTTTTCATTTAGGAGCACATGTGCTTCTTGGGAAAAAGGTTAGCGTAGAGCCCTGCATGTACCTGACTAACTGAACTGTTTGTATTACAGTCATATTCCAACTTAACTGAATGCACGTGTGTGTGTTTTTTTTATGATTTTTTTAATGAATAATTAAATATCGATATTGCAGGAAATGAGTATTGAAACCGTTTTAAATATTCAGAATCGATATTTTTGACAACACTAATGTGGACGAAGCCTTGCATCACGTGTCCCCTCCGCGTCTTTTACTTTTTAACTTTTACCAACCGATTTCCAGTTTTGCGTTCTGCGATCTGATTGGCCACTGCCTGTTTCTGCGCCTATTTCCGCCTCGAACAGCCTGCAAACTACCTAACGCCTAGTAGTTTATCACTGGTTAAGCTTAGGCGACTCTTGCGAAGTTGGTTAAGGTTAGAGTTTGGAATCAGGGCTGGTGTTCTATCGCCCTGCTCCAAGACAAACTCTAACCTTAACCAACTTCGAAAGAGTGCCTAAGCTTAACCGGTGATAGAAACAAGCGTCACACGATTGGCGCAGATGTCACATGACCAGAAACGTCAGTGGCCAATCAGATCGCAGAACGCGAACGCGGAACTGGAAATTGGTTGGTAAAAGTAATGATGCGTCCCCTCCGGTACACGAGGAGGCAGCCGTCGCATCTTTTCTTTCACCTGCACAGCGCGATCTTTCAGTGGCGAGGAGTAACGCGTGGGAGGCTCACGCTGCCCCTGTCACTTCCTGATTCTGCTGCGCAGGCGCACCAACCGACCTGTAGGAGTCGCTGTCCACAACGTCCGATCCCCACCCACCAGCTTTCCCACCCCTAACACTGCCAATTGTGTTAGTATGAACGACCAGCCAAGCTGGTAGCAACGCCGAGAGCTGGGCTCGAACCCAGCATCTCCTGCGTTAGTGGCGAGCGCCTTGCCCACTGCGCCACTTAGCCGCCCACCTTCCATCCTCTTTCTACCTTTTTACCCTACCCTCCAATCTCCCCCAATCTCATTCAATCTAGTTTGCTGCAGCTCAAATGTATCCCCTTGCCCCACTTTTACTGTTTATGTCTCTGTCTGTGTTTTGTGTATTTTGTATGTATATTTGTTTTTGTTTTGCTGCCATTTTGGCCAGGTCTTGTTCGAAAAAGAGATCTTTGATCTCAAGTGACTACCTGGTAAAATAAAGGTTAAATAAAATTAAGAGCATGGGGGGTAGCCCCATGACACTGTTCATTAGAGAAAATTATTTCAATAGCATGTGTGCTATTCTATGTGCACTGCCAGCCAGCTATGTGCGACGGAGATATATACTTTCAATTTTGACAGAGAAGATAATTAGGGATGTCCCGATCCGATTTTTCAACAAACATGACCATGTTCACGTCTTAAACTCATACTGAGGCCTTAGTTTTGGTTTTAAATTGCATATCATCATTCATTTATTTATTGTCACACAGAGCAGAAGAATTTTGCCAAAACAAACCAATAGTATCCAGCTGCAAAACGGCAGACCAGCCAAACTCTCGGACCCAAAAAAAAAAAAAAAAAAAAATGTAATCCCAATTTCTCACATTACATTCACCCTGAATGTTGACGTTATCCAGGTGAAAAGTTTACTTCATTCAAGCGAGGCATTGCAATCCTTGACATAAATCATTTGATGTATAATTAAATCAAAGGAAATGCGTTTGGGTCTGAGAGTGTGGCTGGTCTGCCGCAGCTGGATACTATTGGTTTGTTTTGGCAAAATTCTTCTGCTCTGTGTGACAATAAATAAATGAATGATGACATGCAATTTAAAACCAAAACTAAGGCCTCAGTATGAGTTTAAGACGTGAACATGGTCATGTTTGTTGAATAAAAAAAAAAAAGGAAAAATAAATGTACTTTTTAATTTTTTTTGATCGGATCGGGAAAGATCGGTATCGGTAGATACTCAAAATCACATGATCGGATCGGGAGCAAAAAAACGTGATCGGGACATCCCTAAAGATAATCTCCTGATTCAGATACAATTGAACACAAATGGTTCCAAAGATATTTAATGATTCTCTGCATATTTTCACACCGCCAACAAAGTACTGCGTCCGTTGGCTCTTATTCAGATTTTCTGTCACTACTAGGGGTGTGTAACTATGCATCGATTAATCGGAATGCATCGATTCTAATGTGTTTGATTCGATGCATCGATTTGAATATGTTAGAATCGATTATAATCGATATTCGAAGAAAAAAAATTCCTTTAATGTTTTTTTTGTGTGTATTGATTTTATTGACATAGTCCATTCATGCTGAGTGAATCAGTTCACCCAGCCACATTTGTGTATGTGGATGGTGGCACGCAACGGGGTTCCGGGGCACCGGACCCGTGGCACTCAGTGTTAATGTACTGTTATGTTATTGATGTCATTGTAGGTATTGTATAAGTGTTGTTTGTCTATAAATGTTAATACAAATGTAAGTTTAAAAAAAAAAAGAGAGGAGACCCAGGGCTTCCGAAATTTCATAAAACTACACTACCCAGCTCACGCCAGCCGCTGTCAAAGCAGCTGACGTGGAAAAATAAATATTGACGTGATTTTCATGATTATATCTCACGTGTCGAACAAACTTAAACGTCATTGCCATAAAATACAACGTATATTGTTTCTTTACCTTTCTGTGAACGCTTAGGAAAAAAACGCATTGTAATCCAGTCAAAAATGACAGAGCTATGGACAAAAGTAACTGTACTTACTGTAGATTTCATTCACTGTCTTTGCTGCCCTGTAACGGGCGCCTGGTGGTACTGAATCCAGATTTAACTCTGCCATTGGAAATAGGAGATTTGGCCGGATCCATAGATGTACGACATGGCCATAATTAGAGCTGCCGCGGTATTGATGTTTTCCTTACCGCACACATTTGCAAAATATTTCCTACCGCCGCGGTTATTACCGCACGCACAAAAAAAAAAAAAAAAAAAAAAGTTTGAATGCATTTTTTTTTTAGTAGTAGTAGTCTACTCTTTATAGCATATAGCCTGCCTCTAGTCTAAATGTCTATCTTTAGAGGATGACTTTGCAGCATGAATATTGTTTGGGATTCGGCAAGCACGCATTAGTTATTGAAAGTGAAACACGGATTCGAAGTTTCCCCTATGGTCGTGCGCCGGTCACTCGGTGTCGCGGGCAGGGGTGGTTACCCCTAACCCCCCCGACCCTTTCTTATTATTATTACTATAAAGTTACTACTTTATAATGAAGGCATTCGTTTTGTGGCATTAACATTATATAGTTATACGTTCAATAACATCAGCGTATTTACCGGACCATAACAAGGCAAGCAATACTCTATTCATATCTCAGTTCCTTTCTTTGCTCAGAGCGTGCTGAGTTGTCCCATTCTGCGGTCTGTTAATAAAGTTTTCAATCAGACAAGTGTATAGAACGAAGGGCTTTTATTATAACATTCGTTGCAGACAGTAAAATCATTATGTCTCGTTTAGTACTCCTGTAGGCGGCTAGGTGGTGTAGTGGACAAGTCACTCGCCACCAGTGTGGAGACGCTAGGATTCGCGTGTTCGAATCCAGCTCTCCACATTGTTTTTCAGTTTGGCTGGTCGTCCGCAGTAATACACATTGGCCGTATTACGGGGAGGGAAAACTGAAGGGTGGGGATCGAACGTTGTGAACAAGCGACTCCTACAAGTCGGTTGGTGCGCCTGCGCAGTAAAATCAGGAAGTGTCGGGGGCAGCGTGAGCCTCCCACGCGTTACTCCTCGACACTGAGAGATCGAGCTGCGCAGGTGAAAAGATGCGACTGCTGTTACCTCAAGTACCGGAGGGGACTTGTGCTATGTATGACTTAGTCCACATTGCAGCCGGCTTGTGGGAGGCAAGAAACAGCGTTCGTGACAGGGGAGGGTTGAATTGGATGATACGAAATTGGGATGGGAGAAAATATGGAAAAATGGGAGAAAAAGTGGATAAAAAAAAAAAAAATGTCTCGTTTAGTACTCCTGAAGAGCGATGGTAGTCCACTCCGGCGGAGAGTTAAAGCTAACGTTATTAGCCGTGTTGTGATGAGCTGACATTCAGGACGTAAAAAACGTGTGACGCGTCTCTCTTCTGACCAATCAGTGGTCTGCAATGTTTCACGTGACTTTTCTGGTACCCAATAGGGTCGCTTGGAACCTCGATAGAGTAGTAGGGTATATCTGCAGAGCCGCAAGCCCGACGAGAGGAGGGTAATTTATTATTATTATTATAAAAAACAGCGGTGACGCGGTATTCAGCCTACTCTGCGGTGGCCGTGATGTAACAGCGATACCGCGGTAATGCGGTAATCGCGGCAGCTCTAGCCATAATAAGGTCATTTATAGGCCTGATATTCTATATTCATATTTCAAATAGCATGTGTCCGGATGGCAACATTCAGTACTGTATCTACAAAACCTGTAAATCATCTGCCCTTTATTAATTTGCTTAGATCTCTTGTACATGTGATCACAAGAAGGTGCTGAATGAGCTCAGTGGCAATTATTCACGTCTGGTCAATGTTAGCATGGTGTTATTCACCGTCAAAGATGAAAAAAGAAAATAAATATATTTTTTTACATTCTCCTTTGGTTCATTACAATTGACTCAAGCCTACTAACGGACACAATATTTCTGACACTGGGAATACATTCCCTGAGATCCATAGATGTCCCTAGAGTAGATACCAAGAACATGCAAATGGACCTTGTAGAAGTGTAGCAATCTTCCATTTACTTAGGTATGTATTTTTAGGTGAATTTTCTGAAAATATGGCTACAGCTTAAGAGGTTAATACAATGTTTTCTTTGTTGCAGGTTGTGCAAATGCAATCATTGGCAGGGAGAATTCCTTGGTATGTGTCAATGTACACTAATGGCAACATTTTATAGTACAAGTATAAATGTATTTCTATGGTATTAATTGTTCTGTTGCTTCACAGTTGATGGGGTCCACGCTTCCAGCCAACTTGTGCAACTACTGCGGTCAGCCAGGTATGAGCTACATAGTAGGACCCACCATACCATAATATCACCATACTAGAGTCTCCATAATGCAACATATTATTATTACATTAACCTTGTTAACTCACTGGAGGCCAAACCCGAGATAGTCCGGGTTAACTCGCCATGCTCTGGGCGCCAAACCCGAGAAATCTCTGGTTTTAATCCATATTTCTTTTATTAGCGATATCCATTCATTTTTCATCCATCCAGCCTGACGTTATCATTGGGAATGGGTCTGAGCTCGCAAAGGGCGAATACCGCCGCCTATCGTCTTCCGGCTGGTATTGCACATCATTGGATTGGCTGGGACTGTGCATAAAAAAAATAAGTCTGCTCCAGGTTTTACTTCTCGAGCATGCAGTATCGTTATAACAGATGGACTGAGGACACTCAGAGCAGCGTGGATTATGTGTTTTGGATATATAACGTTGGATCAATAAACGCAATCAATATTTGGAATGGCGATCAGGAATTGGATTAATCTTTTTGCATGACATCAGATGTGAGGTAAGGCCTTTATGTTACGAATCTTGGGGTAATCAGATGTTCCTACCGTCATCGGAACGTGTGTGTGTGTGAAGTGCTGACAGTGCAGCTGAAGGTGGCAACTCTGCTGTCGAAACCGCTTCCGCATTATTTCCACTCGCTGCTCATAATTTCAACGTATCACAGTTGATTGTGGGAGGGCGGTGGCAGATCAGAATTCTAACACGTCACAGATCCGAGTAAATTCAGAATGGCTTGTTTCAGTGGGGGGCTTACTTGTCTAAGCTGAACTGCAGAAACGGGACTTGGTACAAATCTCACATTTAAGTCAGTGTTGGTACAAACCCACATTGCTTGAAAACAATGCAAAACACTGGAAAAGGCCGTTTTTACAATAGGGGACAGGGGAGGAAACTAACTTTTTGGCTTACCAGCCAACTGGCGGGTATCTGATTTTTTTTACCAGCCAAATAGATTTTTTACCAGACAAAAAAAATCGCTAATTGTGATAATTACTTCTTTGTACGTCTTCGTCTAAATTGATTTTTCAATCATAGTAAATTAATCACACTGTCTCTACTCTTCAAAATATTACATCATTAAATCACATATTAACATGAAAGAGGGAACTATTCTGGACTGGGTTGGGCTGAACTGGGCAGTGAAAGATGCTGGGTTGGGCTGGTCTAGGTTATACTGAATGATGAATTGAAAATGAATTGAAAATGGGGGACCCTGATGTAAACAAGACGAAAGTCTTTCTCTGGTCTGCATCCCCTTAACAATTGCATGTATTGAGCCGTACTGTACTGTACCCATTCTGCAATCTGTTAAATAAAGTTTTCATTCATCACAGCTCAACTACTAGGAATGTGTGTCTGACTCTTAAGTGCAGGAAATATTCATCAGAAAGGGGGGACATGATGGAGGGAATGGAAAGAGCAGGTTTGACAGGAGCAGGGTTGAAGGGATTGATTGATTGAAAAGTTTCTTAACAGATTGCAGAATGGGTACAGTACAGTTCAATACATACAATTGTTAAGGGGATGCAGACCAGAGAAAGACTTTCGTCTTGTTTACATCAGGGTCCCCCATTTTTAATTCATCATAACATATTGGAGTGTGGAGGAAGTGGACAAGGCATTAAGCAAACAGGACTGAAATGGGGGACCCTGATGTAAACAAGACTAAAGTCCTTCTCTGGTCTGCATCCCCTTAACAATTGTGTGTATTGAGCTGTACTGTATTGTACCCATTCTGCAATCTGTTAATAAAGTTTTCAATCAATCAATCAATACTGGGTTGGGCAGTGAAAGAACCAAGCATTTCACTGTAATGTAATAGCTAAATAAAACAACTTGAACTTGACTTGTTACATTTGCACTCTGGTTGTATGCCAAATGTATTCTGGTTGTACTGTACTTGTGCTGTAAGATGACAATACATTGGAACCGAATCGACAACGCTAGGGGTTCAGCAGGTGTGTTCTGAATGCCAAATATGACAACATCACCGTTGTGAAGGGCATATGGGCGAGTGGTGATATGCTGGGAAACCCGGTAATAATAAAATGTCACTCGGCTGCATTTAAGCAAAGCCGCTCAGTATAGTCGTCCACTATGTTGAATGCGCGTTATGGTAGCTTGTTACATGCTAGGTAGCTAGCCGGCTAATGCTGGTTGACTGTCATTCTCATCCGACTCGAAGGAGACGCGTCGCGTGCTGTTGTTCGCCCCCATGTCAGACCGCACCGATATCCGAAAGCGACGACTCTACATGCAATTATTTTCATCCACTCATGTGTTTTTGTAAGTTTGTCTACGTTGTCAAGCCGGCTGCCGGTGGCAGGAGTTAGTAGGTCTGCGCGCAGTGGTATGTCCACTTCCCCTAGATGGGCGTCATCTTCTAGAAAACGAGTGTTCATTGGAGGAGCTTAGAGCGCATCTGTACAACGATGATGTTCATTGGTTATGGTCTGATTATTATGTGGCGCAAATGGGAGGAATCAAGGGGGGAGTCAGAGTTCGGTTTGTGTCAGTGAGCGAATCAGCAGATTGCAGAATGATTTTTTTGTTTTGTTTTGTAATTACTAGTACTCGCCAGACTGGCGAGTGCTCTTCATGAATTACTCGCCAAACGTAAAAAATACTCGCAATTGGCGAGTAAAGTGGCCTAATTTCCTCCCCTGATAGGGGACCTTTAAAGGAATTTCCCCTCCACCTTCTAACTCAGCCCATCTAATTCATATCTCTGGTTACCTAGCAACCGGCAGCCCATAACCTTGCATAAGAGATAACCCTGGTTGCTTAGCTGAGATGGCGTCCTTCGTTACCTACAGCCCTGCCCCCGTAACCCCCCAAGTCATGGGCAGACACCTTATCTCTTTCCCAACAAACCCATAGCTCTACTTTAAAACGTCAATGGTGTTTGTTTAGTGGCTTTATTATGAAGTGATGGTCTTGATGCACGTTAGGTTAGATTTGATTAAAATGTATTGTCATTATACAGAACAAGTACAGTAAATGTACAGGTTAGGGATGCCCCGATCGCGTCTATGCCAAATACAACGCAGTTCGGTTTCCGGGTTCCTCTGATTGGCCACTAAGCCCACGTGATCGCGGCTAGCACGCCCCCCTTATCGCCCGCTGCCGCACTGTGAAGCGGAAGAGCCAGCGAGGCGACGCGAGGTGGTGGTTTCAGCAGCAGCGGCCGTCTTCTTCCGAGGCGGCTCGTTCTTATTAATCCCTAATGTCATGCATGTTGTGTATGTCATAAATGTCGATATGAATTGAAAATGGGGGACCCTGATGTAAACGAGACGAAAGTCTTTCTCTGGTCTGCATCCCCTTAACAATTTTCATTCATTCATTTCTCCCCCACTACTCCCAAAAGTAACACTAAATAGATAAAGTACAACAATGCCAGACTCAAGAAACTGTGTTCCCTTTGGCGCAATACACACAATTGTTAAGGGATGCAGACCAGAGAAAGACGTTTGTCTTGTTTACATCAGGGTCCCCCATTTTCAATTCATATCGACATTTATGACATACAACATACATGACAGCTTTGGCTGTTTGTACGATGAAACAAAGAACTTCTAAGATATACATTAACTTGGATTTCAGTGATATTAAGCGGTTATGTCGGTGTTCTTAAAAGCTTGTAGTTGTGCATGTCATAAAAAAACAAACTCATCATTTGGGTATTTCTGAATGTTTTGGCATATGATATGAGTCTATATAGGATGCATTTTTGTGTAATTGTTTGATCATAATACAGGACTAAGGAACATGGTATTTTTTTATTTCAAATTATATATATAGGACTATGTATAAAGAAACCATTTCTTCTTTCAGAAAGGCTGATATAAAGCTAATGTTTTGTGTAATTGTTATACTCATTGAGGACTGTAACTGAGGGGTACAATTCCCTGACTGTATTGATAAGTATGGTATCATTAAACCACTACCGCTTTATGTACTTTAATTACTGGCCATACAGTACATGATATATAAATATGATGAACACTTCCCACAATGAATCGGTTCCACACAAAGGTGTAATCAAGTATTTATTGCAGCAAAAGGTACATAATATACTTCTCTATTTTACTTTGGATGCGCTTATAAGGCAAAGGAATGTGCGTAGGCAAATCAATAATGAATGTCCATTCTCTGGTTACGCAGAAGGTAATTATACAACCTGAATCTTAGGGAATTATATCTATGGTACACTAGTAATATATAGCGGGAGATACTGGAAGGGTCCCCCCGGTTGTAAGCCAGCAGGGGTAGAGGATCTGTCGGTAGTAGAGAGTCTGGTCAACGATGACTAAGGAGACTCCAAGTACAGGAGACGGTGCAATAGTCTCTTGATCCACAGACGAATACAGCTGTTCTCCGTAGACTGTAGCTCCACAGTGAAGAAAGCTAGCCGGCCTCAGGCTCTCTGAGGCGCAGACTCGACGTGGCTCCTCACAGGGTAAATCCCACACGTGTAGGCGTCGGCGATTCTCCGCTCCATAAATCACAGGACCAAAACAAATATAATCCAGCCGCAAAGGGCTATGTAGTCGTCGGGTAGATTAATCCAGTGTACATGTCCACACGGTTCTCGTCTAGGTCTCCTCGGGTGAAAGCGCCATGAAAGCAGCCCAGCCTGGATAAGCACTCTAGCTGATACGAGGAAGCGTTGGTGATGCTGGTCACTGTAGAACTTTAGCCGCACGATACACTATACACAAATAGACTATTACTGACTTAATAGAAATATGTCGCACTCGACGGTATAGCGCCAAACTCTGACAATTCAGTTATTAATTCGCACGCGGTCTCAATGCTCTTATTTGGGGCCAAACAGGCCATACTTCACCGCACGGAGTATCGTGGGTGAGGCTTCAACTTATTGGGTAACTCTACTTCTGTATTCACCTGCGCCATATTTATATGCACGGCGAACAATCTAGTGCCAACCTCATTTCTGTCTCGTATTCCTGGGCAAGGCCGGGCATGTACAGACATGTCTTGACGGTGGCCTTGAACCTGACTCTGGAGGCATGGCCCCTGGCGCCTGTGGACCGCTGTCCAATAGGAGAATGAAATATTATGGTCTGTCCTAGGCTAAAGGGATATTCCGTGTATATGTACAAGGAATATACAAGGGATATCAAACGATATACAAATACTATGCAATATATATCAATCAATAAATATATATATTCGGTTTAATCTGATCCTTTGTAACAAGGACCATTACATTTGTAGTATTAATCGTAGAATCATATATCAGTACCTTCAATAAAGAGTAGATCTGACTACTTTACTGAATTAACAATTACTGTGAATATCTCCAAACCACGCTCACAAACATTGAGTAACAATACCTTGGATGATGTAACTGATATGGATATTAGTCGCGCTACTGGATAAAAAGACGCTGGTACCCTTGACAGTTAGAAAAAATAAATCACTTTATTCATTCCAGATGTAGCTTATTTTTCCAATCATATTGTACTGAACAAAGATTAGCAACACATTTTCTTGCAGTGAATTCCTGCCTGAACATTCAAGACATGCTGTATTGCGTGGGGCTTTTAGAGAGGAAGATCCGTAGGACATCACAACGTCGATTCCTGAACGCAACCTCTTTGATAGAGGAGAGATTACACCCATGCAGCCTCGAGTGTCGTGTGCAGTGTAAACAAACATTGTTTATGAGAACACATCCAATGGGAACACAGTTTCTTGAGTCTGGCGTTGTTGTACTTTATCTATTTAGTGTTACTTTTGGGAGTAGTGGGGGAGAAATGAATGAATGAAAATTGTTAAGGGGATGCAGACCAGAGAAAGACTTTCGTCTAGTTTACATCAGGGTCCCCCATTTTCAATTCATATCGACATCGTGCTAGCCGCGATCACGTGGGCTTAGTGGCCAATCAGAGGAACCCGGAAACCGAACTGCGTTGTATTTGGCATAGACACCCCTCGATCAAGTTTTTTGCCACCGTTCACCGATCGTCTGGAGCCATATCGGCCGATACCGATTATATATATTATAATTATAATATAATAATAATTATAATTATTATATAATTATGCTTATAGTTGTATTATATGCGAGACATCGCCACCACGCAACAAGTCAAAATGCTCGCTATCTCCACTGTCTGTGTGTATACTCTGCTTTGATCAAATCACATTCAGCATGCCCTCAGCAGGGTATATCTGCGGCTCTGCAGATATACCCTACTCCCTCAGCTAGCCCCGTTTGTGACTGCGATGCAAGCCGGGGCTTGAATACGCATCGAATCAATGTTATAAGACATTGATATCAGGAGCTATCTGTAGCTACTGCTAGCCGGCTAGATAACGTTAAGACAACGCCTCAGTGAACTATTTACTGGACATTCCATATAGAGCTAACGTTGGCTAACGAGTCAACGGAGGTAACTTATCATGCACTCGACTATTGCTGGAGCATTTGTTGATATCAGCAGCTATCAGTAGCTAGCCAGCTAGATAACGTTAGACAATGCATCATATTAAAACTAAATTAAACTAAAAGTGAATAGTTGACTGGGCCATTTTGTAACGGTAGCTAACGTTAGCTCACGGAGGTCCCACTAGACTAGTGTTTACACGGGTGCGGGAGAGGCAGGAGGAGGAGGAGGGGCCTGCAGGCAGCTCTGTGTGTGAGAGAGAGAGTGAGATCTCCGCTAAGAATTGGATCATGTTTTTCGATCGGTTTTGACGATTGGCGAAAATAAAGCATTATCACCAATCGCATATTTATACTGATTATCGGCCGATAACGATCGGTGGCCGATCGATCGGGGCATCCCTAGTACAGGTACAATGTACAGCAGGGTTTCCGTTAGAAAAAATTGTTGCCGGTCTCAGGGTCCGGTAGATTTAAATCTACCGGTCAAATGAGAGAAATTCCGGTCAGAGTTTATTGAGCTTAAAAATAATTGACATCCTCAAGGCATGTAGATTTATAATATTTTAACTTAAAACTATGCTACTTTTGCGCATACAGTGAGTCATTATATTCCAAATAAAATAAGTCCCGAGACTCTGTGCTGCTGCCGACTTGAAATCAAATAGGTGTCTGTGGGCAGTCGCCCGACATTAACAGCAGTCTGTTTATAATCACATTTTTATGAGCTAACGAATTCCGTTATATTGGACATTTAATTATATCAAGCGAAGAACTGAGAAATTTGGCAGAGAGACGGCAACATTATCGTGGGTTTGCGTGATGACTCCACCTCGCAACGACTTATTTGCAAAGAGTATGTTGCTGCAGAGCAGCAGATTCGGCTGTATTCAGGCTCTATCTGGGGACCGCTCAACAGCGCCCCCCACCCAACAGCTGAATTGCCAATGGCTGAATTGGAGTACTGCACTCTGCCGGTACAGATGGGTGGGTTATGGTGGATTCTGTGGCTCTGCAGCTGCATGCAGTCGCAAATCTAGCAGCTGGCTCCCGCTGACAACATTATTATACCTGCTTGGTGAAGCAACGATGAAACAAATGTAATGATTGTTTCGTTCATCGCATAGGCTATTTAATTTTAGCCTATTTTAATACAATTCAAATAATCAAATTGTGCTTAGAGGGAATTATTTTCACCGGACATTAACACTTTAATCGCCATGGGTTAAATTCATAATTTACCATCCCTCGCCAGCTCTATTTGTCTATGGAGAAGTTCCCCTTCTTTGCAGGGCTATAACTTTTTAAATTCTATTGCTAAATTGCCATTATTATGGCCCATTCAATGTCCTATATGTATTGTTCAGGGTGTAGCAACGTTAAACTTTTTCATTCACATATTCATACTAAAATATGGTCTAAAGTATAAGTATGTTTTTATCGTTTTCTGCAGCTTTCTTCAGAACGTGATTTATAGCCCTAAATGCATTATATTGATGATCAAATACAGTTTGGTAGGAATCTGTGCGAGATAAAAAATGTCAACTGGATGTGCTTCTAGAAGTTTCTACGTATCATCTGATGATGACCGGATGGGCGGGGGATCGTTTATAATTCCGTGGGCAGCGTTAGATGATTCATCCAGAGTGGGTCATATGTTCATCATAGCAGTTTATATCGAACACGTTAGAATATAACGCTGAATCTTACCGTGGCTTCCTCGCGCCGCTGGCAGATGAGCGTGGAACAGAATTTTTTTTCTATTATGGGATGTAGAAATGCCCGATCCATTTCCAGGTTGTATAATAGTATATACGTCCAAATCATGTTGTTTTTTCGAGTTATTTGCACCGATCGATGTTCACTGTATCAAGACGGAGTCTCTCTAACGATAGCGAGTGCCCGGACCACATATGGATGAGCACTACCGGTTCAAAGGTTAATTTCCGGTTGGCGATCTGCCGATCGGCCACCAGATGGCGCTCTTGAACCGCTAGAGAGTTCAGTGGAGCTTTGCAGTGTGTCTCAGGGCTCCGGAAAGGAAATATGATTTCGATGACAGATTTTTGAAATATTGACATCAAAGACGAGTTACGCCGTCTTCGGCAGAATGAGCATGGCTAGGAATGACGTGTAAACTCGTTCACGGCGATCATAGTGTTAAGACCGGAGAGATTAAATATGTCGGACTTCAACAGATTTTGCCGGTCAAATACCGGTAATTACCGGCTAACGGAAACGCTGATGTACAGGTGGTTAAACTGGGTACAAAATATACAAATGAGTACTATTGAGTGTAGTGCTAATCAGATGTATACATAGTTGTAGTATAATAAATAAAGACTATGACTACTGGCCAGCAGCGTACTAGTAAGAGTAGGATATGTACATAAACATTTTATTTCTCTGTTATAACAATGCTTCTTGGCAATACATTTTATACCGTTGGAAAGCCTGTTTATTTCCCTTTTTTAAATGGTGCCCCATTTGTAAGGAACATGCATTTGTGGGATGAGCAGCACAGCTGAGCATGTGGATTGCGCCTATGAAAAATGCCAAATTTTATTCAAACTGCTTATTCTGCAGTTGCTATTGACTGAGACCACCTCTTCCAGGAGACTGATCCCAGATCAGTGTCCTGACCAGCGTTTCCGTTAGCCGGTAATTACCGGTATTTAAATATCTCCGGTCATAATGTCCGGTGAAAATAATTTCTCTAAGCACAATTTTATTATTTGAATTGTATTAAAATAGGCTCAAATTAAATAGCCTATGCGATGAACGAAACAATCATTACATGTTGCTTCACGCTGATAAAGCGCGGATGGCGCCGCTCGGATGTGAATCTTTTTTTCTTTCTTTTTTTGAGCCTGTCTGGCCACCATAACGACAAACAGGTATATCAGGCCCGAGTGGAAATTTTAATTATCCTGGCTGAGGTGCGACATTATATCCACATTTTCCAGTTCACTGATCCAGCCAGGGTTACCAGTGACACAGTTCATTCTGGAACCTCAGATCCCCGCTGATCATGGAGTTCTACAGTATCGCGTTGGATCCATACACGTATCGATTTTTTCGAATGGTGATCAGGAATTGGAATATACCAGTTGGATACCATCTGATGTCAGGTAAGGACTCTATGTTATCAGTGTTAGGATAATCAGAGTAAGTTTGATGAAGTTATAAGCTGTTTTGTGAAATGTCTTCTTTCGTTTTCACTAAAAGTCAGAGAGGAAATCAACGGGGCGATTATCCGCGCGCGGCCGTAATGTGCTTGCGTGCACGTATAATATAAAAATATTGATCATCTAGCGTTTATTTGAAAACGATTCATAAAAAGGCCGACGAATATCAACGTTGTGGAATATTCCACTAAAAGACGATTTTCATAGAATGCTCCAGAATTAGCTGTTTTTTATATCAAAACGGGGGCTTTTCTAACTGCTCTGAAACGGAAACGACGCGATAAACAGCCTTGACAGCACTGACTGGAAAATAGTCTTTGATAATGCGATGGGCAGATTAGACACATAGCCATAATTTAAAACATAGATTAGGCGATATTAACGTTAACATTGGCGCCGATGGTGGCATTCAGCTGGTAAAAAGGAAAACCAGGCTGACCGGCATTTCTCGAATATGTCCGGGGATAGAAATCTTGCAGGACAAACAGACCGGCACGAATATGTTCTAACGGAAACGCTGGTCCTGACTGAGACCTCTTCCAGGAGATTGATCCCAGTTCAGTGTCCTGACTTGAGACCTCTTCCAGGAGACTAGATTTTTATTATGGTGTGTTCCTTCTGTTGGATATTTAACCTCTTAAGCCATATTTTCAGAAAATTCTAAAGAATACATATCTAAGTAAATGAAAGATTGCTGCTCCACTTCTACAAGGCCCATTTGCATGTTCCTGGTATCTAGGGACATCTACCAAATCTCTATTTCAAATGGCAGTTCAATCTGGATTTAGTACCACCAATCGCCCCTGACAGTGCAGCAAATACTGTGAATGAAATCTACTGTAAGTACAGTAACTTTTTTGTAATTCAAAATGCTCCGACATTTTTCAAATGATTGAGCTGCGATTTCTTCCCCAGACGTTCAAAGAAAGGTAAAGAAACGAACTAAATTCTATTTTATGGCAATAACGTTCAGGTTTGTTTGACCCGTGAGACATAATCATGAAAAATAACGATAAGAAATTATTTCACGTCAGACGTCTCCAAGTTTGACAAGGGCTGGCGTGAGATGGGTAGTGTAGTTTTTCGAAATTCGAAAGCCCTGTGTCTGTGTAAAAATAGCTGGCCGAAGCTAATGACTTACTCAGTCCAAAGAGACTTGGTTAATACGATTTATTAACTCAATCAAAGTATCAATACCATATAGTAAGAGTTAGGCTGGATGACTCTCCACGAGGTGGGGGGGGCGACAGTGGCTCAGGAGGTAGAGCAGTCGTCTGGTAATCCGGAGGTTCCCGGTTCGATTCCCGCTTCTTCCGGGCAGTGTCTTGAGCAAGACACTTAACCCCCAAATGCTCCAGATGAGCAGGTTGGCACCTTGCATGGTAGCCTCTGTCATCGGTGTGTGAGTGAATGGGTCAAATGTGAGGAACAAATTGTAAAGCGCTTTGGATAAAAGCACTATATAAATACAGCCATTTACCATTTGGATCTTGAACTATCTTTATACATACAAACTGTAAAGGGTGGGGGGTCAAAGGAATGTGACATCTTTGGAGACATGGAAAGGTGGGAAAGAAAGGAATGGGGGTAGGGATGTGGGTAGGAAGGAGAGATGGGTAGATCAAAGAGTGGGGGAAGGGGGTCTTATCTCCCACAGGTCTCTTCTATCAAAAGACTACACTTACTTTTGGCTGCGCCACTTTCTCGTGTCAATATGCGCCTTTTTCCGACTCAATGCGCTAAACCCATTTCACTAATACTTAAAATCATTGGTAAACAAACGTAGTGCTGAAAATATACACTTTGACTGCTGTTTTGATAGGGTTATTAGGGTCTTTACTCTTGGCTACATTTGAAAAATAAATGCAACATTAATTAATACGTTCTGTATTGATTGATTTATGGCGTGATATGAATCTCTGCCCTGTACCGGGCCCGTTGGGCTTGATGTATGTCAGGTATTTGTTGCCGTAACTGAGAAAGCGGATGTTGTTTGACAGGGAACTTCCGATGCGTGCCCTGCAAGAAAACATACTACTGCTCAGTGCTGTGCCAGATGGAAGACTGGAAGGCTCACAAACGTCTGTGTGTGTCCACCTCCCCTAACTCTCTGAAGTAAGTTAACCTAACGGACACCTCCTGACCCTCTGAGGTAAGTTACTTGACCCATAGGCGGTGGGTGAGCTGAACATTAGGGTAGGCTATAGATGGGATGGAACACGCGCAGAGTGCGCAAAATTTTCCCTTTTTCTTTTTTGCTTGCACGCAAACGGTGCTGATCAGGTTCTGATGTCATACAATACACACACCCACGTCTACTAGGCTACTACAGCGAGCCCCACTCATTTCATATAGTACAAATTAATTGTTCAAATGAAGGCATCCAATATGATTAACCATTGTCTTACCTTAATGCAACAAGAAAAAAATCGACGTTTCGTGCATCAATGATCTTTTCTGCTTTAAGTTTGTCTGTGAGATCACTTTCAATGTGAAGCGGACTCAGAGTTGACTGTCTCTCCTGGCGCATATTGTTGTTCTTCTTAGCCAGTTTCGGATGTGCCTCATTGGGAAAGGCCGTTCACAAGTTGCGGTGCCGACGGCAATGAAGGAAACGTTTTCCGTAATTTGGATCTCATCATGCTTTGAAAACAATGTACATAGTAGCTCTAAAGTTTCCACGGTTTGATTAACTCTGACTCAGTCTCATCATGCCTTCGGCCTCAGGTGATCCGTGTTATATATATGTGGGGCGGTGTGGCTCAGGGGTAGAGCGGGGCATCCAATGATCGAAGGGTTGGTGGTTCGAATCCCGCTCAAGCCCATGTCCATCCCACTGCCGTTGTGTCCTTGGGCAAGACACTTAACCTACTTGCCTCGTATGAGTGTGTATGCATGTGAATGAATGTTGGTGGTGGTCGGAGGGGCCGTAGGCGTTGATTATTCGCCACGCTTCCGTGAGTCTGCCTCAGGGCAGCTCTGGCTGCAATTGTAGCTTACCACCACCGGGATCACTGTGTATGAACGAATAATGGACTCTGTGAAGCGCTCTGAGTCAGAGAAGAGCGCTATATAAATCCAATCCATTATTATTATTATTACCCAGGCGGCATGTAACTTGGAATGGAGTTCCAGGTCTTGGCAGCTCTCACGGAGAGGGCTGATTTGCTAAATGTACTTGTCCTTAATGGAAATTAGCGTTAGGATTCGAATAGACGCCACCCGGTACAACAGTTCTGAACCCGAACGCGGAACTGCAAGTTTGTTGGTAAAAGACTACACGCGAACATGGAGGTGAAAAATCGGAAAAAGTGGGGGTGGGGCTAGACCATGGAGGATTTTGAAGACCAGACTGGCATCGGTTAGTTTGATGATGCGGCGTGATTGGTTACTGCCTGCAGTCTGGAATGTTAACGGCCACCACACCTACCCATTGACACCTTGGTCGGCCGAACCTTGCGTATTGTCACCACCGGGCTGCAGCAGCCCACACACGCACATCGTAGCCTAGGCTGCCTATAATAATGCGCAGACTTGGGCGTTTGGGTCGGCATTGCCTCCCCTGGCCTTATATAAGCGCCGCCTATGACTTTACCCTTGAAGAAAGGGCCTAACGGACACCTCCTTGACCCTCTGAGGTAAGTTACTTTACCCTTGAGGGGAGATAACTTCCAACTTAACAGTTTGAGTGCCAGCCATTAACATTGGAAACATGGTTAAATGCCACCACCCACTTCAATGATAGCGTTGTGAACGCATAATCTCTGTTTTACATTATGGCTATGTGTCTAATCTGCCTGTCGCTTATCAATGACTTGTTTGCAGTCAACATTGTCGAAACATATTGTTTTTTAATCGGTTCATTTTCATTTTATAGCATTTTGAAAAGCCCTCGTTTTCAAGGAAAATATATAGATTCCGTGATAAAAGGCATTTACTGGAATATTCTAGCATACACAAACGTTGTAATTTTTCGGCCTATTTATCGTTTTCAAATAAACGCTAGATTATCGATAGTATATGTGTACTTATGCACGCTATAGAGGCGGGCTGAAAAATCGATTCATTTCCTTATCAGCGATCACCGCGCGCACACACACACACGCATAGGGCAAAAGCTTATATCTCTGAAAACGGCTCTGATTATCCTAAGACTGGTAAAATAAATTCCTTACCTGAGATAAGATGTTATCCAAAAAGATTATTCCAATTCCTGATCGCCATTCCAAATATCGATCACGCTTATTGATTAGTGTTGAGTCCTGTAAATACATAATCCACGCGTTTTCCGGGCCAGTGAGCACAATCGATCCTTCAGATGCCTTGACGGAAAAGTAAAATGAGCAAACTGACCACTCCCCCTGCATCAGTGTAAAGTAATGGGGTGCAGTTACACAGGGAGAGACGATAGGGCGCGGTATCTTCCCAATTGAGCTCAGAGAGACTCTGCAGCACTAACCCGAGGCTCGATTGATGAAATATGAATTCAAATCGCAAAAAAAAGAAAACTCTATATAGTGGCACTCAAAGGTCGGCATGAACTAACTACAAAAAGCGTCCGTGGCACTCAATGTGTTAACACTAAGTAACAACTAAATAGTTACACATGCTCTAGGGTAGGTGAGAAGTAACAACTAAATAGTTACACATGCTCTAGGGTAGGGCTGCAACGATTTTGATTATAAAAATCGTAGACGAGGAATTGTTGCGTCGATTAGTCATAAAAAATATATAATATATATATATTTTTTTCAGTACCTATCTTTGTGAAAGTGGCTTCTCAGCTCTGGTCCAGCCAGCTGAAGACTTCTTAGCTTAACATAACAGACCGACAGTAAGTTTGGGGGAACTAATGGGATAACTGGGGATGTTGTTTGGTCCTGACAAGAGTCTCAAAGCAACTCTGAGGTCATGCTCAATGTCCAATCTGTTCCTCTGCTCTGTCTTCAGCTGGACCAGAGCTGAGAAGCCACTTTCACAAAGATAGGTAGTGCAAAAAAAAAAGAAGAAAAAAATTATAATTATTTTTAATATAATTGTTTTTCGATTAGTCGACTGTTACGTACCCCAGTGGGGAGACGCAACACAAGGCCACAGACAGGGTAGGTGAGGGTGCAGTGACACAAAACACAAGAAACAATTTGCAAAATAATAATATTTATTTCACAAACACAAAACTCTGCAACACAGAGCAAGGAGGACTTACCAGTGAGCACCAAATGAAATATCAAAAAGAAATAAAAGCCCACCCCCCCTTACAGGCGCGGATGCCCCAAAGTACAGGTAGTGGTGCTCACTTCTAAGGCTGGTGTCTTTAACAGTAGGTCACCTACGTTATGCAAAATGTAGACCCAGGGTATCTTCCTGTCCTCAATGTCCCTGTGTGCAAAACAAAAGATTAATAAACAAGAAAAACAATCACCATAGGCTGGGTGATACAAGAGAACAAAATGTTAACAGAAATGTGCAAATACCAAACTATAATTACTTACACACAACACTATACCACACTAATGCCAAAAAGGCCACAGCTCTACAGAACACACAAATAGCACAGACCTAAACTAAACTCCTAAACTAACTAACAGCACAAAGTGCCAGAGCCTTCACCAGCTCTATACCAAAGACACACAAAGAGCTCCCACACAGACCAAGTATAGTTACCACACCACAACCAAACGAACCAGGGAGCTCACTAACACTGAAACAAAATGGGTATATGAAGGGATGTGGAGCCTGATTGCCTGACAAGCCTCAGCTGCTGCTGCTGCTGTTGCTGGAACTGAGACACCTGAGAGTGGGGATATGTAGACGCAAGAGGGAGACAAGACAACAACAAACAAAACATGCCTATATATACAACAGATAACATGCATTACTCCCTCTATATACATACATAAGGACACCGTCCGTAACATCGACTACCAAAATAGTCATTAGTTGTAGCCCTACTCTAGGGTAGGTGAGAAGTAACAACTAAATATTTAGTTACACATGCTCTAGGGTAGGTGAGAAGTAACAACTAAATAGTTACACATGCTCTATCAGGGCTCCAGACTAACTTTTTTACATTGGTTGCACCAGCACATAATTTAGGTGCACCCAATTTCTTTTACCACGCCTCTTGCCGCTGCAATAATACATTTTAAGCGTTACCGTTACCTTTTTTGTCAGTTCCCATACACATTAGTAATTTCTTAATATGTTGTGTAAATTATTGTAAACGGGAATAAAAGGTACAGATAAATGTTTTTTCTTTATTTAAATCACAAACAAGAAATTGTCATATGACACACAGCCGGTCTTAAAGTTCAGACAAATGGCTTTCAAACTAATTGTCTCACAAAATTCCACTGGCGCTTAAACATTTTAATAAGATTGCAATAACCTCAATTGTTTAGAAGAAGGGGAAAAAAGTGCTGTGCTTGACTTGGCAGCATAGACTCCTATGAAAAAATAACATTGTATTACAGTTAGCAAAGTCCAATCCTTCACCTTTTTATGTCTATTTTAACACATTCAGCTCAGCTCCAGTAGCCTAAATCCAGGCTGTATGTCTATTACTCATTATTATTATTACTCAACATTAAAACTGAAAATTATATTGAAAAAATAAAAGGTAATAATAACAGATTCCATAGTTAGGGTCCTATATGCTTATTGAATCTATTTGAATAGCCTAATAACTTTAAATGTGTTGCTTGTCTTATTTCTGCTTAAACTGGAGTTATTATATAATAACATTGCTGTACCTTTTGCATGTGCATGCTCCACCTCGATGTGGCGAATTAGGATATTGATAGGTCTCCCGTTGCGCAATATGCGGCTGTAGACGAGCTTGCACTCCTTTGCAGAGACGTCTGTATCTCTGTCGATCATGAAGCTCATGTAGATGTTCTCCGCGATCTGATGGCACGTCTTCTTTTTAATGTGTCTGCAATCACTCCTATGAACTGGGCACAGGCAGTGTCGTTGCTGTACGCCGGGTTGACGTTTAAGTCGTTTTTTTTCATTAGGGTGATCTGCGATTTGAATTTAGTAAACGCCAGCTCTTCTTTTGCGATATTATAAGCAGTGTTGAATTTGATTTTCATTTCTTCCTCGCTTTTTCTATTTGCCGCCGTCTGGCGCTGAAATGCTTCGTGGAGAGGTTGATGTGCTGGCAACACACCTGTCATGACACAGTATGTGTTTTTTCGAGACACTATGCTTTTTTAATGTTTCTATTCTGAATGTTGATGATCTGACAGCAAACGCAGTACTGCCAGCCATATTAGGACCACACTCCTTGCAATACATGCAAACCATACTGTTTGTCGCTTTATCGTAGCGGAGCCAGGGAAATTGAACCAGCCATTCCTTCCGAAAGGTATATATTTTGGTTTCAGGTTTCACAGTGGCGCATGGCTTTTTTTGTTTATCCCGTCATTCAGTGAATAACGATCAGAGGCAGATCAGGGCTGGTCTTTGCATAATGCACGTGTTGGAACCAATCAAAGGCAGAGATTTTTTATTTTTTTTTGAGAACGCACATGGCTGGGAAAAAGACGCTACACACACACACACACACACACACACACCTGCTGGGAGGTGCACCAGTGCGACAAGGAAAAAAATCCAGTCGCACTGCGCTGATATTTGGTCGCAAAATGCGACCAAATCAGGCGCACTCTGCCCTGTCTATGGTAGGTGATGAGTAACAACTAAATAGTTACACATGCTCTAGGGCAGTGGTTCCCAAAGTCGGGGTCGCGACCCAAAGGTGGGCCGCGAGCAGCCACGGATGGGCCGCGAGACGATTTTTTTTTTTTTTTTTTTTTTTTTTTTTTTTGTCAGGCCACTGAACTTAGAAGCAGGCCAGGACAGTGTTTCTAGTTGTATTCTAAAATTCTATTCTATTGTATTCTAAAATGTGACTATATGGTTTTATATTAACTTAATAAATAAACAAAAACGAAAAATCTACTTATTTCAACGAACATTTCAAACTAAATAACAGATTATGCACATAAAACGCTGAAAACAACCGAAGCAACAATAGTATTTTAATGAGGCTATTATTATTATCATTATTATTTTGCAACAAGTTAGCCCTCTCATAAATAGCACATATAAATGAATAACTAACTTGAACTAACTTAATAGGATTGAAGTGATATTTGGCTTAAAAAATCGGTCGCCTGGCAAAAAAAAAAAAAGTCAGACGATGTGCATTGGGCCGCGGCTCTCTGACGCCTTATTTTCTGGGCCCCGGCCTGAAAAGTTTGGGAACCCCTGCTCTAGGGTAGGTGATAAGTAACAACTAAATAGTTACACATATTCTAGGGTAGGTCTAAATCATGCAGTGGTACAGAATTATACTCACTGATGGATTCACTAGAGATTTTATTTACTGATATGATATTTCAATATCTACTCGTGGGTGTCTGTATCCACAGGCAGGGAAGGAAATAATTAATACAAAGGTTGGTGTGTTGCTATACTCACCAAAAAGTGAGTAAGTAATTATAATTAGATTTGACATCTAATTATCAGTCATAATAATATCATCAGTCATCTCTAATAATATTAATCACTGTTCAATGTACTAATATACAATACGGCTCACTTTTCCCACTTCAATGACAGAGCCGCTGTTTAATAATATTGTCGCGGCGGAGCTCCGTCGCGGCAGCATTATGTAGCAGTAATCCCCCCTTTTTTTACCATCGACAAACTAGCTCGATCCTATCGTCCGTTTGTGACAAGTTCGATTCCCTTAAGTTTTTTTATTTTTTTTTTAATGTGCATTGCACTATGGTACAATTTACAGTAAGGTGTATGCGTTGCAGTGCAAATGCTTCTTACTGTTGCGCTCCAGAGACCGTTAATGTACCACACAATATACAATACGCTATAGTGCAATGCACGTTAAAAAAAAATATAAACTTAAGGGAATCAAACTTGTCACAAACGGACGATAGGATCCACAGCCAAGCAGCGTTACCAATTGAGCTAGTTTGTCGATGGTAAAAAAAGGGGGGATTACTGCTACATAATGCTGCCGCGACGGAGCTCCGCCGCGACAATATTATTAAACAGCGGCTCTGTCATTGAAGTGGGAAAAGTGAGCCGTATTGTATATTAGTACATTGAACAGTGATTAATATTATTAGAGATGACTGATGATATTATTATGACTGATGACTGCGATGTGAAAGGCGCCGCGAACTCCTTCCTAATGCTGCGGGCGGCGTTGAAGGCGGAAAGCGGCGGTGAGGTGAACCACAGCAGCCTCGTTGCCGCGTCGCGCCTTGGGGCTGCCGCGTGGCCGCGGCGGGTCACGTGCCTGTCGGGGCCAATCACGTGGCGTAGTGGGCAAGGCGCTCGCCACGAATGACGGAGACGCTGGGCTTGCCTGTTCGAGCCCAGCGCTCCACATTGCTTTCAGTTCAGCTGGTCGTTCATACTAATACACATTGGCCGTATTAGGGGGTGGGAAACTGATGGGTGGGGATCGGGGCGTTGTGGACAGCGACTCTACAGGTCGGTTGGTGCGCCTGCGCAGTAGAATCGGGAAGTGTCGGGGGCAGCGTGAGCCTCCCACGCGTTACTCCTCGCCACTGAGAGATCGAGCTGCGCAGGTGAAAAGATGCGACTGCTGTTACCTCAAGTACCGGAGGGGACTTGTGCTATGTATGACTTAGTCCACATTGCAGCCGGCTTGTGGGAGGCAAGAAACAGCGTTCGTGACAGGGGAGGGTTGAATTGGATGATACGAAATTGGGATGGGAGTAAATATAGAAAATGGGAGAAAAAGTGGAAAAAAAAAAAAAAACGCTGAAAACAACCGAAGCAACAATAGTATTTTAATGAGGCTATTATTATTATCATTATTATTTTGCAACAAGTTAGCCCTCTCATAAATAGCACATATAAATGAATAACTACCTTGAACTAACTTAATAGGATTGAAGTGATATTTGGCTTAAAAAATCGGTCGCCTGGCAAAAAAAAAAAAAGCCTGACTATCTATGTGCATTGGGCCGCGGCTCTCTGACGCCTTATCCCGGCCTGAAAAGTTTGGGAACCCCTGGACTAGATGAATCGTTTCTTCATGTTCCACAGATTCGCGGAAGTCCTATAAAATGATTGAAAGATGCATGCATACATTATTTTAAGATTCTTTAGAATATATTCAGATAAAAATTTTGTATTGCCTATATTTATTGAGAGTAACGTATAGAGTTGTTCCGATACCGATACCAGTATCGGAAAAGCCGCCGATACTGGCTAAAATGCTGGTATCGGTATCGGCGAGTACCCTCTAATGCTGCGCTCCGATACCATATGACGTAATTTATCAACAACACTGTGGTCTGTTGAGTAAGCATTATAAAACAAACGTGTGCTTAATCGATTAAAGTGTCAATGCCATTTGTCATTTTAACAGCAGATACTTTCTTAAATGTCATCGTCCCGACAGAGCGGTGTTGACGGGGAGCTCATGGGTTCGCTTGGTGGCTGGTGTTATTAGCATTGAACAGCTAACCGAAAGCTAGCTTTAACATTACCTTGGCTAAAGTTGGGGCTATTCATATAATCCAGCAATAATGGCTGCAGACCTGCAAGCAAAGTACAGCAAGTTGGCAAAGGAGTATTCCAAGTTAAATCACAATGTCACCAGTAACGTTACAGTCTTCTATGGTCTTCCCATATACCGGTAGCTCATGCTAGCTAACGGTAACGTCGTCATTGCACAATTGCACGTCGCGTACACAATTAATGACATGTTGCGGACAGCCATATCGGCGACAATGTTTAGCTTTTAGTGCCAAATGATAAGAGTCTGAGGCGGAGTCTCAAAAGAGAATGTTGAATATTTATTGTGCAAAAATCACAACAGATCCTCTGCTACTTCAACGGAGCCTTGTAGACAGACTGAGTAGGGTATATCTGCAGAGCCAGTGGGTAGCGAGTGCAGCAACGTATAATGTCCGTGTGGATCATTGGAGTAGGGTATATCTGCAGTGCTGAAGCCCCATACTCATTGATTAATGATACTAATACAAATCTATACAATCACCTGTTGTTGAATAAATACCATTACTTTCTAGTTATTACTAAAAAACAGTATATATAAAACAGTATTTGTTAAAAAAAAAAAAAAAAATTATATTTATAAAAAATGTATATAATATATATATATTTTTTTTTATTTATGTATGCACTGGTATCGGATAAGTATCGTTATCGGCCGATACCCAAAGCTTAGGTATCGGAATCGGATCGGAAAGGAAAAAATGGTATCGGAACATCTCTAGTAACGTATAATATAACCGATGGAGCATACAGACCCAAAGCTCTGATATTCAGTCAATTGTATTGTTTACACTGTTTATTTTTCATATTTTTATATTCAGATATACAATTTTCAAGTTTCTTTAAGTCACTGGTAGCTCACATCAGGCTTGGTGGTCCATATTGACCTACTTAGTACACCTGATTGAATAACCTTATTATTAATTTCCAATAAGCTGTATGAAGTATATATGAAGAATAATATGTTTTACAGAAACCTGGCTCGACTCTAGCATTAATGACTCGGAAATTGCAATCATGAATTATAACTAGTGCTGTCAATCGATTAAAATATTTAATCTGATTAATCGCATGATTGTCTATAGTTAACTCGCGATTAATCGCAAATTAAATCGCATTATTTTTTTCTTCTAAATCTACCTTAAACGGATCTTTTTCAAGTTTTAATACTCTTTATCAACATGAGAGTCAACAAATGCTTGCTTTAGGGCCCGTGTCGACCGGGGACGTTTTATGAGTTGTCAGCTCCTTTCTGTCATTAATTTCTATGCTACAGACGCGACAGGCTCGCTCCTTTTCCCAGCGCCGCGCCTCGCGTTTTAGCGCGCTCGGCGGCTGGCGTTTTTGGGCGGAACGCTCCCAGCGCTTAAAGTTGAAACTAGTTTGGAGAGGAGCGGTGCTCATCAAGGTAACGGCCCTTGCAGATGATGCAAAAATAAACGCCCTCGGCGCTCTGAAAAAAAAAACGCTATGGAAACGCTCTGAGCATGCATATTTTTGCTTTTCAAAGCGGTCCGCCTTGAAAAAAAATTCCCCGGTGGACACAAAGCCTTATGCAGCCATTTAACACAAAAGGATGACCCTCATGCATTGCAAATTTGCATCAAATTCAAAACGGAGTGATGCACAAAATAACAATAATACTTTAAAACAATGAATCAAGTGTGCATGAAATAATAGGGGAAAGAAAACCTTAGGAACTTGTTAAATTCACCCACACAAGGGCTGAGCCCCCATGTCAGAAAAATACAAAATCTGTAAAAAAAAAACATAGCCTACACTTAAATAAAATAATGTATTTGAGATTCTCTTAAAACTATTGAATAACTACCTGTTGAATAACTACAGTTCAATATCTTAAACGAATTTAATCTATTGAACAGGTCGTTATTCCTCTGACTTCTCTGTCTCTGGTCTTTCTCACTCACTCACACACACACACAGCCCCCCCCCCCCTTTTTTTATTTTTTTATTTTTTTGTACCTGTACTACCTGCTGTCAGCTGTTATCTCTCTGTGTGTCTGTATTAGCTTGGTTAGCTAGCGTTAGCTCCGTGGCTGTTAAGTTGCCGAATTAAATGAATGACTCGGTTCTAAAGCATTCGAGTAGTTTTCAATCACTGCACTTAGAAACAGTCAAGCAGACAGTCAAACAGACCAAAACCCAGGCAATTTTGAGCCCTTAAGGAATCAAATAGTCTGCTCTATGGCTGCATGCGTGGCGCTAACGTTATTGTTTTGAAATGCGCAACAGTCAGAAAAACCTGGCAGCGATAAGAGGAATCGATAGTCACGGACGCATGCGATTCCAGGAATCGGACAATTAGGAACCTGCTCCCAACGGGAACCGGTTTTCGATTCCCAATGACCTGGCCAATCAGAGCGCAAAACTGGAGCACGGAAGGACAAGCCAGTTGCCGAAAGGATACACGCGTCCCCTCCGGTACTCGAGGAGGTAGCCGTCGCATCTTTTCACCTGCACAGCGCGATCTCTCAGCGGCGGGGGTCTGCGTGGGAGGGACACGCCGCCCCTGTTGCTTCCTGATTCTACTGCGCAGGCGCACCAACCGACCTGTAGGAGTTGCTGTCCACAACGTCCGATCCCCACCCACCAGCTTCCCACTCCCTAATACTGCCAATTGTATTAGTATGAACGACCAGCCAAGCTGGTAGCAATGCCGAGAGCTGGGCTCTAACCCAGCATCTACTGCATTAGTGGCGAGTGCCTTGCCCACTGCGCCACTTAGCCGCCCTAAATAGGAACAATCTAATGTACAAACTCCAATCAGGTTTTAGAAAATCTTACTCAACCGATGCATTTATTATATTTAACAGAACAAATAAGGAAAGAGGTTGACGATGGGAAACTCTGGTATGGTGGTGCTGCTCAACCACAATCTATGGCGAGCATTCAACACAGTGAACCACAATAGGTTACTGAGCAAGCTTGAGGCCCTGGTGGCAGACAGGGCGTCATGCACGTGGTTTGAATCCTACCTGTCAGGGCGCGAATAGAGGGTAGAGGTAAATGGTGTTTTGTCGGACCCTAAAATCATGGAATGTGGTGTTCTTCAAGGAAGCATTCTAGGCCCAGCCCTGTTTTTAGTATTATGTAATCAATATGATGGATGCCTGTAACTGAATTATTCCTGTACGCTGATTATTCTGCTCTGCTAATGTCACATAAGGATCAAGCCACACTTGAGAGCTCACTGAGCAAGGAATTGGCCAATGTTAACTCCTGGCTTATTAATAACAAGCTATCTTTACACTCAGGGAAAACGGAATCAATTCTGTTTGGCTCCAAAACCGAATTATGTAAGAGCCCTGAATTCAAGGTAAAATTGTATTCTGACTGCATAGCAGAAAAATCATCGGTGAAATACCGAAAAACTACAGTTAGCAGCACAGAACAGACTGATCAGGGTCATCATAGGGTTGGGGCTCAGAGACCATATAGGTAGGAATCAACTTAAGGCGCTCCCATAGTCCAGCAGACTGTACACAGAGCAGACTCCGCGGATGTCCGCGCGGACTCTTGAGCTTTGATCTCAGCGGACAGCAGACCCACAGGTGCGACGCTCCTATTTTCTGAGGCGCGGACATCCGCGCCGCTGACTTGGTGTCACACAAAACGCTGCTCTGCGTTTTGGTTGACATCGAACTGCATTTAATGTGACGCCGCGCGAGCGATTTGTGGCGCGAGGAGAGAGATGAGCCCGTGAAGCGCTCTCTCTGTCTCTCTCTCTCTCTCTCTCTCTCTCTCTCTCTCTCTCTCTCTCTCTCTCTCTCTCTGTCTCTGTCTCTGTCTCTCTCTGTCTCCCTCTCCCTCTCTCTCTCTCCCGCTGATAAATGTTCCCTTAACAGACAGAATTGTGGGAAATGTAGTAAAACTGGTGCAAGAAATGTAGGAAATAGACCGCGGACGTCCGCTGAGATCTGCTCGACTATGAAAGCTCAAAGAGCCGCGCGGACATCCGCGGAGTCTGCTCTGTGTACAGTCTGCTGGACTATGGGAGCGCCTTTAGAGAGATCAACTGGATACCAGTGGAATCCAGGGTTACCATGGCCAGATTGACCATGGTACATAAGATCAGATATGGCGAGGTCCCCATATTCCTAAAGAGATGCTTTTCTCAGGTAAGCAGTGGTGCAGTGCTGGGCAACCGCGGTCAAACGGCGTTTGGGCTTCGAAGTGCGCGCATCCTATTATTATGCAAAGTCTAGGTGATAAGTGCCTAGACTTTGCATAATAATAGGATACCGTTTGGCCTCCGCCCATATTACGACTGCACCCCTGCAGGTAAGCGAAATGCATACTCTTTTCACCAGAGCTAGTGTAGCAGATGTGAGCCATCCTGCTTTTAACAGTAAAGTGGGAAAGGGTTCATTTACTTTACATAGGTGCCACTAGGGATGGGAATTGATAGGATTTTATCGATACGATTCCATTATCGATTCTGCTTATCGATTCGATTCTTTATCGATTCCCTTATCGATACCTGATCAATTTATACTTTAAATAAATAAATTGGAAATGCAACAGAACTACATTTAGTCATTTAGCTGACGCTTTTATCCAAAGCGACTTACAAGTTCTGTACGACAAGCCATCAGGAAGGGCATCAGCTGAGCAACAATGTTCATCAAAGTGTTGAGTGCTACAGTGTAGGTTAGTTTATTAGGACAAGTGCATGACAGTACGGTTAGTTAGGGTTAGATATTATTTTTTTTTCAGATAATGGTTGAAGAAGTGCGTCTTTAGTCGACGGCGAAAGATTGGACGTGATTCGGCTGTCCTAACTGGGGTGGGTAGTTCATTCCACCATTGTGGGGCAAGGACTGAGAATAGGCGACTTCTCTTTGATGACCCTCCCAGAGCTCGGATAGGAGTAGGTCTGAGGCGGCCAGAAGATGCAGAGCGTCGGGGTCTAAGCTGGTTAGAATAACAACATGCAACTTGACATTTCTGATTGTCATTTATTGTTGAGCCCCCATGTCAGAAAAATACAAAAACTGTAAAAAATAAAACATTAACTATAGCCTACACTTAAATAAAATAATGTATTTGAGATTCTCTTAAAATGTATTTATTTTTTTATTCTTAAACTAATTTAATCTATTGAATAACAGGTTGTTATTCCTCTGACTTCTGTCTCTCACTCACACTCTCTCTCACACACACACTCTCTCTCTCACACACACACTCTCTCACACACACACTCTCTCACACACACACTCTCTCACACACACACTCTCTCACACACACACACACACACACACACACACACACACACACACACACACACACACACACACACACACACACACACACACACACACACACACACACACACACACACACACACACACACACACACACACACATACACACACATACACACACACACAGAGAGAGAGCGCTCCCTCCCCGGGCCCCTGTCCTTTATGTATTGGCTTGTGTTGCTACACGGACACATTTGTATGTTGCACCACTGTACTTCCTGGCTTACAGTCTTGTAAACAAGCACTCACGTCTCATTATATGTGAACTAAAGAGTACAAGGTTTACACAACAGCCCCCACCTGCTGTTTTATTGTATTTGTACCTGTACTATCCGCTGTCAGCTGTTTATCTCTCTTTGTGAGCTTGATTAAATACGCATCGGCCAATTAGGAACCGGTTCCCAATGGGAACCGGTTTTCGATTCCCATCCCTAGGTGCCACACAGTGGAACGATCTCTTTGTCAAACTGATAACCAATCTGAGGTCTTCTAAGCAGATAAAAGCTGGTCTTTTAGAAAAGGTTCCCCTATAGAGGGTCATTAGTATAGAAAAGAGGGAGCACATGTTGTGTATGTACTGTATATGTCATGTTTTTGTATTGTAATGTGTTTTTACTGCTTTAAAAAAATATATATTAATAATGACAACCACTAACATTACAGTGAGAAGCCTAAGGAGAAGATGGGAGATGGACCAAGTTTGCTGGAGCCGAAGGTATTTCCTTCTCGGTTTACCTGATTGTAAGAATCTCTGTTAGTGTCCCAAGCAAGAGCAGTGGCCGGCAGATCATTGGTGGATAGATCTGTCCCTCCTCTCTTTCAGGTGATGCCCGGTGTCGTGTCCCACCCACAGAAGGTCTATTTAAGGGACCTGAGAAATAATGACATCACCAAAGGAGCTGAAATACAGGTTTGTTGTCTAAGCATAGCGCCTCTTTAAAACCAGTTCTGAACTAAAAATGGAAAAATCACATCACTGTATGGCATTTCAAACCTTTTCAACTTGTGAGACACTGAGTTTATAGTAATTTACAGCGACGACAAGCTTACAAAACAAGACCTAGTTTATCAGCAATCAACAAATACATACTCCTCCGTAGACCAGACCGTCTCATTTAACAACCCCAGTCTCCTCTGTAGACCAGACCGTCTCATTTAACAACCCCAGTCTCCTCTGTAGACCAGACCGTCTCATTTAACAACCCCAGTCTCCTCAATAGACCAGACCGTCTCATTTAACAGCCCCAGTCACCCCAGTATGTGCGCGTGCGTGCCTGTGTGTGTTTAGGCGTCTGTGGTGGAGCTGTACAGCCCCGGCAGGTTCTTCCTCCATGTCCAGAGTCCTGAGATGATGGAGGTCCTGCGATGCGTCGGCATGGAGCTGCAGAGGACCAACACCAGCTGTCCCTCAGACTACCTCCCTGACCTGGGGGAGGTCTGTGCTGTCCAGTTCTCCATGGACCAGGTGAGGCTGAGACATGCATGAATTACTTACCGGTACACTAGTTTTTACTCAGTCTAGACCTGGATGAATTGGTTAAACAGGTTTTTACTCTGTCTTCTACACCTGGATGAATTAAAAAGACTGGAGGAATGTTCTTTTTACCAGAGATATCATTTTGAGTGTCTCTTGCTCATTCTAACGCTCTGTGTGTGTGTGTGTGTGTGTGTGTGTGTGTGTGTGTGTGTGTGTGTGTGTGTGTGTAGAACTGGTACAGAGGTCTGGTCCAGTCAGTGGCGTCTGACCAGAAGACGGCTAATGTCCTCTATATTGACTTTGGAAACGAGGAAGACGTCTCTGTGGACAGGATGAGGCCACTGGCCTCCAGCATAGAGCCCATCGGTGAGTCCAGGGAAATCATTCAATCATCGTGTTTATCATGTCGGTATCATGATGATATTGTGATGTCATCTAAATGAATGACATTTCTCTAAAAATTAGATCTTCATTATTTGAGGGTGATGTTATATGGTTATGGCTTGATATCACACTTTACATTATCATGCAGTTATCTTTTTGTCAGCTCCGTTCAACAGTTATCTTTCTGTCATCTCTCTTCAACGGTTATTTTTCTGTCATCTCTCTTCAACGGTTATCTTTCTGTAATCTCTCTTCAACGGATGGTTATCTTTCTGTCAGCTCTGTTCAACAGCTATCTTTCTGTCATCTCTTCAACGGTTATCTTTCTGTCATCTCTCTTCAACGGTTATCTTTCGGTCAGCTCTGTTCAACAGTTCTCTTTCTGTCAGCTCTGTTCAACAGTTCTCTTTCTGTCAGCTCTGTTCAACAGTTCTCTTTCTGTCAGCTCTGTTCAACAGTTCTCTTTCTGTCAGCTCTGTTCAACAGTTCTCTTTCTGTCAGCTCTGTTCAACAGTTCTCTTTCTGTCAGCTCTGTTCAACAGTTCTCTTTCTGTCAGCTCTGTTCAACAGTTCTCTTTCTGTCAGCTCTGTTCAACAGTTATCTTTCGGTCAGCTCTGTTCAACAGTTATCTTTCAGTCAGCTCTTAACACTTATCTTTCTGTCAGCTCTAACGGTTATCTTTCGGTCAGCTCTGTTCAACGGTTATCTTTCTTTTTTTTTATCCACTTTTTCTCCCATTTTCTATATTTTTCTCCCATCCCAATTTCGTATCATCCAATTCAACCCTCCCCTGTCACGAACGCCGTTTCTTGCCTCCCACAAGCCGGCTGCAATGTGGACTAAGTCATGCATAGCACAAGTCCCCTCCGGTACTTGAGGTAACAGCAGTCGCATCTTTTCACCTGCGCAGCTCGATCTCTCAGTGGCGAGGAGTAACGCGTGGGAGGCTCACGCTGCCCCCGACACTTCCTGATTCTACTGCGCAGGCGCACCAACCGACCTGTAGGAGTCGCTGTCCACAACGCCCGATCCCCACCCATCAGTTTCCCACCCCCTAATACGGCCAATGTGTATTAGTATGAACGACCAGCTAAACTGAAAGCAATGTGGAGCGCTGGGCTCGAACAGGCGAGCCTAGCGTCTCCGCATTCGTGGCGAGCGCCTTGCCCACTACGCCACGTAGCCGCCCCTTCAACGGTTATCTTTCTATCCGTTTCTCTGTTCAACACAACTCTATGGGAATCTCACTCTCACACACAACGCAGTACGCACTAGGGCTGCAACTAACGATTATTTTGGTAGTCGACTAATCTGTCGATAATTTTTCCGATTAGTCGACTAATCTTTTTTTTTTTTTTTTTTTTTTTTTATATCTTTCTTCCCCTCCTTTTTCCCGATTTCTCTCCCATCCCACCCTTCCTGGTTGTTGCGTACTTTCCCCTACTGTTGGTCCGGGAGACCGGAGACTGTCGCATGCTTTCCTCCGACGCATGTGCAGCCTGGGGCAGGCCAACCTGGCCGCGCAGGTTCTCACCGGGGAGAGTGTAGCGACAGCGTGTGGGAGGCCACACTATCTCTCCTCAGATCCAACCCTCGCTGAGCAGGCGCCCCGACCGAACTGTAGGGGTCGCTGTCCACAACGCCCAGGACCCCCCCTTCAGCTTTCCCACCCTCTGATACGGCCAATTGTATCAGTGCGAGGGGCCAGCCAAGCTGATGGCAACGCCGGGAGCTGGATTCGAACAGGCGAATCCTAGTGTCTCCCGGTGTTGGTGACGAACGTAATCTCCGTGCGCCACCTGCCCCCCCCTAGTCGACTAATCTTAACGATTATTTCTGTCACACCCTCCATCTCTGCTTCCTGTGGGCGCGGCTCCTTTTCAGGGCTCCAGTGCATGTTTTACCTCGCATGCTCAAGTCTGCACACCTGTGAATGTCACCCTCCCTCTGCCATAACATGATCCCATAGCAAATTTAAATAAGGACTCATGAAACATTTGCATTTGGATCTTAAGCTACTTGCTTAATCAAATGTATTTTTAATAACAAATACAATAATCAATCATAATGAAAACAAATTAAATAATACAAATTAAATACATTATAGAATAACGTAAATGTATTTGCTGATATATTTAAATTGTTGCATAATGCACAGTGTACATAATAATAATATAGGTCTTAAATCATCCCTGTTGTAATAAATTCGTTTCATTTTAAATTTGTCCCTGTTGTAATACATTCGTAATTTTTCCATCAATAAAACAGTTACAACTTCTATATGTTTCAGATAACTTTATTTACACACATGCACACAAATGTTCTCAACGGAGAATGAAACTTACTTGCCTATATTAATAAGGGCAAAATAGTAAATGGCACTTTTGGCTGAACAAGCAAGATAGAAAAATATGGCCAGCCTATACAAATAAAAAGGCTGAATAACTTAACGTAGGCCCTAATTAAATATGAAAACAATAAATCAATGGCATAAATGTTCTCAACAGAGAATGAAAATGACTTGCATAAGGGCAGAAAATAGTACAAATGGCACTTTTGGCTGAACAAGCAAGATAGAAAAATAGGGCCAGCCTATACAAATAAAAAGGCTGAATAACTTAAACGTAGGCCCTAATTAAATATGAAAACAATAAATCAATAGCATAAATGTTCTCAACAGAGAATGAAAATTACTTGCATAAGGGCAAAATAGTACAAATGGCACTTTTGGCTGAACAAGCAAGATAGAAAAATAGGGCCCGCCTAATTATACAAATAAAAATGCTGAATATTAATAACTTACAACTTAGGCCCTAATTAAAAATGAAATCCCCTTAGCCTATAAATAGGGCGGTTTGTAGCCTAATATGAAAACAATAAATCAATGGCATAAATGTTCTCAACGGAGAATGAAAATAAGGGGAATAAACTTTTTATAAAACTTTAAATAATTTAGGCTATAAGGACAGCTTAACTTGGGCCGGCCAGTCTGATAAAAAGGATGAATATAATAAAAACCTGTAATAAGCCTACAAGCATGGCATATGGTTTTTTGTAGCCGAATATGAAATGGCAAATCAATTTAACATTTGGCACATCTTATCTCGCGGACCTCAACCTATAGGTTCTTTGCTAAAAAGACAAGCATATTTACTTTCTCTGGCTTTAGGAATATCTTATCATATCTGTCTTGCACAATACAATACAAAGGTATAAATGTTGTACCAAAGTGTAATATCACTAACAATTGAAAAGAAAACCTACTAACAAGAACGTCTTCAGGCCATAGAGTGCAGCGTAGCAGGGGTGCGGCCGTTGACCCACAGCTGGACCGAAGAGTGCCGCTTGGCTTTGAAGAGTCGTGTGGCCGGGAAGAGTCTGAAGGTCACCGTGGTGGACGGACCCAAGAGTGGCCAGACCTACACCGTGGACATCCTGCTGGCTGAGCTAGGTACTGCTGAGCCTGATGGGTGGAGCTTCTACTGCTGAGCCTGATAGGTGGAGCTTCTACTGCCGAGCCTGATAAGTAGAGCTTCTACTGCTGAGCCTGATAGGCAGAGCTTCTACTGCTGAGCCTGATAGGTAGAGCTTCTACTGCTGAGCCTGATAGGCAGAGCTTCTACTGCTGAGCCTGATAGGTAGAGCTTCTACTGCTGAGCCTGATAGGTAGAGCTTCTACTGCTGAGCCTGATAGGTAGAGCTTCTACTGCTGAGCCTGATAGGTAGAGCTTCTACTGCTGAGCCTGATGGGCAGAGCTTCTACTGCTGAGCCTGATAGGCAGAGCTTCTACTGCTGAGCCTGATAGGCAGAGCTTCTACTGCTGAGCCTGATAGGTAGAGCTTCTAATGCTGAGCCTGATGGGCAGAGCTTCTACTGCTGAGCCTGATAGGTAGAGCTTCTACTGCTGAGCCTGATGGGTAGAGCTTCTACTGCTGAGCCTGATAGGCAGAGCTTCTACTGCTGAGTCTGATAGGCAGAGCTTCTACTGCTGAGTCTGATAGGTAGAGCTTCTACTGCTGAGTCTGATAGGTGGAGCTTCTACTGCTGAGTCTGATAGGTGGCTTTCAAAGGACTACTTTTTTAAATCGGGGGATCCCACATGTGGTACCAACCTCACAGTAGGGAAACACTCTTATATACAATAAACTGAGTTATTTTGTCATCCATAGGCAGGCTATATATTGGATTAGATAATATTTAAATTACAATGTATTGTCATCATAAAGCACAAGTACAGTACAACGAAAAGAAGTTTGGCATCCAACCAGAATGCAAATGTGACGGTAAAGTGCAGTAGTAATGTAATAGCAGTAATATATAAATTAGTACTACCGATTACTAGTGCTAATCGGATGTATTGTAGTCTTAACAGGGCTCTACAGTGCGACCATATTGCTTGCATATGCCCCTAAAAATATGTGCGTGCGAACATGCAAAATCAAGTACCGGTACTCGCACGGCGTGCGAGTGGGGCCAGCGAGTGCAGAGTACAGCCTCTCATTCGTCCTTTTTTTTCCCTCCGCTGTGAGAATCGTTAAAGAAAACTACAAGTCCCACAGTTCACAGCCGCATAAACGTTCCAATCACAGTAGTTTCCTGTGGTCACGCGACTGGAAACCGAAAGTAATGATCAGCGGCTGCGTCACTGTCTGAGTCAAACAATAATACAGCCATGTCGAAGCCCATTCATTTTTATTTTGCGCGAAAGATACCGGATAATGAGAAGTCAGGCGAGGCAGCTCATGTTACAGAGGTGATGGTTAACGTTAACCAAGATACTGACGCTAGCCAGCATGCTAGCGAAGTTGGCCAAGCTAGCGAGGCTACACCCACTGTAGCACCCAATGTAGCCACTGTAGCTAGCGAAGCTACACCCACTGGAGCCGGAGGGAAGACATACAAATTTAACGTGAATTGGCTAAACATTTCCCCATGGCTAGAGTTCGAAAACAATGTCATGTTTTGTAAATATTGCAAAGTAGGATCGATGCATTGCGATGCATTGTTACACCCCTACAACTGGCCCACTGTGTATGTGTGTACAGCTAACTTGGCTAGCGTTATCAACCGCAGAGGTGGGCAATGGGTCCAGCTGTAGCGCCGGACGGCCAGAGTGCAAGCGGTGTGGCAATAGGGTCCAGCTGCAGCGCCGGACGGCCAGAGTGCAACGGTGTGACGTCGTAATTGGCAGAATCGACTGTCAATCAATGGTCTACCTGACACGCAAACTACTGTACTGGAGGTGTACAGTATTTCAATAGGCAACCCTGAAAGGATTATTTTTCTAAAAGAGCAACACTAGCTCCCCCCTCTACTGATGGCCCTGGTTGTAAAGCCAGTGTCTCCTTTTTGTTCAATATCACTGCCTTTCTTATTAGGCCTAGTTGTTGGCTACAACTTTGCCATAGTAGGCATTAATCACTTAATTAATAGTTCAAATGTCTGTCCCATTCCCTTTTTGCACACGCAGATGATACACACACACGCACACAGTGGGCCAGTGACTTTGGTGGTATGTGCTATTGCACAGATGTGTCCCGTTTGCACATGCACGCACAGTACAAATATACATTTATTTTTGAAAAAAAAAATAAACTCTGTTACTTGACATATTTTCACTGTGCTCCTAAATATTTTTGGGTGCTCCTAAATTTCTGTGTGCTCCTAAATTTTTTCATTTAGGAGCACCTGTGCCCCTAGTGAAAAAGGTTAGCGTAGAGCCCTGCTTAATATGTACAGTGATACGGTATACAATAAAGTCACTATGGTAGTAACAGTAAGTCATACTGGCCAGCAGCGTAACCAGTAAGAGTAGGTAAGGGATAGTATCACTATCTACAGATATGTAAAACAGGATTATATGCAAGTATGTACAGACAGATGTGTGTGTATATATATATGTACGGTAATGATATATATATATATATCTGGCGTCTGGTGCACACAGAGTAACCAGATTAATCAATCTCTGGAAGTCTATTGGTTTTCAGTACAGATAAGCGATCTGGGAAACTTGATCATATTATGCCTGTTGCACGCAGAGAGTTGACCTAGGGCTGGGCGATATAACGATAACGATAATTATCGTGATATATTTTAATAATCGATATTAACACTTTGGCTGCCAGGAAACGCTTAAACACGTCATTCCCGGCCATGCTCAAGTTGCCGAAGACGCTTTACAGCGTCTTTAATATCAATATTTCAAAAATCTGGGATCGGATTCATATGTCCCCTCCGCTGGCCTGAGATCCACCAGGAGGACCCACTGAGCTCTCTGGCGGTTCAGGAGCGCCATCTGGTGGCCGATCGGCGCAATCGCTTAACAGGAAGTGGCATAGAGGTTGTGCTGGACGGCCGTATTACTTCCGGGCACTCGCTATAGGTCCCGGCATTCTAGCTCGTCACAATACACAGCGATCGATTGCCAATAACTCGATAAACAACATGATTTGGACGTATATACCATTATTCAAGCTGGAGATGGACCGGGTAAATCTACATCCCATAATGATAACATTTCTACTCTACGATGATCGCCCAACGGCGCGCGGAGACTGGGGTGAGTTTTAGCGTGTAACGTTACCGTCTTCGATACTAACTGCTATTATCAACATTTGACCCACATTAGATGATTGGTATAACGCTGCCCACGGAATTATAAACGCCCCCTAGCCCATCCGGTCAACATCAGATGACGTGTAGTAACTTCTAGAAGTACGTCTAGTTGGAATTTTTTATATCGCGCTGATTGCCATAAAACTGTATTGCATCATCAATATAATGTATTTGGGGCTATAGATCACGTTCTGGAGAAAGCTGCAGAAAGAGATGAAAACATACTTATACATTAGACCATACTTTACTATGAATATGTGAATGAAAAAGTTTAACGTTGCTACACAATGAACAATACATATAGGACTTTGAATGGGCCCTAATAATGGCAATGTAGCAATAGAATTTAAAAAGTTATAGCCCTGCAAAGAAGGGGACTTTCTCTATAGACAAATAGAGCCGGCAACCTACGGTTGATAATTAATTTAACCCATGGCAGCCAAAGTGTTAAGAAGAAAATCACTTTTTTTTTGTGACCTGCAACAGGGCAGTTTTAGAACCAGAGACGGTGGACATACTTGTCTTTCTTGCCTGCAACTTAAAGTAATGGCTTTGCTTGTCCAAATGACAATACTGACCAAATTGAGATTAATTTGTCTCTTGTCCATTTATTTTGTTTGCTTTCTAATTTAAAATACAGTTTGAAACCGTCTGTACACAGTAGGCTATGTGTGCTAGCAGAGCTAGTCTCCAGTCGCGAGTCACGGTACACATGTGAGGTGGTTTGTCCACCAAAAAAGTGCCAAAAGATAGAAAAGAAACTAGCAGAGCCAGAACTGTTCGACTCCCCTGGAGCCACAGCCGGCAGAGAAGCCGGTTTACTTTCGCTTTCAAACCAGCTGCAGCCTGAGAACTGGTGTGAGGGGATGTAACACTAAAGATGGCGACAACGACAAAGAATTGCTGCAAAATAAACATACATCTGTTGTTAAAAAAATATATATATATATATATATATTTTTTTATACTTATAACAATATCGATAATATCGAATATCGAGTGATATGATATTGTTATCGATGTCGTTATCGCGATATCATTTTTGGCCATATCGCCCAGCCCTAAGTTGACCCCTGCTGAACTTCTGCTGATCATTGTCAACAGCCAATATGATTTCTGTGCATCCTTATTTCCATACCGACAAGAAAACAATTGTGTAAATAAATGTTTCGCCTGCCGTAACCCAAACAACTAGAATGACCTCTTATCATCATTCTCCCCAAGATGGAAGAGAAGTTGATGACAGCAACTCAATGTTTCCTGCCGCTCTACAACTTTTATTTGAATGACCCATTTGTAATGTCTCTCCTAATGTGTTTTCTGTGTTTGTATGCCTCTCTCTTCTTCCTACTGCCTTCCCTCCCTCCTCTAAGGCACACAGCTGAGTGCGTTCCTCGTGGACCACGGCTATGCCACCAGGGAAGCCGTCGCTAAGAAACCTACTTCGCAAGACATTGGTGAGTCACTAGTATCAAATAACACTAATAAACCTTAGATCAGATGTTCTCCAAAAAGATTATTCCAATTCCTGATCGCCATTCCAAATGTCCATCGCGTTTATTGATTGATTATTGGCTGCTGTAAATATATATTCCACGCTGCTTTCCAACTCGCGATCACTTCCCTCATCATCATCAGACGGCTTGCCAGCACAGTGGAGCCAGTAGGCTCCCCCCACAGGGTTCCAGCAGTATAATCAAATGACCTGCAGTTACACAGGGATAGACGATAGGGGGCGGTATTTTCCCATCTGAGCTAGAGGGTCTGCTGTACCAACGGGAGACTCTGTTGATGAAATATGAATTCAGATCGCTAATAAAAAAATCAAACGACAATTCACGTCGTCTGCACTCAACGGGGGGCATGATAAGACGACAATACACGTCGTCGGCACTCAAAGTGTTAAAGGAAGGAAAAGGACACTCTAAGAAAATAACTTGTTGTGATGTATAGTATAGTTAGTAACAGAAAGTATAGCATAGGGAGTGGGACATAGAAGAAAAACTGCACATTGTATAGGAATGTACATAGGATCCAGTGCTTTTAAGCGATTTATTAACATGTCTATTTACCATGTCTATTCTAGTTATCTTTTTATTATTATTACTATTGTTTTATTGCACAATCGTAGCGGGCATGGCCAACCGCATTCCACTGTATGCCCTGGTATGTATGTGATGAATAAACTCTTGAGTCGGATGATGATGGGAATCAGGGGGGGGGGGGGGGGGCTCTTCTTGCCCCTCCGGAAGTCCACCACCAGCTCCTTGGTTTTACTGGTGTTGAGTTGGAGGTGGTTGCTGTCGCTCCACCCCACAAAGCTCTCCACCAGGGCTCTATACTCCTCATCGTCATCGGTGATGTAACTCAGTGGTTCCCAAAGTCGGGGTCGCGACCCAAAGGTGGGCCGCAAGATGATTTAAAAAATGGATTTTTTTTCTCTCTCTCAGGCCACTGAACTTAGAAGCAGGCCAGACAGTGTTTCTAGTTGTATTCTAAAATTATATTCTATTGTATTCTAAAATGTGACTATATGGTTTTATATTAACTTAATAAATAAACAAAAACGAAAAATCTACTTATTTCAACGAACATTTCAAACTAAATAACAGATTATGCACATAAAACGCTGAAAACAACCGAAGTAACAATAGTATTTTAATGAGGCTATTATTATTATCATTATTATTTTGCAACAAGTTAGCCCTCTCATAAATAGCACATATAAATGAATAACTAAATTGAACTAACTTAATAGGATTGAAGTGATATTTGGCTTAAAAAATCGGTCGCCTGGGGGCGGCTAGGTGGTGTAGTGGTCTAAGGCACTCGCCACCAGTGTGGAGACGCTAGGATTCGCGTGTTCGAATCCAGCTCTCCACATTGTTTTTCAGTTTGGCTGGTCGTCCGCAGTAATACACATTGGCCGTATTACGGGGAGGGAAAAACTGAAGGGTGGGGATCGAACGTTGTGAACAAGCGACTCCTACAAGTCGGTTGGTGCGCCTGCGCAGTAGAATCAGGAAGTGTCGGGGGCAGCGTGAGCCTCCCACGCGTTACTCCTCGACACTGAGAGGTCGAGCTGCGCAGGTGAAAAGATGCGACTGCTGTTACCTCAAGTACCGGAGGGGACTTGTGCTATGTATGACTTAGTCCTCACTGCAGCCGGCTTGTGGGAGGCAAGAAACAGCGTTCGTGACAGGGGAGGGTTGAATTGGATGATACGAAATTGGGATGGGAGAAAATATAGAAAATGGGAGAAAAAGTGGATCAAAAAAAAAAAAAAAATCGGTCGCCTGGCAAAAAAAAAAAAAAAAAAAAGCCTGACTGTGCATTGGGCCGCGGCTCTCTGACGCCTTATTTTCTGGGTCCCGGCCTGAAAAGTTTGGGAACCCCTGATGTAACTTACGATGGAGGAGTCGTCAGAGAACTTCTGCAGGTGGCACCTGCTTGAGTTGTGGCAGACGTCTGAGGTATAGAGGGTGAAGAGGAAGGGTGACAGCACAGTTCCTTGGGGGGCGCCGGTGTTGCTCACCAGTACGTCCTATAGTCTGATGTACTGCAGTCTGTCAGTGAGGTAGTCCTTGATCCAGGCTAGGCTTGAGGTGTTGCAGGACCAGTCTCTCAAACGTCTTCATGATGTCGTCGTGTGACGTCAGAGCGACTGGCCTGTATTCGTTGAGGGTGCTGGGTCGTCCCTTCTTGGGCACCGGGACAATGCAGGAGGTCTTCCAGAGGTGGGGCACCCTCTCCAGCCTCAGGGAGAGATTGAAGAGATGTTGGAGCGGTGCTGCCAGCTGCTCCGCACATGCTTTGAGCACCCTAGGATTGGTGTTGTCCGGTCCTCTGGCCTTATTCAAACTAATCTTGGAGAGCTGCCTCCTGACCTGGCTGTTGGTGATGGTCAGGGTTGGGGCTGATGTCTCCATAGGTAGTGTGCTGTTGGCTGAGGTGGTGGGGTTGGTGTTCGTGGGTGGTGGTGGGCACGCTGCTGCTGGTGGGGGTGGGGTGCCGGTAGAGCTGCCGCGGTTACCGCATTACAGCGGTATTGCTGTTACATCACGCCCACCGGAGAGTTAAGCTGAATACCGCATCACCGCTGTTTTTTTTATAATAATAATAATAATAATAATAATAAAGTACCCTGCTCTGTCAAGGTTCCAAGCGGGTAGAAGTGGTACCAGAAAAGTCACGTGAAACACTGCAGACCACTGATTGGTCAGAAGAGAGACGCGTCACACGTTGGAGGGTCTGCACAAAAGCAGAAAGCCGCCATCTTTAGTGCCTCGCTTAGGATTCATTTCATTCAGGATTTGTTTGCAGCAGGAACAAGTGCAATAAACAAAAAAGGATGGATTCACTGTGTATTCTGCCTCATTTATTGATGAAACAAAACCGACATCAACCCAATTTACCACAGAGCGGAGAGTTTAGTGTCACAAAAAGATCGCTGATGTGTTAAGCTTGTTGTCAAATCAAATCAAATCAAATTTATTTATAAGGCCCGACAACACACGTTAATGTCCCCATGGGCCGTACATGTCTTCTTTAAACAAGGCAAGAAGAAAACATAACAATAAGTCAAGAACAGAACAAGAACACCATAAGGTCCAACAAATTTAAAATAAATGCAAATAAATTAAAGAATGCAAGCTAACGTCAGCAGATAGACACGAGAGGTAACGTTAAAGCTTATAGAATAGACACAATGAGAGGTAACGTTAGCTTTAGCAGAATAGACACAACGAGAGTCTGGTTAATGTTATTGATTGATTGAAACTGTGTTAAACTCTGCTGCAAGCCCTCACGGACATAGCAAGCTATGCTCACGGAGCTTTCATGCTGTACACCAGCGGCCCGCCTCCCCACACGGAGACAAACGGAGTAGTACCTGCAGTGGAAAAGGAACGAAGTACCAGGTACCTAAAGCGGGTCGAGTCGAGTAGGTACTATGCAGTGGAAAAGCGCCATTAGACTAGAGGCAGGCTATATGCTATAAAGAGTAGACTACTAAAAAAGAAAAAAATGCATTAAACGTTTATTTATTTATTTATTTTTGTGGTTACCGCGGCGGTAGGAAATATTTCGCAAATTTGTGCGGTAAGGAAAAAATCAATACCGCAGCAGCCCTAGGTGCCGATGCTGATGGGTGTGGGGGGAGAGGTGCTGGTGGTGATGGGTGGGGGAGGCTACCCTGGTCAAAGCGGTTGAAAAATTTGTTCAACTCGTATCAAATAACACTAAGAAACCTACTGTGCAAGACATCGGTGAGTCACTAGTATCAAATAACCTGAATTTCCCCAAGGGGATCAATAAAGGAATATCTTATCTTAACACTAAGAAACCTATTGTGCAAGACATCAGTGAGCCAGCATGCAGTGTCCATCTCACTGACAAATATCAAATAACATGCAGCGCTGCTCAGTCACTGATATCAAATAACAACAAGCAGGTAGGGCTGGGCGATTAATCGATTTTATCATTTAATTCGAATGAATGATTTAGGACGATTAAAAAAAAAAAACACACATTCATAGTCTCCTTTTATTTTACAAAAAGTGATGTTTGGTGAAAGTTAGATTTGCACTTTAATCCCAATAGGGAAATTCATTCTTGTTTGATGATCAAGAGGCACCTTTTATTTGTTTTAAGTGAAGTTTGGTGAAAAAGCAAATTATTGCACTATTAATCCCAATAGGGACATTCATCTTTGTTTGATCAAGAGTAACCTTTTATATATATATATATATTGTTTTTTTGTATCCACTTTTTCTCATTTTTCTCCCATCCCAATTTCGCCTCGCCAATTCTCCCTTCAATTCTTCCCTCCCCTGTCTCGAACGTTGCTAGACTATGCCTCCTACTGGTCGGCTTCAGTGAGGACCAAGCCTTGCATCACGTGTCCCCTCCGGTACACGAGGAGGCAGCTGTCCCATCTTTTCACCTGTACAGCGCAATCTCTCAGTGGCGAGGAATAACGCATGGGAGGCTCACGCTGCCCCTGTTACTTCCTGATTCTGCTGTACAGGCGCACCAACCGACCTGTAGGAGTCGCTGTCCACAACGTCCAATCACCACCCACCAGATGTCCCACCCCTAACACTGCCAATTGTGTTAGTATGAACGACTAGCCAAGCTGGTAGCAACGCCGAGAGCTGGGCTCGAACCCAGCATCTCCTGCGTTAGTGGTGAGCGCCTTGCCCACTGCGCCACTTAGCCGCCCTCTTTTATTTATATATATATATAAGTGAAGATTGGTGAAAGTTAGGTTTGCACTTCAATCCCAATAGGGAAATTTATCTTGGTTTGATAATTTTTTCGGATGTGGTGTGAAAAAATGGGAGATTTTATTTTTAGGCCATATCGCCCAGCCCTACAAGCAGGCAGCACTGCTCAGTCACTAATATCAAATAACAACAAGCAGGCAGCACTGCTCAGTCACTAATATCAAATAACAACAAGCAGGCAGCACTGCTCAGTCACTAATATCAAATAACAACAAGCAGGCCAGTCGGTTGATGTTGAGGGGTCAATTATTCCAGTGTGTAACGGCTGTGTAAATGACTGTCATGTGTCCCCTGAATGTGAAGACTTGAAGTATGAAAGACCAGCCAATTGTTTTAACCCGCTCCTCTCCTCAGACTCCTTGGTGAGCGCCTCCCTGGATAACTTCAAGCGTCAGTCCTCCACAGGGAAGGACGAGAACACTGAGGCTCTGCCGCCTGCGCCCCTGACCCCTGACCCCTTGACCCAGAGCCTGGGGGACTCCTTCACCGCATTGGTCACCTACCTCCAGTCGCCAGACAACATCATTTGTCAGAAGGTGGAGAACGCCAGTGAGTAAGATGAGATGAGAAATTCAGGCATCATAGCAGCACGGGGGAGGTACAGGTATGGGCAGGGTAATTGTAGAAATAAATAAATATAGGCAATAAAATTTTATCTGAATATAAAAATAAACAGCGTAAACAGTATAATTAAGCCCGACGGGCCTGGTACAAGGCCGCGATTCATATCACGCCATAAATCGATCAATACAGAACGTATTAACCTCGTAAGCCTGACGGGACCGGCACCGGTCCCAAAATGACATGACGTCATAAATCAAGTTCTCCAGACTGTCTGACAAAATTATCATTTTTTTTTTGTCAAACGTATTCAAGTATAAACATCATAACCATGTCACAACAGCAGTTATAATGTATATTATCATCAATAAGTTAGTTTACCAATAGGTTAAAGCAGGGGTCCCGAAACTTTCCTGTGAGGGCCACATAACTTTTCCCTTTTCTGGTGGGGGCCGGAGTCAGTTTGTAACAGAAAAAGTGTGACGATCGTGAAAAATTACAACGTGATAAGTGAATTACACAAAAACGCTATTATCGTGTCTTTTTTCTGGAATTACTCAGAAGCACCCAAACTACATTAACACTTTGATCGCCATGGTTAAATTCATAATTTACTATCCCTCGCCATCTCTATTTGTCTATGGAGAAGTTCCCCTTCTTTGCAGGGCTATAACTTTTTAAATTGTATTGCTAAATTGACATTATTATGGCCCATTCAATGTCCTATATCTATTGTTCAGGGTGTAGCAACGTTATACTTTTTCATTCACATATTCATACTAAAATACGGTCTAAAGTATAAGTATGTTTTTATCGTTTTCTGCAGCTTTCTCCAGAACTTGATTTATAGCCCCAAATGCATTATATTGATGATGAAATACAGTTTGATAGCGATCGGTGCCAGATAAAAAATTTCAACTGGAGGTGGTTCTAGAAGTTACTACTTATCATCTGATGTTGACCGGATGGGCGGGGGGTCGTTTATAATTCCGTGGGCACCGTTAGATGATTCATCTAGTGTGGGTGATATGATCATCAGAGCAGTTTATATCGAACACTGTAATAATAAACGCTGAAACTTACCCCAGTCTCCTCGGGCCGTTGGGCGATCAGCTTGGAGTAGACAGTTTTCTATTATGGGATGTTGATCTAGATGAACCATTTCCAGGTTGTATAATACTATATACGTCCAAATAACGTTTATTGAGTTAGGGCGAGCGATTGATTATCCAGTGTGTCGAGATGGAGTCCTGCTAACGATCGCGAGTGCCCGGACGAAATATGGGTGAGCACTTCCTGTTTGGCGCGTCACTTCCTGTTGGGCGATCTGCCGATCGGCCACCAGATGGCGCTCTTGAACCGTTAGAGAGTTGAGTGGAGCTCAGCAGTATATCTCAGGTCCCCGGAGGAGAAATATGATTTCGATCACAGATTTTTGAAATATTGATATCAAAGACGTGTTACGGCGTCTTCGGCAGAATGAGCATGGCGGGCAATGACGAGTTTCGGCGTTTCCGGCGATTAAAGTGTTAATATTCAAAACGGAAATGTACGGATGAAATAATTATCTGTTTCTTGCATGTTGACTGGAAGCAACTCACTGACAACCGACGGCGTTATTAGACCCATAGCTATAATATAAAATATAGGTTTAGCTCTACAAACTACAACTACGTTTACATGGGGTTAATGGACGACACGGCCAGATGCACTTCCCGGAAGGGGCGTGGCACTCAATGTGTTGATGAAATAAATAACACTATTTATGAAATAAATATACAGTACCTACAGACCACCTAGCTCTAGCTCTGTACTATTTAAAAACACAGTGCAGGACACAGTCAAAGGTTATCGCACCTCAGAGATGGCAGTGGACATGTATGACAGGACAAAGGCCATATGTAATGGCCTTGGGATTGAGGAACATACTACCAGCCAAAGGAGGAAGCAGAAAAGGATGGACGAGTATGTAGTTGAGTCATCTTGTGGCACAAGCTCAGACCTCAGCTCAGGAGATCAGCTGAGACAGACTGTTCTATCCAGTCCTCGACAGAATGCTGCAAGAGCTTGAGAGCAGGTTCTCATGAGTTGGAGAACAACTTATGAGAGGCATACAGGCATGTTATCCAGCCTCAGACCAGTTTCTCTCAGTGGAATTGCTGCAACCCCTCGCCACACATTACAATATCCAACTACTGCCAGAGGAGATCACAGTTGCAAAGTGTTTCCTGGCCAGGACAGGCAGAGATGCAGTCCCTACTATCCAAAGTGTCTTTTCCCTCCTGGATGATAATAATAATAATAATAATAATAATAATAATGCATTTTATTTAACACTTTGACTGCCGGAAAACGCTTAAAAGCGCCATTCCCGGCCATGCTCAAGTTGCCGGAGGACGCTTTACAGCGTCTTTATATCAATATTTCAAAAATCTGCGATCGGATTCATATTTCCCCTCCGCTGGCCTGAGATCCACCAGGAGGACCCACTGAGCTCTCTGGCGGTTCAGGAGCTCCATCTGGTGGCCGATCGGCACAATCGCCAAACAGGAAGTGCTATGGAGGTTGTGCTGGTCGGCCGTATTACTTCCGGGCACTCTGTTTGGCTACCGGGACTCGATCTCGACACAATACATAGCGATCGATTGCCAATAACTCGATAAACAACATGATTTGGACATATATACTATTATACAAGCTGGAAATGGACCCGATATTTCTACATACCATAATAGGTAAATTACTGTTCCACGCTCATCGCCCAACGGCGCGAGGAGGATACGGTAAGATTCAGCGTTATTTTTGATCGTATTCCATATAAACTGTTATGATGAACATATCACCCACACTAGATGAATGATATAACGCTGCCCACAGAATTATAAACGATCCCCCGCCCATCCGGTCATCATCAGATCATACGTAGATCATTCTAGAAGTACGTCCAATTGAAATTTTTTATATCGCCCCGATTGCCATCAAACTGTATTTCATCATCAATATAATGCATTTGGGGCTATATATCACGTTCTGGAGAAAGCTGCAGAAAGAGATGAAAACATACTTATACATTAGACCATACTTTACTATGAATATGTGAATGAAAAAGTTTAACGTTGCTACACAATGAACAATACATATAGGACTTTGAATGGGCCCTAATAATGGCAATGTAGCAATAGAATTTAAAAAGTTATAGCCCTGCAAAGAAGGGGAATTTCTCCATAGACAAATAGCGCTGGCAATCCACAGTCATTTTCCGGATTTCTGGCCGGCACCCATAGTGTTAAGGCGCCTTTCAGGACACAAAAAAAAAAGTCCACAAATCGGTGAATGAAAAGATTATAGGATCAAATGAAAACTACTACTTACTAAAAATAAATGTTTAAAAGTACTAAAAACCAACAAAAAATATCAAACACTAACAAACATTCAGCACAGACAATGGGGATGCTGCCATCTTAAAAAAAATGCGGGCCGTAGTTTGGGCACCACTGTGTTAAAGTGTTATTAGATAGATTTTTAGTTTTTCTGTTTAGGTCGCCATTTAGATGACAATGAGCATTGGAATTTTTCAGAAATACACTTCCCAGAGGCCTCTAGGTCAAAAAAAGCAAATGGGTTCTGTATGAATTATTACTCGGGATAATACCGGTATACCACAAAGCGTAACGTTATTGGCATATTGGAGCGCAGTTAGTTTGTCTCCCCTATTTTGAGCATTTAGCAACAATCAGATACCCATCCCTAACGCCTGGTGATGCTAAATCCAAATTGAACTTGGGCATTTGAAAGATAAGATTTGGCACAATCCATAAATGTGCGAATTGGCTATAATAAGGTAATTTATAAGCCTGCTATTCTATATTCTATAATAATATTTCAAATTGCATTGGTCCGGATGGGAGAATTCAGTACTGCATCTACAAAACCTTCTGTTTACTCATCTTCCCTTGATTCATTTCCTTAGATATTTTGTACACGTGATCTCAAGAAATTACTGAAAGAGATCAGTGGCAGTTTTTCATGTCTGGTCATTTTTAGCATGGTGTTATTCACTGTCACAGATGCAAAGAAAAATCATAATTCATATTCTCCTTTGTTTCATCACAATTTAAGCAAGCCTAGTAATAGACACAATATTTCTGACACTGAATACATTCCCTGAGGTCCATAGATGTACCTAGATACCAAGAATATGCAAATGGATCTTGTAGAAGTGGAGCAATATTCCATTTACCTAGTTATATATTTTAGGCGGATTTTCACCACGGGTGGAACAGGTTAAGTTAATTTAGTTTATAAAGGACAGTGTGTAATGACAATCGTTTGCATTAAACAAATGGATGGGTGCACTAGATTTAGCTAGAAGCTATCATTTCCATCTATAGTCTTATGTACTGTAACATTACATACCGTAGCTAACTATCAGTGCCGGCCTTGTTTACCTTTTTACCCCGTTGCATGCCATCATCCACTTCAATGTTAGCATTAAAAACGCATAATCTATGTTTTAAATTGTGTCTAATCTGCCCGTCGCTTATCAATGACTTGTTTGCAGTCAACATTGTCGAAACTGATTGTTTTTTAATCGGTTCATATCCTTTTTATAGCATTTCGAAAAGCTATCGTTCTCTCGAAATTTTTTTGAAAATTTAAAGATCCCCCCATAAACGGTATTTATTGGAATATTCTCGAATACACTAGACACTTGTCATTTGTCGGCCTTTTTATGAATCGTTTTCAAATAAACGCTAGATTATCGATAGTATATGTGTACTTATGCACGCTATAGAGGCGGGCTGAAACATCTATTATCCATTTCCTCAAGATCACACACACATACACACACGGCACATGCTGATATCTCAGTGAATACAGGTCTGATTTAGGCTTGGGCGGTATCATTATTTTCAAACCGGCAAACCTTTATGTTATAATACCCCGGTGCACGGTATTTGACGGTATGACTTTCATTTTCATCAGCGGGGGGGGGGGTGTTACGTGTTACCAAGTAAACAAATCATCGTCAGCTCTCAGAATGATAGTCCCGTCCCGCACCGGTAGAAGCCCGCACCGTTTTAGCGTTAGCATCTAGCCTATAGCCATGGCAGACTATTTGATTCCTTAAGGGCTAGAAATTGCCTGGGTTTTGGTCATATGCTCCCGAAATGCTCCCGTTGTTTGGCTACTTCTATGTGCAGTAAAAACTACTCGAATGCTTTATAACCTAGCCATTGATTTAGTTCAGGGTAATCCAAGATTAGCCGCAGAGCTAACGCTACTAACGTGAGCTAACGCTATTTATTCAAGCTCAGTAGCTCACAGAGAGAGATAAACAGCTGACAGCGGATAGTACAGGACGGTACAAATACAATAAAAAGGCGGGTGGGGGCTGTTGTGTAAACCTTGTACTCTTTAGTTCACATATAATAAGAGACTGATTGCTCCACAAGGACCACAACAACACTGCTCTCGTCACAACGCTTTACGGTATTTTCACAGCACTGTCGCAACATTACACCGTTGTGACCCACTCGCTCCACTAGAGCGGTCTCGCCCTCTGCTGGCGAGTGTGTGCACTACACTCAGTGTGTGCACTACACTCAAAACTCCGTTTCACTGTTATAGAAACTGAAGCGCATCTGTGATTTTGACGGTGACGGACGGTATTGAAAATCAATACCGTAGGTATTTCTAAATACCCTGGTATACCTTAATACCGTCATACCGCCCAAGCCTAGTCTGATTATCCTAAAACTGGTAACATAGACTCCTTACCTTAGATCAGATGTTCTCCATAAAGATTATTCCAATTCCTGATCGCCATTCCAAATATCGATCGCGTTTATTGATTGATTATTGGCTGCTGTAAATATATATTCCAGGCTGCTTTCCAACTCGCGATCAGATCCCTCATCAGACGGCTCGCCAGCACAATGGAGCCAGTTGGCTCCACCTCTACAGATCCCCACAGGGATCTCCCAGTATAATCGACTGACCTGCAGTTACACAGGGATAGACGATAGGGGGTGTTTTTTTTTAGCCCTAGTTGCACTTTTGGTGCACTTTTTTGTGTTTATTTCATGTTTCCAACAGTGCATGAAAGATTGTGTATTACTGCAAAAAAAGAAATTTTAAATAAATCATAGTCGTTAAAAAATTTGGGTCGCGACTTAATGACTAAGGAAAATGTTGGGTCCCGAGGCTAGACCAGTTGAGAACCACTGATCTAGAGCATTTGATGCTCCTCAAGTCGATCGGGACAACCGCTCCCCTTGCCCGACATGGAAAAATCAGACCGGTCACTTTAGATCGACGCACAGCCCAAGACACAATGTTACAAAGGGTGCTCGATACTGCCGCCTGGTAGGATGCGGCTGGTATTGCACTTTTGCAATCTCAGACTCATTCCCTATGATAACACCAGGCTCCCTGGCTGGATAATGAATGGAAATATCGAATAAAAGAAATAATGATGAAAACCCAGACTTTTCTCTGGTTTGGCGCTCAAGCGTCGGCAAGTTAACCCGACTTTATTCGGGTATGGCGTCCATTGAGTTAAAAATACTATTGTTGGGGAGCTCCAGTAGCTCACCGCGCACCTCGGACGCTATTTCGGCGTCGGGGACAACTGTGCGCGTCACGGATCTGGGGTACACGAGTTCGACTCCCGGACTCGCTGTATTTTCTCAGTGTCTTTCCCCCGATCTATACCCCATTCAACCTGTTTCTGTCGGTCATGCCTGACCAGAAAAAGCGATAAACGCTAAAAGAACCAGCTGATTGGCCAAAGTTTAAAAAAAAAAAAAAAAAAAACTATTGTTGCTAGAGCTGCCGCGGTATTGCTGTTTTCCTTACCGCACAAATTTGCAAAATATTTCCTACCGCGCGGTTATTACCGCACGCACAAAAAAAAAAAAAAAAAAAGTTTGAATGCATTTTCTTTTAGTAGTAGTCTACTCTTTATAGCATATAGCCTGCCTCTAGTCTAAATGTCTATCTTTAGAGGATGACTTTGCAGCATGAATATTGTTTGGGATTCGGCAAGCACGCATTAGTTATTGAAAGTGAAACTCTGGTCGTGCGCAGTTCACTCGGTGTCGCGGGCAGGGCTGGTTACCCCCCCGACCCTTTCTTATTATTATTACTATAAAGTTACTACTTTATAATAAAGGCATTCGTTTTGTGGCATTAACATTATATAGTTATACGTTCAATAACATCAGCGTATTTACCGGACGATAGCAAGGCAAGCAATACTCTATTCATATCTCAGTTCCTTTCTTTGCTCAGAGCGTGCTGAGTTGTCCCATTCTGCGGTCTGTTAATAAAGTTTTCAATCAGACAAGTGTATAGAACGAAGGGCTTTTATTATAACATTCGTTGCAGACAGTAAAATCATTATGTCTCGTTTAGTACTCCTGAAGAGCGATGGTAGTCCACTCCGGCGGAGAGTTAAAGCTAACGTTATTAGCAGTGTTGTGATGAGCTGACATTCAGGACGTAAAAAACGTGTGACGCGTCTCTCTTCTGACCAATCAGTGGTCTGCAATGTTTCACGTGACTTTTCTGGTACCCAATAGGGTCGCTTGGAACCTCGATAGAGAAGTAGGGTATATCTGCAGAGCCGCAAGCCCAACGAGAGGAGGGTAATTTATTATTATTATTATAAAAAACAGCGGTGACGCGGTATTCAGCCTACTCTGCGGTGGCCGTGATGTAACAGCGATACCGCGGTAATGCGGTAATCGCGGCAGCTCTAATTGTTGCTACGTTTTTCAGCATTTCATGCATGTAACATTCAGACGGCCCGCTCTTGTTTGACGGCTTCCCGCTGTTGGCTTCGTTAATACAGTTCAGTTGTATGCTTTTTATACGCGTAATCTGTTATTTAGTTAGGCCTATTGGACATGAGTAGATTTTTAGTTTTTGTTTATTTATTAAGTTAATATAAACAATTTTTAGAATTAGTTAAATACATGTTTAGATTTTAAGTGACAAGTGACTTTTCTTTTTTGTTGCCACATGCAGTTCGCCCATGTGTTTTAATATGTCTAGGCCTCTACATTTCTATGTTTCATATGCCATGCAATGTTTCGAGAATGCAATATGTCTGCTGCAGAAATAAACCTTTTGATTGAGGAAACTAATACATTTGTTATTCTTTGGTAAATTGGGTATTTTTTGTTACAATTAATCGATTGATTGACCGTTAACGTTATCAAGGATCGAGTAAGGAACGTGCTTACAATTTGCAACCCTAGTCTAAAGGATTCCTTTCTGATTCCCAGGCAAATTATACATTATAACCGTCTGTTAACACACCACACCACAACATGCCGACAAAAGTTTGAAGCATCCACAATAGAACACAGTGGTCCTTGCACATTTCCTATGCATCTGGTCAACATGATGTCTTGGAGCCCCGGTGTGATTTTAAGGTAGTGCTGTTTTGCAGGTGTGATCCAAGAGCTGCAGATGAGACTGAGAGAACTCTGCTCCCAGCCCCCAGACGTCCACTGCTTCAGACCCGCCCCTGGCACCGTCTGCTGCTCCCAGTTCTCAGGTACAGTTCAGACCCTACCTCCTCTGCTGCTCCCAGTTCTCAGGTACAGTTCAGACCCTACCTCCTCTGCTGCTCCCAGTTCTCAGGTACAGTTCAGACCCTACCTCCTCTGCTGCTCCCAGTTCTCAGGTACAGTTCAGACCCTACCTCCTCTGCTGCTCCCAGTTCTCAGGTACAGTTCAGACCCTACCTCCTCTGCTGCTCCCAGTTCTCAGGTACAGTTCAGACCCTCCCCCGCCTGCTGCTCCCAGTTCTCAGGTACAGTTCAGACCCTACCTCCTCTGCTGCTCCCAGTTCTCGGGTACAGTTCAGACCCTACCTCCTCTGCTGCTCCCAGTTCTCAGGTACAGTTCAGACCCTACCTCCTCTGCTGCTCCCAGTTCTCAGGTACAGTTCAGACCCTACCTCCTCTGCTGCTCCCAGTTCTCAGGTACAGTTCAGACCCTACCTCCTCTTCTGCTCCCAGTTCTCAGGTACAGTTCAGACCCTACCTCCTCTGCTGCTCCCAGTTCTCAGGTACAGTTCAGACCCTACCTCCTCTGCTGCTCCCAGTTCTCAGGTACAGTTCAGACCCTCCCCCGCCTGCTGCTCCCAGTTCTCAGGTACAGTTCAGACCCTACCTCCTCTGCTGCTCCCAGTTCTCGGGTACAGTTCAGACCCTACCTCCTCTGCTGCTCCCAGTTCTCAGGTACAGTTCAGACCCTACCTCCTCTGCTGCTCCCAGTTCTCAGGTACAGTTCAGACCCTACCTCCTCTGCTGCTCCCAGTTCTCAGGTACAGTTCAGACCCTACCTCCTCTTCTGCTCCCAGTTCTCAGGTACAGTTCAGACCCTACCTCCTCTGCTGCTCCCAGTTCTCAGGTACAGTTCAGACCCTACCTCCTCTGCTGCTCCCAGTTCTCAGGTACAGTTCAGACCCTCCCCCGCCTGCTGCTCCCAGTTCTCAGGTACAGTTCAGACCCTACCTCCTCTGCTGCTCCCAGTTCTCGGGTACAGTTCAGACCCTACCTCCTCTGCTGCTCCCAGTTCTCAGGTACAGTTCAGACCCTACCTCCTCTGCTGCTCCCAGTTCTCAGGTACAGTTCAGACCCTACCTCCTCTGCTGCTCCCAGTTCTCAGGTACAGTTCAGACCCTACCTCCTCTTCTGCTCCCAGTTCTCAGGTACAGTTCAGACCCTCCCCCGCCTGCTGCTCCCAGTTCTCAATGGGCTATGCGCTGTTCTGTGTCTTATGACTGGCCAGGAGTACTTCTGTTGTGTGTTAACATTACATTGTTAAATGCCACTCTTACAATCCATTAAGGTTTGTTATTCCCAGGGTAAGGAGGGTCCTAAAGTTTGTGATTTAATTTCATGAATGGATAGTTATGTTATGTGGCTGGATAATTTGGAAGAGAGAACGCCAAATTGGTAAGTAGGTAAGACTCGAGACGACGGAGCCCCGCTAAGATACGCTACACCATAGATATATATAATAAACATATGCGCTACACTGCCTTCTAAAAAGACTGCCCCAGGTCGCTGAGAGACAACCAATGGCTTGCATGCCATTCTGAAGAGGGTGTGTTCACACCGAAACGTCATGATATGATTTTAGGCTGCCAATAAATTTGGAAAAACCTGGAGTGCGTGCCTGGACATTGTTTCCCTATTTTTATATTATACATGATAATGTTACCCAGTGATTTAGTGTAGAGGGAGAAGAGAAGGGGTCCTAGGACCTTGAACTTGACCTTGACCTTATTATTGCCAAATCGTACATCTATGGATAGGGGAAATGCTCCTCTTTCCAATGGCAGTGTTACATCTGGATTTAGTCATTTCCTCTCGGTTTTACGATAAGAGATATATATATATATAATTAAAGCCCTATTTGTTGCCTGTCGATTGCCCTTTCAGGTGACAAAATCCGTTCAGCGGTTCTCGAGTTACATGCCGATATGTGAGGCGTGTTCCAAAGTACACATTACCACTCCCGGGGCTCTAGCTCCGTCAATCATTTGGCAATCTCTAAAATGTTTGTACAGGGTTGTAGCCAATGAGTGTGGCTTTCCAATGATACCCCACATGGGAATCTAATACGGTCTGTATTGATCGATTTATGATTAAAAAAAAAGCATCAATCTCTCACCTTGTTAAAAAACTAAAACCTCACTAAAATTTTTGTTTTTTGCTAGACGTTCACAGAAAGGTAGAAACAAACTGTTTTCTGTTTTATGGCAATAACGTTCAGGTTTGTGGGAGATGATCCCGAAAAATAAGAGAAATAAAAAAGTAAATGATTGACAGGGGCTGGCCTGAGCTAGGAAGTGTAGTTTTTTTATTTTTATTTGAAAGCCCATCGAAAGTCCTGGGTTTCCTCTCTTCATAGGACTACAAACAAAATGGCGGTGTAATTTCCTAGCGTCAATTATACCGGGCTATAATGAACAGCAAGGGACACACGACTGATTATATAAGGGAGAAATGGGAGAGAGAACTAGAGATAGGAATAACAGGGAAGGAATGGGGGAACATATGCGAGGTACAACATTCAACAACAGGATCGAGAATATGGAAAGAATTTGGATGGAAAAACATAATCAGATTCTTTATAACCCCTGAGCTGAAGGGAAAATATGCACCAACACAAAGAGCATGCTGGAGGATGTGTGGGAAGGAGGGGGCAAATCACACGCACATATTCTGGGGATGTCAGAAGCTGAAGGGGTATTGGGAGGAGATAGGGGAAGCAATGATCAGAATATTAGGATACGGGCTACCACAAACAGGACTGGTGCTTTACTTAGGGGACCTGACACACGAGGGAATACAAGGGGGGGACAAATATTTAATAAAGATAATGTTGATAGCGGCCAGAAAAGCAATAACGAGACTGTGGTACAAGGAAGACCCACCGACAATAGCACAATGGGTAGGGATAGTGGAAGAAATACAGGATATGGAGAGGATAACACACATGCTGAGGTTACAGGAAGAGAAATTTGGGGAAAGATGGGGAAAGTGGGAGGATTATAAAGGGAACGAGAACGACATCACAGAAGAAGAACCAAATGCAACACAAGAGGGCCAAGGGTAAAGGAGGAAAGATGTTCAAGGAGGGTCTCTGAACCCATGTCACACACCTGTGCTTTAGTTAGTATTTTCTATTTTTTTGGGATATTACAATTGCTGAATGTTTTTTATACTTTATTATTTATGTCTGTTTAACGGTGTGATATTAATATTCAGGGATGATGTGGTTTGTGTATGGGTGAATCAAAAGGCAAAGTGAAAGTTAATAAACAAGAGAAAAAAAAAGAAAGGACGAAGGATAAGGGAAGAAAGAAGCTCAAGGAGGGTCTCTGGACCCAGATCACACATACAAGCCTTAGTCAGTATTTATCATCTTTGAGTAGGAATTACTTGTTTATGCCTGTTTAAGGGAGATACACAATCAGCCTTTGTATCAAGTACCTAGAAAACAACTGTAGGGGAACCAGACAACTAACCATGATACCCATGTAAATATTTATGTGCACTGTTTTTTCCTTTTGTTTTTATTGTGATGTTAGTTTTTTCTTTTTATTGTAAGTGCTGTCTGTCTAAAACTGTTAATAAAAATTTAAGTTTAAAAAAAAAAACCATTGGTAAACAAACGTATTGCTGAAGATATACATGTTGACTGCTGTTTTGACAGTGGTTAGGGTCTTTACTCTTGGCTACATTTGAAAGGGGGAAAAATGCAACATTAATTCATACATTCACACATGTATTTATGGCGTCATGTCATTTGCGGTCCAGTACCGGGCCGCTCTGGCTTAAGAGGTTAAATGATCCTACTTTTTCTGCTGTTGGCATACAGAGTGCACCACAGAGTTATCCCTAATGTGCAGCACAGATTTGACAATATTTGAATGAAAGCTTGAGTTATCGCATTCACAAGTAGGTTATGAATGTTTGGTCTGACGGTGGCGTTAGAGAAAAGGTCATTAGGTCAACAAAATGAATAGGCTTATTCCTCTAGGCGTCATGAATGTGCACAGCAAATTAGAAAAGGTTTGTATGCATATTGTTGATATTTACATGTTGGAGGCCAGTCCTGATCTGTGTTCCCTCCTCAGAGGACAACCAGGGGTACAGGGCCACGATGCTGCTGGTCTGTGTTCCCTCCTCAGAGGACAACCAGGGGTACAGGGCCAAGGTGCTTTCTGATCTGTGTTCCCTCCTCTCTTCAGAGGACAACCAGTGGTACAGGGCCAAGGTGCGGGCCTACTCATCAGAGGAGCGCGTGTGCGTTGGCTACATTGACTTTGGTAACTCAGAGGAAGTGGATCTGAATCGCCTGCGCCCCCTCAGTGCCCCCCTGCTAGCCCTCCCAATGCAGGCCATCCCCTGTGCCCTGGCAGGTAACAACTTTCCACTTACTTACCACTCAACGAGCAGTTACTTACCACTCAACAAGCAGTTACTTACCAGCAACGTTCCTTGTGTGTTTACCTCTCTCTCAGGGGTGCAGCCACTGGAGGAGGCGTGGTCAGAAGAGAGTGTGGCGACGCTGAGAAGCCTGGTGTCAAACCGCCTCCTGCAGGTGGAGATCCTGGGGCAGCGCCAGGGCACGGCTCTGGTGGCCTTGAGCGACATGGTCAGTGACCCTCAGGCCAACGTGGCTGAACTGCTGCTGCTCTCCGGCTACGCTGCTCCCTCAGTCAGCCACCAGGACGCAGAGCAGACAGTCGGCCTCCAGGAGGCAGAGCGGACAGTCAGCCACCAGGAGGCAGAGCGGACAGCCCCCTCAGTCAGCCACCAGGAGGCCGAGCTGACAGCCCCCTCAGTCAGCCACCAGGAGGCAGAGCGGACAGCCCCCTCAGTCAGCCACCAGGAGGCAGAGCGGACAGTCAGCCACCAGGAGGCAGAGCAGACAGCTCCTTCAGTCAGCCACCAGGAGGCAGAGCAGACGGCTCCCTCAGTCAGCCACCAGGAGGCAGAGCGGACAGTCAGCCACCAGGAGGCAAAGCGGACAGCCTTTGTACGACCCCAGGGTAACTAGACTTAATGCTCCTCTCGGGAAGTATTTACATTTACATTACATTTATTCAACACAACCCCAGGGTAACTAGACCTACCCCCAGGGTAACTAGACGTAATGCTCTTCTTAGGAACTATTTCAATATGTATAAAATATGTGAAGGACATGAGTTTAGAAGCTTGATGTTTTTTACTTTTTCTTTTCCATCAAAACTAGTAATTGTGTCGCTGGTCATTTTAGATTACAGCAAACTACCTAGAAATGAAATGTTTAATAGACACCACAGTGCAATTAGGGCTTACATGGATGACATGACATTAGTGACCAGGACAGTGCCTTGTACAAAAAGATTACTGGAGAAGTTAAATAATCGATATAGTCATAATAATAATCAATAATAACAACTTGTGGGCTAGGAGGAAGATTAAGCCTAGTAAATCTAGAAGCATTTCATTGACCAGAGGGAAGGTACTGGTAGTAGAATGAGATGTCGGAAGAAGCATTGAAAGGCAGTCAGTTGATTTGGTTGAGGAGAAATAATGTCAGCTGGGGGTCAAAGTAAACAAAGAGTATTCCTTTTCTTTTCTTGTCTATTGTTTGTTTCATGTGTGATATTGGTATTAGGAATTGTTCTATTGTTGACATAGGATAACATAGGGAGGTTTAGCGCGTGGATATCATGGAAAAGTGGAAGCCAGCATGGAGGGGGGGTTCTGGGATGCTGGAACTAAACGTTGAGCCTTCCCGAGGTGTTGTGGGTGTAACGGGGAAGCCCGTGGGTATGTCCACAGTCACGGAAACAGGTGTGTTGACGAGTGACTGTGGCAGTGCGGGCTGGTAAATTAAACTCACTTCCCCATAACAGGCTTAACAGACGCATAGGTACGGTAGTTAGGAGTGAATTCACTTCTTAGTGCAGCGGCCTGTGTTGTCGCCCGCGGACGTGTGAGCCCCCTGTTCGACTCCCCCTCGGGACATTCTCATTTAACATCAAACACAACACAGACCCAGTATGATCCGTCACAGTGGTGCCCAGTGACCCGGATGTCCTGAGGGGCGTGAGTTTAGTGAGGTGAGTGTAACGGGGAAGCCCGTGGGTATGTCCACAGTCACAGAAAACAGGTGTGTTGACGAGTGACTGTGGCAGTGCGGGCTGGTAAATTAAACTCACTTCCCCATAACAGGGTTAACAGACTCATAGGTACGGTAGTTAGGAGTGAATTCACTTCTTAGTGCAGCGGCCTGTGTCGTTGGACGCGGGAGCCCCCTGTTCGACTCCCCCTCGGGACATTCTCATTTAACATCAAACACAATGCAGACCCAGTATGATCCGTCACATGGGCTTGAAGAAACATCAGTGAAGGGAGGTGCCTACTTGATAACCCTGGTGATATGCTGGCTCTCGCTGCCAAGCTATGGACATGTTGGGTTGTGGTGGCCATTGGGGCCCATGTGGTAGGGTATGTAGGTAGGGTATCGGCATTGTCAATACCTGGAGCTCACATTTGAACCATTTCCTCCTACACACACTCTCACACACATACATATATACTAGGGCTGGGCGATATGGCCTAAATATGATATCACGATATTTTCTGACCTTTCGGCGATACACGATACGCATCACGATGTTTTTCTTTTTTTCCCCAAACAATTCATTATGAGGCTTACCAAGACAGTATTTGAGTTTGCAAGCTAACATTAAAGACAAAATAAAATACCCATGCATTTAGCATTTTTATATTATATATTAGATTTAGATTATTGGATTATTAGATTATATATTGCATATATTTAGCAATGAGATATTATATGATTTAGATATGAAATATGATGAATTGAAAATGGGGGACCCTGATGTAAACAAGACGAAAGTCTTTCTCTGGTCTGCATCCTCCAGTCCACTGTTGACTGTTGTTGTATTGAGCTGTACTGTATTGTACCTATGCTGCAATCTGTTAATAACGTTTATATTCATTCAGTCGGCAAACAGAATCATTTTGATTGACAGTCGCGTCTGCCAATTACGTCACATCGCTTGCACCCGCCCTGCTGTTCTTAGCACCAATCGGCAAGCGTCATTCGGCAAGCGTCATTTTTTACTTCCGCCATTGGAGAGCTCAATGAAAACAACAATGGCAGCGGCCGACGTTTAGCTTTGAGCTCTGCAGAATGACTAAACGACTGGAGGCATAATGATTTTACTGCAACGGATGTTATAATAAAAGCCTTTCCATACATCTGTCTGATTGAAAACGTTATTAACAGACCGCAGAATGGGCACAACGGAGTCAGCACGGGCTGAGATATGAACGGCTAATGCTTGCTATATCTAGGTCGACCTCGGTCGTTGCTATGTAAATACGCTGATGTTATTGAAAGTGTAACTATATAACGTCAATGCCACAAAACGAATGCCTTTGTTATCATAAGTAGTAACTTTTGATGCAGTAGTGTGTGTGTGGGGCGGCGCTGTTCAAAAGTGTCAACGTGTGGACCAGATTGACGCAACACAAGCCTCTTGGGCAAAACATCACGATATCCACGATACGTTTAAAAAGTGTATCGTTAATGAACTGTACCCGATATTTATATAATATCGTCATATCGCCCAGCCCTAATATATACATATGACCTTTTGATTTGACCACCATGAGTAGCATAGATGTTTGCTATGGGGATTGGGTTTCTTCATTGAGTGCTTATCCTTATAATTAGGGCCCAAGTATCTTGTGTATTATAAATAAGGGGGATTGGGTTTTGGGCGGAGTGAAGCCTGGTCTGGCTCTTGAGGGTGGTCTTTTGGGTCACCACCCTCCTCTCTTCCTTCTTCTCAGTCCTCAGAATAAACAGAGTAGCATAGATGTGTGGCAAGGGGATTGCGTTTCTGCATTGCACGTTTATCCTTATTAGGGCACAAGGGTCTTGTGTTTTATTATAATAATGTAGATATATAACTTTGTAATGTGGGCAGCTTGTAGATAGATAACATTGTAATGTGGGTACTGTAGCTTGTTGGGCTTAGCCTGCGACTATGATTGTCATCCTATGTGAGGTTGAAGTGATGTGTGTCTCCAGTCAGCCAGCTGTGGTCCTGTGCTGAACTTCCCTGTGATGGCCAGACGGTGGTGGTGTTAAGCAGTGTGGTAGAGAACCCAGGAGAGTTCTACTGTATCATCAATAGGCCTCAAGGTACCAGTCACATGCTACATCTATAGCCCTCAAGGTACCAGTCGCATGCTACATCTATAGCCCTCAAGGTACCAGTCACATGCTACATCTATAGCCCTCAAGGTACCAGTCACATGCTACATCTATAACCCTCAAGGTACCAGTCGCATGCTACATCTATAGCCCTCAAGGTACCAGTCACATGCTACATCTATAGCCCTCAAGGTACCAGTCACATGCTACATCTATAGCCCTCAAGGTACCAGTCACATGCTACATCTATAGCCCTCAAGGTACCAGTCGCATGCTACATCTATAACCCTCAAGGTACCAGTCACATGCTACATCTATAACCCTCAAGGTACCAGTCACATGCTACATCTATAGCCCTCAAGATACCAGTCACATGCTACATCTATAACCCTCAAGTAGGGGTGGACGGTATGGTCTAAAATTTATATCACGGTATAATTTGAAGCATAGACGGTAACGGTATATATCACGGTATCAATGTTTCCGTTAGAATAATTTTTTTTGCCTGATAGGCAGGCTATATAAAGAATGACATCCTCAAGGCATGTAGATTTATAATATTTTAACTTAAAACTAGGCTACTTTTGCGTATAAAGTCATTATATTCCAAATAAAATAAGTCCCGAGTCCGTGCTGCTCCCATTGCAAACAGCCGGGCTGGATGCTGGATTTTGCTAGAAGCATATGTAGCTGCAGAGCCGCAGAGCCAGCGGCGCTTTCAGGTCTGGTCACAGCTTTCAGCCGTTGGGTGGTGGGTGGGGGGGGGGGCTGTTGAGCGGGCCTGTGAGACCTGAAAGCGCCGCTGGCTCTGCGGCTCTGCAGCTGCATGCTATTCGCAAATCCACTGCTGCCGCCGTCCTCGAGTCCCGGCTCCCGCTGCAGCCGTCGTTATCATAACACTACACGCATATCATAATGTTTACAGCAAACTGTAGTTGATCACCAGGTATGTTTTATTAACGTAGAATAATTCATATAAGAAAAACGATAGGGACATCTCTTACCTTTCTCCACTGGTTAAAAATGCCAGGAACTGAAATTGAAACTTGCTGTGCGCCGCGGTGATATGTGTGTATTATGAAATGACAATTGCGTGTTGACACGCCCACTGCGCGAAGCCTCCTAAATAACTTTTTCCAGTTTGCACATATCTATTATCTATGACTAATTCTATCTATTTTTAGGGGCAAATGCGATTGAAATAGTCGCTGTGGTTACATGACGTCATTGCTATTTTAGAGCTACTCTACCGGTTACAAGGTATAGTCAAAATCCATACCGTAGAGCAAATTAATACCGTTTATACCGTATACCGTTTATACCGTCCACCCCTACCCTCAAGGTACCAGTCACATGCTACATCTATAGCCCTCAAGGTACCAGTCACATGCTACACCTGGGTACCTGGCAACGCGGGAATCAAACCCAATTACTAATGAATGACTAATTCATAGTATTATCATGACGTATAAATTACTAATTCATAATATGTGTAAATTACTAATAATAGTATTATGACGTATAAATGACTAATTCATAGTATTATGTGTAAATTACTAATTCATAATATTATCATGATGTATAAATGACTAATAATAGTATTATGTCATAAATGACTAATTCATAATATTATCATGATGTGTAAATTACTAATTCAAGGTATTATTATGATGTGTAAATTACTCATAATATTATGTGTAAATGACAAATCCATAGTATTATCATTATCATGATGTATAAATGACTAATTCATAGTATTATGGCGTATAAATGACTAATTCTTAGTATTATGATGTATAAATGACATTCATAGTATTATCATGACGTACTGTATAAATGACTAATTCATAGTATTATGACGTATAAATGACATTCATAGTATTATGACGTACACCATGGGGCCACAGCTCATTGGCCACGGTTGTCACCTGCTATTTGATTACAAGCACCTGTTTGATTGCAACTAAGATGTCTGTGATTGAATACTATGAATAGGAGTTCTAAATGAAGTACTTGCTTGTGTGTGTGTGTGTCTCAGACCTGAAGATGATGTCGGAGTTGGGGTCAGAGGTGAAGCAGCATTGTGAAACAGACACAGCCTCATTTTGCCCTAAAGTGGGGGAGCCCTGCTGCGCCCTGTTCTCTGGTGAGGTCACGCCCCTTATACTGCTAAGTCAACTATAGGCCACACCCCTTATACTGCTCATATCCACTATGGGCCACGGCCCTTATGCTGCTCAAGCCATTGTAGGCCACGCCCCTTATACTGCTCAGTCCACTGTAGGCCATGCCCCCTATTCTGCTCAAACTACTATAGGCCACACCCCTTATACGGCTCAATCCACTGTAGGCCACACCCTTATACTGCTCAGACCGATTTATCCAACATGTCCACTATAGGCCACACCCCTTATGCTGCTTATATGCTACACAGAGGGATGGACCTCTAGAGCAGGGGTTCCCAAACTTTTTCAGCTCGAGACCCAAAAGAGAAATTTGGTGTTTCCCCGCGACCCAAACTTACAAAAATACATCATGAATTGCCATAACATACATTTATAAACTACTGATAAAGAACACAACAAACCAGAGTGTAATGTTAAGTTGCTCACCACCTCATAACATATGTACATACAATTTTGTAACACTTTTAAATGAACAAACATGTTCTACTCTCCTTTCTATTTCTCACCCCTTTTTCAACTCTCCATTTCTTACCCCCTCCCTCTGTCCCTCAACCTTAAACCCCAACATTGAGCAACATTCTGATTAATTTGTACTGACTTATTTAAAAATTCTACTGACCTGACATCATGCTAGAAGGGGTATAATATTTCATCTATGGAACAATGAAATCTAATGAGAGGTATGTGACTGGTTGAAGTTTTCAACCAGCAGATCTATTCTGGGCTTGGTTTTTGAAAGTGCTATTCTGAGGTCATGCTGAGCATTTAGTCTGTTTCTGTATTTGTTTTTCAGGTATGCTAGAGTAGAAAACCCAGATTCACATAAGTAGTGATGCACCGAATGGGAAATTCTTGGCCGAAACCGATACCGAAAATAGGAAACAGTTGGCCGAAAACCGAAAGCCGAAAGGCCGAAAATGATTCATAGAATAGAATTTTTTTTTACCAATGTTGTTCAGCTACCTAATTATGGAAAAATATATGATTATGGCTAAACTTAACTTAAATAATAAATAATCACTATTATGGGTCTTTTTGTATCACAAACAGTACTGTATTTGCAAATCTGGTATGTCATAAATGTATAGATGTAGCAGTACTGTCTATCTGTATGTCATGTATGTCATATATGTCCTGATGAATTGAAAATGGGGGACCCTGATGTAAACAAGACGAAAGTCTTTCTCTGGTCTGCATCCCCTTAACAATTGTGTGTATTGAGCTGTACTGTATTGTACCCATTCTGCAATCTGTTAATAAAGTTTTCAATCAATCAATCAATCAGAGAGAGAGAGAAAGAGAGAGAGAGAAAGAGAGAGAGAGGCGGACATCTGTGCTCTACTGAGCACACCTTTCTAGTCCCCAGATGACTTTGGCACAGTAGACGGCGTCAATGTGAGAGAAACAATCCCTCCCCCTCTCGCTCTGAATAATATGCATATATTAGATCACTCAGTGATATATATAGTAAATAAGGATAAAGTATGTTAAAGACGCATTTATTGGACTTGTTGCGCGCAGAGTTTACATACTGTAGAAACAGCACGACTCCCGAGGAGATGCATTGCTCCCGAGTCCCAAGAGGAGTATCACGCAGGACTGAAGAGCTCACAGCGCGCATGTAATGAATCCGCGTTTTGATGACGACATCACAACAACACAGGTTGCTTCTGTTTTTGCCCATTTTCGGCCGAAAACTTTCGGTGGCCGAATTTTCGGTGCATCCCTACACATAAGTATGTGGTGCCAAACTGAATCAACACATCTACAGCTTTTTTATATAAAAAAAAATATAATTTTTTTATAATTTTTATTTATTTATTGGCGACCCAGTAAAAATGGGTCTGTGACCCATTTTGTGAAACGCTGCTCTAGAGCAAAGTTACCAGACTGAACACAACTCTTGATTACGTAAATGTGAAAAAGTACCTTCAAAGAGCCTAAAAGTAGAGTCAAATCTCTACCTTGGCATGGATTTCTACTAGGGATGCACCGAATATTCGGCCACCGAAAATTATCGGCCGGAAATAGTTAAAAAGGCACTTTCGGCTTTCGGCCGAAGGGTTTTAGCACCGAAAATATATCACTGAATGTCAAAGAACAGGGTTACGTAATGTTCGTAACCTAAAGTGTTGTTGTGATGACGTAATCAAAACGCGGCTACAGAGACAGCATGCGCAACGTATAACGTGAACAGCTTGGCAGCTCTTCCTGCGTTCTGCAGCCTGTGATAACTAACTCCTCTTGGGAGTCGCGCTGTTTCTATGTAAACTCCGCGAGCAACGCATCCAATAACATGCTTTATATCCTCGCCATTACTATATGCCCGTCGCGGTTAAAAACCTTTAACTAACGTTAGCGTTTAGCTAGCTAACAATGCTTCCATTCCTCTTTGACCTGTCTCTCGTAAGCTACGTCATCCCCCGCTAAGAGTCATGGGAGATGTAGTAAATACAACAGTCCTTCCATGTAGGAACGCCGTGAATTATGACAGTAGCCACTACAGTAACATCATTAAGTCGGCTATAAGCTATTCTCCCTCTCGTGTGTGTGACTTTATGCAGATATTTATGCAGTTTTAAAGCACCTTGGCTTTGTTCTGAATGCACTTTGTTGTATGCAAAGAGAAAATGTTTAAATTGTACAATCTTTCAGCAGTCAGTCTGGAATTAATGTATGCATTCAAAAGTGCTGAATAAATGTTTTATGGGCCCATAATAGTGATTATTAATATTATTTAAGTAAAGTTTTGCCATAATCATGTATTTTGCCATAATCAGGTAGCTGAAAAATAAATAAAAAATACATTATATATATATTTATATTAATCATTTTCAGCATTCTGTTTTCGGCCAACGGTTTCCTATTTTCGGTATCGGTATCCAAGAATTTCCCATTCGGTGCATCCCTAATTTCTACTGGTATACCGGTTCATATAACCCCTACCCCCTAGGACTAGGTGAAGGTGAAGCATAAGTTGGAAAGTGCTTTGGATAAAAGCTGTTGTATAAATGCTGTCCCCAGGAGACTGTGCATGGTACCGGGCCGTGGTCCAGAGCCTGTTTGACACCAAGGCCTCAGTCTACTTTGTGGACTATGGTAACAGTAGCCAGGTGGAGGTCAGCCAGCTGAGACACATCACACCCCGCCTCCTCACGCTGCCCTTCCAGGCCGTCCGCTGCTGCCTCGCAGGTACTGTGTGTGATGGAGGGAGAACCCTGATTATTCAGGTACTGTGTGTGATGGAGGGAGAACCCTGATTATTCAGGAACTGTGTGTGATGGATGGAGAACCCTGATTATTCAGGTACTGTGTGTGTGATGGAGGGAGAACCCGCCTCGCAGATACTGTGTGTGTGATGGAGGGAGAACCTTGATTATTCATGAACGCCTCTAGTTACTTTTACCATTAAAGGTGCTATAGATAACAGGCAGCCACTAGATGTCGCACTAGAGCACCAGTATGTGATTTATCTAATCAGGTGCATTCCATGTGGGGAAATGGGAAGTAGGGTGGGGCTACATGCACATAACATGTAAACAACAACATACATTTTGGACAAGCAACAATATTTTAAATGTTTAAAATAATCGTTTTGGATGGAAAAGCATTACTTTAATTCCACACCTTTCTAAAAGCTCTGGATGTATTCCTTTTTAAATGATTACTCTACATAATTTTTTTTTTATCTATCACCTTTAAGAATCACAACATGGTCCTCTACTGTGGTACAATGTGTCAGCTCTGCTCTCCCACCTACCAGTCTTTGTATTTGTTGAATTAGCTAATGTTTGCATGATATGAGCGATCAGCATTAGCTCCAAAGTTCTGAGCAGTAGTGTGTGTGTGTGTCCAGGTGGCTTGTATCCTTTCGGCAAGCAACCTTCCCTTCCGCGTTGCTCTGATTGGCCGAGCGTGCGCATGAGCCGCGATAAGCCCCTCAGGCAAGCAGGAATACTAAGCTCCAGTTAACCTAATTTATACAAATGGAAGTATTGATTTTGCCGTAACGAATCATTAAAAAAATATACCGTTAACTGGAATATGTTGTTTCTTTACACATATGTTGGATTATGTAATTGGTTTGTCATGACAAACCAATAAAAAATCGCGAATTAACCAGTGGTTATCCTATTATATTAACATAGCTACAACAACACACACTAATGTTAATATAATTACATGCATCATTGTTTACAATGAACGGTGGGGCTAATCGAAAGGACTGGACACGGACAAGTTAAACTAACCTAAAGTTAGTTGTTCACCAACAATCTACAGACACCAACAAACAGAACCGGATTCGATTAGCCCCACCGTTCATTGTAAACAATGATACATGTAATTATATTAACGTTACTGTGTGTTGTTGTAGCTATGTTAATATAATAGGATAACCACCGGTTAATTCACGATTTTTTTATTGGTTTGTCATGACAAACCAATTACATAATCCAACATGTGTAAAGAAACAACATATTCCAGTTAACGGTATATTTTTTTAATGATTCGTTACGGCGAAATCAATACTGCCATTTGTATAAATTAGGTTAACTGGAGCTTAGTATTCCTGCTTGCCTGAGGGGCTTATCGCGGCTCATGCGCACGCTCGGCCAATCAGAGCAACGCGGAAGGGAAGGTTGCTTGCCGAAAGGATACAAGCGTCCAGGTGTACACATTTTAACCTTCTGTAGTGTGGTAATGCAAGGTTAACCGTCTGTAGTGTGGTAATGCAAGGTTAACCGTCTGTAGTGTTAATGAAAGGGTTAACCTTCTGTAGTTTGGTAGTGAAAGGGTTAACCTTCTGTAGTGTGGTAGTGAAAGGGTTAAACATCTAGTGTGAGAATGAAAGGGTTAACCTTATGTAGTGTGGTAGTGAAAGGGTTAACCGTCTGTAATGGTAGTGAAAGGGTTACTGTATGTAGTGAAAGGGTTAACCTTCTGTAGTGTGGTAGTGAAGGGTAATCTGTAGTGTGGTAGTGAAAGGGTTAACTGTATATAGTGTCATAGTGAAAGGGTTAACCGTATGTGGTGTGGTAGTGAAAGGGTTAACCGTCTGTAGTGGTAGTGATTGTGAATTATTATTATGTTTATTCCTATTTGTGAAAAAATCATGCACTGTAATGTCGAATCACGTTCCATTTGTACCTGTACAATATGGTGAATAAAGTAATCTGAATCTGAAAGGGTTAACCGTCTGTAGTCTGCTAGTGAAAGGGTTAGCCTTCTTTAGTGTGGTAGTGCTAAGGGTTAACCGTCTAGTGTGGTAGTGAAATGGTTAACCTTCTGTAGTGTGGTAGTGAATGGTTAACCATCTAGTGCGGTAGTGAAAGGGTTAACAGTCTAGTGTATGTGGTAGTGAAAGGGTTAACAGTCTGTAGTGTGGTAGTGAAAGAGTTAACCCTTTCTAGTGTGGTAGTGAAAGGGTTAAACATAATGATACGATCATTGATATATTAAGACTCTGGGTGGAGTAGCTGTGGGGCTCACAGCTCTGGGGTCTGTTTGTCTGTCTGGTCCAGGTGTGGAGCCCCTGGGCGGTCTCTGGGGCAGTGAGGTCCTGCAGCGCTTCCAGACCCTGTTGGCGGGTTGTCTGCTGTCAGCCCGTGTCGTCTCCGTCTCGGAGCGCGGCTACGGTGTGGAGCTGCAGAGAGAAGGTTTTGATGTGGCCACGACCCTGATCTCAGAGCAGCTGGTCAAAGAGAAACAACATACTGACCAGACAGAGGCACAGATCCAGGCACACATACTGGCACAAATCCAGGCCCCCGCTGAGACCCCCAGGCAAGCAGCAGGAGAGGCTGCAGCCACACCAGGTTAGTTAGAGGCTTTTCTTGTGTGATTGCAAAAGTCAGTTAACGTGGACAATGGTATTAAATATGTGACCGAGCCCAGCAGTTTGTGGTACAAGAAGAAGATGTGCTTATTTGAATCGAGTTAAATCTCAAGTCTTAGAGAGAAAATCCAATCTACAGTATGGCTGCATTTCTAACACCTTGGCAGTCAGGTACTAGATGTCACAAACTGCCTTTTCTTAAACAAAGGTTTTTACTATTTAGAGATGCTATAAATGTTAGCTGTTACAGTAAATATGTTCTTAAACATTCAAACTGTGATAATATGGAAAAATACTAGAAATGCATAATTTTCTCACAATCTGACTAACAGACATGAGACTCTTACCGCTGGGCCTGGTCACATACAGTGGGGAGAACAAGTATTTGATACACTGCAGATTTTGCAGGTTTTCCCACTTACAAAGCATGTAGAGGTCAGCCATTTTATCATGTCAACTTCAACTGTGAGAGACTGAATCTAAAACTAAATCCAGAAAATCACATTGTATGATTTTTAAGTAATTAATTACATTTCTTTTGCATGAAATAAGACCAGTAAGAATTCCGGCTCTCACAGACCTGTTCGTTTTTCTTTAAGAAGCCCTCCTATTCTCCACTCTTACCTGTACTATTAACTGCACCTGTTTGAACTCGTTACCTGTATAAAAGACACCTTTCCACACACTCAATCAATCAGAATCCAACCTCTCCACAATGGGCTGTCTAAGGACATCAGGGACAAAATTGTAGACCTGCACAAGGCTGGGAAGGGCTACAGGACAATAGGCAAGCAGCTTGGTGAGAAGGCAACAACTGTTGGTGCAATTATTAGAAAATGGAAGAAGTTCAAGATGATGGTCAATCTCCCTCGGTCTGGGCCTCTGTGCAAGATCTCACCTCGTGGGGCATTGATGATCATGAGAAAGGTGAGGGATCAGCCCAGAACTACACGGCAGGACCTGGTCAAGGACCTGAAGAGAGCTGGGACATCAGTCTCAAAGAAAACCATTAGTAACACACTACGCCTTTATAGATTAAAATCCTGCAGCGCATGCAAGATCCCCCTGCTTGTGTCCAGGCCCGTCTGAGGTTTGCCAATGACCATCTGGATGTCATTGGCATTGGATCTGGCATGTGGTCTGATGAGACCAAAATAGAGCTTTTTGGTATAAACTCCACTCGCCGTGTTTGGAGGAAGAAGAAGGATGAGTACAACCCCAAGAAGGGATGCATTTCTGCAAAGGGGACAGGATGAATGCACCGTATTGAGGGGAGGATGGATGGGGCCATGTATCGCGAGATCTTGGCCAACAACCTCCTTCCCTCAATGCTCACTTTTGTTAATTTTTATAGTTTTAAGAGTCTTATTTGCACCAACTGTTAGTGCATTATATGTGTATGACCGTCAGTCAATCATTGACATTGGATTAAGGAAAACGTACCGATTGGATTGCTCTCTGGATCCGATTGCTGAACAGCAGCAGTGGCCCGCCGAGATCCTTTGTTGTGGCCGAGGCAAGGAGAAGGCACGACGACGTGGAAGAGCAGCCGGGGTCCGGAACAGATTGAGGTCCAAACGACACAGAACCACATTGCCCAGCATATTGTTGGCCAATGTGCAATCGATAGGAAATAAACTGGACGACATCAGAGCACGGATCCAATTCCAGAGGCACATTCGGGATTGTAACATCCTCTGTTTCACAGAAACTTGGCTGAGTCCAGATGTCCCGAATCACGCAATAGAACCGGCAGACCACTTCTTCGTTCTCCGCAAGGACCGGACGGCAGAAGAGTCACTAAAGACGAAAGGAGGCGGCATTGCCTTCATGATAAACAAGGAGTGGTGCGATTTAGGCAACGCAAAGGAATTGTCTAACCACTGCTCCCCAGACCTGGAGTTTATCACGATCAAATGTCGACCTTTCTTTCTCCCGAGAGAGTTAACGTCCATCATCCTCATCGGAGTGTACATTCCACCACACGCGAACACTGGGGCCGCACTTTAAAAGTTACACGACGAGGTAAATAAACTCCAGACAGCTAATGTTGACGCTGCCATTTTGGTTCTGGGCGATTTCAACAGCGCGCGTCTTAAAAAGGTGTTGCCGAATTTCTATCAGCATGTGACCTGTCCCACCAGAGGCGAGAACATATTAGACCATGTATACTCGCAATTTAAGAATGGGTACAAGTCACAGGCTCTTAGTCCTTTCGGGAAGTCCGATCACGCCGCCATCTTTCTTTTGCCAAAGTATAAACAAAGTCTCAAGTGAACGCCGGTGGTCTCGCGAGAGGTTAAGCGTTGGACCGTGACGTCAGAAGAGACACTCCAAGCTGCGCCTGAATGCACAGACTGGAGTGTATTCCGTGATAACACAGCCAATATTAACGAATACACTGAAACGGTGCTTGACTTTGTCTGTACTCTGGTAGAAGAAACAATCCCCTCTACCACAATTAGAATATACCCTAATCAAAAGCCCTGGGTAGATAAATCCGTCCGTGAGGCTCTGAAAGTGCGCACATCAGCCTACAACACCGGGCTGGTGACAGGCAACATGGAAGAACACAAGACGGTAAGATACAACGTCAGGAGAGCAGTAATAGAGGCTGACTCTAGAAGGTATGTGGCAGGGCCTCAGAACAATGACGGACTACAAAGGCACCTCCCTGAAACTGAACAGTGACATCTCCTTAGCAAATGATCTCAATTCCTTCTATGCGAGGTTTGAGGCTGTGAATAACAACACCAGCCTACAAACCACGGCAATGGGGGGGGGGGGGTCTGCTGATGAACACTGACCAGTGTTCAGGGTAACAGAGCATGAGGTGAGGCGGACCTTTAAAAAAGTGAATATCAGGAAGGCAGCAGGACCGGACGGCATCCCCGGCCGCATCCTAAAAGTCTGTGCCGACCAACTGGCCCCGGTATTCACTGACATCTTCAACCTGTCCTTGGAACAGGCTGTCATCCCCATCTGTCTGAAGAAGTCCATCATCCCTGTACCCAAAAAATCTACGCCCACTTGCCTCAACGACTACCGCCCTGTAGCCCTCACCTCCATAACCATGAAGTGCTTTGAGAAGCTAGTGAAGGGCTACATCTGTTCCTCCCTCCCCATCAACCTGGACCCCCTGCAATTTGCATATCTCCCCAACAGGTCCACGGAGGACGCCATAGCCCATGTGCTGCACACAGCAGCATCACACCTGGACAAGAGGCAGGGGAACTATGTGAGAATGCTGTTCATCGACTACAGCTCAGCATTCAATACCATAGTCCCCTCCAAACTCATAGCCAAGCTCAGGGACCTGGGCTTGAACTATGACCTCTGCCAGTGGGTCTTGGACTTCCTGACGGGCAGACCCCAGGTGGTAAGAGCAGGCAACTGCACCTCCTCATCCATCACGCTCAACATAGGGGCCCCCCAGGGCTGTGTTCTGAGCCCCCTCCTCTACTCCCTGTACACACATGACTGCGTGGCACAGCGGAACAACAACACAATCATCAAATTTGCTGATGACACAGTAGTGGTGGGCCTGATCTCTGCCAACGACGAGAGGGCCTACCTGGAAGAGGTAGAGAATCTGTCACAGTGGTGTCAGGAGAACTGCCTCTCCCTGAACGTCAGCAAAACAAAAGAGATGATTGTGGACTTCAGGAGGTCGGGGGTCAAGGACTACAGCCCCCTCAGCATCGACGGGGCACCGGTTGAGAGAGTGAACAGTTTCAAGTACCTCGGAGCCCACATATCCGAGGACCACACACATTGACAGTGTTGTGAAGAAGGCACGACAACGCCTCTACTTCCTCAGGCGCCTAAGGAAGTTCCAAGTCAGTCAGAAGATCCTTAGGAACTTCTACTCATGTACAATAGAGAGCATCCTGACTGGCAACATCACCTCCTGGTTTGGGAATAGCACTGCACAAGACCGTAGCAGACTACAAAGAGTGACACGTTCAGCCGAACGAATTGGTCCTGTTCAGCCTCACAATGCTATTGGATATTAAATGTGTTTATGTCCCACCCTCTGGCCTCTGAAGTTGCTAATATATTTTTAATTTGGGCCTCACAGGGTTAACCTCTTAAGCCCGAGATATACAGTAAAAGTGTATATTTTCAGCATTACGTTTGTTTACCAATGATTTTAACTGTTATTAGTGAAATATAAGATTATAGAAATCACAGGGCATTGAGTCGGAAACCGGTGCATATTGACAGGAGGAAGTGGAGCAGCCAAAAGTGAGTAGTTTTTTGAAGGAAGAGACTCTGGGCTTTCGAATTTCGAAAAACTACCCTACCCCGATCACGCCAGCCCCTGTCAATCATCTGACTTCTGGATTTCCTTTTTTATTTCTCTTATTTTTTGGGATTATCTCCCACAAACCTGAACGTTATTGCCATAAAACGGAATGCATTTAGTTTATCTACCTTTCTGTGAATGTCTAGCAAAAAACAGTGTTGCAATATGATGAAAAATGGTGGAGAAATGTACATTATAAAAAAATGTGGCAGAATTTAGTACTGTATCTACAAATCCTTTTGTTTAATCATCTTCCCTTTATTCATTTGCTTAGATTTTTCAGATCTGATAAATTTGAGCATGGTGTTATTCACAGTCAAAGATTATATATATATTTTTTAAATTGAATTGATATTCTCCTTTGGTTCATTACAATTTACTCAAGCCTAGTAACGGACACAATATTTCTGACACTGGGAATACATTCCCTGATATCCATAGATGTCGCTAGATTCAGATACCAAGAACATGCAAATGGACCATTAAAAAAAATCTGTAAATGTTATGGAATGAGTGACATAAATTTTTTTCTTTTTAATTATTATTATTTAATTAATTAATAAAACAATATATTATGGATGCAAGAGCCACACATTGACGGGTAAAGAGCCACATGCGAGCCGCAGGTTGGCCACCCCTGGTCTAGCGGCTCGGGGCTGCATTTTCCGGCCGAACATATAAATTGCTGTTCGAATGCCATCTCACCTGCAAAATCGGCAGTGTATCGAATACTTGTTCTCCCCACTGTATGTCTTCCCCACCGTGCAAAGTAACAACATCACCAACATACTACACCTAGCGCAGCTGTCAAGTATGGCTGGGCGGTTAATCAAGTTTCATAAATCTTTTGATAAACAAGATCAAATTATTATTGTGCTGCAAGCCGTGTTGCTCTCTTTCTGATTTGTGTTGTAAATGCAGCGCACCCTTCCTTCACAACAGTGAGCTTTGCCCCTCCCCCCTTTCAAGCCCATACCGTAGTTTAAGCTGGTGTTGAGAGGGAGGAGGAGCCATGCCATGTTTCTGTACAGTGGCTCGGGAGGTAGAGCAGTCGTCTGGTAATCTGAAGGTTCCCGGTTTGATTCCTGCTTTTCCCGGGCAGTGTCGACATGTCTTTTAAGCAAGACACCGATGGGCGTGTCGGCACCTTGCATGGTCACCTCCGCCATCTATGTGTGGGTGAATGTGAGGAACAAATTGCAAAGCACTTTTGATAAAATCTGCTATATAAATGCACCATTTGCCATTTAAAAGTCCATCAAAATGTGGAAACTTTGTATTATGAAATAAGACATTCGGGATGTCTGGTCACGGTACTCTTCTCCCTGTGGTGATTCAGGAATGTAAACAAACTAGGCCTGTCCCCGACTTACTATTCGACTAGTCGTGGTCTAAAACAAACACACCAGCCACCCGGGAGGGAAATTAAAATAAATATGGGAAGCTGTTGGAGTCAAAAAGGGTAATGTGATTAATTGTTACGATTTTAAAATGTATTTCAAAACTATCCGTAATCTCTGCATTTTCCTTGAAAACTAAGCAATCGTATCGTAATCGCAATAAGATACTATATTCTTTTATTGATCCCCTTGTGGAAATTCGGGTATCATAGCACCATGGGGGAGGGGAGGTACAGGTGTGGGCAGGCTAATAGTAGAAAGACATAAATATAGGCAATAAAATTTTATCTGAATATAAAAATATGGGAAAATAAACAGTGTAAACAAAAGTGCAGATAAGGGTCTGTATGCCCTATCGGTTATGTTATTCATTACAATAAATATGGCAATAAAGAATTTGAATCTAGGCGGTCAGGTGGCGTAGCGGAGATTGCGCTCGTCACCAATGCAAGAGGCTGCGGTCTCGACTCCCGGAGTCGGCATTGCCTTGGCTTGGGCTGATCGCTATACTAACTCGTTTGGCTGGGTTAGGGGGAGGGAAGCCGTGGGTGGGAAACTGGCATTGTGGACAGCGTCTGGTCTGGGCGCTTGCTCAGCGGAGGCAGGACTTGAGGAAGGCAGCGTGACCGCCCACGCGTTACACTTCACCAATGAGAGTCCTCGCTGCCAGGTGAAAAAATAGTCACTGGCTGTTGCCGCACGTGTCGGAGGAAGCGTGCGGATGACTTCAGGGTTCCCTTGTACCGACCAGTAGGAGACCATGCACAACAACCAGGTAGGGGAGGGGGGGGAATTGGCACAACGACTAAATTGGGACGGGGAGAAAACAGAGAAAAATCGGAGAAACAGGGATAAAAAAAAATTATCTGAATATATACTATGAGTAAGAGTAAAAAATAAACCGTACAGATGTCTACAATAATCGCACTCTACAGCAAGAATTTTGGGTCTCAATGAATCCAAAATGACAATGTGGTTAGAAGTGGTGGAGAGAATAAAAGCTAGCATATAATGGTAGTGTATGGTTAGGAACAAGTTATAATGGTTGGATTATCCAATGGGGGGTCCGGGAGGGGGGGTACGAGCTAGAGCATACGTGTATAGGTTTTTAGATAACGGGTATTAGGGGTATATCCTGTATAAGACAATTAACTAAATGGTGATTTCATTGGATGTGCACTGTCAACTAATGCTTGTATATCTTATCGTGTGTTGTCATGTTTGTTTATGTGTTTGTTTAAAAAATAATAAAAAAATAAAATACAAAAGAAATTATCTTTCCTAGTGCATGCTTTTATCATGACTGATCAGTGCTTTGCGTTGTAACTTGTAATAAATGTCTGCAGCCTCTTTCCTAGTGTATGGTTTTATTATGACTGATCACTGCTTTGTGTTGTAAATAATACATGTCTGCAACCTCTTTCCTAGTGCATGCTTTTATCATGACTGATCAGTGCTTTGTGTTGCAACTTGTAATAAATGTCTGCAGCCTCTTTCCTAGTGCATGGTTTTATCATGACTGATCAGTGCTTTGTGTTGTAACTTGTAATAAATGTCTGCAGCCTCTTTCCTAGTGCATGGTTTTATCATGACTGATCACTGCTTTGTGTTGTAATACCATGTCTGCAGCCTCTTTCCCAGTGGACTGGGTCACAGAGCAGCTGCCTCTCAACCTTCAGTCCTTCCAGCCTCCCATAGCCGCGGTGGTCAACCCCTCTCTGTTCTACCTGTTCAGCCCCAGCCAGGGTAAGACCTCTCTGTTCTACCTGTTCAGCCCCAGCCAGGGTAAGACCTCTCTGTTCTACCTGTTCAACCCCAGCCAGGGTAAGACATCTCTGTTCTACCTGCTCAACACCAGCCAGGGTAAGACCTCTCTGTTCTACCTGCTCAACTCAACACCAGCCTCTCTGTTATACCTGCTCAACACCAGCCAGGGTAAGACCGCTCTGTTCTACCTGCTCATAGGGCTGGACGGTATGGTCTAAAATGTATATCACGGTATAATTTGAAGCATAGGCGGTAACGGTATATATCACGGTATATTAATTTATCTTAAAATGTCTATATAAATGCTTCTGAAGGGGTAAAACTGATGCCGCGGAGTCACGTTAGAAAGTTAGCTTAGCGGCTAATGTTAGCCCGTTGCTTCACTAAAGCAAGTCTCCGCTCAGCCTCCTTAGCCAAATTTAAATGCCCAAACTATATGGCAAGGTCCATGAGCAAGTGGAGAAAAAACTCAGTACAATTAAACACTATGCAACGACCACTGCAAACGTCGAGTGAATCGTCAAGTAACGTTAACGTCATTGCTACTGCTGTGACTAGCTGCTCTAGTCCAGTGGTTCCCAAAGTCGGGGTCGCAACCCAAAGGTGGGCCGCGAGCAGCCACGGGAGGGCCGCAAGATGTTTTTTTTTTTTTTTGTCAGGCCACTGAACTTAGAAGCAGGCCAGGACAGTGTCTCTAGTTGTATTCTAAAATTCTATTCTATTGTATTCTAAAATGTGACTATATGGTTTTATATTAACTTAATAAATAAACACAAACGAAAAATCTACTTATTTCAACGAACATTTCAAACTAAATAACAGATTATGCACATAAAACGCTGAAAACAACCGAAGCAACAATAGTATTTTAATGAGGCTATTATTATTATCATTATTATTTTGCAACAAGTTAGCCCTCTCATAAATAGCACATATATATGAATAACTAACTTGAACTAACTTAATAGGATTGAAGTGATATTTGGCTTAAAAAATCGGTCGCCTGGCAAAAAAAAAAAAGCCTGACGATGTGCATTGGGCCGCGGCTCTCTGACACCTTATTTTCTGGGTCCCGGCCTGAAAAGTTTGGGAACCCCTGCTCTAGTCTACCAGTCACAAGGTATGAAGGTATAGTCAAAATCCATACCGTAGCGCAAATTCATACCGTTTATACCGTATACCGTTTATCATGGCCGCCTAGTTATAGTTGAAAGTGGGGGTGCATTTTTTTTTTTTTTTTTTTTTTTTTTTTTTTTTTTTTTGGGACAGGCAAGGGGTGGTTTGGAGGGTGTCAGGCACGACCCCCTCCACGGCAGATATTTTTTGAATTTAATGAACCTGTATGTAATGTCAAGTTAGACCGCGCTCTCAAGATACGACACTGGGTGCTGAAATCCCATTAAGTATTATATAAAAGAAGCCGTGAAGCCAGACCAGCACTCTCAGGTTCAAAGTTTAATGGCAGCCTGAAACAAACATGTTTCGGAATTATGTATTCCTTCTTCAGTGTTATAGCTTGAGTGTTAATTTTGAACCTGAGAGTGCTGGTCTGGCTTCACGGCTTCTTTTATATGAACCTGTATGTGCAATTTCCTGCAATATAGAGCCTTCAATCTTGACCAATAAAGCTGCTCTTTTCACTATAAAACTCAGTTTATATTGCAGTATGATAGCCAATTACTATAATAATAATATATTAATATATATATATATACTGTATATATACTGTATATTGATTTTTCGCTCATTTATTTTTATTAAATCAATCTTTTTTCAAATAGGCCAAGTTTTTAATAAGAAAGAGAAAAAAGATATATTTCCATTACCTGTAACTCTTGTGTCTCTTTCTCTCCTTCTCTGCCTCCTCCCTGAGTCTGCAATGCACAGTCATGACATCGATCTCCCAAAAAAAAAGTAAAAAAAATTCAAACCATATGTCGCAATCTTTGGAAACTTAAAAACTTGCTATTTAATTAAGTGTCATTGCGTATTATTAATTTGATTGAAATTACGTAGTTATGGGAGCAAAGGGCAGGGTTCGTACGGGTGCTGGAAATCCTTGAAAATGCTTGTATTTCAATGTGCTGTTTTCAAGGTTTTAAATGTGCTTGAATTGTGTATAAAGTGCTGGAAAGTTATTGAAATTGTAATTGCACTTTATACTTTAATAATAAATCGCTATCTGACTGAATAGTTTGGTTTTTAGACAAAGAAATAAAATAAGTCGGAGCGACTCGCGAGCCTATTTTGCGTTCGCCTTTCATGCAAAATGAAATGTGGCTCGGCCCCACCCCGTAGTGTTTTTACCTGTGCCATCTGAGAACAGCGCGCGTGTGTGTGGCCAAAATGCCGGGAGGCTGCCGTTTTAATGAGCTCTGGCTCGGAGATATCAAATATAATTCAGAGGAGAACATCCTCGAGTAGCCGTGTGCAAAATATGCAGAAAGGACTTGAAGATTTTTACCATGGGGATTGGGGGAGTCTGCACGTTCGAGCCACGTTGAAAGGTGAGCCACTGAGCCATGGGTGTTATTAACGTGTCTCGGCCTGGCTCGCCAGGTAACGAAGTTCGAGACTACATGTGCTCCACACCTGTCTCCGTAAATGTTTGTTATAAAAATACCACTTCAATAATCGAAATAGTCAAGTAACAGGCAAAATACACTAATGGAATTACAAACTCGTGTTTACCGGACTCTGTTTTTCACCGCAGTGTTGTAGCATGTAACGTTAGGCAAATCAACGTTAGCTCATTTCCTTTCATGTATTTCAAAACACGAAAACTTGTTGTGTATTGAAATGGTATTTTATTTTTATAACGGAACATTTACGGAGACTGGTGTGGAACTGGTGTGGAGCTGTTGTAGTCTGGAACGCAGTAACTACCTGTATGTCGTGTATGTCATAAATGTTATGATGAATTGAAAATGGCGGACCCTGATGTAAACAAGACGAAAGTATTTCTCTGGTCTGCATCCCCTTAACAATTGTGTGTATTGAGCCATAGTGTATTGTACCCATTCTGCAATCTGTTAATAACGTTTTCAATCAAACGTGACGAGCCAGGCCAATTTTAGCATGTTTGTAACTGAGGGGTACAATTCCCTGACTGTATTGATAAGTATGGTATCATTAAACCACTACCGCTTTATGTACTTTAATTACTGGCCATACAGTACACGATATCTAAGTATGATGAACACTTTCCCACATATGAAATCAGGTCCACACAAAGGTAATAGTCAAATATTTAATATATAGCAAAAGGTACATATAATAGTTACTTATTACATTTATGATTTGAATTGAATGCTCTTGTAAGGCAAATGAGTACTCGTATGCAAATCAACACTGAATGTCCAATCTCTGGTTACACAGGAAGCAAGTATACAACCTGGCTCTTAGGGGATTATATCTATGGTCACTTAATGATTATAGCTGGATAATATACTGCAGGGGTCCCGCCGGTTGTAAGCCAGTAGGGGGGGTAGGAGAGCCGTCGGCTGTATCCCGTCTGGTCAACGATTTCTAGGGAGAATTCAGGTACAGAACACAGTGCCCGTAGAACCTTGATCCGCAGATGAATACACTTGGGCTCTCTTGTAGACGATAGCTGTAGCTGTAGCTGTAGGTCCACAACGGAGAAGAAGCGAGGCGACCTCAGTCTGGTCTGAGCGCCGTCTCACCTTGGCTCCTCTCGGGGTAAATCCAACACTCACCGGTGTTGGCGATTATCCGCTCCACAAATCAAAGCACCAAAGCAAATAGATATTCCATGCCGTATAGGGCTCAGCAGTCGTCGGGGTAGGTAATCCAATGTGCAGGTCCACTCGTCCTCGCCCAGAACTCCTCGGATGAAAGCACCACGCGTGGTCTGCCCAACCTGGTTAAGACTCTAGATAACGCGAGGAAACGATGGGGGTGCTGCTCACTTTAGAACTCTAACCGAACGATGCACCATACATAATAGACTATTATTACTTAATAGAAATACGGTGCCAAACTCTGGCAATTCAGCTATTAATTCGCACGAGGTCTCACTGCTATTCTAAGGCCAAACAGGCCGTACTACACCGCACGCGGTATCGTGGGGTGAGGCTTCACGTCTTGTTACTTAGTTGGGTAGAAGGGTAAAGGACTAAGAGGAATTCTACATTTCTTGCGCCATATTTATATGCACAGTGGACAAGTAGTGCCGCTCTGCTTTCGGTAGCCGTATTCCTGCGCGGAGCTGAGGCTAGTAAGGGCATGTCTCGTCGGTACCTTTGAACTTGAACGCCAGGGGCTTGTCCCTGGCGCCTGGTCCTTTTGTCCAATAAGAGAATGAACTATTATGGGCTGTAGTAGAATAAAGGGATATTCAGTGTATATGTACAAGGAATATACAAGGGATATCAAACGATATACAAATACTATTAAATATATATCCATAAATAAATATATATATTCGGTTTAATCTGATCCTTCACAACAATGTTTATTTATGGAATATGCAATCTAACAGCTAACGTGACCTTTACAGTTAATTACATGGATAATAATGTTAAGGTAGTTGGTTCATTCCAGGCCATCATTAGGCTCAGTCTAAAATTCATAGGCAGTAGCCTATAAATGAAAATGAAATATACATTTATAATATCATAATGATCCATTTAGATTAGATGTCAACATTAAACAATAAATACTCTTAAAGTTAAGTGCAACCAGTGAGATTAAATTAATAAAACACTTTGTTTTATTTATAACATGCTGCTCCTTTTTATTTAGGGAAGAAGCATCAAATTCTGATGAAAGCACGTCTAAATCCAGGTCCTGCATTAGTGGATTATTTCCAGCAGACAAGCAATGCATCAAGCAGCACAGCTACATCCACATCAACAACCAGCAGTGTAGTGAGAGCCAGAGCAGCCAGTGGAGTTGCCCCTCTACCATCCCCAGGCTCATCCAAGAACCAGTCAACCAGCAACACCACAGGCACCATTAAATCATTTGTTACCTCTAATCCAACACTTCAAGCTGAAATATGCTGGGCAACAAAAGCTGTAACCAGCCACTATTCCTACCATTCATGTAATGACATGGGGGCCATGTTTCAAACAATGTTTCCTGACAGTGAGATAGCAAAGCAATTTACTTGTGGGGAGAATAAAGTGGCATACCTCACCACATTTGGGATAGCTCCTCATTTCTCTTCCCTGAAAACTTTATTAACAGATTGCAGAATGGGTACAATACAGTACGGCTCAATACACACAATTATTAAGGGGATGCAGACCAGAGCAATACTTTCGTCTTGTTTACATCAGGGTCCCCCATGTTCAATTCATCATGACATTTATGACATACACGACATACTGCATAACACATCGGCTCAGCCAGGTTATATATGATGCCAAGTCTACATAATTTTGGTTGTTTAGCACAATAACATCTGATTTAATGTGATGGAAGAAGTGAAATAATCATTTTGAGTAAATATTTAATTTACCACAGCCGCATAAGATGCTGGAAAATCTTGAAAATGCTTGAAAAGTGCTTGCATTTTGCCTTGGAAAAGGTGTACAAACCCTGAAAGGGACACGTTTGCTCCCCCAAGTTCAATACTGGTGGAGCACCTGCTTCGAATGCTCCATTATGTAGGCGTCTATGCCGTTTATACCGTCCACCCCTACCTGCTCAACACCAGCCTATCTGTTCTACCTGCTCAACACCAGCCAGGGTAAGACCTCTCTGTTCTACCTGCTCAACACCAGCCAGGGTATTGATTGATTGATGTTTTTATTGAAGCAATAAAACAAGGATTGTGCAATACAATACAAAGAATAATAATAATAATAATAATACATCTATTTTATATAGCGCTTTTCCAGGTGCTCAAAGACGCTTTACATGGGCAGGAGAGACAGACTATGGCAAAACAAAAAACAGAACAAAAATAATACATGACAAAAATAAAATAACACCGACAGAATTAGAGGTCAAAAGCAAGATTGAAAAGGTGAGTTTTGAGGGCTGATTTAAAAGATGTCAGGGTGTTTGCATCACGGATATGGCTGGGGAGGGCATTCCAGAGGGAGGGGGCAGCAGCAGCGAAGGCCCTGTCGCCCCAGGTCCGGAGCCTGGTCGTGGGAGGTGTTAGGAGGTTGGCATCTGCAGACCTAAGGCGACGGGTGGGCGTGTGACGGTGGAGGAGGTCGGACAGGTAGGGAGGGGCAAGGTTGTTGAGGGCTTTGAATGTGATGAGTAGTATTTTAAAATGTATCCTGTATTTGATTGGAAGCCAGTGGAGGTCGTGGAGGACAGGGGTGATGTGATCAGAGCGACGGGTGGAGGTGAGCATGCGGGCAGCAGAGTTTTGGACATATTGAAGTTTATTGAGGATAGTGTTTGGTGAGCCGTAGAGGATGCTGTTGCAGTAATCTAGTCGTGATGATATGAATGCATGAACCAGTGTTTCAGCAGCGGAGAGTGATAGGGAGGGGCGGAGACGAGCAATGTTCCGGAGGTGGTAGAAGGCCGATTTGGTTATGTGGTTCACATGGCGGAGGAAAGAAAGGGTGGGGAATGATCAAAAGGAACACAATAAAGCCATAGAGCTTGTTTCCATTGTGGTCCTTGTGAAGTGAAGTGAATGTAAGTGTGCATATGTGAGCGCATGTGTGCACGGGGAACATAAACTGCATACTTTTTTTGCAAATCGTATCTTTATACTTATAGCACATGCATAAGCCTGGTCTCTTTTGAAAGATAACATTATGAAGTTTCTTACACAATAAAGAAAAATCACTTTTAGTGCTAAATAAATAGAGTAACATAGGGCTGAACTTGAGTTGTACTTTTTTCTGTAGTAGTTGCAATATCCCAAAAAATAATATCCCAAAAAATTGGTATAAGCTGGAAAACACTGCGGTCCATAGCCCGAAGTCCTAATGTAGTACAGGTCCAGATTTCATAAAAAATCTGTTCAGAAATGGTTGATTACGAGTGATTTTGGTCAACTGTACCCTAAGGGCAGACATGGGCTGTGGCGTGGGCCACGCCTGGCGACCAATCCAAGTGGTATAAGCTGCATTAGCGATCTGTTCTGCATGTTTTTCCATTGGGTTTATCTTATCGGGAGGGGAAACCCTTGTGAGCGTGGGGAGACATGCAACATGCAAACTCCACACAGAAAGGCCCAGGAGATACCCCACCTGGGTACCTAGTCCCCAAGCGGGAATCGAACCCAGGACCTTCTAGCTGTGATGCGACAGTGTTAAACCACTACACCACCGTGCCATGGTTGTCATCTTTACTGTCAACTTGTACGATGTCACTCTCACGTACTCCCACACCTTGACTTGTACTCTGGCATACTTCCACTTTTGGACTGTCTCACTTAAAGTAACACACTATGTTTGCATTGTTGTCATGATTGCTGTGTGTGTTTGGTTGGTTTGTTGGTTCAGTGGACCCAGAGAAGATGCAACAGATGAAGATGGATCTGGCAGTTTATTGCAGCACCAACCAAGCCTCCACCCCGTCCTGCCTGGGAGAGAGCGGACCAGCGCCTGGAGCCGCCTGCTGTGCTAAGTTCTCTGGTGAGGATGTGGACCAACCAGACCAAGACCATTTAGTAGTTAAAGGTCCCTTCCACTCAAAACGTGTTTTTCTACAGTTAACTCCTCTTGATGACTTTGACTGTGTACAGATTGTTAAGTAGGAAATTCATAGAAAAAAAGTATTTAATCAAGTATTTAAATTTTTTTTTATTGCTAATTAAAATGAAAGAAATGTATTTATTATTTAAATGCCTTTATTTCATATTCGACGCAGACGGTAGGCTATATATAGCTCATTTTGTTATTAATCTTATTAAACTCACCTCCAGTTTTGGGGATATTAGCCTCCGGATTCTATTGCCCCCTTCCCTCTGGACAGTGTCCCGGCGATACTCCCTGTGTATTCTGTTATTTTATACAACGGCATGCAAATTTCTCGATTCTGATTGGCTGAAACAGTCAATTTACACGTATGTATCTGTCACAATTCCACGTTTTTGGTCCCAGGACCCACCCACAACCGAATCACTATCACTCCGCGTGCGACTTTAAAAAAAAAAACAAGATGGCGGACAATAATCTTTACAAATGGATATGTTGATGGCGTCATAACGACTAAATAAAAACCGATTCTGTCACGGCGAATGTCTTAGTCTTTTACACAATGTTGGATTGTGTAATCTATGGGTCATGAGTCATTGTGGAACAAAAGAAAAATTGCGGATTGATTGATTGATTATTTGCATTTTTTTTTTTTTTTTTTTTTTTTTTTTGCCCTGACTGCAGAGCTCACTCTCACGCTGTCTGGCACTACTTTTTGTGGCGGATGTTTTTTTTTAATAAATCTTCGATTAATGTGTGTTTATTGTATAGCAATAAGGTTGGATGGATGTGGCAGTTGTATAAAAGCATTACACCACTTGCAGTCGTGATTTGTGAAAAATAAACCATGCCTAGGGGGGTCTAACGACCACCCCTAGGCATGGTTTATTTTTCACAAATCACGACTGCAAGTGGTGTAATGCTTTTATACAACTGCCACATCCATCCACCCCTAGGCATGGTTTATTTTTCACAAACCACTCCTGCGCGTGATGTAATGCTTAAATAACAAACCGACCCTCTGATTCAGTTCTCAATAATAGTCGGGCCAGACTTGCTGAAGAAGCGCTCCTCTGAACAACTATACGTGACGTCCCCCTCTCCTCCATGGGTGATCGAGGAAGCTCCTGTGGCAGATCCTGCATTCTACCTTTTGGGGATCATCTAAAACGGATCTCAGCCACGTATACTTCTTGTCCCAGTCTCTGTTATATGAGCAAAGTCTCTTTTTTTTGCCTCCATTTCCTTGTTTTTCTTAGCTAGCTAAATAACTTGTATCAGTAATATTGGCGGTCTTTCTTCTGACTACTCGAGTGACTGACGTCACACACACAGCTGTCCCGGCCTCGCTCGGACAGGTGACAGGCAGCACGACTCGCGAGACTCGAGTGAGCTGCTCGGCAGCCTCAGCTGGAGATGCATCCAGCTGCAGGACCACAGCACCGACACTCTCAGGACCGCGACACTTTGCGGACCCACACTCTCCAGACCCTCGCTCCCATTGGCTGATTTGGGTCACGTGACCGTCCCACTCCAATTCAGCCATTGGGTGGGACGGTCACGTGACCCAAATCAGCCAATGGGAGCGAGGGTCTGGAGAGTGGGTCCGCAAAGTGTCGCGGTCCTGAGTGTGTCGGTGCTGTGGTCCTGCAGCTGGATACTATTGCTCGGCTGCGCAATGCATTGGTTTGTGACGTCGCCTGATTTTTTTTATTTTAAATATAAGAGGGTATTGGAACGAGGCATTAAATTAACAACATTTAAAACATTTTTTAAATAATAATCTTTGAAAGATAAAAAAATAAAGATTATTTTTTTTTTCTTTTTTTTTATCTTTGAATTGCTGGACATTGTTTTGTTGTAGCGGGACCCGAGACAAACGTCCCAATGTGTAGGAGAGGTAGTCAGTCAGTATTCTATCTGTTATTACCGTGTGGGTGGGTGGGTTGGTTGTTGGGGTGTTGGGTTATTGGCTTGGGTGGGTGGGTTCTGGGTTGGGTGGGTGTATCAGTGTTTGGCGTGGGTGGGTGGGTGGTTGGTTTGGGTTGTTGGGTGGGTCGGTGTTTGGGTGGGGTGGGTCGGTGTTTGGGTTGGGTGAGTCTGTGTTTGTGTGGGGCGTGTGGGTGCGTGGCTTGTTGGGTGGGTGTGGTGGAGTCCCAACCCTTATAAAACCATACTGCATCTCCACATCCATAGTGAGTTGTCACAGTATGCTTTGCTATGGAATTTGCATTGAGCATTTTATCAACAACGAGCCTCCACTAGGGGCAGAGCAGCCAACTGTGCATCTGAGTGAGTGACATCGCTGGTCATAGAGGTGCTTGGCATCTTATAAACCCTCTTATCTTCCAGCAGCAGGTATGATTTCCACGTAGTCCCATCGCTCATTATGATTACAGGACAGAGCACATGATCATTAAAGAACAGAGGAGTCTTTCTCTAAAGCGCGCGCTCTCTCTCTCTCTCTCTCTCTCTCTCTCTCTCTCTCTCTCTCTCTCTCTCTCTCTCTCTCTCTCTCTCTCTCTCTCTCTCTCTCTCTCTCTCCTCATCTTTGCCTCTTTGTATCCTGCTCTCCTCTCCACCTGCAGTTGTTGTCATTCCAGGCCCAAGCCAGTAATTTGGTGTCTGCTAGTAGGTGTAATTACACGGCGTGCGTGCAGTCGAGCGTTGGGCCGGGCCGTCTCTAAACACAGCGTACAGGCTGCAGACTGTAGCCCGGTGTGCATTCCACAGCTAACCACAGGGTTGGTTTTTATTGGAGTTTTCCACGCTAAGTGTCTGAGAACGATGATATTTCAGAACGGTAGGTAGTGCACGTAGCAGGTGAGAGTATTGTGAGTTTCTTTGACATGGCCAAAATATATTGTCCTGATTGGAGGATAACAATAGTGCCCCGCCCTCTACTGAGTGAGTTGACAGTTTGAGTGAAGCATAAGTAGCCAATCAATCACTATGTTCCAATTTCCAGCACTTATTAACCAATGTGTCAGACGTTAGCTAAAATTCCAGCTTGTTAAACCTGACACCTCAAAGCTTAGCTTGATGGAATGGAGGTTTATCTTGCTAGGCAATAGCATAGGCTGTTACATTTTAACGTGGTTAGGGGAGCATTTTTTTTTTTTTTTTTGTGCTAAATCTGTAAATAATATAGAGCATTGAAGCGGCTTGGTAGTGGAATGTCTGATCACTAAGTGTGTGACTCTTACCACCTAACCTGCACGGACTACAACGTATAACATGACGTATATCATCCCAGTTAGGGTACCTTATGTATACTGCACCTGTGTACACCGTTTACTTTACTTACTCGTATATATTCAGATTGTGTTTTATTGCCCATATCTATTGTAATGTATAATATAACTGATGGGGCATACAGACCCTCATCTGCACCTTTGATTACACTGTTTACCTGCTCATATTCTCTTATTTTAGTATTTGTTCCTCACATTTTACCCATTCACTCACACATTCACACACCGATGGCAGAGGTAACCATGCAAGATGCCAACCTGCTCATTTGGAGCAGTTAGGGGTTGTGTTAGTAAGTGTCTTGCTCAAGGACACTTCAACATGCTGCCCGGGAGGAGCTGGAATTGAACCGGGAGCCTCCGGATTACCACACTACTGCTCTACCTCCTGAGCCCCTGTTGCCCCCGTGTGTAGTGTAGTATCGAGGTCTAATCACTAGAGTGGCTGGGTAGTGTAGAGGTCTAATCTCTAGAGCGGCTGGGTAGTGTAGAGGTCTAATCTCTAGAGCGGCTGGGTAGTGTTGCGGTCTAATCTCTAGAGCGGCTGGGTAGTGTTGCGGTCTAAGCTCTAGCCTTCCACCACAGAGAACTGCGTTCAATTCCGGGCAGTGGTACCTCCAGTCGTCCCTATGGTTGGTCAATCATCCCTATGAACACAATTGGCAGAGTTCACTCTGACACTGTTGACCACTAGGAGCTTCCCAGTATAACTACAGTCTGACACTGTTGACCACTAGGAGCTTCCCAGTATAACCACAGTCTTGACACTGTTGACCACTAGGAGCATTGTTTTTTGGTGAAGTACTAGGTAAAACTGCCTTTTCCTTTTGATGCTTCCAACACCTGGAATGCTCTCCAACTGACTCTTTGCTGCATTTAAAAGTGATCTCCGACCACTGTGTCGACTTGTAACTGTCTTAGCTGATTTATTATTTTTTATTCTTATTTATTGTGTCTAAACTGTCTATGTATGAAATTGCTGACAAACTGTTTGTTTGTTGTTTTGTGAGCTCGTCGTCACTGTAAATGAGGGTAACCTCAGTATCTTATAGGGCTGACCTTGGAAGCTTTTTTTGGCAATCGAAGCTTCGGGGCTTAATTCGAAGCTTCAAGAGAAAAAAAGAATTATTATAATATATATATATATATTTTGATCTTATGTTGTGGGACTTGTACAGCACTTTGGTAAACTTTGTTGTTTTTAAATGTGCTCTATAAATAAAGTGGATTGGATTAATTAATTAAGTAGCCCCTTTCATGACTGTGACGCAGCCAACAAGGTTTCACTCGGCTGCGCTGCCTGGGTGCAGTGGGGCTGCTCTCGCAGCCAACGACATGACATTACATAATTATGTTGCAACCTTCGTCTATCAAGCAAACAATTATATTATATTTAATTTATATCAGACAATGCACCTACAAAAGCAGATGATTACAAATAAATTAGCCAACTTGGTAACACATTAGTCATAGCAGCATAGGCATAGCCTTATTAATGTTTTGTGTTGCGTCGCCGTCGTGTACAACGATACTTATGTTTTTTAGGTGATTTGACAAAGTTGTTGTAGAGTTGTGATATGCCATTTTCTTCTGGCATATCTGGCACTCGGCTTTTTGGGCATTGTCTTTGCATATTTTAAAGTGTAACCACACGTCTGATGACTTCTTCGTCGACATGTCTGCTGCACATGTCCTTGTTGTTTTCAACACAGATAATCTCCACGTGCTTGTTGTAGAGAGGTGGAGTCGAGGCGCCACTTACATTCGTTTCATTGGAATGGAGGCGGGAAGGCACCGCTTACTTTCGTTTCATTGGAATGGAGGCGGGAAGGCGCCGCTTACTTTCGTTTCATTGGAATGGAGGCGCAAGATTTTGGAGGCAATTATTATTATTTTTTTTTTACTTTGGTTTTATTTTTTTTATGTTCGAAGCTCATGCCATCGAACAAAGCTTCGAAGTATTTAAGACAGCCCTAGTATCTTATGAGTTTGAAATCAAATGAAAGTGCCCCTTTAAGTATAAATTGAAATTGGCTTTTTCTGACCTGGGGTTCAATCCTGTATTTCTGGTATCTGTCCTACTGTCTCAGAACATCTGTCTCTGATGTCTATCCTACTGTCTCAGAACATCTGTCTCTTTGATGTCTGTCCTACTGTCTCTGATGTCTGTCTACTATCTCAGAACATCTGTGTCTCTGATGTCTGTCTACTATCTCAGGACTCTATACCACTAAAGGGAGTGGACAGCCTTCAGTAAACAGCCTGGATTCCCAGCACATCCATTAACCACACGTTGTTTCCCCAGGGGACAAGAACTGGTACCGTGCCGTGGTGCTGGAGACCAGCGAGTGCGAGGCCAACATCATCTACTGTGACCACGGCAATGTGGAGAGGGTTCCCTACTGCAGCATTCTACCCATCCCCTCCCACCTGTTGCAGCTGCCCTTCCAGATCACACGCTGTGCACTCGCCGGTATGTCAACCAGGAGGTTCCTTTACTTTGAACCAAGGGCCAAAATATATCACACATTTTCACAACTTAGTACAACTACACTTGATACAACTACTGTAGGTCAGTAGTACAATTACACTTGATACCACTACTGTAGGCCAGTAGTACAACTACACTTAACCTCTTAACTGGCACCTCTTGAGGACGATTTGCCCACCGGCACGACGCGCCACTTTGCGAGCGTCTAGCGGCTCGGGTCTGCATTTATTTGTATACAATATATATATAGAATTATGTTTTTTTTATTAGAACAATTTATGTGGGGCGGCTAGGTGGCGCAGTGGGCAAGACGCTCGCCACCAACGCAGGAGATGCTGGGTTCGAGCCCAGCTCTCGGCGTTGCTACCAGCTTGGCTGGTCGTTCATACTAATACAATTGGCAGTATTAGGGGGTGGGAAGCTGGTGGGTGGGGATCGGACGTTGTGGACAGCGACTCCCACAGGTCGGTTGGTGCGCCTGCGCAGTAGAATCAGGAAGCGACGAGGTCGGCGTGTCCCTCCCAGTCCCACGCAGACCCTCGCCGCTGAGAGATCGTGCTGTGCAGGTGAAAAGATGCGACGGCTGCCTCCTCGAGTACCGGAGGGGACACGTGATGCAAGGCTTCGTCCACATTGCAGCCGGCTTGTGGGAGGCTTGGCCTAACAACGTTCGAGTCAGGGGGAGGGTAGAGTTGGACAATGCGAAATTGAGGACGGGAGGAAAATAGAAAAATGGGGAGAAAAAGTAGATACAAAAAAAGAAGAATTTATGCAAATGTTACATTCAAATTATACATCTTCCATTTCATTCCCCATTCCTATCCCCTAACCCCACCCCATCCCACCCAAGGAGAGCGACAACAAACATACATACATATAATACACATAAATAAAAAAAAAAAATAATAATAATAATTAAACATAAATACAGATGTGACAGAAAAAACTACGCCGCACGTGTCGGAGGAAGCGTGAGGATGACTTCAGGGTTCCCTTGTACCGACCAGTAGGAGAACATGCGCACAACAACCAGGTAGGGGAGGGGGGGAATTTGCACAACGACTAAAATTGGGACGGGGAGAAAAACAGAAAAATCGGAGAAAGAGGATTAATAAAATAAAAATAAAAACTTCATAATGTTATCTTTCAAAAGAGAACAGGCTTATGCATGTGCTATAAGTATAAAAATACACTTTTCAGAAAAAGTATGGAGTCAAGTTTAAAAATGGCAATTTTTTTAGGATTTTAGTTTATGGAATGTGTTTATAATTCAGTGAATATCCGCCATTTTTAATTAGCGGCCATCGCCAGTTGTAGTCATATGAGAAGAGGGCATCCAGAGCTCTCAATGAGCGTTGAGAATTCGGAAAAACTACAGTACCCAGACGATTCTAGCTTCCTGCAAGCAAATTAAATTAATATTTCTCTGTATTCTCGACCACAAAACTGAATGTTATTGGCATAGATTGGAGCGCAGTCTACCTTCTGTGAACATTTAGCAACAATCCGCGTTGCAAACGGATTCAAAATGGCGGAGCCATATCCATTATTAGAATGGAACTGTACATACAGTAGATTTCATTCACGGTTCTTCAGTGCACGCCTGGAGATACTAAATCCAAATTTAACTGCCATTTGAAAGAGGAGATTTGGCCCGATCCATAGATGTGCGAGTTGGTTATAATAACGTAATTTATAGGCCTGGTATTCTATATTCTATAATAATATTTCAAATTGCATGTGTCCGGATGGCAGAATTCAGTACTGTATCTACAAAACATTATGTTTAATCATCTTCCCTTTATTCATTTGCTTATATTTTTTTGTACATATGATCTCAAGAAGGTGCTGAACAAGCTCAGTGGCAGTTTTCTATGTCTGGTCATTTTTAGCATGGTGTTATTCACTCAAAGATGCAAAGAAAAATCATAATTTTTATTCTCCTTTTGTTTGTAGGGTTTGAACCGATACTGGTACCTGTGAATCGATAACGGTACCTTTTTTCTGTACTTTAGTCTCAAAAGATTTTATCTATCTACTACCTCAGTTGTAAAAAAAAAAAATCCAAACTTCAAATAATTTATTATCATTATTTATTTAGAATAATTTGTTTATATTATAAACACACATATCTTTAAATAAAAATTCATGTTTTACAAAATAACAAGTATAAAAAGATTAAACAAACCAATGAACGATTCTGCTGAACTAAAAGGTACACATCTATATATTTAAATAAATATACCTGAAGATGTCGATGCCTCAGTGTCATTGTTTTGTCACCGGTGGATCTCACGTGAATCGGTAGTACCGACGTGATTCGGTCTATACCCTTAAAAGTACCGGATTCGGTACCCATCCCTAAGTGTACCCCCTTGTACCCTGCCGGTAAGGAGTGTACCCTCTTGTACCCTGCAGGTAAGGAGCATTTCCCCTCTGCGTGGCCCGACGAGGTGCTTGAGCTGTTCGTGTTGCTGCTGTTGGACAGCGACCAGGCCACCGTCCAAGCCTTCGACGGCCATACCAACCTGCTGTCCGTCACCGTGGGCACGGAGAGCGGTGGAGGACACCTCAACACCATCATCTTGGAGGGGCTGCGGGCCAACTGTCCTCCTGCCCCAGTCCCCACCCTGGAGCTCCAGTCCACAGAGAAGAGCACAGCTAGTGTTGCTACTGTTGCACCTGATCGCCCCAAGCCTAGCACTACCGCTGACACCACGGAGGAGCCTGGACACATTCCAGCTCCAGCCAGAGCTCCAGCCAGCACCCCAGAGCTGATGCACACTGGTCAGCACAAAGCTACAGCCCGCACCCCAGAGCTGATGCACACTGGTCAGCTCAAAGCTACAGCCAGCACCCCAGAGCTGATGCACACTGGTCAGCTCAAAGCTACAGCCAGCACCCCAGATCTGATGCACACTGGTCAGCTCAAAGCTACAGCCAGCACCCCACAGCTCATGCACACTGGTCAGCTCAAAGCTACAGCCAGCCCAGCCAGAACCCCAGTGCTGATGCACACTGGTCAGCTCAAAGCTACAGCTACAGCCAGCACCCCAGAGCTGATGCACACTGGTCAGCTCAAAGCTACAACTACAGCCAGCACCCCAGAGCGAATGCACACTGGTCAGCTCAAAGCTACAGCCAGCACCCCAGAGCTGATGCACACTGGTCAGCTCAAAGCTACAGCTACAGCCAGCACCCCAGAGCTGATGCACACTGGTCAGCTCAAAGCTACAGCTACAGCCAGCACCCCAGAGCTGATGCACACTGGTCAGCTCAAAGCTACAACTACAGCCAGCACCCCAGAGCGAATGCACACTGGTCAGCTCAAAGCTACAGCCAGCACCCCAGAGCGGATGCACACTGGTCAGCTCAAAGCTACAGCCAGCACCCCAGAGCTGATGCACACTGGTCAGCTCAAAGCTACAGCCAGCACCCCAGAGCGGATGCACACTGGTCAGCTCAAAGCTACAGCCAGCACCCCAGAGCGGATGCACACTGGTCAGCTCAAAGCGACAGCCAGCACCCCAGAGCTGATGCAGCTCAAAGCTACAGCTCCAGCCAGAGCTCCAGCCAGCACCCCAGAGCTGATGCACACTGGTCAGCTCAAAGCTACAGGTACAGCCAATGGTTGGTCTCTGCTTTATGGTTTAGAATATTTTTTTATTTGATTGTTTCTAGTCTTGCATTCACATTTCGTTTTTAATACTCATGTAAGCAAGATGGTGTAGGCTTATGTAATGTGTTTGTTTTGTGACAAAGGCGTTGCCCCTCTTCAGTCCATATATTCGGCCTGGATGGAACACTAAAATGTACATTTATTGGAACCGTAAACCCATGTGGGTCAATTCTCACGGATGCAAACTATTAGAATAGCTAGTACTCTTCTGAATGCATGCAGCTAAGTGGGATTCTTTACTGAATGCATGAAGCTAAGTGGAGTTCTTTACTGAATGCATGCAGCTAAGTGGAGTTCTTTACTGAATGCATGACGCTAAGTTAGGGCTGGGCGATATGACGATATTATATAAATATCGGGTACAGTTCATTAACGATACACTTTTTTAACGTATTGTGGATATCGTGATGTTTTGCCCAAGAGGATTGTGTCGCGTCAATCTGGTCCACACCCGTTCAAACTTTTGAACAACGCCGCCCCCACACACACTACTGCATCAAAGTTACTAATTATTATTAACAAAGGCATTCGTTTTGTGGCATTAACGTTATATAGTTACACGTTCAATAACATTAGCGTATTTACCCAAACATAGCAATGTCCAATGACGACATAGATAGCAAGCGTTACTGTTCATATCTCAGCCCGTGCGGAGTTGTGCATGCCCATTCTGCGGTCTGTTAATAAAGTTTTCAATCAGACAGATGTATGGAAAGGCTTTTATTATAACATTCGTTGCAATAAAATCATTATGGCTTGTTTAGTCATGCTGCGGTGCGCTGGTAATCACTCGTCTGCCGCAGGGAGCTGTTGTTGTCGTTGAGCTGAGCTCAGCTCTCGTCAAAATCAATTGCGGAAGTAAAAAACGCATAGAGCTTGCCGATTGGTGCTAAGAACAGCAGGGCGGGTTCAATCGGTGTGACGTAATTGGCAGACTCTGCCGGCTGAATGATCGAATGAATGGAAACGTTATTAACGATTGCAGAATGGGTACAATACAGTACAGCTCAATACAACAACAGTGGACTGGGGGATGAAGACCAGAAAAAGACTTTCGGCTTTTTTACATAAAGGTCCTCCATTTTCAATTCATCAAAACATTTAGAGACATACAAATATACAGTAGTTTCATAAAAATGCTAAAATGCTATTTATTGATTGATTGATTGATTTAAAACTTTATTAACATATTGCAGAATGGGTACAGTACAGCTCAATACATACAATTGTTATGGGGATGCAGACCAGAGAAAGTCTTTCGTCTTGTTTACATCAGGGTCCCCCATTTTCAATTAATCATATTTCATATCTAAATCATATAATATCTCATTGCTAAATATATGCAATATATAATCTAATAATCCAATAATCTAAATCTAATATATAATATAAAAATGCTAAATGCATGGGTATTTTATTTAGTCTTTAATGTTAGCTTGCAAACTCAAATTGTCTTGGTAAGCCTCATAATGAATTGTTTGGGGAAAAAAAGAAAAACATCGTGATGTGTATCGTGTATCGCCGAAAGGTCAGAAAATATCGTGATATCATGCAAACTATTAGAATAGCTAGTACTCTTCTGAATGCATGCAGCTAAGTGGGATTCTTTACTGAATGCATGAAGCTAAGTGGAGTTCTTTACTGAATGCATGACGCTAAGTGGAGTACTTACTGAATACATGACGCTAAGTGGAGTGAGTGGTGTCTGTGAGGCGGGTGTTTGGGTTGTATTTTGATCTTTTGCTCCTTTTCAGAAGATGTTGTACAGAAGGTTATTGATCAAATGGAGCCACCATTCATGATTAATACCACAACTATCAACGGTAAGTGTGGCTCAGGCTCAGCCTACTTCACCAAACATACTTGTTTTGATATCAATTGCAATAAAGAGTAGTTGTTTGCCAACATTGTTTCCTTAGATTGGCAAACCATCTCATTTAGCATAAACATTCTAAACTGAATTAAAAGATTTTCAGCACAACATTATGCTGTTTCAGCATGGAATATAAAGGTTTTCTGTCTCACACCCGTCTTCTGTCTCACTTGTCTTCTGTCTCACACCCGTCTTCTGTCTCACACCTGTCTTCTGTCTCACTCCTCTGTGCTTATCCTCCAGGTCCTCATTGCTCAGGCTGCTGCTGTCAGGAGATAAAGACCAAGGTCAGTTATTCCAGCCACCAGCCAATGGCAACATCGTTGTGCTAAGCCTCATCTTTGTCTTCTGTTCCTCTTAAGTCAATGTGATGACATCACCTTCCTCATCTTAACCCCTTTATGTTGAGGACACATTTAGCATAAAATGCCTGACTATTGCATGCCCAAAGTAATTTGCGATTTATTACTTGAACCACTTATAGCACATGCATGAGTCTGGTCTCTTTTGAAAGGAAACATTCTGAACTTTCTTCCACAACAGGAGAATAATCACTCTTGAGTGCTAATGTAATAGTTAGAGGTTTGAGTCAATGTGATGACATCACTTTCCTCATTTTAACCTGTTAATGTTCAGCGGCCCGGCCCGTCAACAAACGTAGTGCTGAGAATATACACATTGACTGCTGTTTTGATAGGGTTAGGGTCTATTATTTGGCCACATTTGAAAAAGAAACTCAACATCACTTAATACAGACTGTATTGATCTATTTGTGACGTGAAATAAATCTCTGCCCGGTACCGATCAGGCTTGTGTGACCGATCAAGTCAATGTGATCACTTTTCTCATCTCCTCATCTTAACCTCTTGAGCCCTAGCCCTATTTTCTGAAAATCTGCCTAAAAAGACATAAGTAAATGGAAGATTGCTCCACTTCTACAAGGTCCATTTGCATGTTATTGGTATCTAGGGACATCTATGGATCTCAGGGAATGTATCCCCAGATACAAATATTGTATCTGTTACTAGGCTTGAGTAAATTGTAAAGAACCAAAGGAGAATTATCAATTTCCTTTTTTAATTCATTTCTTTTCATCTTTGACAATTGACGGTAAATAACACCATGCTAAAAATTTACCAGACATGAAAAAGCTCATTCAGCAGCACCTTCTTGAGATCACATGTACAGAAAATCTAAGCAAATTAATAAAGGGAAGATGATTAAACAGAATGTTTTGTAGATACAGTACTGAATTCTGCCATCCCGACACACAGAAATTGATTATAGAATATCAGGCCTATAAATTACCTTATTATAGCCAAGTCGCACATCTATGGATCGGGCATCTCCCCTTGTCAATGGCAGAGTTCAATCTGTATTTAGTATCACCAGGCGTGATTTACAAACGTGAATGAAATATTTTTTATTATGTACATTTCTCTGCAATTTTCTCATCAGATTGCAACGCTGTTTTTTGCTAGACGTTCACAGAAAGGTAGAGAAACGAACTGCCTACTAATTTATGCCAATAACGTTCAGGTTTGTGGCAGATAATCCAGAAAAAATAAGATAAATAATAAAAGTAAATCCACAAGTCATATGATTGACAGGAGGTGGCTTGAGCTGGGTAGTGTCGTTTTTCTAAATTCCAACGCCCATCGAAAGCCCTCGGTCTCCTCTCCTCAAATGACTACAAACAAAATGCGGCGTGCATTTCCTAGCGTCGATCCAAAATGGCGGAGCCATATCCATTGATTCACTGCATAATGTGGTGTTATATTTTATATTTATAGGGAGGTGTAGTCTGACGTCACTGGTTGTTCCACCCGTATAGGGATTTAGCATTGGGAAAATGGATTATCGCCGTTATCGGCTATTGTAACAATTCTGCCGCATGAACATTGGCACGCTTTCCATTTTTGCACAAAATGAGTTCCCTTCTACCACTAACATTATTGTTTAACACTTTGCCTGCCACACACGAGAATACTCTGGTTTATTTATAGGTGGTTGAAAGCCACTCGCGAGATTTCTCTGAATTATTTATTATTATTATTATTTTTTTAGCGATCTGAAATCATATTGCATCACCCGAGCCTACCCGAGTATAGCCGAGCGGCGCCGGCGATCATTGTGGAAAAAAGCGCCCCCTGTCGTCTCCCAGATGACATAAGTGATTTTGGAATGGACTCAATGAAAATGAATGGGGAAAAAAATCCGGTACTCCACATTTTCCAGTCCACTGATGCAGCCGGGGTTACCACAGTTCATTCTGGATCCTCTGAGACCCGCGGATCATGGAGTACTACTGTATCGCGTTGGATCCATACACGTATCGATTTTTTCGAATGGTGATCAGGAATTGGAATATACCAGTTGGATACCATCTGATGTCAGGTAAGGACTCTATGTTATCAGTGTTAGGATAATCAGAGTAAGTTTGATGAAGTTATAAGCTGTTTTGTGAAATGTCTTCTTTCGGTTTCACTGTAAAAGTCCGAGAGGAAATGAACGTGGCGATTATCCGTGCGCGGCCGTAATGTGCTTGCGTGCACGTATAATATTGATCATCTAGCGTTTATTTGAAAACGATTCATAAAAAGGCAGACGAATATCAACGTTGTGGAATATTCCAGTAAAAGACGATTTTCATAGAACGCTCCAGAATGGGCTGTTTTTTTATCTGAAAACGGGTGCTTTTCTAAATGCTCTGAAACGGAAACGACGCGATAAAAAAAATATCTGCCTTGACAGCACTGATTGGAAAATAGTCTTTGATAATGCGATGGGCAGATTAGACACATAGCCATAATTTAAAACATAGATTAGGCGATATTAACGTTAACATTGGCGCCGATGGTGGCATTCAGCCGGTAAAAAGGAAAACCAGGCGTGGCGCTCAAAGTGTTAAGCATTTTTGGTTGAAATAAAGGTAGGTATAAGGTTTTAAATGTGTCGTAAAAAAATAACTACAATTACCAGTAGGCAGCTCCCGGATGGTAATGCACCCATTGGATTGGACTCAATGAAAATTTATCAGAAAAAAAATCCGGATTCCACATTTTACTTCTCAGGCATGTAACCCGAGCCGATAGGATTCATTGTGAACCCTCAGAACAGCGTGGAATATGTGTTTCGAGTACCTAACGTTGGATCAATAAACGCGATCGATATTTGGAATGGCGATCAGGAATTGGAATAATCTTTTTGCAGAACATCTGATGTGAGGTAAGGAATCTATGTTACCAGTCTTGGGGTAATCAGATGTATTTTTGTGTATGACGTTAGCGCTGACCAGGAAATAGATAATCGATTTTTCAGCCCGCTTCTCTAGCGTGCATAAGTACACATATACTATCGATAATCTAGCGTTTATTTGAAAACGATTCATAAATAGGCCAAAAAATGACAACGTGTTTTGTGTATTCCACTAAAGAGCTATTATCACGGAATCTTAATTTTTTCTGGAAATTTTCAAAAACGGTATAAAACGGAAATTTACCGATGAAAAAATCCGTTTCATACATGTTGACTCCAAGCAAGTCATTGATAAGCGACGGGCGTATTAGACACATAGCCATAATATAGAATATAGAAATAGCTCCGTGAAAATCATGAAATATCGGAAAATCTGTCCCCTGCTGGCACTCAATGTGTTAAGTGGAACAGAGGGTGGAACACGAAAAAACTAAAATGACGTAACCACTACACCCCCCTATTATTAACTTTACCTTCTCTCCCCAGCAACCTCCTGCAAAGCCTCACCTTCCCTCTTTCTACCTTTTTTACCCTACCCTCCAATCTCCCCCAAATCCCATTCAATCTTGTTTGCTGCAGCTCAAATGTATCCCCTTGCCCCACTTTGCCTTCATGTCTCTGTCTGTGTTTGTGTATTGTATGTTTGTTTTTGTTTCGCTGCCATTTTGGCCAGGGCCCTATTCCCCGTACCTGGTTCAACTAAGTCGATCAAAAGTCCCATTAGCCAGATTCAATTAACCCGATGTTTGAATCCAGGCTTTCCCTGTTCCTCGAACGCTGATTCAGTCTCGTTAATTCGAACCAGACTTGATACTCAGGATAATTGCGAGCGGGTGTCGATCGCAGAACTCCTGATTTTCTAACGGCATTGATTGATTGATTGATTGATTGATTGATTGAAAACTATATTAACAGATTGCAGAATGGGTACAATACAGTACGGCTCAATAGCCTCGCCGACCAGTTAAATGCATAATCTATACTATAGGCTAATTTTAAATCCCTCATTACCCCAAACAATCAGATTATATTGCTTTAAATGTGCCTGCTGGCAGTAGGCTTAATGGGATGAATAATCAAATGAGATCTTGCTAGCGAAAATAATTAGTTCAACTCTTTCAGAATAAGTAGATAAAAACAAGCCCAAAGAGTATCTAATTGATACAAATTACTTATGAGGCTATCTACTGTATGTGCTTAGGTATCATGTACTATATAAATATATGGTTCCCAAAGTTTTCAAGGCGCGACCCCCGAAATAACGTGTCAGAGAGGCTTGGAGGCTATACAGTTTCACTATTAATCAGGTTTTAATCTGTTTCGGACATAATCCATACATGCATTGAATTGACTAACCTTTGGTTTATACCAGGGACACCAGTCATGTTAATCACCCTCTTGTTCATCATCAGATAACAGTGCTTGAACAGATTCATTCATCAAAACGTCAAAGGCTTGCAATTGCTCATTCATTTTCTCAAGTCACGTCCACGTCATCAAATCCATCAAACAGCGCATCTCCTCAGACATTTTAATCCCAGTTACAATATCACAATAACGTGTGAGTGACAGTGATACAATTCAACAATCCACAGATTCAGATTTGTCGTAATTCACATCCATAATCCACACATAAAGACGCTTCAATTTATGCTTGAATGAAACACAATCCGGGCGCTCCGTTAAGCAAATACATCCACAGCGGAGAATATGAAACGAATCAGAGCCAAACGCCCGATAGGTTTCATTCATTAAAAATATCCCAGCAGGATTCACATTTGCAATGCTCCGTTGCAATGCTCCGTTATTAAAATAACCACATAGTGTGTGTCACGACTCGCGCACGCCGTATCCGTATAACTATGACATGCATTATTTAGGACAAAGTAAATCCATAGGCTGAATATGATTTATTATCAGCATTTTAAGTCTTATTATTTTACATTTCAAAAGCCCCCTCTAGAAAAACTAAGCACAAAAACATAATTCAGAATGGTATAATGGGATCTGTGAGGAGAGCTGGCATTTCTTTGCGAGGGCGTGGCCAGTTTATCCAGCTAACTGAACTAAACTCTGCGCTGGAGCGGGTTCAAACATTCTGATCTGTTGCCATAGTGATTTAGACAATCGCGCTTCGGGAAACCGAAAGGTCTAGCTTATGTCAAGTTATCATGAAAATGATCCGGCTAACTCAGTTAGCCAGGTACGAGGAACAGGGCCCAAGTCTTGCTAGAAAAAGAGATCATTGATCTCAAGTGACTACCTGGTAAAATAAAGGTTAAATAAATTATAAGAATGGGGCGGCTAAGTGGCGCAGTGGGCAAGGCGCTCGCTACTAATGCAGGAGATGCTGGGTTCGAGCCCATCTCTCTGCGTTGCTTCCGGCTTTGCTGGTCGTTCATACTAATACAATTGGCAGTATTAGGGGGTGGGAAAGCCGGTGGGTGGGGATCGGACGTTGTGGACAGCGACTCCTACAGGTCGGTTGGTGCGCCTGTACAGCAGAATCAGGAAGTATCGGGGGCAGCGTGAGCCTCCCACGCGTTACTCCTTGCCACAGAGTCTGCACTGTCTGGTGAAAAGATGCGACAGGCTGCCTCCTCGTGTACCGGAGGGGACACGTGATGCAAGGCTTCTATCCTCACTACAGCCGACCAGTGGGAGGCATAGTCTAGCAACGTTCAAGACAGGGGAGGGAAGAATTGGCAATGCGAAATTGGGATGGGAGAAAAATAGAAAAATAAGGAGAAAAAGTCGATTAAAAAAAAGAATGGAACTGTACATACAGTCCCGGTTCTTCCTGCACGCCTGGTGATACTAAATCCAAATTGAACTCTGGCGTTGGAAAGAGTAGATTTGGCCAGATCCATAGATGTGCAAGTTGGCTATATAATAAAGTAATTTATAGGCCTGATATTCTATATTCTATAATACTATTTCAAATTGCATGTGTCCGGATGGCAAAATGTAGTACTGTATCTACAAAACCTTTTCTTTAACACATTGGGTACCACGCCTCTTTGCCCAGATAACCCCTTGAGTGCCAGCGCTTTAGTCAATGGGAGGTTGGGGATATTTGCGAACGCTTAAACTATATCTTAAATTATGGCTATGGGTCTAAAACACCCCTCGCTCATCAATGACTTGCTTGCAGTCAGCATGTACGAAACGGATTGTTTTTTCATTGGTACATTTCCGTTTTGAATAAGAGTATTGTTTTCGGAGAGTTCTAGTAATTTCAGAGAAATTCCGCGATAATAGCCCTTTAGTGGAATACACAAAACATGTTGTCATTTTTCGTCTGATTTATTAATCATTTTCAAATAAATGCTAGATTATTGATAGTATATGTGTACTTATGCACGCTAGAGAAGCTAGCTGGAAAATCTATTATCCATGACCTGGTCAGCGCTAACGTCATACACGTACACACACACAGACACGTTGTGATCGCTATGAAAAAAACATCTGATTCACCCAATACTGGTCAAATAGAGTCCTTACCTCACATCAGATGTTCTGCAAAAAGATTAATCCAATTCCTGATTGCCATTCCAAATATTGATCGCGTTTAGTGATCCCAAGTTATAGTCCAAAACACATAATCGAAAACTGCTCCGAGCCTCCCCAGTGAATCTGGCAAACAGACACTGCTTGCCAGAGATGGGGAAACCCTGGACCGGAGTTTTTTTCTGATGCACATGGCCACTCAATCCAATCCAATGATGTGCATTACCATCCGGGAGATGATAGGCGGCAGTATTTGCCCTTTTCGAGCTCAGAGCCATTCCCAATGATAACGTCAGGCTGGATGGATGAAAAATTTATGGATATCGCTAATAAAAGAAATAACGATTAAATAACGAGAAATCTCGTCATTGGCACTCAAAGTGTTAATCATATTCCCTTTATTCATTTCCTTAGATTTTTTGTACATATGATCTCAAGAAAGTGCTGAACGAGCTCAGTTTTGGCAGTTTTTCGAGTGGAAGTTAATGTCTGGTCATTTTAGCATGATGTTATTCACTATCAAAGATGCAAAGAAAAATCTAAATTTATATTCTCCTTTGTTTCATCACAATTCACTCAAGCCTAGTAACGGACACAATATTTCTGACACTGGGAATACATTCCCTGATATCCATAGATGTCCCTAGATACCAAGAACATGGAAGTGGAGCAATCTTCCATTTACTTAGGTATGTATTTTTAGGCGGATTTTCAGAAAATAGGGCTAGGGCTTAACCTCTCAAATAAAAACATGTCATACAGTCTAGACAGATTGATTTATGACGTGATGTCATTTTGGGACCGGACCTGTCGGGTTGAAGAGGTTAACGGGTTAATTCATAAGTCAATGTGATAATGTATTTTTTCTCATCTTTCTCAGATGGCTGAACTGGGGGAACTCATGCAGATGCAACTTTCTCTCATAAAGAAAATTACTGGAAATTCTTGTTAGCTGTTGTTTGAGTACATAAAGGTATTCAGTTTTCCAAGCAACTATAATTTATATGTTTTAATAAATCCTGGATGTTTTCAGTGAATTATGTATAGGGTTGGGCATCGTTTGGATTTGAACGATTCCGATTCTCCATATCGATTCCTGTTCTAAACGATTATCGCTTCCGATTCTTTGAGGTGCAGGTCAAAACAGGTCACAGCTTATTTCGCAGGAGAATTTAATTTTCTTTTGAATATTTACTTTTTTTCATACTATTCACATTTTCAGTTGACTTGATAGTTTAATTTGGTTGCTGTACTGTAACTAGGGTATTAATTAACAAAGTTCTTTGTTAAGAATCGAAATGCCAATGTTATAAATAACCTGTTTTTCGGTGCCCAACCCTAATAATGTACCTACCGTAATAGTTTTGTTCCAATCTTGCATAATCTTGCACTTTCTAAACTTGTTTTAAAACAAGTTTTTATTTTGTTTATCCGATATGGGTATTAAAAAGATTTGTGACAGTTTTCATATTTGATAATGTATGCTTTGCTCATTATGTTGGTGTGTTATTTGTTTGGTCAGCTCTTGTTTTCAGTGTTTTTCTCGATCAACCACAGCTTGGATACTGGTTATCTGCCACTATTCTACCAGCAGTGTACCTTTTGTATTAAAGCTATGTTCTTGGAAAAAAACAAGTGGTCAGTGGGATTTCATTTCATGTTATAGAATATCAGGATTGTGTTTATCTATGATTTCAGGTTAGAATATCAGGATTGTGTTTATCTTTGGTTTCAGGTTACAGAATGTCAGGATTGTGTTTATCTTTGGTCAGAATTATCCAGTGTTGGAACTGAAGGTATTAAATCCTGTATCCCAATGGATCAATTACAACATCCTGGTCCTCAGCTAAATGGGAAATGGTGCATTTATATAGCAGCTTTTATCCAAAGCACTTTATAATTTGTTCCTCACATTCACCCATCCACTCACACATTCACACACCGACTGCAGAGGCAACCATGCAAGGTGCCAACATGCTCATCTGGAGCAATTGGGGGTTGTGTGTCTTGCTCAAGGACACTTCGACACACTCCCCGGGAGGAGTGGGAATCAAACCAGGAATCTTTCGATTACCAGACCACCGCTCTACCTCCTGAGCCATTGTCATACGTACCTACAAACACATTCACCAACTGCCCCCCCTCATATCTCAGACCTCTCCTACCCTTCTCTCTTTGGGGCTCGTTCAGATCTGATCAGACAATCAGCACCTTGCTGCAGGTTCTCCCACAAGTTTGTAACCACCACGACTGTTCCTAGAACTGATTGTCCCTAGAGCTGACTGTTCCTGAAGCTGACTGTTCCTGAAGCTGACTGTTCCTGAAGCTGACTGTTCCTGAAGCTGACTGTTCCTAGAGCTGACTTTTCCTAGAGCTGACTGTTCCTAGAGCTGACTGTTCTTAGGGCGGACTGTTCCTGAAGCTGACTGTTCCTAGAGCTGACTGTTCTTAGAGCTGATTGTTCCTAGAGCTGACTGTTCTTAGAGCTGACTGTTCCTAGAGCTCGCTGTTCCTGAAGCTGACTGTTCCTAGAGCTGCTGACTGTTCCTAGAGCTGACTGTTCCTGAAGCTGACTGTTCCTAGAGCTGACTGTTCTTAGAGCTGACTGTTCCTAGAGCTGACTGTTCCTAGAGCGGACTGTTCTTAGAGCGGACTGTTCCTGAAGCTGACTGTTCCTAGAGCTGACTGTTCCTAGAGCTGACTGTTCTTAGAGCTGACTGTTCCTAGAGCTCGCTGTTCCTGAAGCTGACTGTTCCTAGAGCTGCTGACTGTTCCTGAAGCTGACTGTTCTTAGAGCTGCTGACTGTTCCTGAAGCTGACTGTTCTTAGAGCTGACTGTTCTTAGAGCTGACTGTTCCTAGAGCTGACTGTTCTTAGAGCTGACTGTTCCTAGAGCTGGTTGTTCCTGAAGCTGGCTGTTCCTAGAGCTGACTGTTCTTAGAGCTGGCTGTTCCTAGAGCTGGAGCGACATGACCCCAGATTAGCTGCAGAGGTGAAGCCTCATGGTTACCAGTGGAATGGTGTCCATCCAAGGCTGCGGTCGGGACACCCAGGCGCTCCAGCGGGAGGAAGGTGGCTCAGCTAGACCCTGGATGAACCTGATGGAACGTCTCTGGAGACCTTCAGATTACAGAAAGCTGCCCTCAATTCCCACAGTTCTACATGTTACTGTCCTCTGGTTTCTGTTGTTGACATATATTTAATAGACTGCCATAGAATAGTCTACACGAATAACTTGATTATAATCCCAATGGATTCCTTTATTTTATTTAAAAAATTTGCATCACAAAAAATAAATAGCACTTATTGATGAATGTGATCTTGCAGAGATATAACCATATATTCTGTATAGGTTGTTTGTAATTGAGATAAAGCTTTGTTTTAAAATCTCAAATCTGTTGTGGGTCCACCACCAGTAGAAACAATACCAGCTGCTACCCTCACATAGACTCTTCAGATCACATTTATTATACACAATACCAGCTGCTACCCTCACATAGACTCTTCAGATCACATTTATTATACACAATACCAGCTGCTACCCTCACATAGACTCTTCAGATCACATTTATTACACTCATAATACCAGCTGCTACCCTCACAGACTCTTCAGATCACATTTATTACACATACCAGCTGCTACCCTCACATAGACTCTTCAGATCACATTTATTACACTCATAATACCAGCTGCTACCCTCACAGACTCTTCAGATCACATTTATTACACTCATAATACCAGCTGCTCATAGGTGCTTCAGATCCCCCAAGTGGAAACTGAAAAGATTCAAAGATAATTTGTGCCACATTCAATAAGCCTACCTACATGGGATAGGGCAACATAAAAAGGGTTGTGCAAAATGAAATAACCTTGGATTTATGGGACTGTCACATCAAATGAATGTTAGTTGGGAGGGAAGGAAGGGGTTAATTGCATTGTCTCTGATCTTGTCTGTATGTCGGTCTGCTTTAACATGGTTGTCTCTGATGTCTTGTCTGTCTGCTATAACATGGTTGTCTCTGATGTCTTGTATGTCTGCTATAACATGGTTGTCTCTGATGTCTTGTCTGTCTGCTATAACATGGTTGTCTCTGATGTCTTGTCTGTCTGCTATAACATGGTTGTCTCTGATGTCTTGTCTGTCTGCTATAACATGGTTGTCTCTGCTACAACATGGTTGTTTCTCTGATGTCTTGTCTGTCTGCTGTAACATGGTTGTCTCTGATGTCTTGTCTGTGCTGTAACATGGTTGTCTCTGATGTCTTGTCTGTCTCTGCTGTAACATGTTTTCTGTGTGTTTTGACGCATCACATTTCTGCACCAACAGACAATAAATACTTATCTTAAATACGCGGACACCATACAAGGGTTAACTGAATGTAATGGTGACTGGAGGCTGGTCCTGCTGCGATAGATACAGTAAGATGAGATCAAATCTCATAAGATATTCCTTTATTGATCCCCCTGGGGGAAATTCGGTCATCATAGCAGCATGGGGGAGGGGAGGTACAGGTATGGGCAGGGTAATAGAAGAAAGACAAATATAATATAACTAACTGAATATAGATACATGAGATGAGACAAATAAACAGTAAACAATATAATTAATTGAATATAAGAAATAAACAGTGTAAACAAAGGTGCCGATGAGGGTCTGTATGTTATATTCTGTTACAATAAATATAGGCAACAAAGAATTTGAATCTGAATATTGTTAGCCTCATATGATAATTACCTAAGTAAGCTTTTTAGCCAAATTGAGATTTCTGCCTAACTGTACTCTCGTCACACTGCTGCATCGCCCTGGCTTAGTGCCTATGTCCTCAGCCAATCGGAACGCAATCCAATCAGCATGTATGTAATAAGAGGAAAAAATGCCTAAAATGTCATGACATATTTTGTTTAAAAGTCACCTTATTTTGTTACGCAATGGTTGTTGTGTTTTTGTATTTTTGCAAACTTGTTGATACACTTTGTGGAACTTATTTTCAAAATATAAATAAAAAAAACTCTTACACATTTGCTGGAAATGTTTTTTCTTCTTTTCCAAAAAATCTTGAAAATTGACTTAGGCAATTATCGTATGAGGGCACAATATATTCTATGAGTAAGAGTAAACTGTACAATAACAAGGTGCCACCTCCCAGGTGGAGGAGAGGAGGAGGTCCGTCTGAGCCCCAAGGAGGAGGAGGTCTGTCTGATCCAAGGTGGAGGAGAGGAGGAGGTGTGGCCGCTGTTCCTCTGAGCCCCAAGGTGGAGGAGAGGAGGAGGCGTGGCCGCTGTTCCTCTGAGCCCCAAGGTGGAGGAGAGGAGGGGTGTGGCCGCTGTTCCTCTGAGCCCCAAGGTGGAGGAGAGGAGGGGTGTGGCCGCTGTTCCTCTGAGCCCCAAGGTGGAGGAGAGGAGGGGGTGTGGCCGCTGTTCCTCTGAGCCCCAAGGTGGAGGAGAGGAGGAGGTCCGTCTGAGCCAAGGTGGAGGAGAGGAGGAGATGTGGCCGCTGTTCCTCTGAGCCCCAAGGTGGAGGAGAGGAGGAGATGTGGCCGCTGTTCCTCTGAGCCCCAAGGTGGAGGAGAGGAGGAGGTCCGTCTGAGCCAAGGTGGAGGAGAGGAGGGGGTCCGTCTGAGCCAAGGTGGAGGAGAGGAGGAGGTCCGTCTGAGCCCCAAGGTGGAGGAGAGGAGGAGGTCCGTCTGAGCCAAGGTGGAGGAGAGGAGGAGGTCCGTCTGAGCCAAGGTGGAGGAGAGGAGGAGGTCCGTCTGAGCCCCAAGGTGGAGGAGAGGAGGAGGTCCGTCTGAGCCAAGGTGGAGGAGAGGAGGAGGTCCGTCTGAGCCAAGGTGGAGGAGAGGAGGGGGTGTGGCCGCTGTTCCTCTGAGCCCCTGCTCTCAGCTGAGTCGCTTCACTGCGGAAGCGGAGTGGCGACTGTTTCCATCTGAAAGCCGCAGTTTAACCCCAGGATCCGGACTCTTCACTTGGTAAGATTCACTTCCAAATGCCTTTTATTCCGTTTGTCTGCGACGTCATTTCCAACGATTCCGCCTGTTCGCCACAGCGGTGTGTTGAGATGTCTGCCTGCAATCTAGCGGCACAGACACTTGTTTGAACCTACATGGTCATGATGATAATAATAATAAAGTGACTACATGCTGATAATACTATTACTACATGCTGCTGGACTGGAGCCATTTACAGTAACTTCCACAGCGCGTTCCGCTATTTCACATTAATAAACGCTAATGATTACTTAGTAGATTAACGTTAGTCATCCATTATTTTATTATTGGCTGAACAGCGGATTCATATTTCATTGGCTCCAACCGCCTGTTTGGCCAAGTCCTCTGATTGAATGTGATGACATGTTTATTCATTAGCCTGTGTCCAAGTGAGGTTGTAGCCTATACAAGCAGTTTCATTAGCAAAGCCATGCTGAACATTAAGTGTGGCATAATAACCCTTGACCCCAATCTTTTACTTTTCACCTAAGCAAAAGAGAGTCAACAGTTAGCCCGTTCTTGGTAAAGGAGTTAGTTTTAATGTGTTCTGTGGCTACTTGATGTTTGAGTGTGTCCTCTTTAAATGTATAATCTGTAATGCCTTCCAACAGTGGCTTTGTTTTATGTTGCTTGGAAACATTTGATTGGTGACAGTTGAATGTTTCAAAGCGTCTGGAAATACAAAAGAAGAATATTTTAATTCAAACACATGGTCGCTCAAAGAAAGAGCCTGTTTTAGCTGTGTTTTAGCTCAGTGTCTTGATGGGAAAATTAAATGGTGGTTTATATAAATGTACAATTGTCAGTTTTGTTTTAAAGTTAATTATTTAGATGCACCGATTAATCAATGAAATAATCGTGAATCTGTTACTTAAATAATTGTTAGTAACAGCTCTATATTATATTATAGCTATATTATATAGCCTATATATATTATAGCAATATAGTAACGTATACTTTGAATTTCTTGGCAGAGCCTGAGGTGTGGCCAGCAGTCGCAACCCCCCCTCCCCCCAAATCCAACCCACACATCAAACCTTTTCATGATCTCAGCTGTTTGCAGACCTCAGACCTGACTTTCCTATCTGTTTACAGACCTCATACCGGACTTTCCTATCTGTTTACAGACCTCAGATCTGTCTCGGCTGTTTAAAGTCTGTGTTTGTTTGTTTATTACTTACTTTGTCCCAAAAAAGGTGAAAATTGTGAATTTCCTTCAGAAAACTTGGGCATCTACATTTAGTCATTTAGCTGACGCTTTTATCCAAAGCGACTTACAAGTTCTGTATGACAAGTCAGCAGGAAGGGCGCAACTCTTATCAGCTGAGTAACAATGTTCATCAAACAGTGCTGAAACTTGGGTGCTGCAGTGTTGAGTGCATAGTAGTAGAGACATACAGTAAGAAGATTCGTGTTTTTTTCCTTTAATTTGAGATATTGATTGAAGAAGTGTGTTTTTAGTCGACTGCAAAAGATTGGTCGGGTTTCGGCTGTCCTGACTGTGGTGGGAAGTTCGTTCCACCATTGTGGAAAGAGGACCGAGAATAGGCGGCTTCTCTTTGATGACCCTCCTGGAGCTCGAACAGGAGTGGGTCTGAGGCGGCCAGAGGATGTAAACCGGAGGGGTCTTGAGGATGTGTAGTTAGAGACCATTGACCAGAGGTAGGCGGGGAGCCATTCCCTTCGCCGCACCGTGGGCTGACCTTCGAAACTTCCGGGCCAAGATTCGATTTTAATTCGAAGCTTCAAGATTAAAAAAAAATATATATATAATTTAAAAAAAAAATCAATTTATCTTTTTAATGTTGTGGGACTTGTACAGCACTTTGTTCAACTTTGTCAGTGCTGTAAAGTTTAAACCTTTTTAAATCTTAGACAAACAAAACACTTTGCTTTCATGAAATATTGTAAGCCGTCATTTGAGGCTTTATAAAAGCAGCACAATGAACACAAATCTGTCAGTGCCGAGTCCGACCTCATCTTAAATAACAAACAGCATTGCTAGTCGTAGTTAACACATCCACCGCCGGAAACGCTTTAAAACGTTATTGCCCGCCATGCTTTGACCGCCAGACCACGCTGTACAGCAATATTGAGATCAATATTTAATTTTTTCGTCATGGCATTCATAATTCATATATACACCTCCGGCGCTGCAGCTGGACCCTACGGCTAAAAAAGACGACGGCTCAATACCGCCGCCTGGTGGATGGTCGGGCGAGTTACACTGGTAAACAGGATATGACTGCTGTGCGTCCATTAAATTCATCCGGCCGTCAGACATTGTTGCAAGGCTCCCGACAGATACTATAGTACATATTGATCGCTTTATAAACTTAATAATCGATATGATTTCGGCGTTTATTGGACCTAGGCGATCGACGTCCTATACCTGGGATCTTTCACCGCCAGTCTCATTGACGCACGGTAAGAGGAATATAACGTTATTTCCAGCCCAATTGTTTATTCTTTTCACTGCAAACCGATCTGATCAATATATCACCCATACTATATAAAGCATTTACTGACGATCACGGAATTATAAACGACCCCCCCCCCCCCTTTCATCCGCGCATGATGAAGCATAACGTATAGGATCATATACAGTTGAATTTTTTAATATAGTGTGTATCGGGAATAAACGGCAGTTGATAATCTATATATGCGTTTATGCCTATAACTCACATTCTATGAATTACTGCAGAAAACGATAAAAACATACTTATATTCTAGAAGGTATTTTTGGAAGAATCTATGAATGAAAAAGTATAACGTTCCTACATCCTGAACGATAGATAATCGATGTTGAATGGGCCATAGTAATGTCAATTTAGCAATACAATTTAAAAAGTTATAGCCCTGCAAAGAAGGTGAACATCTCCATAGGCTTAGAGTGGTGGCAGTGAGGCTACATTGATGGATATAACCGTGGCAGGGAATGTGTTAACAGAGTGGCAGAGTTCTCAGAGATTTTGCACACAAAAAAAAGTAATAAAAGAAAAACTTTTTTAATAATCAAATTTTATTTTCATATTCGAATCCCATGCCCATCGAACAAAGCTTCGTTAAGACAGCCCTGGCCGCATGATATGCCAGGTCGAGGACCTTGAAACTGATTCGTGCGGCGATGGGAAGCCAGTGAAGGTCTTTAAGAAATGAGGTAATATGGGCTGACTTTGGTAGGTTGGAGATCAGGCGGGTGGCTGTGTTCTGGATGAGTTGAAGTGGCAGTGGTCGGTAGACCAGCGAGCAGTGCATTGCAGTAGTCGAGGCAAGACATGACTGTTGATTGGACAAGGAGTTGAGTGGCTTCTTTTGTCATCTGTGTTGCCTGGTAGAATCTCCAGTGACTTTTGTCATCGAAAACAATTTGAACTCGATAGTGTGTCCCACCTACTGTAGGGCTGTGCAATAATTCAATAAATCAATTTATCGTCTTGTCAGTGGGATTATATCGTAATGAAATGTAGATATTGTGATACACAATTCTAAATTGATAATAACATGCACATATGAACTCAAATCTCTCACAAAATTGGATCTGAAATAATGAGCGAATGTCATTTTAAAAGTGCAGTTTTGATTTTATGTCACACTTTACATGACCCTGCAGTTCAATGAGATTAACATCTGGATTACATGATTTGACACACGTGAGCAGATATCATGATATACAGAGAAGAAGTCGTTTTGATTACAGTGATATTCATTTCGTCCTAGTCCCACCCTGTCAGCCAGACACAGTTTGAGTGCAATACATGACAGTTACATGACAGGGGCTAGACTGACACCTAGCAGCTTATAGTTATTGTTGCGTTTTCTTCTTCAAGAGTAAAGACCCTAACCCTGTCAAAACAGCAGTCAACGTGTATATTTTCAGCATTACATTTGTTTACCAATGATTTTAACTGTTATTAGTGACATATAACATTATAGAAATCTCAGGGCATTGAGTCGGAAACCGGCGCATATTGACGGAAGGGAGTGGCGCAGCCAAAAGTGAGTGTAGTATTTTGAAGGAAGAGACTTAGGGCTTTCAAATTTCGAGAAAACTACACTACCCAGTTCACGCCAGCCCCTGTCAATCATCTGACTTCTGGATTTACTTTTTTATTTCTCTTATTTTTTGGGATTATCTCCCACAAACCTGAACGTTATTGCCATAAAACAGAACGCAGTTAGTTTCTCTACCTTTCTGTGGACGTCTAGCAAAAAACGGCGTTTCAATATGATGAAGAATGGTGGAGAAATTTACATTATAAAAAAGTAACTGTACTTACAGTAGATTTCATTCACCGTTTGTGAATCACGCCTGGTGATACTAAATCCAGATTGAACTCTGCCATTGGAAAGGGGAGATTTGGCCCGATCCATAGATGTGCGACTTGGCCATAATAAGGTCATTTATAGGCCTTATATTCTATAATCATATTTCAAATAGCATAGGAATAGCAAATAGGATGGCAGAATTCAGTACTGTATCTACAAAACCTTCTGTTTAATCATCTTCCCTTTATTCATTAGCTTAGATTGTTCAGGTCTGGTCAATTTTAGCATGGTGTTATTCACAGTCAAAGATACAAAATAATAATAATAGAATTAATATTCTCCTTTGGTTCATTACAGGAGCTAGACTGACACCTAGCAGCTTATAGTTACATAACAGGAGCTAGACTGACACCTAGCACCTAGTTACATGACAGTGGGTCAGGAGGTAGAGCGGCGTCTGGTAATCTGAAGGTTACGGTTAGACAGTGGCTCAGGAGATAGAGCGGCGTCTGGTAATCTGAAGGTTACGGTTAGACAGTGCCTCAGGAGGTAGAGTGGTCGTCTGGTAATCAGAAGGTTAGGGTTAGACACTGTCTCAGGAGGTAGAGCACTCGTCTGGTAATCAGAAGGTTAGACAGTGGCTCAGGAGGTAGAGCGGTCATCTGGTAATCAGAAGGTTAGAGTTAGACAGTGTCTCAGGAGGTAGAGCTATCACAGTTGTGTTTGGAACCCAATGTGCAGGCAAGGGGAAACGGTAGGCGGAATTGAGTGGTCAAAAGTCCAGGCATGGGTCGGTACACGGGGTAGTATCTCGTAATGTCCAGGGCCCAGGAGTTCAAAACTTGTAATCCCTATCTGATTGGATCAGATTTGTATTCATTCATTTCAACTCATTATGAATTGAAAATGGGGGACCCTGATGTAAACAAGACGAAAGTCTTTCTCTGGTCTGCATCCCCTTAACAATTGTGTGTATTGAGCTGTACTGTACTGTACCCATTCTGCAATCTGTTAATTAAAATGTTCAATCAATCAATAGTGTAACTGAGGGGTTACAATACCCTGACTGTATTAAAGATTGTGATATATTAAACCACTACTAGTTATGTACTTTAATTACTGGCCATACAGTACATGAATATATATGATGAACACCCACACAAGAATACGGCATTGACACATAAAGTTCTATTGGAGGGTTATTTATTATTATTAAGCAACGTTAGGTTACAGATTGAGAATTAGGCTTGCGCTTGCATGGCGAAGAACATACGTAAAGTCAGTCAAGAGCATAAGTCAATGAGAATAGTAGGAATACTAGGATGGGTCTAAGCTGACGCCACCTGTGGTATAGCAATTATATGGACCACACCGGTACCAGCTGGAGACACTGGGGGGTTCCCTCCGGGGTGTAAGGCCGGTAGGGGTAGAGGAATGTTCGGGTACAAAGTCTGGGTCAACGAGGAATAACGAGGCTCCAGATACAGGAGCCGGTGCATGTACTCCCTTGATCAGCAGACAAAGCAATAGTTGTAATCCAATATGCTCGATAGCATTGATGACAGCTAGCCAGCCCCTTCCAAGAGGCGGGCCCGAGTGGTGATCCTCACGGGGGTAAATCCCAAACGACAGTGGAATCAACGGTGCTCTTCTCCAGTGGTCACGGTCCCAAAGCAATATAATCCAACCAGAAATGGTTCTGCAATCGCCGGTGTAGATTCTCCTGTGTACATATCCAACGGTTCTCGCCTAGGACTCCTCGGGTGTGGGCACGGATTTAGGCCGCACAGCCTGGATAAGTGCACTAGCTAAATACACGACGAACCGATGGTAATGCTGGTCACTGAAGAACTGTAGCCGCATGATACACTATAAATGATCGACTATTACTTCACATTAGATTAAGTCGAACTCAACGTTACTGCGTTAAACCCTGACACTTTAGCATTATATTCGCACGCGGTTCTCAATGCTCTATTTAGATGCAAGGTTGCTCACTTCACTGCATGTTGACTCGTGGTGAAGGCATTAAGGTTTTGGTAAGACTACTGCTGTTTACACCTGCGCCGTATTTATACGTAAGGTGAATATCTAGTGCCAACCTCAGTTCTTGTCTCGTATTACTACGCAGACTCTGGGCATGTACCGACATGCCCGGAGTTGCCTTTGAACTTGCCGTTGGGGGCTTTGTCGTTGGCGCCTGGGGTCGCTGTCCAATAGGAGAGCGAATATTACTCTGGTTTGTACGCAGGTAAAGGGATATTCCGTGTATATATACAAACAATATACAAGGTATATCAAAACAATAAATATATATATTCAGTTTAATCTGACCCTTTGCAACAGCCGCCTCCTAATTAGTCCGCACCTAATTAGTTAAAGCGAAGGCAGATTAATAGTCCTGTCAACTACTCAATGTCTGTTGTGGGGAGTAGGGCAATCTACAAAGTCAGTGGGTCATGGTCGTCATCAAGGGAGTCAGGGAGCCTTGGCAACTCTATCAGCCTCGCCACGGGTCGGGTGTATGTCCGTCCCTGGGCAATAACTTCTGCCGCTCTGACCTTTCAAGAAGTCGTTTGGGGTGCTGGGTTCGAGGTCAGCTACGTCGCTTGGAGCGCAGCTGAGGGGGGTGGAGTTCGGAACTCCCTCTTCTTGGGCCCACGGTTCTCTCACAGGCCTCTCGTCTAATGTCAATAGCCTCTCAACGGGCTGTACGAGAGAGTGGCCGGTGTCGCTCACCTTTGTGTGCAGGCAGCGTGTAGACGTGGGTTGACTGTCAAGTCCGTAGAGGGGGCCCTGGAGCGTCCACCCCAGTCGGGTCTGAACCGCGACTGGGCATCCTTTGGGTCCGATGTGGGCCGCCTCAATTGGGAGAATGAGGTCCGCGTGGTTGGAGCCTATAAGCAGGGTCGGTGTGGCGCCGTCGATGAGCGGTATAGGTAGTTGACGTAGGTGCACGTACTTCGCCATCAGCTGTGGGATGGGGTAGGTGTACTGTGACAGGCCTATGTCGTGGCTGGTGAATACGTTAGTGATGCTATACTGCTTTTCGGGCTGCTCGACCGCTGCTATCGTGAAGGAGACATTTTCACCCTTTATGGTCTTCCGGTCTCTTCTAATGGTACGGATTGTCATTGTTTCTTTGGCACCCCGCAGGCCCAACTGGGCTGCGGCGGAAGCGAGGAGGAGAGTCTTTTCAGACCCATCGTCTAGGACGGCGTAAGTGTTCAGGACCTTGTCCTCGTAACTCAGGAGCACTCTGACCACTTTGATGAGCACTCGGGGGCTCCCGCTATGCTGGTCTATGTGGAGCACTCCTGTCGGTGGGTTGCCTTGGATCTTCTGTAGTGGTGCCGATTCGCGGTAGTCCGAGTAGCACCGTGACTCCCAGTGTCTGCTGTAGCAGTCAGGACACCAGGGGGCGGTCTTATGGATCTTCTGTAGTGGTGCCACCGCCTCGGCCTGATACATCACCGTGACGGGCCTACTTGGTTGTCCTGGCGGGCGCTTGTTGCTGTCGTGCAGGACCTCCAGGTGGGCGCCGTCGCACTTGCTGCATCTCTTCTTTAGGCGGCACTCAGCTGCCATATGGCTGCGCGCGCAGCGGAAGCAGCGGCGGTTGGCTTTGATCCACTGACTCACCTCGTCAGCGGTCAGCTTCTTGAAAGTGTCACATTGAGACAGCCAATGTTCCTCTTCACAGTACTGGCATACAATCTTCCACTCCCCCTTGGTCGGGGGGGTGCTGTGGTTCTTGTGCTGCGGCACTGACTCGGCCTGGTGCATAACGGTCACAGACCGGCGGTTGTCATTGAACCTCCGCGGTCCATCTCTAGGGCTAGAGTCACTCCACACGAATGTGTCCAGTCTTAGACTGCTGACCTCCCTGGCGAGGAAATCAGCTAGGTCTAGGAGGGATGCTTCTGGGCCGTTGGGGTCGCGGTGGTCTCTCTGCCGCCGAAAACGCTCTTGGCGGGCTGGAGGGAGCTTCTCCAGTATTCGCTCCACATTAGAGTTTGCATATAGTTCATGTCTCCCCTTCTCCTTTTGGGACCCCAGCATCCCCACGAGGGATTGTACCTTGATAGAGAGGTCATCCAGTGCTCTATTGTCTTTGGCTGGGGGGAGGCGGTCGATATCTCTTATTTCTTGTATCACGTAGTCCCATATGCGTCCATAACGCTGGTCGAGGGCCACTAGAGCCGCGGAGTATGGGGTGCTTGAGTTGGAATATGCCAGCGCTATGTTATGCGCTCTGGGCACCTTGAGATGCTTGAGGAGGATGGCATATTTGTACGACTCGTCGGGGACGTCGGACATCATAGTCTCCAAGCACATCCGTAATTCCGTGTACTGTGCTCTGTCCTCGCGCGTAAAGTCTGGGAACGTCGGTGTGCCAAGGTACGATGCCATGGATGGCTGGCACATTGGTGAGCGTAGGGGAAGAGGCCTCCTGGGCGAGTCTCCCTGTACGTGTTGTCGTGGGTTGGTACTCGGTGGGTACCAGAGGCCGGGTACCCAGGTGCTGTTCCTCGGTGCTGACTGTACGTCAAACTCACCCGTGAGTTGGGTCGGGGGTTTGTAGTGCAGTGACTCGGGGCTGACGTCGGGGCTGTACTGGGCCTCCTGGTCCAGAGTACGTTGCTGCTGGTGGGCTTGACTTTCCTCCTCTTCCTCTTCCTCTTCTAGGTCCTGGAGTCTTCTAGTCAGTCTCTCGGCTACGTAGGCCGGTTCTTCCCGGTGGCTGGGTCTCGTATGGACCGGTCGGGGAGGGGGGTCGGAGACGTAGACAGGATCCTCCTGTTGGCCGGGTCCCGGGTCGCTTCGTCGGGTAGGGGAGTCGGAGACGTAGACAGGATCCTCCTGTTGGCCGGGTCCCGGGTCGCTTCGTCGGGTAGGGGAGTCGGAGACGTAGACAGGATCCTCCTGTTGGCCGGGTCCCGGGTCGCTTCGTCGGGTAGGGGAAGGTGCCCTAGACCCTTGTCGTGATGATCTCCGGGAGCTCCGTGCGGAGAGAGGGGGTGTCGCCCTGGCAATCAATTGTTCTATCATCTGCGCCTGCAGCCGGTCGCTCTCTGCTTCGCGCTGGGCATGGGCGGCGTCGCGCTCTGCTTCGTGCTGGGCATTGGCGGCGTCGCGCTGTGCATTGGCGGCGTCGCGCTGTGCTTCGCGCTGGGCATTGGCGGCGTCGCGCTGTGCATTGGCGGCGTCGCGCTGTGCATTGGCGCGGTCTCTTTCAATGTTCTCTTCCGTCTGAAGGCGTCTCTCCTCCAGTCTTATGCGGTCGTCTTCACTCCTTTGTTGCGCCTGGAAGCGCTCTCGTTCGGTTGCAGAGTGTTCGCGTTCACTAAGGGCTTGCGCTTGGAGTTGCGCGTGAAGGCGCTCTCGTTCCGCTGCAGATTGTTCGCGCTCGCTTGCTTGTTGCGCCTGGAGGCGCTCTCGTTGTTCGCGCTCGCTCGTCTGTTGAGCCTGAAGGCGCTCTCTTTCCATGGCAGAGTGTTCGCGCTCACTAAGGGCTTGAGCTTGGAGTTGCGCGTGCAGGCGCTCTCTTTCCGTGGCGGAGTGTTCGCGCTCACTAAGCGTCTTTGCTTGAAGCCGGTCGCGTTCACCCTGAAGTCGGTCTCTTTCGGTGGAGGCTGTCAGTGTGGCGATCAAGGCTTGCGCCAGTATCTTGTCCGCCTCGCTGGGGGATGACACTGACGGAGGTGATCTGGTTCTGACAGGGCTTGTTGGAGATCTGTTCTCCTGATCAGCAGACAAAGCAATAGTTGTAATCCAATATGCTCGATAGCATTGACGACAGCTAGCCAGCCCCTTCCAAGAGGCGGGCCCGAGTGGTGATCCTCACAGGGGTAAATCCCAAACGACAGTGGAATCAACGGTGCTCTTCTCCAGTGGTCACGGTCCCAAAGCAATATAATCCAACCAGAAATGGTTCTGCAATCGCCGGTGTAGATTCTCCTGTGTACATATCCAACGGTTCTCGCCTAGGACTCCTCGGGTGTGGGCACGGATTTAGGCCGCACAGCCTGGATAAGTGCACTAGCTAAATACACGACGAACCGATGGTAATGCTGGTCACTGAAGAACTGTAGCCGCACGATACACTATAAATGATCGACTATTACTTCACATTAGATTAAGTCGAACTCAACGTTACTGCGTTAAACTCTGACACTTTAGCATTCTATTCGCACGCGGTTCTCAATGCTCTATTTAGATGCAAGGTTGCTCACTTCACTGCACGTTGACTCGTGGTGAAGGCATTAAGGTTTTGGTAAGACTACTGCTGTTTACACCTGCGCCGTATTTATACGTAAGGTGAATATCTAGTGCCAACCTCAGTTCTTGTCTCGTATTACTACGCAGACTCTGGGCATGTACCGACATGCCCGGAGTTGCCTTTGAACTTGCCGTTGGGGGCTTGGTCGTTGGCGCCTGGGGTCGCTGTCCAATAGGAGAGCGAATATTACTCTGGTTTGTACGCAGGTAAAGGGATATTCCGTGTATATATACAAACAATATACAAGGTATATCAAAACAATAAATATATATATTCAGTTTAATCTGACCCTTTGCAACAAATAGGGATTCAATGTTTTGAACTCCTGGGCCCAGGATATACACGGGGGCATGATAGTCAGTCAGACAGACGGGGTGATAGCAGGAGCAGTTGTCGTCAGCCGGGCGTAGGTCAGAGCAGTACTTTGTGAGCCAGGCCAGTGTCTCCAGGTCTTAGCTGGCAGGTCAGTGTCTCCAGGTCTTAACCAGCAGGCCAGCGTCTCCAGGTCTTCACCGTGCAGGCTAGGAGAGAGGATGAGAATACAGATTAGGACAAGGTTGATGAACAAGAGATCCAAGCGAACCACTAAGAAACAGAGTAGTGAACAAGAGCATAGTAACGTGACTAACGTGGTACGAGAGTTTCCGATCTGACAGCTTCTCCACGTGTGGGGTGGGTGATGCACTCTGCCTCCAGACGGCAGATCAGCTGCCCCGTGATACACCACCTGTAACTAGTTAAAGATAATGAGAGCAGTAGAATGGGGGAGATAAAACAGAGAGGGGAAGGAGCACTGACCTAGCAGAACCATGACAAGAGCGGTCATCTGACAATCAGAAGGTTAGAGTTAGACAGTGTCTCAGGAGGTAGAGCGGTTGTCTGGTAATCAGAAGGTTAGGGTTAGCAGTGTCTCAGGAGGTAGAGCGGTCAGTCGTCTGGTAATCAGAAGGTTAGGGTTAGACAGTGTCTCAGGAGGTAGAGCGGTCGTCTGGTAATCAGAAGGTTAGACAGTGGCTCAGGAGGTAGAGCGGTCGTCTGGTAATCAGCGTCTCACCATAAACACAATGGGTCTCATTCACCAACAGACTTGAGACAAAAGTCAAGAACAAATTTCGGGACGATTTTGGGATTCACGAAAACGGTCGCTTCTCAGGGATTCGCTATTAGCTAAGAGCAGGATTTAGGAGCGCTGAAGAGCAGTCGTAAATCGGACAGACTGGTGTGTGCCGTGTTCTTAAGGGCTTTATTTGGGAGGAATCATGGTGATTGTTCACATCGACTCTACAGACATCCTTGGAATTAAATAATCATAATAATAAACCGTAGTGGAGTACAGGGGAGCGTTCTCCTAACTCCCGGGCCGAAGTGCCGGTCATGTAACGTACTTGTTATAACTAGCCGGACTTCGGGGTAATTCCCTCTGTAAAGGTGGTGACAGTAAACACTCAGTTCTCTCAAGGACTGGGCATTAATTTCCGTTTGCAGCTCTCTATTCTTAATGTTATTGACGTTACACGCAAATTAAGTGCTGCCTCTCTCTACCGTTCCCGCTACACTCGGGACTACATTAACGTTTCCCTACTCTCACTTTGTTAACGTTATTATAGCTATTATGATCTGTAATGTCAACTGGATAACGTTAGCTTTGTTTGCAAACGTTAGTTAACGTTCGCTATCTATAACGTTACCTATAGGCTATATATATATATATATATATATAATATATATATATATATATACTATAACGTTTAAGTTCAAGTTTCTTTAATAGTTGTCATACAGAAGTACAGAATACTTTTATACAAAATGCTTCTTTCTGTTTCGCTCCAGAGACTGTGCTAGACAAAAGATAAGTATGAAATAAAATAAAATAGTATAGCATGTAAAAATAGAAGTAAAAAAAGAAGTCGCGTACGTAGACAGGGTTCAGTATATACATATACATATGTACATATGTACAATGTTCGATGCAGAATAGAAGTAACTGAGTTACCATACAATATACAATATACTATGCAATATACTAATATACAATACTATATAGTGCAAAGCAGAAATGGGATGAGGTACAATTTAGGTACAATTTACAGTAAGGTGTACTGAGGTATGGGTTGTAGTGCAAATCCTTTACCAATAAATATAAAGTGTGTTTAGGTGTTCTAAAGTGTGGAGAGTGGGTGCTGCAGTGTGTTGTTTGTTTAAAGTGAGTGTGTGCGTGTGGATGTGTGTGTTGTGACTTGTGAGTGCATTTGATGGTTGTTGCATAGTGTTATTGTTCGTTGAGCAACCTGATGGCCTGGGGATAGAAGCTTCTTCTGAGTCTTTCTGTGCTTGCCACGTTAATGTAGTCCCGAGTGTAGCGGGGACGGTAGAGAGAGGCAGCACTTAGTTTCCCCCAATGATGAACAATGATGACACAAGTTGTGATATTTAACTAGCTATGTACAGTATGTGCATTCAAATTCACTAACGTTAAAATAGTGTTATAATAACGTTAAATGTTCACTCAAATAACGTTAGTTTTAAGTTGGAGAAGGGCATATATCCCACAACGCATCACTCTTAAAGGAGCAAAGCAGGCAACACCCTAATCTACTTTTATCACATTTCAGACAAATGGATAGATTATCAAACATGTTTAAAATAGTTTCGGGACTCCTACGACCTTAGAATTTCTTTCTAATCACAATCGCGGGTAAAACTTGCATGTCTTAATAATAAAAAAAATTAGGGCTATCAGTTTATCGCGTTAATTAGATTAATTAATTACACAGCAAATTATCGTGTTATGAAAATTAATTAAAAATTAAAAATATATAATCACAATTAATTTTTATTTATTTTTTGATCCACTTTTTCTCCCATTTTCTATTTTTCTCCCATCCCAATTTTCGTATCGTCCAATTCAACCCTCCCCTATCTCGAACGCTGTTTCATGCCTCCCACAAGCCGGCTGCAATGTGGACGTGTAAGCCATACATAGCACGAGTCCCCTCCGATACTCGAGGTAGCAGCCGTCGCATCTTTTCACCTGCGCAGCGCGATCTTTCAGCGTCAGGGTTCTGCGCTTTTGGAGGGACGCCGCCCCCATTGCTTCTTGATTCTACTGTGCAGGCGCACCAACCGACCTGTAGGAGTCGCTGTCCACAACGTCCGATCCCCACCCATCAGTTTTCCCTCCCCCTAATACTGCCAATTGTATTAGTACGGACGACCAGCCAAACTGAAAACAATGTGGAGAGCTGGGCTCGAACCCAGCGTCTCCAGCATTGGTGGTGAGTGCCTTGCCCACTGCACCACCTAGCCGCCATTACAATTTTATTTTATTATTATTATTTTTTTTATCATTCATTCAATAAGAAGAACGTAGAATACACATTTACAGACTTTTTTTAATATGGGCCATTTGCATGTTCTTGGTATCTGATTCTAGGGGCATCTATGGATCTCAGGGAATGTATTCCCAGTGTCATAAATACTGTCTGTTACTAGGCTTGAGTAAATTGTAATGAACCAATTGAGAATATCAATAATCTTTTTTTTTATCTTTGACTGTGAATAACACCATGCTAAAATTTACCAGACCTGAAAAATCTAAGCAAATGAATAAATGGAAGATGATTAAACGGAAGGTTTTGTAGATACAGTACTGAATTCTGCCATCCGGACACATGCAATTTGAAATATGATTATAGAATATAGAATATCAGGCCTAAAATGGTTATGCGATAAAAATCCGATTAATTAGATTAATTAATTACAAATCCTGTAATTAATTAGATTAATTTGTTTAATTGCCTTACAGCACTAAAAAAAATATATACAGGTATATAAAAAAATCTAAAAAAAAAAAAAAAAAAATTATATATATATTTTTTTAATAGAAGTGCGGTACCACCGCATCCCGCAGTGATTAGCCACACACACAACCACGGTGAGAAAATGTCATACCGCGACAGCCCTTGCACGGATATAGGATGAATAATTAAACATGAATTTGACTTACTTGATTTTGTCACTATTAGATAGAGTTTACAATTTCTCTCAAGAACTAAACACATTACTTCAGTAATACTCAAACAAGGGTGTCAGAGAATAAGCGTGGCACCGCTGGTGTACTGTATGCAGCGCATAGAGTATCTGCGATCTCCTAATAAAACAAGTCATTAGAATAATAAAAGCCTACTGTTGCCGGAACGATTCATTGCACGTATAGTAAGCGTGCTTGTGTGTGTGTGTACGCTGAGGGCACTGGGTCATGCGGCTGAAGCGCTGTCCCCTGTCCACCAGTGGTGCCCCTCAGCCGCACGACCAAGTGCCCGGGCCGTGGCAACACGGTCTAGGCAATGCTGGACAGCCAGGAGAGAGTCGCCAACAGCCTGGAGAGGTTCGCTAACAGCCAGGAGAGGACCGCGGTGGTGATGGAAGCGCTTGCGGCCACCAGCCTCAGCGCGCACACACTATACGTGCAATGAATTGTTCCAGCAACAGTAGGTTTATATTATTCTAATGACTTGTTTTATTAGGAGATCGCAGATACTCTATGCAGTAGACATCATGTCACGCTAAGACGTGTACTGTACTGTAGTCGAACTACAGTAGGACTACTATAGGGCAGCGCTTACAGTATTTGCGATCTCCTAATAAAACAAGTCATTATGCACATAGACTATACAGTGCACGTGTGTGTGCGCGCTGAGGCAGGTGGCCAGGAGCATACAAGACGGTATAAATATGGAATATTAACTCATTCAGAGCCATGCCCCTTTGACCATATTAGGGCTAGCATGCCAGTTAAGAAGTCAATGGGAGGACGGGGAAATTTGCGAACGCCTAAACTATATCTTAAATGATGGCTATGGGTCTAAAACACCCCTCGCTTATCAATGACTTGCTTGCAGTCAACATGTACGAAACGGATTGTTTTTTCATTGGTACATTTCTGTTTTATACCGTTTTGAATACGAGTATAGTTTTGGAGATCCAGAGAATTTCCAGAGAAATTCCGTGATAATAGCCCTTTACTGGAATACACAAAACACGTTGTAATTTTTCGGCTGATTTATGATCGTTTTCAAATAAACGCTAGATTATCGATAGTATATGTGTACTTATGCATGCTAGAGAAGCGGGCTGAAAAATCGATTATCCATGCCGTGGATACGGCTAACGTTACGCACACACACACACACACGCTGCGATGGCGGAGAAAAAACATCTGATTAACCCAAGACTAAGAGTCTTTACCTCACATCAGATATTCTGCAAAAAGATTAATCCAATTCCTGATTGCCATTCCAAATATTGATTGCGTTTATTTATCCAACGTTATAGCACCAAAACACATAATCGAAAGCTGCTCCGAGCCTCCCCAGTGAATGTGGTAACAGATACTGCTTGCCCGAGATGAGAAACCCCGGGAGAGGAGTTTTTTTCGGATGCACAGTCCCACCCAATCCAATCCAATGATGTGCAATACCATCCGGGAGACGATAGGCGGCGGTATTTGCCCTCTTCGAGCTCAGACCCATTCCCAATGATAACGTCAGGCTGGATGGATGAAAAATTTATGGATATGGCTAATAAAAGAAATAACGATTAAAACCTGAGTTTTCTCGGGTCTTGGCACTCAACACATGGCGAGTTAACCCGACTAATCTCGTGGTTGGCACTGAATGGGTTAATAGTCTATTCCACTATAGCTATAGTGTGCTGTATGATGACAATACATTTGAATCTAATCAAATTTTGATCCCTCGCAAAGCGCTTCCGCGCTACATGCAATGCTGACCCTTGTTTTGCACACAGCCCTCACATTATAATAAGATGGAGGGGCGTGTCTGTATGCAAATCGGGTACGTTCATTCAGGGGTCCGCAGCTGCGATCATTTGGCAAATTAAGACAACCTCTCCACGCGTTGATGAATCCGGGGGTAACTGTTGTACGCTTTCTCTTACGAACTTCCAAGGAGGTTGTCATAAGAGAAAACTTAAGACAATGTTGGTGAATGAGGTCCAATGTCACTACAACCAGATCTCTACCACACTGCCGTGTTCAGCCGCTACACATAGCCAAACTGTTACATACTGGTAGGTTAGAAATGCACCAAAACATGGGCGGCTGGGTGGCGCAGCGGAGATTGCGCTCGTCACCACTGCAAGAGACTCCGGTCTCGAATCCGGGTGTCAGCGTTGCCTCCGGCTTGGGCCGGCCGTCATACTGGCTCAATTGGCAGAGCCAGCGGGTGGAAGTCAATGGGTGGGGATTTGGACGTTGTGGACAGCGACTCCTACAGGTCGGTTGGGGGACACCTGCACAGCAGAGACAGGAAGTAGCGGGGGTAGTGTGAGCCTCCCATGCATTACACCTCGCCACTGAGAGTCCGCGCTGGCAGGTGAAAAGATGTGACAGGCTGCCTCCTTGTGTACCGGAGGGACACATGATGCAAGGCTTCTATCCTCACTACAACCGACCAGTGGGGGGCATTATCGAGCAACGTTCAAGACAGGGGAGGGGAGAATTGGAAACACGAAATTGGGATGGGAGAAAAATAGAAAATAAGGAGAAAAAGTGGATAAAAAAAAGAAATGCACCAAAACATGAAATCTACAGTATCCTATTTTTTGAATGTTTTAATCTACAGTATCCTATTTTTTAAATGATTGAATCTACAGTGTAATTTACATGGTTGTAGTGCCATATGTTATATTTTATGCATTTGTTTGGATTTATGTATTTATGATGAATTCTGCCTGTAATACATTGTGCCTGCCAGCCTGCCAAATTGAGTTTGTGGCATCAGTTCCCGTTGCTCACCAGTAGGTGACATACGTAGCTACTTAATGGGTAACAGGACTGATGACAGGCAGGTGTGTTTGGTTACCGGTAGAGCCAAACAGTTTTTGACCGTCAAGTCGTCAAGTCGTCAAGTTGTCACGTCGACACGGCACGTTGTTTGTTATCGTTTTGTTTGTAGGGTAAAGTGTTTGTTTGTTCTTTTGAAAGGTATCGTTGGCAATTGCTTTGTATCACGTTTGTGTGGTAAATAAACCCATTTGGGGTATTAGTGGAACGAACCTTGTGGACATTCATTCCTTTCACCAGACGGTTACAACAGCGGCCACAGACGCGTCAATTATAGGTTTTTAGCCGGTAGCAGCCTCCTCAAGGGCTTATAGTTTTATTGTTTTGTTAAGTCAAGTTTGGCCCTTATATATAGTATCTCTGTCCTCCTGCCTCTCTGTCCTCCTGCCTCGGTCCTCCTGCCTCTCTGTCCTCCTGCCTCGGTCCTCCTGCCTCTCTGTCCTCCTGCCTCTGTGTCCTCCTGCCTCTGTCCTCCTCCCTCTGTTATCCTGCCTCTCTGTCCTCCTGCCTCTCTGTCCTCCCTCTGTCCTCTTCCCTCTCTGTCCTCCTGCCTCTCTGTCCTCCTACCTCTCTGTCCTCCTGCCTCTCTGTCCTCCTACCTCTCTCTCCTCCTCCCTCTCTCTCCTCTCTCTGTCCTCCTCTCTGTCCTCCCTCTGTCCTCCTCCCTCTCTGTCCTCCTCCTCTCTCTCCTCCTCCCTCTCTCTCCTCCTCTCTCCCTGTCCTCCTGCCTCTCTGTCCTCCCTCTCTCTCCTCCTCCCTCTCTCTCTTCCTCTCTCTCTGTCCTCCTACCTCTCTCTCCTCCTCTCTCTCTCTCCTCCTCTATCTCTGCTCCGGTAAATAACAAAACTGTGATAGTTAGAAAAACATGTTTCAGGTTCAGTAAAATAGATATAGAATATACCTTACCTTAGCCAGAAGGTATTCCAAAAAGAATAATTCCAAGTGATCGCATCGCCATCGCAATTACCAGTGTATATATCTATACACGTTTCGATGGTAAATACGCTTTGGCAACGGAATTTCGAGGCAATCGATGTGAATCTCTGTTCAAGCAGGAGGAGGAGACTGTACCAAAAAAAAGAAAGAAGGAAAACGTGTATCCACACCAATGCAATTCCAGTTCAGACACAGACGATACTGCCACCATTGGCATTGCAATTCCAACGTATACAAACGAGCCAGAGACGGCTAGAATGATCCGGATGATGATTTAGAATGGGGATCAGAGGAAAAAGATCAAAGGACCAAAACCAGACTATACTCGTGATTGGCGCTCAACCGCTGGCGATATAACCCAATTATACTCGTGATTGCCGCTGAATCTGTTAAAGTTTTTGTACCTCATTGTCTGCATTTTTACTCACTGTACCGTGACGAGCCTGGTGGGGTTCAGACTCGCCACTGTTCAAATACAAACAAATTCGAATGTCCACACAAGAGCAATATCAATCAATAAGAATATTTATTGAATAAGGGCAGAATTGGGCGGCTAAGTGGCGCAGTGAGCAAGGCGCTCGCCACTAACGCAGGAGATGCTGGGTTCGAGCCCAGCTCTCGGCGTTGCTTCCGGCTTGGCTGGTCGTTCATACTAATACAATTGGCATTAATTAACGGGTGGAAAGCCGGTGGGTGGGGATCGGACATTGTGGACAGCGACTCCTACAGGTCGGTTGGTGCGCCTGTACAGCAGAATCAGGAAGTATCGGGGGCAGCGTGAGCCTCCCACGTGTTACTCCTCGCCACTGAGAGATTGCGCTGTACAGGTGAAAAGATGCGACGGCTGCCTCCTCGTGTACCGGAGGGGACACGTGATGCAAGGCTTCGTCCACATTGCCGCCGACCAGTTGGAGGCATGGTCTAGCAACGTTCGAGACAGGGGAGGGAAGAATTGGATAATACGAAAAATTGGGATGGGAGAAAAATAGAAAAATGGGGAGAAAAAAGTAGAAAAAAAATAAAAAGAATAAGGGCAGAATTCAGTTCGATAGGCAAGAGAATGGTCGTAATACAGTCCGATGGTCAAAAACACAAAACAGGCTCTCGTACACAAAAATGGAATGTTCAATACTCAGGGTAGTCGTCCGGTCCAGGGTCCACAAGGGGGTTTCTCAGCCAGTCCAGGGTCCAGTACACAATGAACACCTTCTCGCCTTCACCTCTCCTCTCACTACCTCTCCTTACACAACTCCGAATATCTCAATCTCTCTCTATATGTCACAACTCCAACCTCACCTCCACTCACTTACTTCTGACTAACCTAGTGTCTTTGTAGTGTGTGTGTCTGGGGTGTGTGCACGTGAGATGTGGGTGAACTAATGATGCACGGTGGGTTCTATCAGTACTAATCAGCTACCTAATTGTTTCTACTCCTTCTGTGGCAATAATATCTCCCGTCCTTCACATATCCATGAGAGGGGGGGGGGGATATCTGCTAGATTATATTCTAGATTGTATTTAGGTTGTACTTTAGCTTGTATATTGTATGGTGTTATTCCTCTTTTACTACTTTTTTACTGTATGAAGCACATTCTCAGGGGCTCATACAGAACCAAGCATTTCACTGTAGAGTACATGTACGTTATATGTGACAACTAAAAATAAACTTGAATTTGATCATTTTGACACAGCAGATCATTTTTTACACAACAGATCATTTTGACCAGCTCACTGACACAACAGATCATTTCGACCAGCTCACTGACACAACATATCATTTGACACAGCAGATCATTTTTGACACAACAGATAATTTTGACATAACCGATCATTTTGACACAAACCATCATTTTGACACAAACGATCATTTTGACACAACATATAATTTTGACCAGCTCACTGATACCACAGATCATTTTGACCAGCTCACTGACACAACATACTGTATCATTTTGACACCACAGATCACTTTGACCAGCTCACTGACACCACAGATCACTTTGACCAGCTCACTGACACCACAGATCACTTTGACCAGCTCACTGACACCACAGATCACTTTGACCAGCTCACTGACACCACAGATCCCACATCAGTCATAGGGTCATGGATGAGAATTATGACCAAAACTCATCACAATCGTTTTTTCTTGTTTTCATGACAAAATTGTATTTGACCGTGCTGTGGTTTTCCAGTGCAAGTTAAACAATAACATGATGAAGTAATGTTATTGTAAGTCAACATGCCACTTCAGTACCTCTATCCAATGAATGCTGCTGCAATGACCAGCTCAGTGTCAGACTGGTTGTACTGGGCAGCTCCTAGTGGTCAACAGTGTCAGACTGTGGTTGTACTGGGCAGCTCCTAGTGGTCAACAGTGTCAGACTGTGGTTGTACTGGGCAGCTCCTAGTGGTCAACAGTGTCAGACTGTGCTTGTACTGGGCAGCTCCTAGTGGTCAACAGTGTCAGACTGTGGTTGTACTGGGCAGCTCCTAGTGGTCAACACTCAACAGTGTCAGATTGTGGTTGTACTGGGCAGCTCTTAGTGGTCAACACTCAACAGTGTCAGATTGTGGTTGTACTGGGCAGCTCCTAGTGGTCAACACTCAACAGTGTCAGATTGTGGTTGTACTGGGCAGCTCCTAGTGGTCAACACTCAACAGTGTCAGATTGTGGTTGTACTGGGCAGCTCCCAGTGGCCAAAAGTTTTGGTGATGTTTTTTGGTGAAGTGCCCCTTTAAGGTAACGTTAGCTAATTACAATTCCTCAGGCTGAAGGGAGGTTGACCTGCCCAGGTCACTACATCAAACACACCAACGGTGCTCTGTGTCCATTCAGCTCCATGAACCAAGAACCACATTCCTCATTCAGGTTGGAATCATTTTCTGCAACGTAGTTTGAATGTTCCACCTCCCTACCTCCCTCCACCTTCCTTCCTCCCTCCCCCCTCCACCTTCCTTCCTCCCTCCCCCCTCCACCTCCCTCCCTCCCCCTCTCTACCCCATGTGTGTGTGTGCACTTGTTACATGTAGCATCTGTGCTCTGTCTGCTCTGTCTGCGCTCTGTCTGCTCTGTCTGCTCTGTCTGCTCTGTCTGTTCTGTCTGCTCTGTCTGCTCTGTCTCTGCTCTGTCTGTTCTGTCTGCTCTGTCTCTGCTCTGTCTGCTCTGTCTGCTCTGTCTGTTCTGTCTGCTCTGTCTGCTCTGTCTCTGCTCTGTCTGTTCTGTCTGCTCTGTCTCTGCTCTGTCTGCTCTGTCTGCTCTGTCTCTGCTCTGTCTGTTCTGTCTCTTCTCTGTCTGCTCTGTCTGCTCTGTCTGTGCTCTGTCTGCTCTGTCTGTTCTGTCTGCTCTGTCTGTGCTCTGTCTGTTCTGTCTGTGCTCTGTCTGTTCTGTCTGTGCTCTGTCTGCTCTGTCTGCTCTGTCTGTGCTCTGTCTGCTCTGTCTGCTCTGTCTGCTCTGTCTGTGCTCTGTCTGTTCTGTCTGTGCTCTGTCTGTTCTGTCTGTGCTCTGTCTGCTCTGTCTGTGCTCTGTCTGCTCTGTCTCTGCTCTGTCTGCTCTGTCTGCTCTGTCTCTGCTCTGTCTGCTCTGTCTGCTCTGTCTGTGCTCTGTCTGCTCCGTCTGTGCTCTGTCTGCTCTGTCTGCTCTGTCTGCTCTGTCTCTGCTCTGTCTGCTCTGTCTGCTCTGTCTCTGCTCTGTCTGTGCTCTGTCTGTGCTCTGTCTGCTCTGTCTGCTCTGTCTGCTCTGTCTCTGCTCTGTCTGCTCCGTCCGCTCTGTCTCTGCTCTGTCTGCTCTGTCTGCTCTGTCTGCTCTGTGCTCTGTCTGCTCTGTCTCTGCTCCGTCTGCTCTGTCTGTGCTCTGTCTGCTCTGTCTGCTCTGTCTCTGCTCTGTCTGCTCTGTCTGCTCTGTCTCTGCTCTGTCTGCTCTGTCTGCTCTGTCTGTGCTCTGTCTGTTCTGTCTGCTCTGTCTGCTCTGTCTGTGCTCTGTCTGACATGCTTGCTCACTCACAGGGCATGAAATTAGAGCCCGCCACCCGCCAATGGCGGGCCGATTTTAAGTTTGGCGAGTGAGACTGAGAGGTCTGTCCGCCATGTGGCGGGCAACCAAATAGTCATGTAAAATTATTAAAACTGCTGTGTGTTTTGGTCTTACGACAGGCCTAATTTGTGGCTTGTTTACCGATGTCACATCCACTACTCTTCTGTCCTGACTGCCCGTGGTGCCTGCTTGCACTGTAGGGAGCTAACGTTAGCTTAATAACTTTAAATGGGTTACAAATAATGTGGAACTATGGAAAGAGTAAGCCGACCGCTAAAAAGAAAACCCACCGCGGCAGCGAGAGCGGGACCACCTAACAAAAGAACGTTTCGCATAGCTTTTCCTATAATTTCATTATAGACACAGACAGACCACAGACCATGAGCTGACTAAGCTAAGCTAATTAGCGTTAGCTGCTAACCCTGGAAACGCTCAAAGCACCGTCAGTGAGTCCACAAAACCAGTTCCATTAGTGAGGAAAGGGGTTATATTAACGAGGCTTGACAACAGGGGTTCAAAGATAACTTCACATTTATTGGCTATTGGTTTCTTTATATCGCTTCATGCATCGGGCATCCAGGTTCCGTGTTGACATCCTGACAGTCTAGTAGTGTGTGTGACATCATCAACTGTCTACGGCAACTCAGACGGGGGGGTCTCGCTCGCTCTCTCTCTTGCTCTCTCTCTCTCTCGCTCTCTCTCTCTCGCTCTCTCTCTCTCGCTCTCTCTCTCTCTCTCTACGTTCAATATGATTTAAATTAAAGCCAAACGTTACACTATAAATACTAACTGGATAGTATTCATTTCATTATCTGAAATATTCTAAAATCATTAAGTCTGCTATAAGCCATTATCCCTTTGTGTGTGATTATTATTTTCTCAAAGTCAAAAAGAAAAACAGAAACAACACGTTTGTCATCGGTAGTAAATCAATGAGATTGTGGACTCTGATGAGGACATGATTGAGGAGGTTTAAGTTAGGTTTATAAAACCTTCACATTTTATTATGTTCTGTTAAATCCTGCAAAGAGGGTAGAGTGAGGAGTCTGATGATGTTTAACAGTAGGGTACAATTTAAGCTTAACACTTTCGCGGCCACTGGGGCCCGTCTAATATAATGGTTGAGGACCAGCTTCTTTTTTTTTTTTTTTTATTGGTCTTTTTCCCCCTCCATTTTTCCTCCGATTTTCTCCCATCCCAATGTTAGTCGTATGCCAATTCCCAGTCCCTTCCTGGTCGCTGCGCACTTACCCCCCACAGTCAGATCATCTGGGAGAGTGGAGGCTACCACGTGCTTCCTCCGACACACGTCCAGCCAATCACCGCTTCTTTTCACCTGGCAGCGCGGATTCTCATTGAGAGGGCGTAGCGTGTGGGAGGACCACACTATCCCCCTCACGTCCAATCCGCGCTTAGCAGGCGCCCCGACCGAACTGTAGGAGTCGCTGTTTACAACGACCCGGACCCACCCCGCCAGCTTCTCCCACCCTCTGATACAGCCAATTGTATCAGTGCAGACGGCCAGCCAAGCTGGTGACAACCCCGGAGCTGTGAGCTGGATTCGAACAGGCAAATCCAGCTCAGCTCCGGGGCTGGTGACGAACGCAATCTCCGCTCGGCCACCTAACCGCCCTGAGGACCAGCTTTTGTAAACAAACGTGTGGCTTTTTGTACAGCTAAATCTATACTTTATAGTATTGCTATCTGTCCATTCTCATTGTCAATTGAGTGCACAAATCGTCTCCTCAAAATGGCTTAAAGAAAAAAAAATGCATCAATAGGTTCTCATTTTATAGCGCCGTGAATATAAGCTTTATAGCTTTATAGGGCTAGTATATTTTCTGGAAGGCTTGTTATAGAGCTAATAGCTGCTAACGTTATAGCCAATGGCATTTCCATTTTACAGATGCTACAGAAATAACTCAAACTGCATATGATCCGGACGATCCCAAAGCATGTATGCATGAAAGGGGGGGGGGGGGGCGGGGGACGTCGTTTATTATTATTGATTACCAATAACCGTGTTCGTCTAAGTAGCCACATACGCTGGTCGGCTGGTTGAGTATCATAGCAAGCTCTGATCGGGCTGTAATTTACGTGAAAGAGCCGGTGGGATCCCCCCGAGCATTTCCCCATTATCGATCGCCATCTGGTAGATCGATATGTCCATTGGCTGATGATAAATCCACTTATTGCATGGTGAAATCTGCGATTCGAAACGTAATCCAAGCTACAGGCTGCAGATCCAGAATCCTGCCAGTGCTAACTGAAAACTCCATTGAAAGAAAACAAAGAGACTGATCCGTTCGCCCACAGGGCACATTGCAGTAGCGCGATAGCGCCCATAAGAGGATATGACCGGTATTGCACATTGTCGAATTCATAGAGTAGGAAAGATCTGCAGTGCTGCTCGGTGACCTTGAACAGGTTATTAAAATGGAATAAAAGCAATAACAACTTCCCACGGATATCTCCGTGATTCTGTCCACAACGCATGGATTCGAAAGCCGGATATATCCGTGCTTCGTCCCCAATGTGATTGAATTGACATGTATTGATTAATCAATCATCAATAAATATATTAAAATAATTTGCTTAAAATTTTACTCTGGCCTCTTATTTAAGTGTATTCTTCAACATAATACCCTATCTACTTGAAATTTACTGATTTTTTTTAATATATATGTGACACAAAAATGCGTTTTTTTGGCTGGTAAGAAATATGCTTGGCGGGAAGATTTTTCCCATCTACCCGCCACTGGCCGGTGAGTCAAAAAGTTAATTTCGTGCCCTGCTCACTCATACACAGACTCATGCACACATTCAAAGCTTAAGCCCCCCCCCCCCCTCCCACCACCCCCTTAATGAAGTTCCTTGTCATCGAGACGCTCCAGTGAGTGCTCAAACGGAGCAGCCCCCACAGATACCATCAGTCCAGCCTTCTGAAGGGTTCTCGCAGAGAGGCTGATACAGGTCCACAGATACCATCAGACACACAGACTCCTCTTAAAAGACGCCAAACACACGCATACCTCCCGACATTCAGACACAGGCAGGATATTATGGCAGAGCTTATCGACAACAAGGGTTCATCAAAACCCCCTTATCTGCAGCCCCCAACTTCTCCTCTCACACACACACACAGGCACACACACACACACACACACACACACACACACACACACACACACACACACACACACACACACGCAGGTGCACAGATAGGGTCCATAGGAGGCTTGAGCCCCTCCTCCTTGCCCACAGAAAATGCCATTGTAGAACATTCTATTGAAGTAAATGTAGGAAAACTGTGATTATACAGATTGAATTAATCAGATTGTGAATGTGAATCTGATTATGCATTTGAATCAGATTGTGAATATGAATCAGATTGTGAATATAAGATAAGATATTCCTTTATTGATCCCCTTGGGGGAAATTCAGGCATCATAGCAGCATGGGGGAGGGGGGAAGGAAGGTACAGGTAGTAGAATTATAATACAGTGGAGAAGTAAGAATAAAAATAGAATAAAAAGGCAGTGTAAACAATATAACAATATAATTAACTCTGGACATGCGCATATGGGCAACAAGGTGCAATATGAGGGTATGTATGCCCTCTCAGTTATATTTGCCCTACAATAAATATAGTTACAATATATAATCTGGGTAGGTGAGAGTCAACTACTAGGTTCCTAGTAGTTTGATGTCTGGCAGCGGTCTCTGCCCACTGTTGTGGAGCCTGATGGCCGCTGGTATGATTGTGATTGCAGATTGTGAATATGAATCGGATTGTGAATATCAGATTTAGGACAAAGACATACAGGCACCCTTTTACGAAGACCATTTCACGCATTCAGGAATCCGGAGGAGAATTTTTGTATACGACATTTTTACCAAGATGTTTACAAAGGCACTTACGAACACATTCGAGAATGAGGACCAGGGTCTGTATTTAAACTACAGGTAGTGAATTACAAGGCTTCTTCAGAACCTCTCCATTCACCTTCAAACTGATCACAGGCTAAACACCTCCCACACTTGGGATCTGACCAATCATGTCCCACACTCCAGACCTGTCTGAGGAGCGCACACACACACACACACACACACACACACACACACACACACACACACACACACACACACACACACACATAGACACAACACATGGCCTGACACACTTCTGTTCAAACATGTACTTTCTCTCTCTCTCTCTCTCTCTCTCTCTCTCTCTCTCTCTCTCTCTCTCTCTCTCTCTCTCTCTCTCTCTCTCTCTCTCTCTATCTCTCTCTATCTCTCTCTCTCTCTCTCTCTCTCTCTCTCTCTCTCTCTCTCTCTCTCTCTCTCTCTCAGGTGAGATCTATATCTCTGGTTTGCCACCACCAGCTGATGGTGAGAGATACTGTAATCTGTCTTGTTAGTCAGCCAGACTCAACAAATACTGTGCGTGCGTGTGAGCATCCTCATGCTTTCATTGGGTGAAGTGTTCTTTTCCATACCATCATCATCATCATCATCATCATCATCATCATCATCAGTGGTGTGAATGTATGGGACTTCCAATGTCTTTTAGGCTGATATAAAAAAAAATGCCATTCATATTGGCTGATACAGAAGTAGTAGTCATGGTAGAAGTAATTCATCCTACATTAGTACTACAGTAGTATTCATGGTAGAAGTCATTCATCCTACATTAGTACTACAGTAGTATTCATGGTAGGTGTCATTCATCCTACATTAGTACTACAGTAGTATTCATGGTAGGTGTCATTCATCCTACATTAGTACTACAGTGGTAGTCATGGTATAGAAGTCATTCATCCTACATTAGTACTACAGTAGAAGTCATGGACTCATGGTAGATATATCCTTCAGCAGCTAGTGCTACAGTCTTTTCCCTCATATATAATGAATGTTTGTAACTCAGAGCTCTTATCTCACTGACCGGTTGCCAGACTCTTCATCTGAAGCCAAAGGAGCTTAAACGGTTTGAGAAGCTTTCTTTCAAGTTTTACTGCGTCAGATTTCTGGACCGATAAGGGGCATCTTGGCAGAGGAAGATGCCCCCTCTCCTCTCTCTCAACATCTACTATCAAGGTGTCCTTGAGCAAGGCACTTAACTCCAAGGCACTTGGATTAGGCAGCTGTGAAGTGAGTGTGTGAGTGTGATCCTCCCTCTCTCTGGAACTCCTCATCCTGTAGTGACCTTGCTGGCTTGCAGTAACAGTACCTATCCTTTGTTGTCACAAGATGTTGTCACAAGGTGATGTCACAAGGACATCGCCCGGAAGGATGTTTTGGAATGTTTTAATTGTAGGTAGCGGAGATGGTTAGGGATAGGTTTATAAACACATTTTAGGTGGAAATGATGTTGAGATACAGCATTGCAGCTTGGCTGGTGAATTTCCCCAAGGGGATCAATAAAGGAATATCGTATCTTATCTTACACCCTGCAGTCACTAGCATGTCACTATAAAAGATGATCCTAAATATAAAGGTTTCCCTTTAAGCGAGACTTTAAAGAGAGTCCTGGTCAAACTCCAGGGACTTTAATTAGAGTGGGTTAGGGTTGGTGAGGTGGTTACGGTTAGTGAGCCATGACTGTACTACGCCTCACTGTGCCTCACTGAGCACAGAGTAACACACAGTTAATCCCTGTATATCTTCCTGTACATTTACATTTTACAATAGGTATACCTTCCTGGACATTTACATTTGACATGTTACTGTACATTTACTGTATATTACTGTATATTGTCGGACTGTATATTTTAGACTGTAAATACATATTTTAGTATGTATATCTCTGACTTTGTATTTTATTCTTATTCTTATTCCTATTCTTATTTTGACTTTCGACCAACTAAATATTCTTTGTGAACGATCTGTGGCGCTGAATTTCCCTCGGGATTAATAAAGTACTTCTATTCTATCTATTCTATTCTAAGGTGGTTAGGGTTAGTAAGAGAGGGTTAGTAAGGTGGTTAGTAAGAGAGGGTTAGTAAGGTGGTTAGTAAGAGAGGGTTAGTAAGGTGGTTAGTAAGTGTTAGGGTTAGTAAGGTGGTTAGTAAGTGTTAGGGTTAGTAAGGTGGTTAGGGTTAGTAAGGTGGTTAGGGTTAGTAAGGGTTGGGGTTAGTAAGGGTTGGGGTTAGTAAGGTGGTTAGGGTTAGTAAGGTGGTTAGGGTTAGTAAGGTTGTTAGGGTTAGTAAGGTGGTTAGGGTTAGTAAGGGTTGGGGTTAGGGCTGGGCGATATAACGATAACGATAAATATCGCATTATATTTTAATAATCGATATCGAATATCGAAAAAAAAAAAAACGATTTTTTTTTTTTTTTTTTTTTTTTTTTACCTGCAACAGGGCAGTTTTAAAACCAGAGACAGTGGACAGACTTGTCTTTCTTGCCTGCAACTTAAAGTAATGGCTTTGCTTGTCCAAATGACAATACTGACCAAATTCAGATTTCTTTTTCTCTTGTCCATTTATTTTGTTTGCTTTCTAATTTAAAATACATTTTGAAACCGTCTGTACACAGTAGGCTATGTGTGCTAGCAGAACTAGACTCCAGTCACGAGTCACAGTGCACATGTTTGTCCACCAAAAAAGCGCCAAAAGATAGAAAATAAACTAGCAGAGCCAGAACTGTTCAACTCCTCTGGAGCCACAGCCAGCAGAGAAGCCGGTTTACTTTAGCTTTTAAACCAGCTGCAGCCTGAGAACTGGAGTGTGAGGGGATGTAACACTAAAGATGGCAGCAATGACAAAGAATTGCTGCAAAATAAACATACATCTGTTGTTAAAAAAAAAAAAAATGTTTTTTTTTTTTTTTTTTACATTTTTTTTTATACTTATAACAATTCGATAATTATCGATATCGAGAAATAAAATAAAATTATCATATCGTTATCGCGATATGATTTTTTTCCATATCGCCCAGCCCTAGTTGGGGTTAGTAAGGTGGTTAGGGTTAGTAAGGTGGTTAGGGTTAGTAAGGTGGTTAGGGTTAGTAAGGTGGTTAGGGTTAGTAAGGGTTGGGGTTAGTAAGGTGGTTAGGGTTAGTAAGGTGGTTAGGGTTAGTAAGGTGGTTAGGGTTAGTAAGGGTTGGGGTTAGTAAGGTGGTTAGGGTTAGTAAGGTGGTTAGGGTTAGTAAGGTGGTTAGGGTTAGTACGGTGGTTAGGGTTAGTAAGGTGGTTAGGGTTAGTAAGGGTTGGGGTTAGTAAGGTGGTTAGGGTTAGTAAGGTGGTTAGGGTTAGTAAGGTGGTTAGGGTTAGTAAGGTGGTTAGGGTTAGTAAGGTGGTTAGGGTTAGTAAGGTGGTTAGGGTTAGTAAGGGTTGGGGTTAGTACGGTGGTTAGGGTTAGTAAGGTGGTTAGGGTTAGTAAGGGTTGGGGTTAGTAAGGTGGTTAGGGTTAGTAAGGGTTGGGGTTAGTAAGGTGGTTATTGGGGGCGGCTGGATAGCGCAGTGGACTAAGCACTCGCCTACCACCGCATTGACTCTGGGATCGAATCCAGGTGTCAGCGGTACCTCCGGCTAGGTCAGTCATCCCTACTAACACAATTGGCAGTGTTAGCGGGTGGGAAGCCGGTGGGGTATGTGTCTTGGTCGTTGCAAACTGCGACTCCTACTGTCGGTCGGGGCGCCTGTTCAGCAGGGAGGGGATCTGGGGGAAATAGTGGGAACCTCTGCACGCGTTACGTTCCCCCAGTGAAACTCCTCGCTGTCAGGTGAAAAGAAGCGGCTGGCGACTCCACATGTATCGGATGAGGCGTGTGGTAGTTCTACACCCTCCCCAGGCCGACAGTGGGGCAATGCGTGCAACGACCAGGGTACGAATTGGCATACTGACTCAATTGGGATGGGTGAAAAATACAGAAAGCACCCCAAATCTTTTTTGGAGTATGGTGGTTATTAAGAGTTAGGGTTAGTAGGGTGGTTATTAATAGTTAGGGTTATTAAGGGTTAGGGATAGTAATGTGGTTAGGGTTAGTAAGGGTTAGGGTTAGTAAGGTGCCTTTATTAAAACCAGTCACTCTGAGACTAACATTATGCTGCTTCCTGCTGGAGGGGGTTGAGGACGTCGTTTGTCAACAGAAACTTATTTTACTTCCCCAGCTGGTCTTTGAAGACCTTGACCTTTGAACTTGGTTGGAAGAACAAGCAGAGGGGCTACCGGGGCTCCACACACACACACACACACACACACACACACACACACACACACACACACACACACACACACACACACACACACACACACAATCTCCTGTTCTAGGCTGAGAAGCTATAGTCTGTTCTGTTCCCTTCACATCCAGCTCACGGCTCACCCATGCATATCCAGACTCTGATCATGGTATTCTATACCACACATCCTGACACACATACACTACAACACCCACATCCACACACCAGTACATGACTCCATGCTTCCAACAGGTCCAGGAGAATCAGGACAGAGGAGAGGCCCTTTGCTTTTGCTAAGTGAAGAGCCTCTGTGACTGCTATGAGGGCCGTCTCTGTGGAGTGACCAGTCCTGAAGCCTGACTGATTAGGGTCTAGGAGGTCATTCTGTAAGAGATGATCAGTAAGTTGGTTGGATAAAGCACGTTCAAGTGATTTAGAAAGGAAGGAGAGAAGAGAGACAGGACGATAGTTGTCTATGACGGTGGGGTTCATGGTTGTTTTTTCATGAGCGGTGTGACTCTGGCTTATTTTAGGGAGGTGGGAACCATCCCTGAGTTGAGGGAGGAGTTGATGGTTGCAGTTAGGAATGGGAGGATGTCTGGTGCTATATTCTGGGGGAGTGGGGAGGGTATCGGGTCCAGCTGGCATGTAGTGGGACGGTTCGACGTTACCAGTGTCAAGGCCTCTGCATCTGTAATGGGAGAGAAAGATGACAGAGTACAGGATGAGGTTTTCGATTCAGCATTTGGAACGGGCGGGGGTTGGGAGAAGCAGCTGCGGATGCTCTCCACTTTTTTCTCAAAGAAAGTCTTTGGCAGAGAGAGAGGAGGGGGGGGTGGAGGGGGAGTGAGGAGGGAGGACTTGGTTATGTGCGGTTTGCGAAGGTTCTTTTTTTTTTACTTAAATTTTTATTAACATTTATAGACGTACAACACTTAGACACTACTTACAATGACATCAATAACGTAACAATATACAGACATGGGCCCCTTGAATTTTTATAATATGGCCGCGCTCAGTCGCCCAGACCCCCATAAGAGTGCCACTGACCCCCCCCCCCCCCCCCCCGCCATCGACCCCTAGAAATATCCCAGGTCCGTCCCACACGGGGCCGAACACTCAGCGACACGGGTCCCTTGAATTTAAATGGGCCAGGCTCAGTAGAGGAGCGGGGGGTGGTACTCCCCCCCCCCCCCCCCCCCCCCACCGAGCCAAGCCCGCTACCTCCCACGTCGCCAAGCACTCCACCCCACGCACAATGACCCCACAACATACAAGACCCCACTCTCCCGGGCCAAACCGCGGAAACAATGGTCCCCCCCCGACACCCCCCCCTGAGTTAAGCCCGTAGAACTCCCCCATATCCCAGGCCGATGCGCGCGGAGCCGGGCCCCCAGCGACACGGGTCCCTTGAATTAATTGGGCCAGGCCCAGTAGAGGGGAGGGAAGGGGATTCCCCCGCACCGAGCCAAGCCTGCTACCTCCCATGTCACCGAGAGCCCCACCGACCCCACCCACACCGACCCCGCAACACACAAGACCCCACTGGGCAAAGCTCAGCCGCTCTGACCCCCATAAGAGATACCCCTCCATCCCGCCCTCCTCCCCGAGAAACAGAACACCCCCATATCCTGGTCCACCATGCACGAAGCCGAGCACCTAGAGGCCCCCAGCCCACGAGAACCCCAAGTCCAGGCCCGCAGAAGGGCCAAAGCACCACGCCTCAATGCCCCCCCGACCCGAAGCCCGGTGTCCCCCCGACCCGGTGACCAGACCGCCCAGGCCCCGGCGGCCGAGGGCCCCAGGAAACCCCACCCCACCCATACCGATCCCACAACATGCAAGGCCCCCCTCTCCCGGGTCGAACCGCCGGAACGATGGCCCCTCCCCCCGACATTCCCCCCGCTGAACTCAGCCTGCCCACTTCTGTACCTCCTCACCGATATCACTATATACATTTATGCTTACATGACTGAAAACTGAAAACACAATAGATGAAAATAAAATAAGCTATATGGCTAGCACTCTTTGCCTCCGTTGGTGGGTTGTAGGGGAATCAGCTTTCCTATGGGAGAAGCCCCCCCCCTTAGTGACAGAGATATCCCCAATGGAGATTCTCCAAGCCTCTATCATTGTCTAACATCTTTTGAATTCCTGTCCTTCACAAATGTCCATGTGCGCATTTAAAGCAACTGCTTTTTTTTTTTTTTCTTTTTTATTATCTTTTTCCCCCTCCATTTTCCTCCGATTTTCTCCCATCCCAATGTTAGTCGTATGCCAATTCCCAATCCCTTCCTGGTCGCTGCGCACTTACCCCCCACAGTCAGATCATCTGGGAGAGTGGAGGCTATCACATGCTTCCTCCGACACACGTCCAGCCAATCAACCGCTTCTTTTCACCTGGCAGCGTGGATCCTCCCTGAGAGGGCGTAGCGTGTGGAAGGATCACACTATCCCACTCAGGTCCTATCCGTGCTTAGCAGGCGCCCCGACCGAACTGTAGGAGTCGCTGTTTACAACGACCCGGACCCACCCCGCCAGCTTCTCCCACCCTCTAATACAGCCAATTGTATTAGTGTGAACGGCCAGCCAAGCTGGTGACAACCCCGGAGCTGTGAATCTAGCTCACAGCTTCGGGGTTGGTGACGAACGCAATCTCCGCTACGCCACCTAACCGCTCTAAAAAGCAACTGCTATTCTAACATAATTCAGACTCTAACACAACTCAAAGAAAAACATTGGTGCTCCCATGGTGTTAGACTGAGGATCTCAATCGTATCCCTCTGTTCCTTGTTGGAAGGGTGAGGAGTAATGGCTCTCCTAGTGAGAGGGCTCCCGCTAGTGGCGAAATGCGCACTATATAAGTCCAACATTCGTTCTGTGGACGACCTCAGAGCTCCCGGTCAATGTTCTGAATTTGTCTTTCTTATGCACATGTTCATTTGTATTGTGTGTCACGTGTAATCCTGTAGTTATTTCATACCAGTCCATCGTGTATTATTCCCCAATATGTTTCCTAATCAGCGTGCCCCTTTTTAAAAATTAATTTCAAATCGTTTGTCTATAACATGTGTATTGTAAATCATAGTGTTAATTATTCTAAATTCTGGTGTTATAGTTTTATACTACTTCAACTGTTCAATTATCTTTCCTCTGTTGTATCTATTCTCATCCTCGGGTCCCCCGTGTGTATGTTTGTATTGGGTACTCTTCCACATTGATTTTGTCTTGTATATTCCCTTGAATCACTGTGTCCCTTCATGCCCCTTTCTCGTGTCCCTTTGTCGTTCTCCATAGTTGATCTGCTTTGAATCGGTTCAGGTCCCCTCTTTTCCTCCTCCCGTCCTCCTCTCCTCGTCCTCGTCTCTCGGTTCTGGTCCACCTGCGCGTCCTCTCCATCCTCTGCGTCAGCGTAGGCCTCTCTCCTTCCCCTCCCGGCACCTTCCATCCTCTCCACGCTGTGTCTCTCGCCACCTCTTGCACGTTGTTGGGGCCTGGTTCCTTTCTTTTTCTGAATTTTCTTTATTTCTACATAGCTCCGACACTTCATTGCCACCTCTGTTGAATTTTTCAGTGTCACATTGTATGCTCCGCATTGCTCCTAATCCAATCTGTGTGATGGCCTGGTTAGCCTCTATGTTAGCTTGTAAGCTAGTTTGTATGTTAGCCTGTAGCTTCTCTGCACTGACATTCAGCGTCCCGCTAGCTTGTTCTACCTGTTGCATCATTGCCTCGTCTTTTCCATTGGTGTATTTACTTCATCTGGGGTTGCTTTTCTTTCATTTGTCCTCGTGTTCATTCTTCCTTTTTTCTTTTGTCCTTGAATCTTTTATTTTTTATCCACTTTTTCTCCTTATTTTCTATTTTTCTCCTATCCCAATTTCGCTGTTTCCAATTCTCCCCTCCCCTGTCTTGAACGTTGCTCGCATATGCCCCCCACAGGTCAGCCGTAGGGAGGATAGAAGCCTTGCATCACGTGTCCCCTCCGGTACACGAGGAGGCAGCCTGTCACATCTTTTCACCTGTCAGTGTGGACTCTCATTGGCGAGGTGTAACGTGTGGGAGGCTCACACTACCCCCGCTATTTCCTGTCTCTGCTGTGCAGGCGTCCCCCAACCGACCTGTAGGAGTCGCTGTCCACAACGTCCAGATTACCACCCATCGACTTCCACCCGCTGACTCTGCCAATTGAGCCAGTATGACGGCCGGCTCAAGCCGGAGGCAACGCAGACAGTCGGATTTGAACCCGGTGTCTCTTGCGTTGGTGACGAGCGCAATGTCCGCTGCGCCACCCAGCCGCACTTTTGTCCTTGAATCTTCACTTTTTATTTCGTTTTGAATTGTTTTACTTCCTTTTTTTGATATTCATTGACCGGGAGCTCTTTCATGTGGCTGCTCACCAGAACGTCGCAAACCGGAAGTTTGCGAAGGTTCTTAGCCGAGGCCTCGATCTTATGGTGAAAGAAAGAAGCTTTGGCAGTAGTAATAGTTTTGGAGAAAGCTAACAACAGGTTGTGATAGGTGGTGATGTCACCAGTGAGGCGTGACTTTCTATACTTCCTCTCGGCCACTCTCAGGACCTGTCGTTCTTCTCTCACTGCATCCGACAGCCATGGACTGGGTGGGGAACGGCGGGCAGGCCTCTCGGCATGGGGACAGAGCTTGTCGAAGGAGGTTGAGAGAGCTGAGAGGAGGGTGGAGGTTGCCGTATCTGTGTATGTGAATGAACCTCTTAATTAGGGATGGACGGTATAAACGGTATACGGTATAAACGGTATGAATTTGCGCTACGGTATGGATTTTGACTATACCTTCATACCTTGTGACTGGTAGACTAGAGCAGCTAGTCACAGCAGTAGCAATGACGTTAACGTTACTTGACGATTCACTCGACGTTTGCAGTGGTCGTTGCATAGTGTTTAATTGTACTGAGTTTTTCTCCACTTGCTCATGGACCTTGCCATATAGTTTGGGCATTTAAATTTGGCTAAGGAGGCTGAGCGGAGATTTGCTTTAGCGCAGCAACAGGCTAACATTAGCCGCTAAGCTAACGTTCTAACGTGACTCCGCGGCACCAGTTTACCCCTTCAGAAGCATTTATATAGACATTTTAAGATAAATTAATATACAGTGATATATACCGTTATGCTTCAAATTATACCGTGATATACATTTTAGACCATACCGTCCAGCCCTACTCTAAATCTCTCAAGCCTTTCTATCTTTGATATTGGCACTTCATATATTGACAATGGCCACATCAATTTAGGGAATAACCCAAACTGCAAACACCATAACTTCAACTTGCCTGGAAGCACTGACTTCTGTATCCTTCCTATCCCCTCTATGGCATCTTTCCTAAGTTGCTCTATCTGTTCACTATCATTCAACTCCTCATTATACCGCCTACTCAAACTTTTCACTGGCTTTTCCCTTTTAGATGGAATTTCCTCCTCATCTACGTAAAACATTCTCTCTACCTTCCCTCTGGTAAATGAAATGCTTCTCGATTTACTAGACTTCATCCTAGTCCATTTGAGATTATCATTTAACTTCTCTAGTAATCTTTTTGTACAAGGCACTGTCCTGGTCACTAATGTCATGTCATCCATGTTAGCCCTAATTAGTTGGAGGCAGCCCACCCTGCCATCTCTCCCCACCTACCACCCACTTTGAGGCTCTAATAATTACTTCCATCGCCATTGTGAACGCTAGTGGTGAAATAGTGCACCCTGTCATAATGCCTATCTCTAGTCTCTGCCATGCTGTTGTAAACTCTGTAGTACTAAAGCACATTATAATATCTTGAAGTATGCGTTCACCAAGTTTACAATCACTGCTGGCACTCTAAATAAATCAAACACGCTCCAAATAAGGCTGTGCTTTCTCTAGTTGTCAGCTGCTCTTTCTACAGTCAGCTGTTCTTTCTAGTCACTAGCTAGGCTAGATCTGAATTATAATAAAACACAAGATACTTGTGCCCTAATGATAAGGATAAACGCTCAATGAAGAAACCCAACTGTCACAACCCAGTGTGCAGATCATGGGCAGCAAGAGCCAGCAACCAAAAAAAAAGGTCAGCATATCACCAGGGTTATCAAGTGGGCACCCCCCTTCGGTGGTGTTTCTTCAAGTTAGGCCCACAACACCTCGGGAAGGCTCAACGGTTATTTCCAGCATCCCAGAACCCCTCCCTCCATGCTAGCTTCCACTTTTCCATGATATTCACACACCGAACCTCCCTATGTTATCCTATGTCAAAAATCCAATTCCTGATACCAATAGTACACATGAAACGGCAATATCGGAGAAGAAAACTCTTACCCTTTTGTTTACTTTGGCCCCCAGCTGACATTATTTCTCCTCACCCAAATCCAGTGACTGCCTTTCAATGCTTCCTCCGACATCTCATTTACCGCTTTTCGCAAGCTCTGCCCACAAATCCCCAACTCTCCAAATAATGATTATATGTTGTATTATTATTATTATTATTATTATTATTATTATTATTATTATTATTATTATTATTATTATTATTATTATTATTATTATTAGATTATCACATTGCTGTAATTGTTTTCATATATAACCTGAGCGTCTGCAACATACCACTGGTCTGCTTCCTGCCAGCATGTGTACATTCTTAGTCGCTGGCTCCTATTCCAGAGAAGGAGAATGAAACATGTTAGTGGGAGCTGTCATCACAATGAGGACCACCTGTTCCTTTCAGGGTTGTCCAGAGAGGCTGGGTGTGTGTATACCTGCACTTGTGAGGACATTTTAAGTTGTGAGGACAACCCACTACGGTTAGAGTTAGGTATGTACAGTAGTGGCTGAGGTTAGGGAATTAATGAAAGTCGATACAATGTTCTCACAACACAAGTATAGAAATACTTTCTGTGTGTGTGTGTGTGCTGTGTGTGTGTGTTTACAATAGTCCTGTGGTGACCTGACCTGGGCCTTTATGAGTTGCAGTAGTCCCTTGTTAAAATAGAACCCAGCTGCTTGCAGCTAGACGTGAATGGAGCCAGACATCAGTCTGTGTTGCTGCTAGACGTGAATGGAGCCAGACATCTGTCTGTGTTGCTGCTAGACGTGAATGGAGCCAGACATCAGTCCGTGTTGCTGCTAGACGTGAATGGAGCCAGACATCAGTCTGTGTTGCTGCTAGATGTGAATGGAGCCAGACATCAGTCTGTGTTGCTGCTAGACGTGAATGGAGCCAGACATCAGTCTGTGTTGCTGCTAGACGTGAATGGAGCCAGACATCACCAGGCAGCTCAGTCATTCAGTATGTTAACAGCCACACTGTCAGTACAGTTCTCTGGGTTACTGTGAAGCAAACCCTCTACCAGGGTTTCAAACACAAGATTGAAACCGTGTTGACCTTGTCCATATCTTCCTGACAACAGGGAGGAGACTCCTCAAGCCAATCAGAATGCAGCATGAAGCCTGAGACGTGGCACAATGCACTTTAGAAATAAACAAGTTAGACAAGTTGTAGGAGCAGATTCTTCATTTCAGAATATGGTGAATACTGTATCTTTATTGCCTCATTATATATTAGTTCATTAACTTCTTTGTACTTTGGTTTTATTGTTTGGGTTTATTATTCAATCCAATATGGAGTCTTACCTGGACTACTCCTCTTGTCTACCATGTTTCTCCTTTACCTCTAGAACAGGGATCGGCAATAGGCGGCCCGCGGGCCGAAACTGGCCCGCCAGCAATAATTTCTGGCCCGTCAGTTTATTTTGAGAATATGATATTTATTTTATTTTAATAATTTTTTTTATTTTGTATTATTATTATTATTATTATATTTATATTATATTATATTAATATTATATTTGATATATATATATATATTCTTTTTATTATATGCATACTTTATGTTTTATCCATGTTGAGAGTGAATAACAGGTGAGTGCAATGTACCGATATGCTTGCTCAAAGTGAGGTGGACAGCGCTGGTGCTGAAATGGGAAACGCAGTCCATGAAATAAAAACACCAGTTCAGTAAATCATTCAAGCTTTATCTTTACTCATGACTGACGGCACCACACATGCATGTGAACAGTAATGCAATTAAAAACAATGCAAAAACAATGCAATAACTTTAAAGAAAAAGAGTGCTTGAAGAAGCTCCTGAAATGACGGCGCTATAGGTATTTGAATTAAATGAAAAATACAATTTGGCATTAAACAGTAATGCAATTAAAAACATTGCAAAAACAATGCAATTAAACTTTAAACAATTTGGCAATAGCAGGCTTAGTATTCACTTTAGTTTAGTGTGAAAAGTGGCATCTCCCGTCGGTCACTATTCGCTGGATATCTGGTGATATGGACGTCACTTTAATCCGCAGGCAGTTCTCAAGGCTTTTATGCGTCAGTCGGTTCCTCTGAGATGTCTTTATCGCATTCATTGATGAAAAGGACGACTCGCATACATAGGTGGAAGGAAACATTGTGAGCAATTGTCACTATAGCCAATTGAAATGCTAGAAATTATCACGTGGACTCGGAGAACCAATGGGAAATTCTTATAGTTTCTCTTTTCCGGTGCAGTGATCCCCCAGGGCGTGCGTCAGCTAATTTAATTCAACTAAACCACGTTAGTTAAATTTAGTAAAAACAAAACAAAACAAACATCTTTAGGTAGCTTCTTGCAAAGAGGAAATACCAACTCAGGAGCCAGAAGAGGAAACTACGACTTCCAAGACACAAACAAAACGAGGAGTCATATTTAAAATACGGGTTTATCGCAACCGGTGTCTCACGCGTGTTTACATGGCAACACGAGGCTGATTGATTGATTGATTGAAAACTTTATTAACCGATTGCAGAATGGGTTCAATGAAGCAAGCAACTGTGTTCAAGTTGGGTGGACATGGGTGGGCATTCAACGCGAGTGGACATTTGACATATTTCAAACATTAGCATGGATTTTGGAGGACCGAAGCAGAAACAATAATAAGCCCAGGTCTGCCTGCATTATGGTGAGTTGTACTGTACATTCGATGTGTATAATACACCCGCTGTGGTGCTTCAAATCAAATGCACCCTACTGATCTGTTCATGTGTTATAATAATAATAATAATAATAATAATAATAATAATAATAATAATAATAATAATAATAATAATAATAATAATAATAATACATTCAATGTATAATACACCCGACTTGGCGCTTCAAATCAAATGCACCCTACTGATCTGTTCATGTGTTATACTAATAATAATACATTCGATTTATAATGCGAGCACCTGCATTAAAATCAAATGACTGATCTGTTCATGTGTTATGCACTGTGTGAGAGGCACTTTATAATAGAAAAAAGACAGTGCAAACATGTATATGTCGTTTATTTTGACAGAGTTAAAAAAAATGTCATTATCATTGGCCCGCCACACAATGGCTTGGGGAAAATTTGGCCCGTGGGCAAACCTAATTGCCGACCCCTGCTCTAGAATATGACAGGTGGTCAGAGCTCAGGTAGGCCTCAGGTAGTCAGAGCTCAGGTAGGCCTCAGGTAGTCAGAACTCAGGTAGGTCTCAGGTAGTCAGAGCTCAGGTAGGCCTCAGGTAGTCAGAGCTCAGGTAGGCCTCAGGTAGTCAGAGCTCAGGTAGGCCTCAGGTAGTCAGAGCTCAGGTAGGCCTCAGGTAGTCAGAGCTCAGGTAGGCCTCAGGTAGTCAGAACTCAGGTATGTCTTAGGAACACCTCAGGTAGTCAGAGCTCAAGAACGCCTCAGGTAGTCAGAGCTCAGGTAGGCCTCAGGTAGTCAGAACTCAGGTAGGTCTTAGGAACAGCTAGTGTGACCTCCCACGCGTTACACTTCACCAATGAGAGTCCGTGCTGTCAGGTGAAAAGAGGCTCCTGGCTGTCTCCTATGTATCGGAGGAAGCATGTGATAGACTTCAGGGCTCCCTAGACCGACCAGTGGGGGGCACATGCGCGCAACGACCAGGAAGGGGAGGGGGGAATTGGCATAACGACTAAATTGGGATGGGAGGAAAATACAGAAAAACAGGAGGAGAAAAAGTGGATTAAACGCCTCAGGTAGGCAGAGCTCAGGTAGTCAGAGCTCAAGTAGGCCTCAGTTAGAGCCATGACATCCAGTTTTTGGCCTCACTTAATTGTCTTCTTTTTTATTTTCTCTTCATAGCAAGTTATTGGGGCTGTTGTGAAAATACATACTTTGGACTGCAGTTTGGAGCATTTCTAACTGCATACATCATACCTGGAGCCTCAAGACAACGTTGGCCCATAGGATCCTATACCCAAGCAAACAAGCTAATGCTAACTATGCTAAAGCAAACAAGTTAATGCTAACTATACACAAGCAAACAAGCTAAGGCTAACTATACACAAAGGGCTGTCCCCGACTAAGGATTTGGTTAGTCGACTTTGATTGGCGGAAATTTGCCGATAGTCGACTATTAGTCGACGATGAAAAAAAAAGAAATTGAAAAAAAAAAGTATTTTTTTAAATATTTTATTAAAAAATAATTATATCATTCCATTTGGGCTGTGGGGGTGCTTCATGTCTGAAGGAGTCGACTGAAGGCTTCTTGTCCTCTGCAAAAGCATGCATCATGATATTTGTCTAGTCTAGTGTGTTCATTAGATGGGATTATCCCTATGTTCCCCCGGGTCCTATGTTCCCCGCTTGATTGATTAATAGATTGAGAAATGGTTAAGCTTAGGCCCTCTTTCGAAGTGGTTAAGGTTAGAGTTTGGAATCAGGGCTGGTGGTCTAAAATTTTCAATCAATCAATCAATCAAAGCGGGGAACATAGAACCCAGGGAACATAGGACCCGGGGGAACATAGACATGCTCCCCATTAGATGGGTTAAAATCCTCGTTCAGTTTCTCTATGCCTGTTTTCTTAGGTAGTTAGCCTCTGGTATGCGTGCCATTAGCGTTAGCCATGCTTCTAGGCCTCTTTTCTTTTGGAAAGAATGATAAATTTTTTTTTATAAAAAAAACATTATATATATATATATATATATATATATATATATATTTTTTTTTTGTTGCATTCGACTAAGAGGTAGGCAGTCGACTACGGCTCCTTTCGATCGATTAGTCGACTATTTGACTAATAGGGGTCAGCCCTAACAAACAAACAAGTTAATGCTAACTATACACAAGCAAACAAGCTAATGATAACTATACACCAACAAACAAGCTAATGCTAACTATACACAAGCAAACAAGGTAATGCTAACTATACACAAGCAAACAAGCTAATGCTAACTATACACAAGCAAACAAGCTAATGCTAACTATACACAAACAAACAAGTTAATGCTAACTATACACAAGCAAACAAGGTAATGCTAACTATACACAAGCAAACAAGCTAATGCTAACTATACACAAGCAAACAAGCTAATGCTAACTATACACAAACAAACAAGTTAATGCTAACTATACACAAGCAAACAAGCTAATGATAACTATACACCAACAAACAAGCTCAAGTCAAGTCAAGAGTTTTAATTGTCACGGCATACAAGTATACAATGAAATGCGGGTGGTCTTGCCCGCAACGATGTGCAATACAGTGTTACAACATATAATAGAATCCAATAAAAAACAACATTGTGCAATAAACAGGTAACAGGTAACATGGTGTGACATCTCTGTATCTGTACATAGTTATTTACAGAGCATATAGGACATGCTAGGTAGCTTTGGTAGTGCAATACACTGTTCCTGTTATTCTAATTTAAAGTGGCCTTTCCTTTTGGCCATAAGTGTGCGGCATGAGTGTGTGCCCGCTCATGTTAAAGTGTTAAGTGGCTGCTAGTGTGTGAGCGTGCACAGCGTGCGTGTCGTGTGTGTGTTCATGTGTGCTTGTGTGTGGATAGTTCAGTGTTCTGTGGCACTCAATGTTCATTGTTCAGGGCTCTGATGGCCTGGGGGAAGAAGCTGAGCCTAAGCCGCTCTGTCCTAGTAGCTGGGGTTCGCACCTCAGCAGCTGGAACAGGCTGTTATTGGGGTGGTGAGGGTCTTTCATTATCCTGCAGGCTCTGGATTTGCACCTCTTGTTGTATAGAACCTGCAGGGGAGGTAGTGCAATACCCGTGGTACGCTCGGCTGAGCGCACCACTCTCTGTAGGGCCTTCTTGTCTTGTGCCGTGCTGTTTCCATACCAGGCAGTGATGTTTCCGGTCAAGATGCTCTCTACAGCTCCTGAGTAGAAGGACTAGAGTATCTTCCCCGATACTCTGAACTTCATTAACTGTCTCAGGTGGTAGAGGCGCTGTTTCGCCTTCTTTACTACTGTTTATACAACGGCATGCAAATTTCTCGATTCTGATTGGCCATTCACACGTCTTTATTGGCAACAATCCACGGTCCTGGGCTCAGGACCCGCCCACAACCGAATCACATAACCCTCCCCGGCTCACTCCGGGAGAAAACAAGATCGCGGACAACAAATGGTTATGTTGAAAGCACCATAACGACTAAATATGAAGCGATTCTGTCAAGGGGAATGTGTTAGTCCTTTAAACAATGTTGGATGATGTAATTGATGGGTCTTGACGCAATCTAGAACAAAAGAAAAATCGCGGATTGATTGATAGATTAATTGATTGATTTAAATTTCTTCCTTCCTACTTTCTACTGACTGCAGCGTTCTCTCTCACTGTCCGACGCTGGCGTACCCACAAACACACACACACACATACACACACACACACACACACACACACATACACACACACACGCACACACACACTGTGACACACACACACACACACACGCACACACACACACACACTCCTGTCTGCAACAGCGGGGGAGTCAGACTGAGAGAGAAGCAGCGCTGTTTTAAGTGAGCATGGTCTATTGAATTGATTGATTGGTTGATTGCTAATTTTATTACTGTACCCCTGGTTTCCAACTGGTTAAGTTTAGGCTAAAAGAAATAAATAAAAAAATAGGGCGAAGAAAACGTTTTTTTCCTATAGGGCAAAGAAAACGTTTTAATAAATTTTCAATCAATCATTCCAATAATACACAGTTGGATGTGTTAGTTGGTTGGATGCACTTCAAGCTGCTTCCACATGAGGCAACTTCTCTCAATCATTCCAATAATACACAGTTGGATGTGTTAGTTTGGTTGGATGCACTTCAAGCTGCTTCCACATGGAGTTGTGGGAACTACTTTTTCTGGCGGATGGTTTTTTCAATAAATCTTCGATTAATGTGTGTTTATTGTATAGAAATAAGGTTGGATGAATCTGGCAGTTGTATAAAAGCTTTACACCACGTGCAGTCGTGATTTGTGACCAATAAACCATGCCTAGGGGGGTCTAACGACCCTCGGCTGCGCCTCGGGCCTAACAACCACCCCTAGGCATGGTTTATTGGTCACAAACCACTCCTGCGTGTGATGTAATGCTTAAGTCTATGTGTGTTGCTAATGCTAATGCTAATGCTAACTATACACAAGCAAACAAGCTAAATGATAACGGGGTCATCCCTATGTTCCCCGGGTCCTATGTTCCCCCGCTTTTTTTTAAAGAAAGGGTCCTATGTTCCCTGCTCCTGAAATAAGGGTTCTATGTTCCCCGGTCCGCCCGCTCCCGAACAAAAAAAGGGTCCTATGTTCCCTACTGAAATAAAGGTCCTATGTTCCCCCGGGTCCTATGTTCACCGGTAGCGATAAAGGCTAGCCAAATGCTGAAATAAGGTCCTATGTTCCCCGGGTCCTATGTTCCCCGGTAGCAATAAAGGCTCGCCACCCCAGCGCACGTACCGGCAGTGATCTACAGCAGTGGTTTTCAACCATAAAAGATAGCCACTTATACAAAAAAATTATTTAGATATTTTTTTTGCGTTTATCGCAAAATAGAGAGAGGAGGAACGAGTGACAGAGTGGGGGGAAGACATTCTGCAAATAACGACGGGTCCGGGAATCGAACCCGGGTCGGCTGTGCCGCGACTCAGCACGTTATGTGGTTCGCCACTGGGGCGCCCCACTTATACTATTTTGAGAAGATAATTCATCTGTATCGCAACGGAGTCACGGATCTGGTCGGGGCAGATTATGTCGGGAAAAAACTTTATGAAATAAACAAATGTGAATTAAAGAATTTGGGTGGGGGCTGTACATTGGAGGTGGGGGGGGGGGGTTGGGTAGGGGACACACACACATTGTACACTGTACATTGGAATACTGACAAAGCCATACTTGGGTTAACCGTTTGGTAGTGCGGCAGTGAAAGGGATAATTCAGTCTCTCCAATACAATAATTCTCTTGTCATCATTATGTCCCAAGACTCTGTTAACACTCACTGATTTGTTGTTACTTATTATGGCATAAAGCCATGGTCTTATTATTGTAGAATTGTCACAAACTATGAAATGATTTTGAATATGATCATTGAGAGAAGTAGTTTGTGTATCTTATTTAATGTGCATCGATATCTAACCACAGCATTTATCGGTTGCTATGAAGGAAAAAGGGTTTTTCTATATCTTTGCAATAAGTTAATGGAAACACTGCAATTTAAAAGCTCGAACCTGTCGAGTCATCAGTGGATCACAGACAACTTTTAATATATGTTTTGGTTGGAGTTGAACTGAATTAAATGAGAGATGGAGGGACAGAGACGTGTGTGTGTGTGCGTGTGTGTGTGTGTGTGTGTGTCAGGCATATATATATATATTGAGAGTGACAGCTCTACCCAGGAGCCATGGAGCCACAAGTGTCCTTTCTCTTGTCACCTTGCTGAGCTCTAGAGATCACCTGACAGACCAGACCAGAGCTCTAAATCACCTGACAGACCAGACCAGAGGTCTAAACCACCTGACAGACCAGACCAGAGCTCTAAACCACCTGACAGACCAGACCAGAGCTCTAAACCACCTGACAGACCAGACCAGAGCTCTAAACCACCTGACAGACCAGACCAGAGCTCTAAACCACCTGACAGACCAGACCAGAGCTCTAAACCACCACTTTTCTGGTTACAGCCGTGTACTGCAGTGAAAGGGTTAACGTGTGCCTTTTCTGGTTACAGCTGTGTACTGCAGTGAAAGGGTTAACGTGTGCCTTTTCTGGTTACAGCCGTGTACTGCAGTGAAAGGGTTCAGTTTTGCTTGCGGTGGTTGCAATTCCCCCTCCTCCTCGCAGCTGGACCCTTCTCAAATAAGCACGAAAAAGGCTATAAGCTCATAAAACAATTTAATAGGCTAAACTTCGTTTTAAATTCTTTAATTCACATTTGTTTATTTCATTAAATTTGTCCCGACATAATGCTACCTGCCCCGACCAGATCCGTAGCTCCGTTGCGATACAGATGAATTATCTACTCAGAGTAGTATAAGTGGCTATCTTTTATGTGTATTTTACCACTGGTTGAAAACCACTGCTGTAGATCACTGCCGGTACGTGCGTGCAGAACCTTTATTTCAGCTGGGACTGTACGTGTTTATTTGACGTTACTGTATAATATATGTGTGTATTAAAAGACGGAGCTGTCTTTTATTGTAATATAATAATTATTAATATTAAAAATTATAATAATAATTTATAATATCACCAGAGCGCATCAGGTGCATGATGAAATAGCGAGGAACATAGGACCCGGGGAACATAGGACCCTTTTTTAGTCGTGAAGTGTACGTTTGAGAACACTACCGTAATGACAGAGAAATGAAGCAAGGTCGGCCCTCACACAACTCAGTCGCTTTTTCGGGAGCCGGAAACGGGAGTGGGGAACATAGGACCCGGGGAACATAGAACCCTTTTTATCTCGAGCGGGGAACATAGAACCTGGGGAACATAGAACCCGGGGAACATAGACATGCTCCCATGATAACTATGCTAAAGCAGACCCCCACTAAAAACAACCAGGTGCATGCGATAAGATAAGATCAAATAATAAAAAAGAATCCTTTATTGATCCACATGGGGAAATCAGGAGTAGGGAGGGGATACATGCACACAACATGTACACAACAACATTCATTTTGGAATGTAAAACATCTTGATAAATTAGTGAATCAATAATTATTTTGGGGGAAAAGCAATAATTGTATTCTGCACTTTTCTAAAAGCTCTGTGGATGTATACTCTTTATTAAATGATTACTCTACATACAAATTGCATATATGACCCCTCTGTTCTATACTGTACTCTCTCCTATCCTCTCTCCTGTACTCTCTCATATCCTGTCTCTCTCTCCCTCCCCCTCTCTGTCTCTCTCCTATCCTCTCTCTCTCTCTCTCTCTCTCTCTCTCTCTCTCTCTCTCTCTCTCAATCTCTCTGTCTCTCTCCCCCTCTCTCCTATCCCGATTCCTCTCTCTCCTATCCTCCCTCCCCCTCCCTCTGCTCTCCCTCCCTCCCTCTCTAAGGCATGTTGTTCTCTCCAGCAGCTGAAACACATGCCTGTGTTTTGTTTACCATTGCAGGTCTTCCAACATGGTCTCTCCTCCTACCAGCCAGCTCAGCCTGCTCTCCATACTACTGCTACTTCACGGTGGGTTTACGGGATATTACTCTATTAATCTGATATGACTACTATTACTCTATTAATCTGATATTACTGTACTATTACTCTATTAATCTGATATTACTGTACTATTACTCTATCCATCTGCTACTTTACTATTACTCTATTCATCTGCTATTACTGTACTATTACTCTATTCATCTGCTACTTTACTATTACTCTATTCATCTGCTATTACTGTGCTATTACTCTATCCATCTGCTATTACTGTACAATTACTGTACTATTTTTCTATTCATCTGCTACTTTACTATTACTCTATTAATCTGATATTACTGTACTATTACTCTATTAATCTGATATTACTGTACTATTACTGTACTGTTACTCTATTCATCTGCTATTACTGTACTGTATATATGGTTGCCCTGACAGTTTCCTCTTTTAGTTGGCTGTTAACATGGATTTCTTTAAATAAATTAATCACACGTCAAGTCAAGTAATTTATTTATAAAGCACATTTAAAAGCTCAAGAGCCAACCAAAGTGCTGTACAGTATAGTCAAAGCATAAAATCAATGTCCTATAAAATACACAAATACAAAAAGGCACAACAGGGACAGGACAGTACATTCAGAAAATAGTCAAGTCAAGTCAAGAGTTTTATTTGTCACGGCAAGTATACAATGAAATGCGGACAAATAGGACAAACGGATAGGGGAGCACAAAGTACAGTATAGCACACAGGGGACAGAGGAGCACAAGAAGAGATATAAGAGGGAGGGGGCAGGATGAAATTGCATGGGAGTGTGTGGGTTAGGGTGTGGGAGAATCGGGATTAATCGAAGGCTAGGGAATAAAAGTGGGTTTTTAGACTGGCCTTAAATGTCTCCAGCGTGGGGGCAGATCGGATCTCCAGGGGAAGCTGGTTCCATAGTTTGGGGGCCACGGCCTTGAAGGAGCGATCGCCTCTCTTTTTGAGTGGTGCGGGGGAGGACCAGCCGAGCCTGGTTGGAGGATCTTAGTGACCTGGGTGCTGCGTAAGGGGTGATGAGCTCGGTGATGTATGGGGGTGCTGCACCCGATAGTGCCTTGAAGGTGAGGAGGAGGATTTTGAAATCTATTCTAAGTGGGACTGGGAGCCAGTGTAGGGAGGCTAGGCCTGGTGTGATGTGCTCTCTCTTTCTGGTGCCGGTAAGGAACCTAGCTGCAGAGTGTTGTACCATTTTAAGGCGGGACATGGCTGCCTGACTGATGCCGGTGTAGAGGGCATTGCAGTAGTCAAGGCGTGATGTGATGAATGCATTGACTTGATTGATTGATTGATTGAAAACTTTATTAACAGATTGCAGAATGGGTACAATACAGTACAGCTCAATACACACAATTGTTAAGGGGATGCAGACCAGAGAAAGACTTTCGTCTTGTTTACATCAGGGTCCCCCATTTTCAATTCATCAGGACATTTATGACATACATGACATACAGATAGTCAGTACTGCTACATCTATACATTTATGACATACCAGATTTGCAAATACAGTACTGTTTGTGATACAGAAGGAGTCAAGAAAAGGGAGTATATACATTTGACGTAGAAACTGTACATTGGAGGAGGTTGGGTGGGGGGGGTTGGGTACATTGGGATATTGACAACCATACTGGGTAATTTACATTGGAGGTGGGGGGGGGGGGGGGGCACACTGTATAAACAAGTAAAACTGTACATTGGAGGGGGTTGGGTTAGGATATTTACAGGGGCCAGTGTTGAATTGCAGTCTCCCGTAGGTGTCCCTTGAGAGAGGTTTTGAAAGTGGGTAGTGATCCACATTCCTTTACAGCTTTGGGTAGGGCGTTCCACATTGATGTGGCATAATTGCGAAAGTCCCTTATTTGAGCCGAATCTGGGTTTAACATGATTTGTGGAGCTCCCTCTGTTGTTGTGATCGTGGTATTCACTGACCTTTGGGAAGTATTTTGACATGTACATGGGTACCTTGGTCGTGTAGTGTATCTTGTAGACCAGGCCCATTGCTAGTTGCTGTACTCTGTCGTCTACTCTAAGCCATCCTAGGTTGTCAAAGTGGGCAGGGGTGAGGTGGGACTACTGTTTCCAGGTCGACGGGTGAAAGGATTGTTTTTATTTTACTGATGTTGCGGAGTTGGAAGAAGCATGACTTGACTACGGCATTTACCTGCCGGTCGAATTTGAGCTCTGGGTCAAAGATTACACCCAGGCTCTTGACGTGGGGTTTGAGGTGGGTGGAGAGTTGTCCTAGGCTGTTGGAGAGTGTTGTGGTGGAAGAGGGGGGGCCAAACAAAATGATCTCTGTTTTATTTTCATTTAGCTGTAGGAAGTTGAGGGCCATCCAGCTTTTTATGTCCCTAAGACAGTTTTTGAGAGAGTCTAGGTTAGCTGTGTCAGAGGGGTTGAGGGGAAGGTAGATTTGGGAGTCATCGGCATAAAAGTGATATGAAATGTTGTGTTTCTGGATGATTTCGGCCAGGGGGAGCATGTAGATAGAGAAGAGTATGGGGGCCAGGATGGAACCTTGGGGGACCCCATACGGTAGACTAGCTGTGGGGGAGGAGTGTCCACCCAAACTGACCGAAAAGGAGCGGCCGCTCAAGTAGGATGCAAACCAGTTTAGGGCAGACCCCCCAATACCTAGCCTGTGTTCGAGACGATCGACTAGGGTGGAATGGTTGACCGTGTCGAACGCAGCGGAGAGGTCCAGGAGGAGGAGCATGGCACAGCTACAGTACCTGAGTCGATGGTGAGAAGCAGGTTATTGTAAATTTTGACTAGCGCTGTCTCTGTGCTGTGTCCTGCCCTGAAACTTGACTGGAATTTGTCTAGGAGGTTGTTTTGATGTAGGAAGGGGAGGAGTTGTGCCAGGACAGTCTTTTCTAAAATCTTAGATAGGAAGGGTAGTTTGAATATGGGCCTGTAATTATTGAAAAGAGCAGGGTCTAGGTTAGGTTTTTTTAGGAGGGGCTCAACCATGGCATGCTTAAGGGAGGAGGGAACAGAGCCAGATTCCAGAGAGCTGTTTATGATAGACAAAAAAGGGGCAGGAGGGCTGGGCAGGAGGGGGGGCCAGACAGGGGGGCTGGGCAGGAGGGGGGGCCGGGCAGGGGGGCTGGGTAGGATGGGGGGTGGAGGAGGACGATGAGATGGCTACTCTGATGGTTTCCACCTTCCTGATGAAGAAGTTTAGGAATTCTTCACATTTGGAGGGGGAGGCATCAGGGCAAGGGGCGGGAGGAGGTGAGGTGAAAGAGTTAATGGTCGAAAAAAGGACTCTGGGATTGTGACCATTTTTGGCCATTATTTCTGAGAAGTGCCTTTCTCTCGCCACCTTAACTGCCTCTTGATACTGTTTGAGGTGATGTTTAAGGATCTCATAGTGGATCTGCAGTTTATTGTGTTTCCACCTGCGCTCGGCCTGTCTGCACTGTCTCTTTAAAGCTCTGGTGTTCTCATCAAGCCAGGGCTGAGATCTAGGTCTGGGCCTTTTGAGTTTAAGGGGGGCGACAGAGTTGAGTATGGAGGAGCATGAGGAATTGAACATTGTATGCATTTTATGCAAAAGTAAAAAAAAAACTAAAAAAAAGTCAAAACCCATTATTAAACGTAACTAGTACTCTGCAGATGAATATAGTGTAGTGTATAATATATATATAGTGAAGTGAAAAGTAGGATATTTTCAGTCGAGTAAAAATGTCCTCAATAGAAAATACTCAAATATATAATAAGTCAAATATCTTTGCACTTCAGGGCGGCTGGGTAGCACAGCGGACTAAGCGCCTGCCTACCACCGCAGAGACACTGGTATCGAATCCAGCTGTCAGCGGTACCTCCGGCTTGGTCGGTCGTCCATACTAACACAATTGGCAGTGTTAGCGGGTGGGAAGCCGGTGGGGTGTGTATCCTGATTGTTGTAAACAGCGACTCCTACAGGTCGGTTGGGGCACCTGCTCAGCGAGGAAGGGAACTGGGGGAAGTAGTGTGATCCTCCCGCGCGTTACGCTCCCCCAGTGAGAGTCCTCGCTGTCAGGTGAAAAGAAGCGGCTGGCTGACTCCACATGTATCGGAGGAGACATGTGATAGTATCTATCAACCCTCCCTAGGCCGGCAAGTGGGGGGGAAATGCGCACAACGACCAGGAAGGGAATTGGCATAACGATGGGATGGGAATGGGAAAAAAAATACAGAAAAAAGTAGATAAAAGAAAATATATATCTTTGCACTTCAGTACAATACTTAATAACTCTGTAGGTTCTATGATCATATTTCTAGGCTCCTCTGAATGTTATATCAGGCTATTTCTCCTCTGAAGGTTCTATCAGGGTATTTCTCCTCTGAAGGTTCTATCAGGGTATTTCTCCTCTGAAGGTTCTATCAGGGTATTTCTCCTCTGAAGGTTCTATAAGGGTATTTCTCCTCTGAAGGTTCTATAAGGGTATTTCTCCTCTGAAGGTTCTATCAGGGTATTTCTCCTCTGAAGGTTCTATCAGGGTATTTCTCCTCTGAAGGTTCTATCAGGGTATTTCTTCTCTGAAGGTTCTATCAGGGTATTTCTTCTCTGAAGGTTCTGTCAGGGTATTTCTCCTCTGAAGGTTCTATCAGGGTATCTCTCCTCTGAAGGTTCTATCAGGGTATCTCTCCTCTGAAGGTTCTATCAGGGTATTCTCCTCTGAAGGTTCTGTCAGGGTATCTCTCCTCTAAAGGTTCTATCAGGGTATTTCTCCTCTGAAGGTTCTATCAGGGTATTCTCCCCTGAAGGTTCTGTCAGGGTATCTCTCCTCTGAAGGCTCTATCAGGGTATTTCTCCTCTGAAGGTTCCTGAGGGTTTGTTTCATTCTGCTTGGTGGTCCAGAGGCTGAGAACACGTGTGTCAGAAAGGTGTTGACTATTTACTGGTGACTTATTTTACTGGTGACTTACTTTACTGTGACAGTTGCCGTGATGGACAACTTCCAGTTGTCAGCAAGTAGGGCATATGTTTGGCTTTGGTCTGGTTTAGTTTTGGCAAGAAGAGGGAAGGTTCTTGTTGGACACCGGTTATGACACTTAATATAGTCACCTTAACATTCACTTTAAACACTTTCAACGCTACACCATATTTGTATCTATTTATTACAAAAAGATTTGCACAACATCCCTACCTCGTTCTTGCATTTTTGCATTTTAAAAAGCTTGCATTTGTACTTTATTGTTTGCATTTTGTACTTCACTTTGTACTTTAGGTTGTATATTTTGTATAGTGTTTGGCCTTTATTCTTTTGACTTTTTTCTGTATGAAGCACACACTCAGGAGGCTCATACAGAACCAAGCATTTAACTGTAATATACATTATATGTGACAAATAAAACAAAACTTGAACTTGACTAATATTAGGTACTAGTTTTAAAATTATGATCAGTATTTTTCTACATTGAATGAAGTGTGTGACATTATGCAATAGAGTAGACCTGTATGATCTGTTTTGTTAAAAGTAATTTGCTCTTCTGAGAGAGAGGGCGTGCTTGTCTGTACTTCCTGAAATCTGAGTTGCAGCATGTGTAACATCACTAATAGGTCAACCCTCTCATGGTCCAGTATGTGGTAACTTGACATCTTTATTTTCAGCTACACAGAAAGCTGAGTAGTTATTGACATGTCTTGAAAGAATATAAGCTGCTGACTTGGAAATTCCTGGTAAATTTCAATTTGGGTGCTTGTTACTAATTTCATATTCTCAACAAGGGTAAAGGTGTAGATTAACTATTTTCAGTAGTTTATTGAACAATTTGGTGGAAAAAACATATATACAAATTGTTATTAAATATAGAAAATGTTTTTAACACTTTCAGCGCCAGCCATTACCCTTATCCTTGTAGCTAACGTGCCAGGTTTCCATAGCCTACTTTCACTGTGTGTCACTTTGTTTGGAGAGCTATATCTATATTCTATATTATAGCTATGGAGACCATACTATGGTCATTTGACAGTCACTTTCTTCCGTCAAACATGCAAAAAAGAGATAATCTTTTCATGTATACGTTTGCGCGTTATCCCGTGGTGAATATTGTATAGTTTAGGAGTGATCCGGGCTAATTCCTGAAAAGCTGAGTTATAGGGCGCTACGCAAATTCTACTATAAGCGTTGGCGTTTCTTGCAGTTTTTTGATGCTTTGATAGCCAGTAACGGCATTCGTTTTGAACATCACACACGCTGATCAGCTGGATCGATATGAAATCATTGTAGGATCAAGGTGAAATTGACGTCAGAAAGTCCTTACCTTGGATCGGGGTTATTCCAAAAAGAATATTCCAATTGACTGATCGCGATTTCCAGTATTGATGTCCATCTGGTCCCGGACATAATTTGGCACAATGTATGGATCGAGTGTGCTAGATGCGTTTCGAAGTGGTCGGATGAAGCGATTGAATGAAAATGTTATTAACAGATTGCAGAATGGGTACAATACAGTACGGCTCAATACACACAATTGTTAAGGGGATGCAGACCAGAGAAAGACTTTCGTCTTGTTTACATCAGGGTCCCCCATTTTCAATTCATAATGAATTGTAAGTAAGGGTGCAACTTGCACCGTGCAATCCATTCTTTGTGGATCTAGCCCACAGTATTTCTGACACTGGGAATACATTCCCTGAGATTCATAGATATCCCTAGAATCAGATACCAAGAACATGCAAATGGACCATATTAAAAAAAAAGTCTGTAAATGTGTATTCTACATTCTTATGGAATGAATGAGATACAATTTTTTTTTTTTTGTAATAAATGTTGAGTTCATTTTCATAACGCGATAATTTGCTGTGTAATTAATTAATCTAATTAACGCAATAAACTGACAGCCCTCAAATAAATACAAATAAAAGCTGTAGGAAACACAAAACACCAGTATAAAATAACTGGGGAAAACCCCAAAGTAACCACCACTGCCTAGCAGTTGAAAACAACAACAACAACAACAACAACAACAACAACAACAACAACAATAACAACAAAAACAGCACTAGAGACAGAGAAAACCCTAGAAGCATGAGCTTGGGACACTCCTCTACTACTGAGGGAAAACATGAAATGGACAAGCATCCGAACACAGTCAACCAAGCCTACTTAACCTCTTTAGCCCGAGCGGTCTGTCGGCGGACCGCATATTACATCACGTCATAAATCCATATCTACAGACTGTATGAATTAATGTTGAATTTTTTTCTTCTTCAAATGTAGCCAAGAGTAAAGACCCTGTCAAAACGGCAGTCATAGTGTATATTTTCAGCAATACTTTTGTTTACCAATTAGGGGTGGACGGTATAAACGGTATAGAAAGTACACCGGTATGAATTTGCGCTACGGTATGGATTTTGACTATACCTTGTAGAGCAGCTCTAAAGTAGCAATGACGTAACCACACCAGTGGGAAGCAGCAATGCAATGCGTTGAGTACAGTAATCGCTGCCATACCAGTGTTTTATCCCTTCAGAAGCATTTATATAGACATTTTAAAATAAATCAATATACCGTTACCGTCTATGCTTCAAATTATACCGCGATATAAATTTTAGACCATACCACCCAGCCCTATTACCAATAGGTTAAAGTGTTATTAGTGAAATATGAGTTCTGGAAATGTATTCGGAAACAGGCGAATATAGACACAAAAAAACGCAGCCATTATGTTTGTAGTCATATGAGGAGAGGAGACCCATTGCTTTTGAATGGCGTTGGAATTTCGAAAAACTACACTACCCAGCTCAAGCCAGCTCCTGTCAATCAAATGACTTGTGGATACATTTCTTTATTTATCTTATTCTTTGGAATTATTTACAACAAAACTGAACGTTATTGGCATAAATTAGAACGCAGTTAGTTTATCTACCTTTCTGTGAACGCCTAGCCAAAAAAACTGTTGCAATCCGATAAAAAATGGCGGAGGAATCTCATAATAAAAAAGTTACTTTATTTACAGTCGATTTCATTCACGGTTCTTGCTGCATGCCTGGTGGTACTAAATCCAGATTGAACTCTGTCATTGGAAAGAGGAGATGTGGCCCGATCCATAGATGTGCAACTTGGCTATAATAAGGTAATTTATAGGCCTGATATTCTATATTCTATAATATTTCAAATTACAAAAAGCCCTGTAAATCATCTGCTATTTATTCATTTGCTTAGATTTGTACAATTGATCTCAAGAAGGTGCTGAATGAAGGAGGTAGTTGTTTTGAATGGGGGTAGTTGTTTCTTTTGAATGGAGGTATTTGTTTCTTTGAATGGAGGTAGTTGTTTTGTATGGAGTGTGGCAATTACAGGTGTAGGGGTGGCAGAATAAACAACACACAGACAGGTTGCAGTTCCCAAAATCATACTATTTATTTCCTATTAAATAATAATCGCTTGCTGGCGTTAATCTGTCGGCCGGGCGGCGTCTCCGCTCTGTGGCCTCTCGCCTTGCGCTGCTACGGGGGACTGAGAGGGGGCTCCTCGGCTCCATTAAGTCCCCCCTCCTCAACAGGCGCACCGCGCCGTGATTCGATAATCACTCCTGATGATTCTCTAGCGACAGGTGCGTCCGGAAGCGGACGCCCAAACATGGGCAGCGCCCAGCCATTGGGTCGCTACGTAACGTCCATCAATCACCAAGCCCAGGGGTGGCTTGGGGTTGCCACAGGAGGTAGTTGTTTCTTTTGAATGGAGGTATTTGTTTATTTGTTAAAAAGCTCACATCATGATCATGATGTCACACTAATGGGCCATGGCCTGTCCACACCACCACACCAACCAGCAGCAAGGAGCATCTCATTAGATCTGAATGAGCCAGTAGGCTGGAAACAGAGGATTACCGCCTTTCAGCTGTTTATGTTGGTGTTTTGTTTTTCTCTTTATGGCAGCTGCAGTTGTATCTACAGGCGTTGTGACTAAACAAACATATCTGGAACTGGAACTATGATTAATATGGATGATGAGGGGAGAGATTATGGTATTAAACGTTAAAAGCAGACATAATATTCCTTCAGGAGACTCAGCTGAGAAATCAAGACCATGTCCGTCTACTTAAGGCTGGGTGGGCCAGGTGTTCCGTTCCAGCTTACAGTTTAAGTCCAGAGGGCAGCGATCTTGATAAGTAAGATCATTTGTTCCTAATCTCTCTCTGATAGTCAGAGAAGGTATGCAGTGGTAGTGGAGAAGCTATACAATGTTCCACTTATACTAGTTGCTGTATCTGCTCCTAGTTAGTAATTAGTGGTGGGACTCAATAAAAAAATTTAATGTTATAAATTCGAGACTTTATAGTTAATTAATCTAAATTAATCACATTTTAAACGCATATCAATATTTGATGCGAAAAGCAAACATTTTCAATTCAAATGGATTTTGGTATACGAGTGAATCAATGAATATGTTTATACATACATTTAAGCAGAAAATTCTTGTTTATTAGCTACTACACAGATCAACAGTCAGATCAATGCAATTTTGAACAAAGTGCAGCAATTTTAGGAATAATATACAGTATATATAGCGCAAAGGACCTTTTCTCTTTTGAAAGGTAACATTCCGAAGTTTCTTACACAATAAAGAAAAATCACTTTGAGTGCTAATGAAAGAGTAACAGAGGTTTGAACACACTGAAGTAAAGGTTTTGTGTACTCACATTTCTGTTTAGTGGTTGCCAGATGCCTGTTTTTAAGTTCCAGCTGAGAGGTAGGAGCTGGAAAACATAACGGTTCCATAGCCTGAAGTCTTATAGTCATACAGGTCCAATGTTTATAAAAATTCCACAAACTTTTTTTTTTTTAAATCAAAATCAAAAATCCCACGGAAAATGAAAGTATTTCACAAAGGTTTTTGTAATGTTTGTGTCATAGTATTTATATGAGTGTTAACTATCTAAAAGGGGAGCTGTCATGGATATACATTACGACAATGTTTACGACATTTAGAGTAAGTGGGAGTGGTGCGAGAAGTAGACAGGTTGTTATTGTTTGGATTGAGGAACCGTGAGCAGGAGTAATGAAGCATCTTGTTAAAGAACCAACTTTTCCGAGATATTACATGGTGTCAGAAGTGGTCGAGGATGGCAAAGTTTCAACCACCAGCGAGTTTTTGTTTTGAGAAACCTGCCGAATGGTCAGACTGGAAGAAACGGTTTACACGGCACAGGACAAAGGAAGCAGAGAACATTCTCAGCTCTTTTACCTACGGGGAAGAGGAAAATGAGTCCCAGTGCAATATTGTACTTGCGAAATTTGACGCATACTTTATCCTGAGACGCAACGTTATACATGAATGGGCATGCTTCAACCAGAGTGCAATGCGCGGGAGAACGCGCAGAGACATTCATCCGCGCACTGTATGAGCTGTCGGAACATTGCAACTTCGGAACGGCCCGTGTGGAAAACATAAGGGACAGAATCATGGTGGGAATTCTAGACAAGGATCTGTCTCAGAGGCTACAGCTGATCCCTAACCTCACTCTGGAGATGACGGTACAAGAGGCGCGTCAATCAGAGGAAGTAAAAGCTCAAGTTAACCAGCAGGGGGAGTGGGCTTATGCAGTGCAGAAAGTAGCACAACAGCATAGCAGCGGTGCAACACATACTGTAAGTGGCGGCACCCACAGAGAGAGAAGCACCGGGCGGTGCGGCAAAAAGCATGCACCTGTGTCGACTTAATTGAATTGAATTGAATTGAAAACCTTTATTTATCCCCGAGGGGAAATTAAGATGTCCTTTACAGCATAAGCAGCGTAACAGCAATTTAAAAACAGCAATTAAAAAACAGTTTATACATAACATACATGTGTTAAAACAAGATGGACAAGTACACAGGGATAAAAATAGGACTAAAAAGAGCTAAAAAAGAGTGGTGAAAAAGAAACAAGTCAAATCATGAATGTGTTGTTAAATAATTAAATAAATTAATTGGTTACAGTCCACAACCCAGCTCCTCCAGTCCACGGCAGTTGGCCCGTCCTGGCCCTGTTTGGTTGTGGAGCCTGATTGCCACCGGCACAAAGGACTGCCCAAAGCGCTTTAATGAAGCGCAATACGGCTGTCAAAAGGGAGAGGTTCATCTTGACGACATCAGAGGAGATAATAGCTCGGCTCAGCCGCTCCAGTCTTCTCATCACTTGACGCAATGTCAGGGTTCTGGCAGATCCCAATGGACAAAGACAGCCAGAGGTTGACCACCTTCATCACGCCGTATGGAAGGTACTGTTTTAAACGTCTTCCATTTGGGATAAGCAGTGCACCTGAGATATTTCAGAGGAAGATGGTGGAGACGCTGGAAGGGCTGGATGGCGTTGTCGTCTACATGACATCATCATCCATGGCAGCAACACCAGTGAACATAATGAGCGGCTGCAGAAGGTTCTGGAATGGGTGGAGTCTGCAGGCCTGAAGCTGAACATGGAGAAGTGTGTGCTGAGAAAGGAGGAGCTACACTTCCTGGGTGAGGTGATCAACAAAGATGGTGTACGACCCGACCCAGGCAAAGTGTCTGCAGTCAGCAAACTCGAACCACCAGAAAACGTGCAGGAACTAAAGAGACCACTCGGCATGATCAACTACCTGGGGAAATATATTCCAGACCTCGCCACAGTGGGCCAGCCACTATTTGCACTGCTAAAAGCAGACTCAGCCTTTGTGCAAGTTAAAGAGCTCCTCACAACGTCACCTACCTTGGTGTACTATGATGTCAACAGGAGCACAGTGGTCTCAGCAACACAAGCAGTTATGGGATAGGCGAGGACTGGAGACCGGTGGCTCAAGGCGACTGAGCGACGCTGAAACCAGGTACGTTCGGATAGAAAAAGAGCATGGGCGTGTGAGAGGTTTCGGTTGTATCTCTATGGCCTGCCGGCATTCAAACTGATTGCGGATCACAAACCCCTCATCCCACTGATGAACTCCAGGGATCTCGACAACATGCCACTCCGTTGCCAGTGACTCCTCATGTGGTTGATGAGATTCAACCCGGAGGCTGAGTATGCACTGGGGAAAACCCTGGTTGTGGCAGACACGCTGTACAGGAGCCCACTGGGGGACAAGGGGCTTGGTAGAGACACAGACATGGAGTGTTACGTAGCAGCTGTGATGAGCAGCATTCCAGCATCACCGCAAAAGATGGACCGCATCCGCGCGGACGAGCAGCTCCAGGAAGTGATCAGGTACATACAAGAGGGGTGGCCTGAACACCTAGCACACATACACACCTGTGTTAGGGAGTACTTTCCCGTTAGGAACGAACTGTCTGTGCATGATGGGGTAGTGACCAGAGGGAGTAGAATAGTGATACCTGGGAGATTGACGTCAGAGATGCTAGAACGCATACATGAGGGCCATCAAGGTCTTAACAAGTGCAGTGACAGGGCGGTGGTGTGGTGGCCTGGCATAGCCACACAGATCATACACAAAGTCGAGAACTGCATGTACTGTCGTGAGCAGAGGCGAGCACAGAACAGAGCCTCTCCTGTCAACACCTCTCCCAGACAGGCTGTGGAAGAGAATTGGCATAGATTTATGTGAACATGAGCGAGAGAGTTACCTAGTCATAGCTGACTACTACTCTAGATACCTGGAGATACTCCACATGCCTACCACGACTAGTGCACATGTGGTCTTGAAGCTGAGAGCCACGTTTGCCCGGTACAGAATACTGGAGGAGGTTGTCAGCAGTGATGTCTTTGCCTGTGACAGGAACTTTAAGCACACAACCTCTAGTCCCCACAACCCACAAGAAAGCGGTTATGCTGAACGTGCAATCCAAACGGCAAAGGGGATTCTGAGACAAAAGGACCTCCTACTTGCCTTAATGGTTTACCGTTCTTCTCCACACAGCAGTACGGGTGTCAGTCCGGCGGAGCTCCTAATGGGCAGGAAAATCAGGACGACGCTGCCCACTCTGGCCAAGAACCTGCAACCAAGGTGGTCGAGCAGACATCACGTCAGAGCTTGAGATGCTGCGGAGAAGAGCAAACAGGCCTTCTACTATAACAAGCGCCATGGCGTGTGAGACCATGTTCTCACCAGACTGGACAATCAAAAGACCTGGGCCACACCTGCAGTAGTGGCAGGTGAGAGTGTTACACAGAGGTCTTATCTCATCGAGACGAAGCAAGGTGCTCTGTACAGACGTAACCATCGACATCTCCAAGCGGGGCCTCCAGCCAACGATGACACACATTTTATCCAGAATTAGACAGATCTTCAAAAACGAATAAACTACTCTAGATCAACGGTAATATTATTAGGCTACTATTTGTTTCAGCCATGGTCTCATCTGTTTACTGTAATTGTATCAATGTATCACAATCAGGCACCACAACCAGGCATCACAATCAGGCATCATAATCAGGCATCACATCTCACTATGATATTATTATTTTGAAGAGCTGTTGTTACCCTAACCATATATCCCCCATGTACCTATTTCCTGTGGTGGATTAGATAGATAGATAGATAGATAGATAGATAGATAGATAGATAGATAGATAGATAGATAGATAGATAGATACATTTAACCAGTACCATGGTTAAAATGAGAAGCTAAGAATTCATCAGAGTAATGGCTTGTGGGATGAAAGACTTCTTAAATAGGTTTTTGGAGGCTAGGGGAACTCTATAGCACCTTCCAGATGGAAGCTTGTCGAACTCACCATGAAGGGGATGCAAAGGACCAGACAATATTTGCTGTCTTTAATAGTACAGTCTTTAAATAGTCTTTTATAGTCTTTTATTTTTATAGTCTTTTATTTTGAACGTATTTAATAGTCTTAATTGTATTTTATTTTGCACATATCTAGTTGGACCCCAGGAGTTCCCCTCCAGGCAGAGGTCGGCAGAGTTTGGCCAATATAACAGTCATGGTGTTGTTAGAAATGACACCTTTAGCACCTTCTAAAGTATTTACTATTGACCGTTTGGAGACTTTGAACTTCAGTGAAACCAGACTGCTTGGCCTCAACCCCCAGAATCGCCTCCTCTCTCTGTGTTGTTAACAACACTAATAACATGTTCCAGAGCAGCTCGATAGCTGTGAAATGCACACCGTGAATCATGAGGTTCAACAGATAGACAGGCCTTTATCCCTAGTATTCCCAACAAAATTCCCTGGGAAACATTCCCCTGAATTCCCTCAGCGCTCCCCCCTCAGCTGACACAGCTCAGCCAGAAGGGCTCCTCCTGGCCCTCTCCTCTCCTCTCCTCTCCTCTCCTCTCCTCTCCTCTCCTCTCCTCTCCTCTCCTCTCCTCTCCTCTCCTCTCCTCTCCTCTCCTCTCCTCTCCTCTCCTCTCCTCTCCTCTCCTCTCCTCTCCTCTCCTCTCCTCTCCTCTCCTCTCCTCTCCTCTCCTCTCCTCTCCTTTCCTCTCCTCTCCTCTCCTCTCCTCTCCTCTCCTTTCCTTCCTCTCCTCTCCTCCTGACCCTCTCCTCTGATCCTGGCCCTCTCCTCTCCCTCTCCCTCTCCCATGTGTTTTGTTCCCACATCGTTGTTCAGCCATGTTCATTAAACACGTGTTGTAAATCTACAAGAGGCAGGTCTTGTTCAGAGCAGATAAAACTGCTTCCATAAGGCCTGAGGCTTTGTTGGGAGGAAGGTATTTTCAGCCTGGAATGAGGTTGGACTTAGGGACGATGAAGGAGCTGGGAGAGTGAGGTGGACGGGTCTTCAGCCGGAGGCCCCCAGGGTGCCGCTAGTGCTTCTCGGTGACTTGTGTCTCTACTTCCTCTCTTCTGACGTGCCGGACATGGAGGAGCCTGCTGCTCTCGTCCACGTGGACATTCCCAAGTGGACGCCCCGGTAGAATGACAATAATGTCAATTTAGGACAGTTGAGGGTTCAGGGAGGGTTGAGTTTAATCCAGTACAAGATGGAGGTTAATCCTGTTATTCATTCATGGCTGATGTGTTGGGCAGGATTCACATTGTTAGGGACTGTAGGCCTCTTGCATTCTTCTAGCTTCAGTCCCAGAGACATCATATACATCATAACATTAACTCACACAGTGAAGCACAGTGGCTAATAAGACCTGGGCCCCGTTCCCCGTACCTGGCTAACTGTGTTAGCCGGATAATTTTCAGCATAGCTTGACTTAAGCCAGACCTTTCCATTCCCCGACGCTCGATTGTCTAAATCACTATGACAACAGATCAAAAAGTTTGAACCTGGTCGAGGGCAGGGTTAAGTTCAGTTAGCTGGATGAACTATGGCCACGCCCCCGCAAAGAAATCCCAGCTCCCTTCCTGAAATATTTCTCACAGTCTCGATCCCATTATGCCATTCTGAATTATGTTTTTGTGCTTCGTTTGAAATGTAAAATAATAGGTCTGCAGTAACGCTGATAATAAATCATATTCAGCCTATGAATTTACTTTGTCCTATATAATGCACGTCATATTTATACGGATACGGCGCTCGCGAGTCGCGACACACACAGTTATTTTAATAACGGACTAAACGGATCATTGCAAATGTGAATCCCGCTGGGATATTTTTAATGAATGAAACCTATCGGGTGTTTGGCTCTGATTAGTTTAATATTCTTCTCTGTGTATTTGCTTAACGGAGCACCCGGATGCGTTTCATTCAAGCTGAAGCGTCTATGCGCGGATTGTGGATATGAATTATGAGGAATCTGAATCTGTGGAGTATTTAATTGTATCACTGTGACAGTGTCACACGTTATTGTGATATTGTAACTGGGATTAAAATATATGAGGAGATGCGCTGTTTGATGGATTTGATGACGTGACGTGATTTGATAAATTGAATGAGCCTTTGACGTTTTTGATGAATGAATTTGAGAAAATGCATTTATCTTTTCAAGCACTGTTATCTGATGATGAACATGAGGTGTCACTGGTATAAACCAAATGGTAATCAATTCAATGCATGTATGGATTAGGTCCGAAACAGATTAAAACCTGATTAATAGTGTAACTGCAAGCCTCCCTCCAAGCCTCTCTTTGGAAACCATGTATTTATATAGTACATAATACCTAAGCACATACAGATATCCTCATATAATTCGTATCAATTAGATATACTATTTGGGCTTGTTTTTATCGTTATTCTGAAAGAGCTGAACTAATTATTTTCGCTAGCAAGATCTCATTTGATTATTCATTCCATAAGCCTATACTGCCAGCAGGCACATTTAAAGAAATATAATCTGATTGATTGGGGTAATGAGGGATTTAACATTAGCCTATAGATTATGCATTTAACCTGTCGGCGAGGCTATTGAGCCGTATGTATTGTACCCATTCTGCAATATGTTAATAAAGTTTTAAATCAATCAATCAATCAATGCCGTTAGAAAATCAGGATTTCTGCTATCGACACTTGCTGTCTTTTCAGCTGAGGCGGGCGCGCGCAATTATCCTGAGTCTCAAGTCTGGTTCAAATGAACAAGACTGAATCCACCTTCGAGGAACAGGAAAATCCTGGATTCAAACATCGGGTTAATTGAATCTGGATAATGGGACTCTTGATCGACTTAGTTGAACCAGGTACGGGGAATAGGGCCCTGTTGAAGGTCTTTAATGTGTACAAAACACAACCTGTTCACTACAGCAAACACAACCTGTTCACTACAGCAAACGCAACATGTTCACTACTGCAAACACAACCTGTTCACTACAGCAAACACAACCTGTTCACTACAGCAAACACAACATGTTCACTACAGCAAACACAACCTGTTCACTACAGCAAACACAACCTGTTCACTACAGCAAACACAACCTGTTCACTACAGCAAACACAACCTGTTCACTACAGCAAACACAACCTGTTCACTACAGCAAACACAACATGTTCACTACAGCAAACACAACATGTTCACTACAGCAAACACAACCTGTTCACTACAGCAAACACAACCTGTTCACTACAGCAAACACAACATGTTCACTACAGCAAACACAACCTGTTCACTACAGCAAACACAATCTGTTCACTACAGCAAACACAACATGTTCACTACAGCAAACACAACATGTTCACTACAGCAAACACAACCTGTTCACTACAGCAAACAAAACCTGTTCACTACAGCAAACAAAACCTGTTCACTACAGCAAACACAACATGTTCACTACAGCAAACACAACCTTACAGCAAACACAACCTGTTCACTACAGCAAACAAAACCTGTTCACTACAGCAAACAAAACCTGTTCACTACAGCAAACACAACCTGTTCACTACAGCAAACCCAACCTGTTCACTGTTCACTACAGCAAACACAGCCTGTTCACTACAGCAAACACAACCTGTTCACTACAGCAAACACAATCTGTTCACTGTTCACTACAGCAAACACAACCTGTTCACTACAGCAAACACAATCTGTTCACTACAGCAAACACAATCTGTTCACTGTTCACTACAGCAAACACAACCTGTTCACTACAGCAAACACAGCCTGTTCACTACAGCAAACACAACCTGTTCACTGTTCACTACAGCAAACACAACCTGTTCACTGTTCACTACAGCAAACACAATCTGTTCACTACAGCAAACACAACCTGTTCACTACAGCAAACACAACCTGTTCACTACAGCAAACACAATCTGTTCACTACAGCAAACACAACCTGTTCACTACAGCAAACACAACATGTTCACTATAGCAAACACAACCTGTTCACTACAGCAAACAAAACCTGTTCACTACAGCAAACAAAACCTGTTCACTACAGCAAACACAACCTGTTCACTACAGCAAACACAACCTGTTCACTACAGCAAACACAACCTGTTCACTACAGCAAACACAACCTTACAGCAAACACAACCTGTTCACTACAGCAAACACAACTTGTTCACTACAGCAAACACAACCTGTTCACTACAGCAAACACAACCTGTTCACTACAGCAAACACAACATGTTCACTACAGCAAACACAATCTGTTCACTACAGCAAACACAACCTGTTCACTACAGCAAACACAACCTGTTCACTGTTCACTACAGCAAACACAGCCTGTTCACTGTTCACTACAGCAAACACAGCCTGTTCACTACAGCAAACACAACCTGTTCACTGTTCACTACAGCAAACACAGCCTGTTCACTACAGCAAACACAACCTGTTCACTGTTCACTACAGCAAACACAACCTGTTCACTGTTCACTACAGCAAACACAACATGTTCACTACAGCAAACACAACCTGTTCACTACAGCAAACACAACCTGTTCACTACAGCAAACACAACCTGTTCACTACAGCAAACACAACCTGTTCACTACAGCAAACACAACCTGTTCACTACAGCAAACACAATCTGTTCACTACTGCAAACACAACATGTTCACTACAGCAAACACAACCTGTTCACTACAGCAAACACAACCTGTTCACTACAGCAAACACAATCTGTTCACTACAGCAAACACAATCTGTTCACTACAGCAAACACAACCTGTTCACTACAGCAAACACAACATGTTCACTACAGCAAACACAACATGTTCACTACAGCAAACACAACCTGTTCACTACAGCAAACACAATCTGTCCGCAAACACAATCTGTTCACTACAGCAAACACAACTTGTTCACTACAGCAAACAAAACCTGTTCACTACAGCAAACACAACATGTTCACTACAGCAAACACAACTTGTTCACTACAGCAAACAAAACCTGTTCACTACAGCAAACACAACCTGTTCACTACAGCAAACACAACCTGTTCACTACAGCAAACACAACCTGTTCACTACAGCAAACACAATCTGTTCACTACTGCAAACACAACATGTTCACTACAGCAAACACAACATGTTCACTACAGCAAACACAACCTGTTCACTACAGCAAACACAATCTGTTCACTACAGCAAACACAACCTGTTCACTACAGCAAACACAACATGTTCACTACAGCAAACACAACATGTTCACTACAGCAAACACAACCTGTTCACTACAGCAAACACAATCTGTCCGCAAACACAATCTGTTCACTACAGCAAACACAACTTGTTCACTACAGCAAACAAAACCTGTTCACTACAGCAAACACAACATGTTCACTACAGCAAACACAACTTGTTCACTACAGCAAACAAAACCTGTTCACTACAGCAAACACAACCTGTTCACTACAGCAAACACAACCTGTTCACTACAGCAAACACAATCTGTTCACTACTGCAAACACAACATGTTCACTACAGCAAACACAACATGTTCACTACAGCAAACACAACCTGTTCACTACAGCAAACACAATCTGTTCACTACAGCAAACACAATCTGTTCACTACAGCAAACACAACCTGTTCACTACAGCAAACACAACCTGTTCACTACAGCAAACACAATCTGTTCACTACAGCAAACACAACCTGTTCACTACAGCAAACACAATCTGTTAACTACTGCAAACACAATCTGTTCACTACTGCAAACACAATCTGTTCACTACAGCAAACACAACATGTTCACTACAGCAAACACAACATGTTCACTACAGCAAACACAACATGTTCACTACAGCAAACACAACCTGTTCACTACAGCAAACACAACATGTTCACTACAGCAAACACAACCTGTTCACTACAGCAAACTCAACCTGTTCACTACAGCAAACACAACCTGTTCACTACAGCAAACACAACCTGTTCACTACAGCAAACACAACCTGTTCACTACAGCAAACACAACATGTTCACTACAGCAAACACAATCTGTTCACTACTGCAAACACAACCTGTTCACTACAGCAAACACAACCTGTTCACTACAGCAAACACAACATGTTCACTACAGCAAACACAATCTGTTCACTACTGCAAACACAACATGTTCACTACAGCAAACACAATCTGTTCACTACAGCAAACACAATCTGTTCACTACAGCAAACACAACATGTTCACTACAGCAAACACAACATGTTCACTACAGCAAACACAACCTGTTCACTGTTCACTACAGCAAACACAACATGTTCACTACAGCAAACACAACATGTTCACTACAGCAAACACAACCTGTTCACTACAGCAAACACAATCTGTTCACTACAGCAAACACAATCTGTTCACTACAGCAAACAAAACCTGTTCACTACAGCAAACAAAACCTGTTCACTACAGCAAACACAACATGTTCACTACAGCAAACACAACCTGTTCATTACAGCAAACACAACATGTTCACTACAGCAAACACAACATGTTCACTACAGCAAACACAACCTGTTCACTACAGCAAACACAACCTGTTCACTACAGCAAACACAACATGTTCACTACAGCAAACAAAACCTGTTCACTACAGCAAACACAACCTTTTCACTACAGCAAACACAATCTGTTAACTACTGCAAACACAATCTGTTCACTACAACTAATTTGCGTGTATGGTCATTGGTGTATATGGTAATTGGTGTGTCATGATGTGTATGGCAATGTTGGTCTATGTGACATCAGTCTACTTGGTCTATGTGACCTTCCAAAGGATTCCGACAGTGAGGTTCTATTTGGTCTGCCTTTGGTCTGCCTTTATGCAAATTCTTTAAGATAAGTTAAGATATTTGATTTTATTTGATTTTATTGACAACAAACATAACAACAGACAGATCAACATTTGTATTTGCCTTGTCAGGGATAAAACGAAAAGTCCAGGACTTATTTCCATCGTTGTCCCTGTTGTTACTGGTTGCAAGTGGCATGATGGCATCTGAAGTGCATCAAGCATTCTTAGTGCATAATCTAAAGTGCATTCGTAGTAGTATTCATGTTTCAGTTTTTTCTTATGTATAAAAAGCATCATTCATGTTCATTGGTGCATTAAAAACAATAATTATTTTCATCAACAAAGATATTCCTTTGTTGATCCCCTTGGGTAAATTGGAGCATCATAACAGCATGGGGGGGGGGGTACAGGTATGGGCAGAGTAATAGTAGAAAGACATAAATATAGGCAATACAATTAGATCTGAATATAAAAATATGAGTGTAAAAGTGTAAACAATATAATTAACTGTGAGCTCCTTGGCCTCCACATCACAGTGGTCAACACAATGTAGAGTTTTACAGCTTGACATGCTGCAGTACAGGTGGTGCTTCTCTCTTAGACTCTAGTTAGACACTGAGCTTGGGAATGTTTTACAGTGTTTTACAGCTTGACATGCTGCAGTACAGGTGGTGCTTCTCTCTTAGACTCTAGTTAGACACTGAGCTTGCGAATGTTTAAATTTTTATTTATTTTTTACCTTTATTTCACCAGGTAAGATGCTTGAGCTCAAATACTAGAGCTTTTTTTTCTAGCAACACCTGACATAAAACAACATCAGGACAGTAAATGTACATAGACAAAGGACAAAAAGATAAAGATAAAAAGAGCAAGCAGCAGCCCGGGAGAGCAAATGCTTAACCTGAGAAGCATTTGCTTACACTGCGTATAAGTCCCATATCGGTCATTAAAAGGTCAGTAATTAGTGTTTTAAAACTGTGCAAAGTAATAAAAGCCTGGAGTTTAAGAGATTTTTTAAGTCCATTCCAGGTAAACGGAGCAGAGTACACAAAAGCCCTCTTCCCAAACTCAGTCCGAACTTGTGGGACTGAGGTGGATAGAAAGTCCTGAGAACGCAAGCTGTAGGAAGTGTTTTACAGCTTGACATGCTGTGATGTAGGTGGTGCGTCTCTCTGACTCTAGTTAGACACTGAGCTTGGGACTGTTTTACGAGATCGGCCTACGGCTACTGAGACTATCCTGCCAAACTCTGACTTAACTATTAATGCCAGAGCATGACAGGCTCTGCGCCTCAGGGCAGATGAACTGAGGGGAGAGTGTCAAAAACCGCCACCCATACCACATGGTGTCATAATGTAGCAACACAGTGAATGCAGCTTATTTACAAGTAAATGTCTTTACAAGAGATCAGTGTGTTAAGACATGGAGAGATGTGTAGCTTTATCACTTCCTTATTTAATGGCCTTCACAGGTAGTTGTAGGGATGAGGACTTACACACTTACAGTAAACACTTACACACTTACAATACACAATAACACACTTACACACTTACAATAAACACTTACAGTACACACTTACACTATTACAGTACACACTTACACACTTACACACATACACACTTACACACTTACACACATACACAAATACACACATACACAGCCCAGAACATCAGTGGATGTGAGCTTCCCTCCAAACATTATATATGTATTATGTGTTGTGTATTGTGTGAAGGCTGTGTGAACATCACCATGCTCTCTTCTCTCCAGTCCAGTGGGGCTTCTGTGTGCAGGATATCCAGACTAACCGTGAGACCATCATCAAGATCAACTCTGCTGGAGAGAGTGAGTGTCACACACAACACCATCACACCACTGAGAGAGTGAGTGTCGCACACAACACCATCACACCACTGAGAGAGTGAGTGTCGCACACAACACCATCACACCACTGAGAGAGTGAGTGTCGCACACAACACCATCACACCACTGAGAGAGTGAGTGTCACACACACAACACCATCACACCACTGAGAGAGTGAGTGTCGCACACAACACCATCACACCACTGAGAGAGTGAGTGTCACACACAACACCATCACATCACTGAGAGAGTGAGTGTCGCACACAACACCATCACACCACTGAGAGAGTGAGTGTCGCACACAACACCATCACACCACTGAGAGAGTGAGTGTCACAGACACAACACCATCACACCACTGAGAGAGTGAGTGTCGCACACACACAACACCATCACACCACTGAGAGAGTGAGTGTCACAGACACAACACCATCACACCACTGAGAGAGTGAGTGTCACACACAACACCATCACACCACTGAGAGAGTGAGTGTCACACACACAACACCACACCACTGAGAGAGTGAGTGTCACACACACAACACCACACCACTGAGAGAGTGAGTGTCACACACACAACACCACTGAGAGAGTGAGTGTCGCACACAACACCATCACACCACTGAGAGAGTGAGTGTCACACACAACACCATCACACCACTGAGAGAGTGAGTGTCACACACAACACCATCACACCACTGAGAGAGTGAGTGTCACACACAACACCATCACACCACTGAGAGAGTGAGTGTCACACACAACACCATCACACCACTGAGAGAGTGAGTGTCGCACACAACACCATCACACCACTGAGAGAGTGAGTGTCGCACACAACACCATCACACCACTGAGAGAGTGAGTGTCACACACAACACCATCACACCACTGAGAGAGTGAGTGTCACACACACAACACCATCACACCACTGAGAGAGTGAGTGTCGCACACAACACCACACCACTGAGAGAGTGAGTGTCACACACACAACACCATCACACCACTGAGAGAGTGAGTGTCAAACACACAACACCATCACACCACTGAGAGAGTGAGTGTCACACACACAACACCATCACATCACTGAGAGAGTGAGTGTCGCACACAACACCACACCACTGAGAGAGTGAGTGTCACACACACAACACCATCACACCACTGAGAGAGTGAGTGTCACACACACAACACCATCACATCACTGAGAGAGTGAGTGTCGCACACAACACCATCACATCACTGAGAGAGTGAGTGTCGCACACAACACCACACCACTGAGAGAGTGAGTGTCACACACAACACCATCACACCACTGAGAGAGGGAGGGTCACACACAACACCATCACACCACTGAGAGAGTGAGTGTCGCACACAACACCATCACACCACTGAGAGAGTGAGTGTCGCACACACAACACCATCACACCACTGAGAGAGTGAGTGTCACACACAACACCATCACACCACTGAGAGAGTGAGTGTCACACACACAACACCATCACACCACTGAGAGAGTGAGTGTCACACACACAACACCATCACACCACTGAGAGAGTGAGTGTCGCACACAACACCACACCACTGAGAGAGTGAGTGTCACACACAACACCATCACATCACTGAGAGAGTGAGTGTCACACACACAACACCATCACATCACTGAGAGAGTGAGTGTCACACACACAACACCATCACACCACTGAGAGAGTGAGTGTCGCACACAACACCACACCACTGAGAGAGTGAGTGTCACACACACAACACCATCACACCACTGAGAGAGTGAGTGTCAAACACACAACACCATCACACCACTGAGAGAGTGAGTGTCACACACACAACACCATCACACCACTGAGAGAGTGAGTGTCACACACACAACACCATCACATTACTGAGAGAGTGAGTGTCGCACACAACACCATCACACCACTGAGAGAGTGAGTGTCACACACACAACACCATCACATCACTGAGAGAGTGAGTGTCGCACACACAACACCATCACACCACTGAGAGAGTGAGTGTCACACACACAACACCATCACATCACTGAGAGAGTGAGTGTCACACACACAACACCATCACATCACTGAGAGAGTGAGTGTCGCACACACACAACACCATCACACCACTGAGAGAGTGAGTGTCACACACACAACACCATCACACCACTGAGAGAGTGAGTGTCACACACACAACACCATCACATCACTGAGAGAGTGAGTGTCACACACACAACACCATCACATCACTGAGAGAGTGAGTGTCACACACACAACACCATCACACCACTGAGAGAGTGAGTGTCGCACACAACACCATCACATCACTGAGAGAGTGAGTGTCACACACACAACACCATCACACCACTGAGAGAGTGAGTGTCACACACACAACACCATCACACCACTGAGAGAGTGAGTGTCACACACACAACACCATCACACCACTGAGAGAGTATCTATCACTGTGCTGTTCTCTCTATCTCACTGTGCTGTTCTACTCCTGTATTCTTGTAAACCCCTCTTGTTTTCATTGTTGACAATTACACCTAATTCTTGTCACTGCTCTCTGGCTAACTGTAGCTGCTGGAGCCCTGAGGACGTGTGTCTGTGAGACAGACCAATAATGTGTGTGTTTATGATCAGACAGCGGCGTGTTAGAACACAGCGCTCCACCCTGCCGGCTGAACTGATCTGCCCTGTAGGGTCTGTGTGTACAACTATGTGTGTGTTTGAGTGGATGTGTTCGAAATATGTGAACGTTTAAGTGTTTGTGTGTGTGTGTGTGTGTGCGTGTGTGTGTGTGTGTGTGAGAGTATGGGGGGCGTGCGTTTGTGTGTGTGTGTTTATGGGGGGGCGTGTGTGTGATGTGATCAGAATCCTCTATTATAAATGTATCAATAAGACATACGGTCAGCCCAGACTGATAATAATAATAAACTTTATTTGTATAGCACCTTTCATACAGAAACTGCAGCTCAAAGTGCTTCACAACAGAAAAAAGACAGGCATAAAATGAGCACATAAAGTGCAGACATATTAAATCACATTTTTTCACATTAGGATCTAACATCCCAACAGGCCACCTTGTTTATGGTTTGATTCCGTTTTAAATAGACATTAGACAATAATAAAAAGAGTAAGATAAAATAGACAGAGTAAAATAGTGCAATAGTGCAGTGCAATAAAATTGTAGAATAGAATAGATTAAAAATATATATTTTACAGTGCAATAAAATAGTTCTGGATTACTGTTCAACAGTTCAAAGTCGTCTTTACCTTCTCTGTTTGGTATCCACAGTTTAAAACTTGACAGTCTTCCCTCCTGTTTTATACCCACTTTGACCCTTTGAACCTCCCACTCAGGGCAAACCTCCCTCTCAGGGTGCAGTTCCCTCTCTCAGGGTGCAGGCCTGGGTCCTACACAGTTTTAAAGCCTGACAGTCTCTTGTTTGATACCCACACAGTTTAATACCTGACAGTTTTGAACCTGTAATAAAAAGCAATAGACAGAGTAAAATAATACAGTGCAATAAAATAGTAGAATAGAATAGATAGTAAAATTATGCAATAGAATGGACAGAGTAAAATAGTGCTACTGTGAGGATTCGCCTGTTCCCTGGACCTTTTTTCCATGTCTCCTCACTTCACCAGCCCCCACCCTTGTGAGAACTTTTCCCTGCCTTCTACTCTCCTTCACCAGCCCCCACCCTTGCGATGATTTACTCTCCTCTACTCTTCACCAGCCCCCACCCTTGGACTTTCTTGTTCAATTACCATCACGCAGCTGTCATAGTTTGTGATTAGCGCCCCTGAGGGCTTTATATACCTGGACCTCCCTTCCAATCCTGGTCGGGTCGTTCTGTATCTGTGTCTGTGTTCATGGAGTTCTGTGTTCATGGAGTTCTGTGTTCATGGAGTTCTGTACGTTACCATCCTGTACGTTACCATCACCTGCCGCGTCTCCGGCGTGAGACGACGTGCCAGCCATCACCACCTGTCGCCGTTTGCCTGGAGTGGGACACCGTCTTCGCTCTCTAATTCTCGACGGGAGGTTTTCCAGTGTTCCCACTCCAGACGTCAAGCCGGCTCGCCATCGCTCCCGATTCCACGGGAGGAAGGCGTCTCTTCGTGATCCTCGTTCCTGGGGTGAGGCTCGTCGTCGCTCCCTAGTATTCCACGGGAGGACGGCGTGTGCCCATCCCGTTCCCCTTGGACCCAGGCTCGTCGTCGCTCCCTAGTATTCCACGGGAGGATGGCTGGTTCCCATCCCGTTCCCCTGGGACCCCCTTTGTTCTGCGCTGCCCGTCTGCAGCATCCGAGGAGGATCTCCGTGCCCGGCCCCCGCTGTCGGGCCCCTGTCCCCGTGCCAGGCCTCCGCCGTCGGGCCCCTGTCCCCGTGCCAGGCCCCCGCCGTCGGGCCCCTGTCCCCGTACCAGGCCTCCGCCGTCGGGCCCCTGTTCCCGTGCCAGGCCTCCGCCGTCGGAACCCTGTCCTCATCCCTGTAAGCAGCTCTGGCCCTCGCCCTGTCCAAGGCCTTCACCCTGTTCTCTGTCCCTGTCTCCAGCCCGCCTCTCCGGGCCTCTGTCCCTGTCCCCCTCTCCAGTGCCCCTGGTCCTGGCCCTGACACTTAGCCCTGGTCCTTAGCCCTGGCCCTTAGCCTTAGTCCCTTAGCCTGTTTGCCTCTTAAAGGCACAGTGCCGCATTTTCCATATTTCCTTGACTCTAGTGTTTTTGTGTTTTCCCTTAAAGGGACTGTGCCGCTTTTTGTTCTATAATAAATATTTGCCCTGTTTTGGCTTACTCTCATACCGGTCTTGTGTTGTGCGATTGGGGTCGGTTACAAACCATAACAGCTACAGTACAATCAACAGCGGAGTGTATTAGAAGGCTATGGTGAAGAGGTAAGTTTTTAGCTATTTTTTTTATATTAAGAGATCTAGCTTCCCTAATGTGTTCCATAACTTTGGTGCATAGTTTGCAAAGGCTGCATCCCCGATTTTCCTTAGACTGTGGCTTGGAACCTTCAATAGACCAGTAGTAGATGATCGCAATGTTCTAGAAGGCACATAGTTGACTAGAGAATTTGCAATGTAGCTTGGTCCTGTTCCATTTAGTGCTGTGCATATAAGGAGGAGGACCTTGAAATCAATTCTAAATGTTAACAGAAGCCAGTGTAGGTTAGCTAATACTGGACTGATGTGGTCTCTCCTCTTGGTTCTAGTTAGTAGCCTAGCTGCCGAGTTTTGAATGAGTTGGAGTCGTTCTGTGTTCTTTTTTGGGAGGCCAGTGAGGAGTGCATTACAGTAGTCAAGTCGGCTTGAGATAAAGGCATGGATCCGTTTTTCTGATGATTTGATTGATTGAGCCAATATGATTTGATAATAAAATGTGTCACATATTATAGATGATATTCAATGATTTTAATGTCTTCATGTGTGTGTGTGTGCGTGTGCGTGTGCATGTAGTGATGCAGTGCTCTGCTGCATTGGACGTCCTCTTCCTGATGGACGGGTCCTACAGTTTGGGAAAAGGCAGCTTTGAAAGGTCCAAACACTACGCTCTTAAGCTCTGCAGTGCTCTGTCCATCGCTCCTGACAAGGTCTGTGTCTGTCTGTCTGTCTGTCTGTCTGTCTGTCTGTCTGTCTGTCTGTCTGTCTGTCTGTCTGTCTGTCTGTCTGTCTGTCTGTCTGTCCATCGCTCCTGACAAGGTCTGTGTCTGTCTGTCTGTCTGTCCATCGCTCCTGACAAGGTCTGTCTGTCTGTTTGTCTGTCTGTCCATCGCTCCTGACAAGGTCTGTGTCTCTCTTTCTGTCTGTCCATCACTCCTGACAAGGTCTGTGTCTGTCTGTCTGTCTGTCTGTCTGTCTGTCTGTCTGTCTGTCTGTCTGTCTGTCTGTCTGTCTGTCTGTCTGTCTGTCTGTCTGTCTGTCTGTCTGTCTGTCCATCGCTGCTGACAAGGTCTGTGTCTGTCTGTCTGTGCCCATCGCTCCTGTCAAGGTCTGTGTCTGTCTGTCAGTCTGTCCATCGCTCCTGACAAGGTCTGTGTCTTTCTGTCTGTCTGTCTGTCTGTCTGTCTGTCTTTCATTCTTTCATTCTTTCATTCTTTCATTCTTTCATTCCACAAAGAATAAAAGCATAAAGAAACTAGGGCCGGAATCCACAGAGGCTTTGCGCGCTTTTTCCGAAGCAAAGCCGGCGCATCTCGCTCTCAAATGAATGAAATTAGGTTGCTCATGCGTAAAACATAGGCTTTGCGTCCGTGCAATTGGCGTATATTTAAATGAGGTAACATGGGCGGAAAATCTCCCATTTCTATGTAAATGAGCCTCTAAACAGGTGATCATGGCAGCAGTAATTGTAGCAGAGACGCATGACCGTGAAAGATATTATCGAATATCTCGAAGGACAATATCAAATCAAGCGCATGCAGCGATACCATGCAATTGTACTCATTATTTAAATATCGTTATATAACTTTGTGGGCCTTGGGGTTATGCTCGTAATCGTATATAAACAGAATCTAACTTGTTCGAGAAATATAAAGCCGAGTGCCATAGCCTTCGCAACTCGTGATTTAGAAATAAAGCTATAGCACTGACATTTCAAATGATTGGTTCTGAGATGATGATCAATACAGTAAACATTTATTTCTGATATAGGTGCTGATCAGCAGTAATGCAATGTCATGATTATTATTATTCTGAAGTTATTATTATTATTAAATTAAAAATGAATTAATAATGAATTAATAAGAACTCCTCTCCTTCACCTAATTATGAAATCAGATATAGGCCAGGGCTTTACAACTTAATAAAGAGATTGAATACAATTAAATGGGATATAAACGGAATATAGCCCAATATGATTATAATATTATTTCATTGTATATGGTATACATTTAATTTAGTTCCTATCCCATTTAATATATATTCTTTATTAAGTTGTAAAGCCCTGGCCTATATCTGATTTCATAATTAGATTATAGTGAAGGAGACGAGTTCTTATGAATTAATTATTAATAAAAAAGTATTTAATAATAATAATAATAACTTCAGAATAATAATAATCATGACATTGCATTACTGCTGATCTGTGAGGATTCGCCTGTTCCCTGAGCTTTTCCCTGTCTACTCTCCTTCACCAGCCCCCACCCTTGCGAGAATTTTTCCTGCCTCCTACTCTTCACCAGCCCCCACCCTTGTGAGAACTTTTGCCTGCCTCCTACTCTTCACCATCCCCCACCCTTGGACATTCTGTTTCTCTACCCTCACGCACCTGTTGGGAGTTTGCAATCTGCTGAAGAGTACTTAGGTTGCAGACTCCCCTCCAGTCCTTGTCGGGTCGTTCTGTGTTCTGGACTCTGTGTTCGTTCTGTATCTGTATCCACTCTGTGTTCATGGAGTTCTGTACGTTACCATCCTGTACGTTACCATCACCTGCCGCGTCTCCGGCGTGAGACGACGTGCCAGCCATCACCACCTGTCGCCGTTTGCCTGGAGTGGGACACCGTCTTCGCTCTCTAATTCTCTACGGGAGGTTTTCCAGTGTTCCCACTCCAGACGTCAAGCCGGCTCGTCATCGCTCCCGATTCCACGGGAGGAAGGCGTCTCTTCGTGATCCTCGTTCCTGGGGTGAGGCTCGTCGTCGCTCCCTAGTATTCCACGGGAGGATGGCGTGTGCCCATCCCGTTCCCCTTGGACCCAGGCTCGTCGTCGCTCCCTAGTATTCCACGGGAGGACGGCGTGTTCCCATCCCGGTCCCCTGGGACCCCCTTTGTTCTGCGCTGCCTGTCCCGTGCCAGGCCTCCGCCGTCGGAACCCTGTCCTCATCCCTGTAAGCAGCTCTGGCCCTCGCCCTGTCCAAGGCCTTAACCCTGTTCTCTGACCCTGTCTCCAGCCCGCCTCTCCGGGCCTCTGTCCCTGTCCCCCTCTCCAGTGCCCCTGGTCCTGGCCCTGACACTTAGCCCTGGTCCTTAGCCCTGGCCCTTAGCCTTTGTCCCTTAGCCTGTTCGCCTCTTAAAGGCACAGTGCCGCATTTTCCATATTTTCTTTGACTCTAGTGTTTTTTGTGTTCTCCCTTAAAGGGACTGTGCCGCTTTTTGTTATGTAAGAAATAAATGCCCTGTTTTGGCTTACTCTCATACCTGTCTTGTGTTGTGCGATTGGGGTCGGTTACAAACCATAACAGTCAGCACCTATATCAGAAATAAATGTTTACTGTATTGATCATCATCTCAGAAGCAAGCATTTGAAATGTCAGATAGCCTTATTTATAAATCACGCGTTGCGAAGGCTATTGGTACTCGGCTTTATATTTCTCGAACAAGTTAGATACTTTTCATAACTCATAAGATCTATTTTCTTTAGTATTCCGTTCATTTTGTATTGTATTTAGTTTACTTCGTAATGTATAGAGGAGTGCAAAAGAAGATAATCTTTATTGTCATTGTTGGTCCAACGAAATTGAGTTTAGAGCATCACCACATACAAACATACTGAATATAGGATGTATAAATAATAACATCAATAATATAATATCAATGTCCCAAGTGCAATAGTGCTAGTGCAAATGAATAGTATGACAGTCCAGTTGAGTAATGGATGGAGTGGGGGGGGGTGGGACAGTCAGATTTTGGTGGGACAAAGTGGGACAGATAGATAATGTAAATTCTTTAATTACAATAACTGGTCTTCACCGAATAGATAAAGGTTAAATACAGATTAGAATACTCTCCACATTCGAAGGAACGGCATGTGTCGTTTACCTTCTTGGTTTTAACTGCAAGTTTCTTTTTACTGCTTTCCATCTTGATTTCTTGATTTCTAATTTATTTTCTTTTTTTGGACAGCGCGCTAAACTTGACAGAGCGCTACATTTCGACACACACATTTCTGCCAAGAGCGCTGTCAGGGGGGCAGAGTGCGGACTGCTCGCGAGCTACACATATTGGGCGTTTCTGCGCTGGTACAGTATCTCATCGAGCAATGTGCTTTAGTGGATATCTCGCAGACGCAGAGCAGGCTCCATGGATGCAATTTGCTTCGCGCAATCCATTCTCTGTGGATTCCGCCCTAGGTTTTTTAATTTTAATTTTCTTTTCTAATTTCTCTGTTTTTCTCCCCGTCCCAATTTAGTCGTTGTGCCAATTCCCCCCCTCCCCTACCTGGTTGTTGTTCGCATGTTCTCCTACGAGTCGGTACAAGGGCGTCCCGAGTCGATCGCACGCTTCCTCCGATACGTGCGGCGACAGCCAGTGACGTCTTTTCACTTGGCAGCGAGGACTCTCATTTGGTGAAGTGTAACGCGTCCACCAAGTCCTGCCCCCGCTGAGCAAGCGCCGAGACCTGACCTGTAGGCGTCGCTGTCCACAACGCCAGATTCCCACCCACCAGCTTCCCACCCCCTAATACTGCCAATTGTATTAGTATGAACGACCAGCCAAGCTGGTAGCAACGCCGAGAGCTGGGCTCAAACCCAGCATCTCCTGCGTTGGTGATGAGCGCAATCTCCGCTACGCCACCTGACCGCCCCTGCCCTAGGTTTTTGAGTGGACTGGACCTTTAAAACAGATTTATCTAGTTCTTCATCTCAAGCATTTCTTTTTTATCTACTTTTTCTCCTCCTTTTTTCTGTGATTTTTCTCCCCATCCCAATTTACCTCTCGTGCCAATTCTCCCTCCCCTGTCCTGATCGTTGCTCGCATATGCCCCCCATTGGCCGGTTGTAGGGAGGATAGAAGCCTTGCATCACATGTCCCCTCCGATACATGTGGAGGCAGCCTGTCACATCTTTTCACCTGCCAGCGCGGACTCTCATTTGGCGAGGAGTAATGTGTAGGAAGCTCACACTGCCCCCGCCATTTTTCCTGACTTTGCTGTGCAGGCGCCCCAACCGACCTGTAGGAGTCGCTGTTCACAACGACCAGACTACCACCCTTCGACTTCCCACCCGCTAACTCTGCCAATTGAGTTAGTATGGCGGCCGGAGGCAACGCCGACAGCCGGATTCGAACCCGGTGTCTCTTGCGTTGGTGACGAGCGCAATGTCCGCTGCGCCACCCAGCCGCTTCATCTCAAGCATTTATTGAGTATTTATTGAGTTAGTTATTTATCGAGTTAGTTATTTATTGAGTTAGTTATTTATTGAGTTAGTTATTTATTGAGTTAGTTATTTATTGAGTTAGTTGTTTGTTGAGTTAGTTATTTATTGTGTTAGTTATTTATTGAGTTAGTTATTTGTTGAGTTAGTTATTTATTGAGTTAGTTATTTATTGCTATTTATTTATTGAGTTATTTATTTATTTAGTTAGTTATGTATTGAGCTATTTATTTATTGAGTTAGTTATTTATTGAGTTAGTTATTTATTGAGTTCGTTATTTATTGCTATTTATTTATTGAGTTATTTATTTATTGAGTTAGTTATGTGTTGAGTTAGTTATTTGTTGAGTTAGTTATTTGTTGAGTTAGTTATGTATTGAGTTAGTTATTTGTTGAGTTATTTATTTATTGAGTTATTTATTTATTGAGTTATTTATTGTGTTAGTTATGTATTGAGTTATTTATTTATTGAGTTAGTTATGTGTTGAGTTAGTTATTTGTTGAGTTAGTTATGTATTGAGTTAGTTATTTATTGAGTTAGTTATTTGTTGAGTTTATTGAGTTGGGGAGGAGGAGGGGTACATCTATGACCCCCGTTTCCATCAGGGGGGTCGACGTAAACATGGTTGAGGATTACAAATACCTCGGAGTACACATCGACAACAAACTGAACCGGTCAAAACACGCAGAGGCACTCTACAAGAAGGGCCAGAGCCGACTCTACTTCCTCAGAAGGCTGAGATCCTTCCACGTCTGTACAAGGATGTTGAGGATGTTCTACGAGTCGGTGGTGGCGGTGCCTTTTTGTATGCTGTGACCTGCTGGGGCAGTGGACTGAGAGCGGGGGACGCAAACAGGCTGGAAAAGCTGTTCAGGAAGGCCAGTAATGTGGTAGGGGTGGAGCTGGACTCTCTGGTGGTGGTGTCAGAGAGGAGGAGCCTTGCTAAGCTCCACGCCATCATGGACAACCCCTCCCACCCACTATACACAGACTTGGCTGATAGAAGGAGCACGTTCAGTGTTAGACTAAGACTTCCAAGATGCAACACTGAACGGCACAGGAAGTCCTTCATTCCGACAGCCATCATACTTTATAACACATCACTGTGCCTCACTGCATCAATGAGCACAGGGTGACAGTACAGTCTGGCATAATCTTCATGGACCTTTACTTTTAAATCGACACTTTACATTTTTACACTTATTATTACTGTACATTTTACTGTATATTTCTGTATATTTTTGGCTGTATATTTTATATTTTAGAATGTATATACATACCAATGTATATCCCAGACCGTATTTTATTCTTATTTTTATTCTTATTCGTGACTTTTCTTTTTGACTACCTAAATGTTTACTGTTTACTGTGAGCGATGTGTAGTGCTGAATTTCCCTCAGGATAAATAAAGGATTTCTATTCTATTCTATTCTATTCTAGTTATTTGTTGAGTTAGTTATTTATTGAGTTATTTATTGAGTTAGTTATTTGTTGAGTTAGTTATTTGTTGATCTCTCAAAGCTGTTATCTGGCTATATGTACGGTATATGTGGCTATATGTTTCCTATGATCGGTCAGCAGTTAAGTGATTTAGGTGTTGCTAATAAATGAAGGCCTTTTGCACGTTAACTGATATATTAGTTCAAAGTAGTTTTTTGTACAATAAACAGTATATCTTTGTTCATTCCTTCCCCTGAGAGTGCACGTTAATGGACATTTGCACATGTTCTTTGCTTAGGTGCGAGTGGGCTTCATTCAGTTTGGCTCCACCCCTCGGCTGGAGTTTGCGCTAGATGCGTATACCACCAAAGAAGAACTGAAGAAACGCATGAAGAAGATCTCCTACAGGTACGTCTGTCCTCTTCTCTCCAGCGATGTACTGACAATCTGCCAACATTTCTATTCATTTTTATAAAGTTTGTATATTTCAAAATGTGAATAAACAGATTTATAGAAAAAGAATTATATATATACCTTGTAATAAGCAAGTTACAGTACTTCAAAGTCATGTCTCAAATACAGTTAAATTCATCAATGCAGAACAATAGGTTATGTTTACACTCTGAGGACAAAGTGCTGTGAAAAGCAACATGTGACCTCCAGGTGACCTCCAGGTGACCCTGCCCTCATGTTGTGTGACTCTGAACACAGACTCTCTCCAGCATCTGTTCTCACAGTGCTGGCCTCCTCCCCACCTTTCTCAGCCCGCTCTCAGCCCGCAGGCACCATGCCAGGCGCTGTGCAGGCTCTGCTCAGAGCACAGGACATACCATTTCCACGCATGGCAGGAGAGGCGGGGGTGAAATGTCAATTTCACACGGCTGTTGAGGAGAGATTATCACTTTTCCACTTCAGAACAACAACTGCTAGTCCAGTTCAAGAATTCCCATGTGCTCTTTCTGTGTCCCAGGACAGTTCAGTCATTACATGAGCTTTTAATTCTGAGAGAGGATAAAATGGACCTCTCTTTGTGCTAAAATTCAGAAGCATTAATTGTTTCGCATGCTGACCACACACTCACAAACACACTAACACACACACACACACACACACACACCAATTCAATTAAAAAAATGTATTAGTCCTGCAAGGGGCAATTTAGAGCATAATATGGCAAACAGCTGCATTTCTACACATTCAAGACAAAACAGGGACAAGAGACATACATGACACTTCAAAGCACAAGAGACATGACACTGCCAGAACAGGATCCCTACATTGTTGAATAAATAAATAGATTCGGTCACTACAAAAAAAGTGCACTTTCATCAAACATTTTTAAATCAAGGGGTCAAAGGGTGCATGTTAGTAAACTGACCATTCCTTGTACTGTGGCCATTCACCAGTCGAATGGCCTCTGGAACAAACCCAAACTTTCTTCTGTTTGTTTTACAGGCAGGCTGTCTAAAGCGCTTTCCTGAGGGCAGCAGGTCAAAACACACATGAAGGACATGTGTGGAGTCATCAATTATCTTATGTGCTTTCTTGAGCACTTGAGCACTGTAAAACTGCATTAGGGATCTTTGTGTTCTGCCGATAATCTTTGAGCTAAGGTTGACAACACCTTGCCGTTTGTTCTTGTCTCTTTGACAGAGGGATGTGAACCAGCATACAAATGAAAAGGTTAGAATACTCTCAATAAAGGAAGAATAAAACGTCGTCAGAATTCTCTGGTTGACTCGAAGGAGTTTAGTTTACGAAGACAGTACAGACGCTGATGAGCCTTTTTTATTATAACATCTGTATTGTCGCTAAATTTGAGTTTGTCATCAAACACAGTTCCTAAGTATTTGTAGTTCTGGACAATTTCCACCTCAGCTCCGTGGATGGTTGTTGGGGCGACGTCTATGTGTTTTGGTGAGATAATAATTTCTTTGGTTTTGGATACATTTAAATCCAGAAAACAGCCATCACACCAGTCTACAAAGTCTTGTATTATAGGTCCATGTGATTTATCTGACTGACTGAGAAGAGATAGGATAACACTGTCGTCAGCCAATTTTACAATATGGTGATTTATATAATATTTGATAAGGCAGTCGTTTGTGTATAAAACAAAAAGAAGAGAAGAAAGACCACAGCCTTGCGGTGAGCCAGTGGAGATTAGAATTGATTTAGAACTTTTTCCATCTATACTTACTGTCTGAGTTCTATTGGTAAGAAAACTGATAATCCATCTGATAAATTGGTGATCCAAGTGAAAGTAACTTATACGTTTTTCTACAAGTATGTGAGGCTGCATTGTATTGAAGGCCGACACACTAATACACACACACTAACACACACACACACACACACACACACACACACACACACACACACACACACCTACACACTAACATGCACACACACACACACACACACACACACACACACACACACACACACACACACACACACACACACACACACACACAGAGAGACACACACTAACACACACACACACACACACACACTAACACACAGTGGAAACAAATTAATTTCAGATTAGAGTCAGGTGGTCATTGGATATTGGATTAGCTGATATGTAGACAGAGAAAGGTAAGTCAGTGTGTGTGTGTGTGTGTGTGTATATGTTTGTGTGTGTGTGTGTGTGTGTGTGTGTGTGTGTCTCACCCTCTAATGTGAACACCCATTGTGTTCACTTATTACTTACATGCCATGTTTGCCTCTGATCCAAATACAGAGTTGAAACCTGCTGTATCAACAAAAACAGCTCCACGTTCACGGTTAACAAGGGCTGTTCACCCTCGTCTCCTGTACACCCTCTCCTGTACACCCTCCCAGACCGACAGTAGGGCAGCATGTGGTAGTCTACACCCTCCCCAGACCGACAGTAGGGCAGCATGTGCTAGTCTACACCCTCCCCAGACCGACAGTAGGGAAGCATGTGGTAGTCTACACCCTCTCCAGACCGACAGTAGGGAAGCATGTGGTAGTCTACACCCTCCCCAGACCGACAGTAGGGCAGCATGTGGTAGTCTACACCCTCCCCAGACCGACAGTAGGGCAGCATGTGGTAGTCTACACCCTCCCCAGACCAACAGTAGGGAAGCATGTGGTAGTCTACACCATCTCCAGACCGACAGTAGGGAAGCATGTGGTAGTCTACACCCTCCCCAGACCGACAGTAGGGCAGCATGTGGTAGTCTACACCCTCCCCAGACCGACAGTAGGGCAGCATGTGGTAGTCTACACCCTCCCCAGACCGACAGTAGGGCAGCATGTGGTAGTCTACACCCTCCCCAGACCGACAGTAGGGCAGCATGTGGTAGTCTACACCCTCTCCATACCGACAGTAGGGAAGCATGTGGTAGTCTACACCCTCTCCAGACCGACAGTAGGGAAGCATGTGGTAGTCTACACCCTCCCCAGACCGACAGTAGGGCAGCATGTGGTAGTCTACACCCTCCCCAGACCGACAGTAGGGAAGCATGTGGTAGTCTACACCCTCTCCAGACCGACAGTAGGGAAGCATGTGGTAGTCTACACCCTCCCCAGACCGACAGTAGGGCAGCATGTGGTAGTCTACACCCTCCCCAGACCGACAGTAGGGCAGCATGTGGTAGTCTACACCCTCCCCAGACTGACAGTAGGGCAGCATGTGGTAGTCTACACCCTCCCCAGACCGACAGTAGGGAAGCATGTGGTAGTCTACACCCTCCCCAGACCGACAGTAGGGAAGCATGTGGTAGTCTACACCCTCCCCAGACCGACAGTAGGGCAGCATGTGGTAGTCTACACCCTCCCCAGACCAACAGTAGGGCAGCATGTGGTAGTCTACACCCTCCCCAGACCGACAGGGAAGCATGTGGTAGTCTACACCCTCCCCAGACCGACAGGGAAACATGTGGTAGTCTACACCCTCCCCAGACCGACAGTAGGGAAGCATGTGGTAGTCTACACCCTCCCCAGACCGACAGTAGGGAAGCATGTGGTAGTCTACTCTACACCCTCCCCAGACCGACAGTAGGGAAGCATGTGGTAGTCTACTCTACACCCTACCTAGACCGACAGTAGGGCAGCATGTGGTAGTCTACACCCTACCCAGACCGACAGTAGGGCAGCATGTGGTAGTCTACACCCTCCCCAGACCGACAGTAGGCCAGCATGTGGTAGTCTACACCCTCCCCAGACCGACAGTAGGCCAGCATGTGGTAGTCTACACCCTCCCCAGACCGACAGTAGGGCAGCATGTGGTAGTCTACACCCTCCCCAGACCGACAGTAGGCCAGCATGTGGTAGTCTACACCCTCCCCAGACCGACAGTAGGCCAGCATGTGGTAGTCTCTACACCCTCCCCAGACCGACAGTAGGCCAGCATGTGGTAGTCTACACCCTCCCCAGACCGACAGTAGGCCAGCATGTGGTAGTCTCTACACCCTCCCCAGACCGACAGTAGGCCAGCATGTGGTAGTTTACACCCTCCCCAGACCGACAGTAGGCCAGCATGTGGTAGTCTACACCCTCCCCAGACCGACAGTAGGCCAGCATGTGGTAGTCTACACCCTCCCCAGACCGACAGTAGGCTAGCATGTGGTAGTCTCTACACCCTCTCCAGACCGACAGTAGGCCAGCATGTGGTAGTTTACACCCTCCCCAGTAGGGTAGTGCATCGACCAGGAAGGGAATTGGCATAACGCCAAAATTGGGAATAGGGGAGCAAAGTAGGAAGACACCATTATTTTTCGATGGCTTCCCTCTACCAGGACTGTCTCGTAGCGCTGAACTTTTTTATTTTCATGTCAACGTTCACACGCACAATATACGCTTACCTAGGATTTGACTTGATTCAACAACAAAGCAGTCGGGGCAATGGCAAACCGAAAATGGTCGAAAGTGTGGTTATTTGAAGTTTGGATATTTTTTTTCACAACTGAGGTAGGTAGATTACATTTTTAGAGACTAAAGTACAGAAAAAAGGTACCGTTGGGTACCGGTATCGATTCACAGGTACCGGTACCGTATTGGTTCAAATGTGAACGGTACCCATCCCTACTCCTAGTGCTGAACCTCTACAGGCTCCTAGTGCTGAACTCTCTCTCTCTCTCTCTCTCTCTCTCTCTCTCTCTCTCTCTCTCTCTCTCTCTCTCTCTCTCTCTCTCTCTTCCTCTCTCTCTCTCTCTCTTCCTCTCTCTCTCTCTCTCTCTCTCTCTCTCTCTTTCTCTCACTCTCTCTTTCTCACTCTCTCACTCTCTCTCTTTCTTTTTCTCTTTCTCTCTCTCTCTCTCACTCTCTTCCTCTCTCTCTCTCTCTCTCTCCCTCCCTCCCTCACCAGGGGGGGCAGCACCCAGACAGGCCTGGCTCTGAAGTATGTGGTGAGGAAAGGCTTCCCAGGGGGTCGTAACTCCAGCGTTCCTCGTATCGTCATCCTGCTGTCGGACGGTCGGTCACAAGGCAGTGTGTTGCAGGCAGCTGCTCAGCTCAAGGAGACGGGCGTCGTCCTGTTCGCTGTCGGTCTGCGTTACCCCAGGTACTGTCTTCATTCACATCCATACTGTACTGTGGCCCAAACACCTGTAAGATAACATCCTTATTGTACTGTGGCCCAAACACCTGTAAGATAACATCCTTATTGTACTGTGAACCAAACACCTGTAAGATAACATCCGTATTGTACTGTGGACCAAATACCAGTAACAGATAACATCCATATTGTACTGTGGCCCAAACACCTGTAAGATAACATCCATATTGTACTGTGGCCCAAACACCTGTAAGATAACATCCTTATTGTACTGTGAACCAAATACCAGTAAGAGATAACATCCTTATTGTACTGTGAACCAAATACCAGTAAGATAACATCCGTATTGTACTGTGAACCAAATACCAGTAACAGATAACATCCATATTGTACTGTGGCCCAAATACCTGTAAGATAACATCCATATTGTACTGTGGCCCAAACACCTGTAAGATAACATCCTTATTGTACTGTGAACCAAATACCAGTAAGAGATAACATCCTTATTGTACTGTGAACCAAATACCAGTAAGAGATAACATCCTTATTGTACTGTGAACCAAATACCAGTAAGAGATAACATCCTTATTGTACTGTGAACCAAAATACCAGTAAGAGATAACATCCGTATTGTACTGTGAACCAAATACCAGTTAGAGATAACATCCTTATTGTACTGTGAACCAAATACCAGTTAGAGATAACATCCGTATTGTAATGTGAGCCAAATACCAGTAAGAGATAACATCCTTATTGTACTGTGAACCAAAATACCAGTAAGAGATAACATCCTTATTGTACTGTGAACCAAAATACCAGTAAGAGATAACATCCTTATTGTACTGTGAACCAAATACCAGTAAGAGATAACATCCTTATTGTACTGTGAACCAAATACCAGTAAGAGATAACATCCTTATTGTAATGTGAGCCAAATACCAGTAAGAGATAACATCCTTATTGTAATGTGAGCCAAATACCAGTAAGAGATTACATCCTTATTGTACTGTGAACCAAATACCAGTAAGAGATAACATCCTTATTGTACTGTGAACCAAATACCAGTAAGAGATAACATCCTTATTGTACTGTGAGTGCGATCGATATGAGACGGTATCATATACCCATTTAACACAATCAGTAACATTTAGATCAACTCAAAAAAGGCAACGAAAATATCATTTGACATTTTTATTTTTTAGCTCTTCCAGACATTTAAGTGAAAAATAATCTATTGTTTTTAATACAAATAGACCTCATGTTCACTGTAAAGTGCCACGTTTTGATATATTGAGCTTTAAACTTAAAATAACTTTAAGTCAAAAGTAAAGAAATTTGGAACACACAACTTAAAACCCCTCCCAATTTTCTTATGTTGCATGATCATGTATACATTTATTATGTATTATATTTTGTATGTTTAAATATCAACATTATCTGGCCATCTTCAGTAAATACTATCAAAGTCCTCTGACCTCATCTGGTCTTTCCAAAGACCAGAGATGGGAAGCGAACGCACGCGTGTGCACACACATACACATACACACACGCACGCACACACATACACACACACACACACACACACACACACACACACACACCACACACCACACACCACACACACACACACACACACAGAAAGGGAGAATGGCTTATAGCAGACTTAATGATTTTAGAATATTTCAGCTAATGAAGTTAAATGTTTATTATCATCAACTATCCAGTTCGTTTTTATAGTGTAACGTTTTGCTACTTAAAATCATTGAACGTAGAGAGAGGGAGAGAGGCTCAGGGGAAAAAAGCAGGGACTTATTTCGGGTTGCAAAATGCGACCAAATAGGTGCTCTCTGGAGCCCTGCTGTAACGTCTTCACACACGGGCGTTTCACATGCTGTTGTTGTTGGGCGTATATTAGCCATCCTGCTAACCTGACTCTGTCAGATGGTTTGTTTTCACATCTCGCGTGATGATCTTGCACGAATCCAGCTGCCGGAGCTGCGCTTGAGCGTAATGAGACTCTATATGAACCGATCTTTTTATGTTGCATCGATCCTATTGGATCATTGATAATTTTTTTATTAAAATGATTTTTTTTAACCTTTATTTAACCAGATAAAAAAGCATTGAGACAAAATCTAATTTACAATGCTGACCTGGCCAAGAAAGCAGCAACGTTTCCACAATGGTAAACACAACAAAAACATATAAAACACAGAGAATAACACAACAAAAAGCAATCACTACATTGTGCACATTTGGAACAATAAAAAACCAAGGTACATTACTCATTACTACAGTACATGAGCAGCTGGTGGTAAGTCAAGTCAAGTCAAGAGTTTTATTTGTCACGGCATACAAGTATACAATGAAATGCGGGTGGTCTTGCCCGCAACAATGTGCAATACAGTAGTAACAACATATAATAGAATCCAATAAAACAACTTTGTGCAATAAACAAATGACCCCAGATAACATAAGGACCCCAAAATAAGGACCCCAGATAACATCCATTTAAAACTGGCTAAAGGAACAAGTGCCATCAGTTTGAGGCTTGACTGAAGGCCATTTCAAGACCAAGGACCAAAATAAGAACAGTACTGTGCTTTGATCTGAATTGCAGATTGCATAGGGTTAAGGATGTTGTGTGAATTTAGAAAAAGCTTTAGCTGAGCAGAAACTAAGGACTCAAGAATCTTTGATAACAGAAAGATTTGAGATGGGTCGATAATTATTCAAATCAGTGGGATCACCAGCTTTCAGGAGGGGCGATACAAAAGCTTGCTTCCACACAACTGGCAGTGTGTGAGTGGACAGGGAGAGATTATACATATCAGTAACTGGTTGTGCTATAATCGGTGCTGCAATCTTTTAAAAGAAAGGGTCGAGGCCGTCAGGTCGGGTCAATTGATTGCAGACCGTGTAAGACTTCAGAGACCGAGAAGGAGGCAAAATCAAAAACAGGGGAGATCATCTCATGACTATGACTAAGAGTACTACCATGCAGAGAGTCATGAATTTGCTCATCATAAAAATGGCCAGCCTTTTTGAAGTGAGCATTAAAATCGTTAGACATAGCATTTCTATCAGAAATAAAATAATCACAGACCATTTCCCCCCATTTTTGTGGGAGACTAGAAACCTTCTTGTTCTGAAGGGATTTAATTGTTTTCCAGAACTTGGAATGGTCAATAAAACTATCAGTGGTTAGGCTCAGATGAGATCAGCTAGTTCTCTAGTAAACCATGGATTGTCCCTATTCTTAACTGTGATCTATAAAGAATTGGACAGCATCATTGACAGATGTAATTAACTCTGTAAGGTGCCATTTAACTTCCGCCAGATTGTGTAGGAAAGCCTGCTCGGAGAAGTGTTTGAAGCAGTGCCTGACCACGATAAGGCCCTTGGCTTTGGGCACCTTAGTGCTCCTAACGCAAGCAATAGTGCAATGGTCGCTGATATCATTAGGAAAAACACCAACAGACACATACTTATAATAATAATAATAACTTTATTTGTATAGCACTTTTCATACAGAGGTTGCAGTTCAAAGTGCTTCACAACAGTAAAAAATACAGGCATAAACGAGCATAAAAAGATAGACAGGTAGAATCACAGTGTTTCACATTAGGATCTAGCATCCCAATAGGCTCTCCGCTTACAGTTTTCAGTAACACAAATAGTAAAAAATAGTTTAAAATGATTCAGTTTAAAAATAGTAAAAAAATTATAAAATAGAACGGACATAAAAAATACAGACATGAGCGAGCATAGCAAGGTATGGCAAATCACAGTGTTTCACATTAGGATCTAGCATCCTAATAGGCTCTCTATTCAGTAATACAAATAATCACAGTGTTTCACATTTGGATCTTATGAACTGCATTAGTTAGAATGACATCTATAAGGGTGTCGCTATTGGGTTTGGCAGGGTTTATTCTAGTAGGACTTTCAATAAGCTTATCAATAAATAAGAGTTAAATTCAAGGAATCACAAACCTGCTTAAACTGTGAAGATTTATCACTCAGCCAGTCCCAGTTTAAATCACCCATTAATATGATTTCAGAAGAAAACTTTGACAACAATTCAGTAAAGCTAGTAGTTGCATCAATGATGGCCGAAGGAGGTAGAGCAGTCGTCTTGTAATCCAGGGGTTACCGGTTCGATTCCCGCTCCTCCGGGGCAGCGTGTCGAAATGTCCTTGAGTAATACACATAACCCCTAATCACTCCCGATGAGCAGGTTGGCATGGCATGGCATGGTTGCCTCCGCCGTCGGTGTGTGAATGTGTGAGTGAATGGGGCAAATGTGAGGAACAAATTGTAAAGCACTTTGAATAAATGCGCAATATAAAATGCACCATTTACTATGGAGAGAGGTTGACATTGGGATTCTTGACTCTGTGATGATGTCATTCTAGTTAATCTCAGCCATCGTTAAGCACCTGTTCCCACAGACAACACTTGTCAACAGAGCTGCTCTGAGCTGCTGGCTGACAGAGAGGACGGGTGCTGTGGTTTAACACAGGAAGACAGACAAATCCTTTAGGGATCAGTGTGAATCCTGCTTTATGACCTTAAATAAAGAAACTTCCTCTACTGTAGTACACACACATGCACACACACACACACACACACACATGCACATGCACACACACACACACAGGGAGCTAAATTAACTTTTTGACTCACCGGCCAGTGGCGGGTAGATGGGAAGAATCTACCCGCCAAGCATATTTTTTACCTGCCAAATTTATTTTGATTAAAAAAAAATATATATATATTTTATATACATTTTTTTTTTAAATAAAATATATATTATATAATCATACTTGTAGTTGTATTATCTGCGAGACATCGCCACCACGCAATAAGTCAAAATGCTCGCTATCTGCAAACAGCTCCACTGTCTGTGTGTATACTTGAGTAGCCTCCAGCTCCAGCAAGGATTCTCCGGCGATGCAGCTAGACCCTATACTAATACTCTACATTCAGCATGCAAGGATTCTCCGGCGCTGCAGCTGGACCCTATTGGTGTATAATGTTACGGTTCTTTGGTCAAATCACATTCATCAAGCCCTCAGCTAGAATACGCATTTAATCAATGTTATAAGACATTGATATCAGGAGCTATCTGTAGCTACTGCTAGCCCGCTAGATAACGTTAAGACACTTTAGTTTACTGGGACATATAGAGCTAACGTGAGCTAGCTAACGTGAGCTAGCTAACGTGAGCTAGCTAACGTGAGCTAGCTAACGAGGGAACGGAGGTATTATGCACTCGAGTCGACTATTGCTGGAGAATTTGTTGATATCAGCAGCTATCAGTAGCTAGCCAGCTAGATACCGTTAGACAATGCCTCGTCATGTATTAAACTAAAAGTGAATAGTTGACTGGGTCATTGTTTAAACAGTAACGGTAGCTCATGGAGGTCCGATCTAGACTAGAGCAGACTGCCTCTGTGTTGATACGAGCAGAAGCCAATAGTATCCCGCTGCAGGGCTGGGCGGATATGACTCGTTGCCACGTTTTTTTTCAAAATAAGAGTATCATACAAACTGAATGTTGCTAACTGCCGGAGCCATCGATATTATGACTCTAGCTGCGCTTGGGGCGGAAATGAGACCTGCACAGATTTTCAAAATAAGAGTATCGTTATGAACTACACGTCTACACGCCACACGGCGGGCAGACCTCTCAGTGGCAAGCGCCAAAGGTAAAAACTGAGCGCCCCTGGCGGGTGGCGGGCTTAAATTTCGCCCCCTGCACACACACGCACACACACACACGCACACACACACACACACACACACACACACACACACACACACACACACACACACACACACACATACACACATCTATCTATCTATCTATCTATCTATCTATCTATCTATCTATCTATCTATCTATCTATCTATCTATCTATCTATCTATCTATCTTATCTATATATCTATCTATATATCTATCTATCCTTCAGGTGGGAGGAGCTTCATGCGATCGCCAGTGAGCCAATGGAGAGCCACGTTTTCTTTGCTGAGCATTTCCACGATGCTGTTAATGGCCTGTTCACCACACTGACCACCTTCTCTGTCTGTGATGCTGCCCCCGCAGGTAGAGAGCAGACCATAACCATAACCCTAACCCCTGCAGGCAGAAAACAGACCCTAACCTTAACCCTAACCCTAACCCTAATCCCTGCAGGCAGAGAACAGACCCTAACCTTAAACCTAACCCTAACCACTCCCGGCAGAGAACAGACCCTAACCTTAACCATAACCCTAACCCTAACCCCTGCAGATAGAGAACAGACCCTAACCCTAACCCCTGCAGACAGAGAACAGACCCTAACCATAATCCAGTACCTACCCAATCAGACAGGAGCTACTAACCCTACTACCCTCAGTACCTACACAATCAGACAGAAGCTACTAACCCTACTACCCTCAGTACCTACACAATCAGACAGAAGGTACTAACCCTACTACCCTCAGTACCTACACAATCAGACAGAAGCTACTAACCCTACTACCCTCAGTAACTACACAACCAGACAGAAGCTACTAACCACACTACCCCCAGTACCTACACAATCAGACAGAGACACAGATAACATCAGAGAGCCAGAGGACATCAGAGACACAGAGGACATCAGAGAACATCAGAGACACAGAGGACATCAGAGAACATCAGAGACACTGAGACACAGAGGACATCAGAGAACATCAGAGACACAGAGGACATCAGAGAACATCAGAGACACAGAGGACATCAGAGACACTGAGACACAGAGGACATCAGAGAACAACAGAGACACATAGGACATCAGAGACACAGAGAACATCAGAGAACATCAGAGACACATAGGACATCAGAGACACAGAACAACTGCACATGTTTTTTCACATGATGTCCTACTTTGGATAGATGGAGATAAAGATCTAATCTCAAGTGTGAAATTGTACAATTGTTGCAACTGAAAACCCCCCTCCTTGTCTGCAGGCTGCCACGTGGAGTCGTATCCTTGCGAGAGGAAGACACTGGAGACCGTGAAGGAGCTTCAGGGGAACTTCATGTGTTGGAAAGGCTCCAAGGGCTACTCCCCCTACACCTCCCTCTGCCCCTACTACAGGCAAGTACCCTCTATACCTCCCTCTGCCCCTACTACAGGCAAGTACCCCTACACCTCCCTGTGCCCCTACTACAGGCAAGTACCCCCTACACCTCCCTCTGCCCCTACTACAGGCAAGTACCCCTACACCTCCCTCTGCCCCTACTACAGGCAAGTACCCCCTACACCTCCCTCTGCCCCTACTACAGGCAAGTACCCCCTACACCTCCCTCTGCCCCTACTACAGGCAAGTACCCCTACACCTCTCTCTGCCCCTACTACAGGCAAGTACCCCCTACACCTCCCTCTGCCCCTACTACAGGCAAGTACCCCTACACCTCTCTCTGCCCCTACTACAGGCAAGTACCCCCTACACCTCCCTCTGCCCCTACTACAGGCAAGTACCCCTACACCTCCCTCTGCCCCTACTACAGGCAAGTACCCCCTACACCTCCCTCTGCCCCTACTACAGGCAAGTACCCCTACACCTCCCTCTGCCCCTACTACAGGCAAGTACCCCTACACCTCTCTCTGCCCCTACTACAGGCAAGTACCCCCTACACCTCCCTGTGCCCCTACTACAGGCAAGTACCCCTACACCTCCCTCTGCCCCTACTACAGGCAAGTACCCCTACACCTCTCTCTGCCCCTACTACAGGCAAGTACCCCCTACACCTCCCTCTGCCCCTACTACAGGCAAGTACCCCCTACACCTCCCTTTGCCCCTACTACAGGCAAGTACCCCTACACCTCTCTGTGCCCCTACTACAGGCAAGTACCCCCTACACCTCCCTCTGCCCCTACTACAGGCAAGTACCCCCTACACCTCCCTCTGCCCCTACTACAGGCAAGTACCCCCTACACCTCCCTCTGCCCATACTACAGGCAAGTACCCCTACACCTCCCTCTGCCCCTACTACAGGCAAGTACCCCCTACACCTCCCTCTGCCCCTACCACAGGCAAGTACCCCCTACACCTCCCTCTGCCCCTACTACAGGCAAGTACCCCCTACACCTCTCTGTGCCCCTACTACAGGCAAGTACCCCCTACACCTCCCTCTGCCCCTACTACAGGCAAGTACCCCTACACCTCCCTCTGCCCCTACTACAGGCAAGTACCCCCTACACCTCTCTGTGCCCCTACTACAGGCAAGTACCCTCTATACCTCCCTCTGCCCCTACTACAGGCAAGTACCCCCTACACCTCCCTCTGCCCCTACTACAGGCAAGTACCCTCTACACCTCCCTCTGCCCCTACTACAGGCAAGTACCCCCTACACCTCCCTCTGCCCCTACTACAGGCAAGTACCCCCGACACCTCTCTGTGCCCCTACTACAGGCAAGTACCCTCTACACCTCCCTCTGCCCCTACTACAGGCAAGTACCCCCTACACCTCCCTCTGCCCCTACTACAGGCAAGTACCCCTACACCTCCCTGTGCCCCTACTACAGGCAAGTACCCCTACACCTCCCTCTGCCCCTACTACAGGCAAGTACCCCTACACCTCCCTCTGCCCCTACTACAGGCAAGTACCCCTACACCTCCCTCTGCCCATACTACAGGCAAGTACCCCCTACACCTCCCTCTGCCCCTACTACAGGCAAGTACCCCCTACACCTCCCTCTGCCCCTACTACAGGCAAGTACCCCCTACACCTCCCTCTGCCCCTACTACAGGCAAGTACCCCCTACACCTCCCTCTGCCCCTACTACAGGCAAGTACCCCCTACACCTCCCTCTGCCCATACTACAGGCAAGTACCCCCTACACCTCCCTCTGCCCCTACTACAGGCAAGTACCCCCTACACCTCCCTCTGCCCCTACTACAGGCAAGTACCCCCTACACCTCCCTCTGCCCCTACTACAGGCAAGTACCCCTACACCTCCCTCTGCCCCTACTACAGGCAAGTACCCCCTACACCTCCCTCTGCCCCTACTACAGGCAAGTACCCCTACACCTCCCTCTGCCCCTACTACAGGCAAGTACCCCCTACACCTCCCTCTGCCCCTACTACAGGCAAGTACCCTCTATACCTCCCTCTGCCCCTACTACAGGCAAGTACCCTCTATACCTCCCTCTGCCCCTACTACAGGCAAGTACCCCCTACACCTCCCTCTGCCCCTACTACAGGCAAGTACCCTCTATACCTCCCTCTGCCCCTACTACAGGCAAGTACCCCTACACCTCCCTCTGCCCCTACTACAGGCAAGTACCCCCTACACCTCCCTGTGCCCCTACTACAGGCAAGTACCCCCTATACCTCCCTCTGCCCCTACTACAGGCAAGTACCCCTACACCTCCCTCTGCCCCTACTATATGCAAGTACCCCCTACACCTCCCTGTGCCCCTACTACAGGCAAGTACCCCCTACACCTCCCTCTGCCCCTACTACAGGCAAGTACCCCCTACACCTCCCTGTGCCCCTACTACAGGCAAGTACCCCTACACCTCCCTCTGCCCCTACTACAGGCAAGTACCCCCTACACCTCCCTGTGCCCCTACTACAGGCAAGTACCCCCTACACCTCCCTCTGCCCCTACTACAGGCAAGTACCCCCTACACCTCCCTCTGCCCCTACTACAGGCAAGTACCCCTACACCTCCCTCTGCCCCTACTACAGGCAAGTACCCCCTACACCTCCCTGTGCCCCTACTACAGGCAAGTACCCCCTACACCTCCCTGTGCCCCTACTACAGGCAAGTACCCCTACACCTCCCTGTGCCCCTACTACAGGCAAGTACCCCTACACCTCCCTCTGCCCCTACTACAGGCAAGTACCCCCTATACCTCCCTCTGCCCCTACTACAGGCAAGTACCCTCTATACCTCCCTCTGCCCCTACTACAGGCAAGTACCCTCTATACCTCCATCTGCCCCTACTACAGGCAAGTACCCCCTACACCTCCCTCTGCCCCTACTACAGGCAAGTACCCCCTACACCTCCCTCTGCCCCTACTACAGGCAAGTACCCCTACACCTCCCTCTGCCCCTACTACAGGCAAGTACCCCCTACACCTCCCTCTGCCCCTACTACAGGCAAGTACCCCCTACACCTCCCTCTGCCCCTACTACAGGCAAGTACCCCTACACCTCCCTCTGTCCCTACTACAGGCAAGTACCCTCTATACCTCCCTCTGCCCCTACTACAGGCAAGTACCCCTACACCTCCCTCTGTCCCTACTACAGGCATGTACTCAGGAACCTGCTCCTGATTCACATTCAAGGGTCAGCCAATGTTGTTAAGCCAGTCTTAAAAATTTGTTCGATAGAACTCGGAATTAGGAAAAAATCCCACCTTCTAGTAGGAGAAATGCAACGGAGCGGCCCTCAAAGTGGGAAACTTGGGCATGTTCTCTCAAGTCCGACTTTTCCGAGATGTACACTCACTAGTTCAACGGACCCAGGGTAACCCTAACCCTAACCCAGGGTAACCCTAACCCAGAGTAACCCTAACCCAAGGTGGCTCCACTAACAACCCCAGTCACAGTGAACCGTTGTCAAGGTCAAGGTTTCAGTAACAGTGAACATCGGCCCGTCTTCCAGAAATATGCAGGATGAATTAAATGTTTTCTCAGGCCTTGTAGTGATGGACAGAGACATCTGGAGTTGGTGAGCGGTCGTTATGTCTTGGCCGGGACGGTGGGAGCAGACCCTTGAGACGAACTTACATTCAGCTGTGTCTCAGTTCAGACTCCAGCTGTGTCTCAGTTCAGACTCTAGCTGTGTCTCAGTTCAGACTCTAGCTGTGTCTCAGTTCAGACTCCAGCTGTGTCTCAGTTCAGACTCCAGCTGTGTCTCAGTTCAGACTCTAGCTGTGTCTCAGTTCAGACTCTAGCTGTGTCTCAGTTCAGACTCCAGCTGTGTCTCAGTTCAGACTCCAGCTGTGTCTCAGTTCAGACTCTAGCTGTGTCTCAGTTCAGACTCTAGCTGTGTTCAGGCATTGTAGCCTTCGAAGGAAGTGGTCTACAAAGGTGTGTCCTTCGTAGACTGCGAAGGTCGAACCAAGCGTTGTTAAATGAGAAGGTCTGGTCTACGGAGGAGACTGGGGCTGTTAAATGAGACGGTCTGGTCTACGGAGGAGACTGGGGCTGTTAAATGAGACGGTCTGGTCTACGGAGGAGACTGGGTCTGTTAAATGAGACGGTCTGGTCTACGGAGGAGACTGGGTCTGTTAAATAAGACGGTCTGGTCTACGGAGGAGACTGGGTCTGTTAAATGAGACGGTCTGGTCTACGGAGGAGACTGGGTCTGTTAAATAAGACGGTCTGGTCTACGGAGGAGACTGGGGCTGTTAAATGAGACGGTCTGGTCTACGGAGGAGACTGGAACTGACACATGCCCAGTTAAAAGGAGGAATCCTCTTGGTGCCAAGATTGGGGAAGCCCTCGCATCACGGCACACACATATGCCCATATATAGCGATGGTTTTATCCAGATTATTTGATTATTGACACTTCCGCTAAATGTATTAATCTAGCTACTAACTGGGGAGACTGATAAATTACAGGTAAAGGAATATAGCAGGACGATCGGTTACGATAGTTAACCTCGCGTTGAACGGGGATTCCCAGTTAAACTGAGCATGCGTCAACCCCAGTCCTGCTTCAGCCGCTCAATCTCCGAAAACATTGGAGCAACATTGTATTATAATGATCCTAGGTCGTACAGCATTCAGCCTTGGTAAATAATCGTTGCTGTGAAATGCATTCTGGGTCACTTGGCCGTCCTGGATCCTCCAAACTCAGGAAAAGAAGCTGCATGTCTGGGCTGCATTTGAAGGAGCCTTGGTCCTGGGAGACAGCCTTGGTCCTGGGAGACAGCCTTGGACCTGGGAGACAGCCTTGGTTCTGAGACAGCCTTGGACCTGGGAGACAGCCTTGGTTCTGAGACAGCCTTGGTTCTGGGAGACAGCCTTGGACCTGGGAGACAGCCTTGGTTCTGAGACAGCCTTGGACCTGGGAGACAGCCTTGGTTCTGAGACAGCCTTGGTTCTGGGACAGCCTTGGACCTGAGACAGCCTTGGACCTTGGAGACAGCCTTGGTTCTGAGACAGCCTTGGTTCTGAGACAGCCTTGGACCTGAGACAGCCTTGGACCTTGGAGACAGCCTTGGTTCTGAGACAGCCTTGGTTCTGAGACAGCCTTGGACCTGAGACAGCCTTGGACCTGAGACAGCCTTGGACCTGGGAGACAGCCTTGGTTCTGAGACAGCCTTGGTTCTGAGACAGCCTTGTACCTTGGAGACAGCCTTGGTTCTGGGAGACAGCCTTGGACCTGAGACAGCCTTGGACCTGAGACAGCCTTGGTTCTGGGAGACAGCCTTGGACCTGGGAGACAGCCTTGGACCTGAGACAGCCTTGGACCTGAGACAGCCTTGGTTCTGGGACAGCCTTGGTCGCACAGCTGTGATGCAATTTGGAAGGACTTGGAAGGAAACAACCCCTGAACTGAGACACAGCTATAATCAGACGGTCTGATAGCGGCTCTGGGAAGCAGCAGTGTTCTCTGTTCTCTGGGAAGCAGCAGTAGATCCTCTCTGTTCTCTGGGAAGCAGCAGTGTTCTCTGTTCTCTGTTCTCTGGGAAGCAGCAGTGTTCTCTGTTCTCTGTTCTCTGGGAAGCAGCAGTAGATCCTTTCTGTTCTCTGGGAAGCAGCAGTAGATCCTCTCTGTTCTCTGGGAAGCAGCAGTAGATCCTCTCTGTTCTCTGGGAAGCAGCAGTGTTCTCTGTTCTCTGGGAAGCAGCAGTGTTCTCTGTTCTCTGGGAAGCAGCAGTAGACCCTCTCTGTTCTCTGTTCTCTGGGAAGCAGCAGTGTTCTCTGTTCTCTGGGAAGCAGCAGTAGACCCTCTCTGTTCTCTGGGAAGCGGCAGTAGATCCTCTCTGTTCTCTGGGAAGCAGCAGTGTTCTCTGTTCTCTGGGAAGCAGCAGTAGACCCTCTCTGTTCTCTGTTCTCTGGGAAGCAGCAGTGTTCTCTGTTCTCTGGGAAGCAGCAGTAGACCCTCTCTGTTCTCTGTTCTCTGTTCTCTGGGAAGCAGCAGTGTGCTCTCTGTTCTCTGGGAAGCAGCAGTAGACCCTCTCTGTTCTCTGGGAAGCAGCAGTAGACCCTCTCTGTTCTCTGGGAAGCAGCAGTAGACCCTCTCTGTTCTCTGGGAAGCAGCAGTAGACCCTCTCTGTTCTCTGGGAAGCAGCAGTGTTCTCTGTTCTCTGGGAAGCAGCAGTAGACCCTCTCTGTTCTCTGTTCTCATAGATGAGAGAAGTAGTATGTTCATTCATATATGGAGGTATATAAAAACATGTCCCACTAGTTATGAATCAGTGAGCGCTGATGTAATATGTATCTGTCTTCCCTGTTCCCCCCATGGTCTCATCTTCCTTTTGTTTTTGCTTCTTTGTTGCTTCTTTGTTTTTGTTTTTGTTTTTTAGTTTTTACTTTGCTCCCGACTATTGTCAGCGACTTCGGGTCATTGAGAAGCGCTATATAAATTAAATGAATTATTATTATTATTATTATTATTATTATTATTATTATTATTATTATTATTATTATTATTATTATTATTATTATTATTATTATTATTATTATTATTATTATTATTATTATTATGTTGAATGAATGTCTGTCTACTTGATCTCACTTCACATCACGTGTGTGTGTGAAAAAAAAAGGTCACTTTAAGGAAACCAATCCAATCCAATCCAACTTCATTTATAAAGCGCTTTAACAGCCACAGGGGCACAAAGGCCTGGAAAGAACTGTTGTGGTTCCTGTATAGTATAGTTTAGAAATAGCAAGTATAGCATAAGGATATAGAGTAAAACTGTATATTGCATAGTAGTGTACATAGGACCCAGTGCCTTAATTTGTAGCTAACATTGTATTGCATTTATCTCAGGACTTTTAACATGTCTATTTTATCATGTCTATTTTATCATGTCTATTTTATTATCTTCTACTTATTTTATTTACTATTGTATTATTGCACAATCGTAGTGTGGGCATGGCCACCCGCATTTCACTGTATGCCCTGGTATGTATGTGACAAATAAACCTCTTGAATCTTGAATCTTGTGTGTGTTGCAGGTACAGCAAAGTTTACCACAGACACCAGACAGTCTGCCACCGGACCATCTGTCCAGGTAACAACAACGTAGGCAGTGTTTAAAACTATCCCCCACTCCCTCTGTCTGTCTGTCTGTCTGTCTGTCTGTCTGTCTGTCTGTCTGTCTGTCTGTCTGTCTGTCTGTCTGTCTGTCTGTCTGTCTGTCTGTCTGTCTCTCTCTCTCTCTCTCTCTCTCTCTCTCTTTCTCTGTCTCTTTCTCTGTCCGTCTCTCTCTCTCTCTCTGTTGTTATCTTTCTCTCTCTTTTTGTCTCTTTCTCTCTCTCTCTCTGTCTCTCTTTTTCCTGGTCAATCGCACCCTCACAGACAAACAAGATATAAATAAACAATACAGCATGTGTTACCTGTGTTATGTCTTAAATGCTCTCTCTCTCTCTCTCTCTCTCTCTCTCTCTCTCTCTCTCTCTCTCTCTCTCTCTCTCTCTCTCTCTCTCTCTCCAGATCCATGTGACTCTCAGCCCTGTCTCAATGGAGGGACCTGTGTGTCTGAAGGTTCTGAGGGCTTCCACTGTGTGTGTCCACCAGGCTACGGAGGAGACAAACACTGTGGTGAGTAGGAAGCTACATTTAGGGCTGTGGTGAGTAGGAAGCTACATTTAGGGCTGTGGTGAGTAGGAAGCTACATTTAGGGCTGTGGTGAGTAGGAAGCTACATTTAGGGCTGTGGTGAGTAGGAAGCTACATTTAGAGCTGTGGTTTGTAGGAAGCTACATTTAGAGCTGTGGTTTGTAGGAAGCTACATTTAGGGCTGTGGTTTGTAGGAAGCTACATTTAGGGCTGTGGTGTGTAGGAAGCTACATTTAGGGCTGTGGTGTGTAGGAAGCTACGTTTAGGGCTGTGGTGTGTAGGAAGCTACATTTAGGGCTGTGGTGAGTAGGAAGCTACATTTAGGGCTGTGGTAGGAAGCTACATTTAGGGCTGTGGTGTGTAGGAAGCTACATTTAGGGCTGTGGTGAGTAGGAAGCTACGTTTAGGGCTGTGATGTGTGTAGGAAGCTACATTTAGGGCTGTGGTGTGTAGGAAGCTACATTTAGGGCTGTGGTGTGTAGGAGCTGTGGTGTGTAGGAAGCTACATTTAGGGCTGTGGTGTGTAGGAGCTGTGGTGTGTAGGAAGCTACGTTTAGGGCTGTGGTGTGTAGGAAGCTACATTTAGAGCTGTGGTATAGGAAGCTATGTGGTGGAAGAGAAGGGCTGTATGCTGTAAATCTGCAGGTCTATATTCATGAATATGTAGAAAAGAAAAAAAAAGTATAAAAGAAAAATGTGATCACAAAAAAACAAAACACAACAATCCTTTACTCATGGTGTGCATGTTAACTAAGCTAGTAATTTTTACATTATTATTATTATTATTATTATTATTATTATTATTATTATTATTATTATTATTATTATTATTATTATTATTATTATTATTATTATTATTATTATTATTATTAAATAGTTTATGATGATGTTAGTTAGTGTTGTAATTGTACATAATTGTAAGTTACTTAACCATAATTAGCCATTCATTTATGCTGTTTGTGACCCGTATTGTAAAGTTGAAAACATATATCGCTTCAGTAACAAGTCATAAATGAATAAAATTACTGATCATAACAACTTGTTGTTTTTGGAGACTCCATGACCTGTTCTCTAGCGCCACCATCAGGCCAACATGTTGAAAGAAGGGTTTCTCTGACACATTAGTTCTGTCACAATATGTAAATATTCATCTATTCTATTGGTTTTGTTCATGGTATAACCTTTACTCTACCACCACCTGCTGGCCAGACAGGGAAATTCACCAACAGAACTCTCTTTCTAACACACACACACACACACACACACACACACACACACACACACACACACACACACACACACACACACACACACACACACACACACATGCAGAATCACACATGCAGAATCACACACACACACACACACACACACACACACACACACACACACACACACACACACACACACACACACACACACACACACACACACACACACACACACCACCAATGGAGACTAGGATATAGAGAAGTGCTCATAGAATGTGAATACATTGAAAGGCTATTGCAACAAGAATGAAAGTGAGATATAATGATGCAATTATCTTAAGGATTAATATATATTATTACCCTAGTTAACACGCACACCATAAATGATGAATTGGCTCACTGGTAATGAATGCTTCTTACTGTATTAATCCTGTAGCTCCTGTGCTGTCCCTGGACTGCTCTGTGGACCTGCTCTTCCTGATCGAGGGCTCAGACACTCTGACCCTGGAGGGCTTCCTGCTCCTCAAGTCCTTCCTGAAGCGCTTCCTGCAGGCCGTGATCGCACCCGACACCCCGACCAAGGTGGGCCTGGCCGTGTACGGCGGGGAGGCCCGTGTGGAGGCCCCGGTGGGCAGGTTCCAGGGCGACGTGCGAGGCCTCCTCAGGGCGCTGGAGGGCCTGCAGCCCATGGGCGGAGAGACGCGGACGGGCCAGGCCCTGCGCTACGTCACGCGGCATGGCTTCCAGAGCGCGCCGGTGTTCACCGACGTCCCCGACGACCTCCCCCGCGTGGTGGTGCTGCTCACGGCCACGCCCGCCGCCGACGACGTGGTGGAGGCCTCCAAGTATGCACGGGACCGGGAGATCTTCCTGGTCGGGGTGGGACCGGACGCCCTGAAGGGCCAGCTGAATAACATCACCGGGAACCCTCAGCGGACGCTCACCTACTCACCCCACAGATTCAACGCCAAGATCCCTGAGCTTAAAGCCAAGATCTGCAGTGTGGACACCCAAGGTACTGAAGTACGCCCTTATGTTCATTCAGCTTCACTTCCTGACAAAATCAAACACACCTAATCAACTGTCAAACACACCTAATCAACTATCAAACACACCTAATCAACTGTCAAACACACCTAATCAACTGTCAAACACACCTAATCAACTATCAAACACACCTAATCAACTATCAAACACACCTAATCAACTGTCAAACACACCTAATCAACTATCAAACACACCTAATCAACTATCAAACACACCTAATCAACTGTCAAACACACCTAATCAACTATCAAACACCTAATCAACTGTCAAACACACCTAATCAACTATCAAACACACCTAATCAACTGTCAAACACACCTAATCAACTATCAAACACACCAAATCAACTATCAAACACACCTAATCAACTATCAAATACAATCAATCGGGCGCCCCAGTGGCGAACCACATAGCGCGCTCAGCCGCGACACGGCCGACCCGGGTTCGACTCCCGAACCCGTCGTTATTTGCTGAATGTCTTCCCCCCACTCTGTCTCCCATTCCTCCTCTGTCTCTCTCTACTGGACTGCCCAGTAGCAATAAAGCGATAAAAAAATAAAACACCAAAAATACAATCAATCGATTATCAAACACACCAACTTTGTATTAACTTTAACTTTGTTTTCTCCCCAATGAATTACTTATATCTGAAAGACTCTGAACCCAGATGGAAGCTTATAAGAAATGTATGCTTTCTATGCCTCTGAACATCCCTTTGGTCGACAGTTTGTAGGCAAATGAACCAGGCTGGTCGCGGGACGTTACCAGGGTCTATTTGACACATGTCTCTGTCTCCAGGCTGCCTGGGACAAGCAGTGGACCTGGTCTTTGCTGTAGACGCCTCAGCCGGTGTGGGACGCGAGAACTTCAACACCCTCAGAGACTTCATCCGCAGCCTCAGCGTCCAGTTTGACATCAACCGCGACGTGGCTCAGGTACAGGATTACAGTAATCTGATTACAAGGAACTGGTAACTGTCTGTAACCGTATTGTGGATGATTAAAAATATTTTATACCCAGTTTAATCACCTGTACATTGTATAGTACTATTGTACTTTACTGTTACATTTGCACTCTGCTTGGAGGCCAAACTTGTTTTCGTTGTACTGTACTTGTGTGCTGTATGATGACATTTTTCAATAAAAGATTCTCCTTCCGGGCGACCCAGTGGCGCACCATGTTAAGACGCATACTGCGCAATCGCAACGTCCTGGGTTCAAATCCATGTGTTGCATGTCCTCCCCCATATCTTCACCCAATTTCCTCACTGACTGTCCTATCCACAATAAAGTAGAAATACCCAAAAAAATATCAAGAATTTTTTTTAAAGATTCTCCTTCCATGATATTTGCAAACCACAGCTTTATGGATAACCTGAGCTATAACAAGTTAGAGACCCTGTATGGGCGGCTACGTGGCGTAGTGGGCAAGGCGCTCGCCACGAATGACGGAGACGCTGGGCTTGCCTGTTCGAGCCCAGCACTCCACATTGCTTTCAGTTTAGCTGGCCGTCCATACTAATACACATTGGCCGTATTAGGGGAAACTGATGGGTGGGGATCGGGCGTTGTGGACAGCGACTCCTACAGGTCGGTTGGTGCGCCTGCGCAGTAGAATCAGGAAGTGTCGGGGGCAGCGTGAGCCTCCCACGCGTTACTCCTCGCCACTGAGAGATCGAGCTGCGCAGGTGAAAAGATGCGACTGCTGTTACCTCAAGTACCGGAGGGGACTTGTGCTATGTATGACTTGTGGGAGGCAAGAAACAGCGTTCGTGACAGGGGAGGGTTGAATTGGATGATACGAAATTGGGATGGGAGGAAAATATAGAAAATGGGAGAAAAAGTAAAAAAAAAAAAAAAAAAAAGTTAGAGACCCTGCTGGTGGTTTGTCTGTTTGGTTGAGAACATGTAATACCAGGTAATGGTCAAAGACCCTGCCGTCTGTCTGTTTGAATAAAATAAAATAAAATAAAATAAAATTTATTTGTAAAGCCCGCAATCACACATTAAGGTATTACATCCCCATGGGCTGGACAAGTCTTCTTCAAACAGGTCAAGAAGCAAAAAGCACCACAGGCAGTGTGGAGGAGAGAAACATTAGAAGGGCCATCCAAGGGGGGATCCCCCTTCTTGGATGTCGGTGATAGTAGTGTTGCTATGGATAATCGATGGGTGGAGAATAAAACAGGCGAAATAGTTGGTATGTATGAACATAAAACATGTACTAAAACACAAATATGTACATGCAGTAGCAACTGGGGTACATACAGTAAGAAACATTTTTAAAGATTTAAATAGAATAGAGCTAAGAACAACAAAAGAGAAAGCATAGGGAATGAATGAATGAATGAATGAATGAATGAATGAATGAATGAATGAATGAAAACTTTATTTAACAGATTGCAGAATGGGTACAATACAGTACGGCTCAATACATACAATTGTTAAGGGGATGCAGACCTGAGAAAGACGTTTGTCTTGTTTCCATCAGGGTCCCCCATTTTCAATTCATATAGACATTTATGACATACATAACATACATGACATTTATGGCATAGGGACATATAGGTATTTAGTACTGATACATTTGTGACATAGGCGGTATTCAAATATACAGTACTGTTACCCCTAGATCCTGACAGAGTATATACATATGATGGGGAGGGGACTGTACATTAGGAGGGGGTGGGTGGGTGGGAGGGGAATATACATACGGCGGGGAGGGAATATATACATGCGGTGGGGAGGAGACTGTCTATTAGGAGGTGGTGGGGGTTTTGGGCATTTACGGTGGCCAGTTTCGAATTGCAGCCTCCCGTAGGTGCTCTTTAAGGGCGGTTTTGAATGTGGGCAGGGATTCACATTCCTTTACAGCTTTGGGTAGGGCGTTCCACATTGTTGTGGCATAATTGCGAAACGTGTTTAGTCCCTTGTTTGAGCCGAATCTGGGTTTAACATGATTTGTTGAGCTTCCTCTGGTGTAGTGGTTGTGGTATTCACTGACCTTTGGGAAGTATTTTGACATGTACATGGGCACCCCGGTCGTATAGTGTATCTTGTAGACCAGGCCCATTGCAAGTTGCTGTACTCTGTCGTCTACTCTAAGCCATCCTAGGTTGGCAAAGTGGGCAGGGGTGAGGTGGGTTCTGGGGTTCAGGTCAAGTAGTAGTCTGACCAGTTTGTTTTGTGATGTTTGTAATTTTGTTTTAAGCGCCTTTGAGGTGCTTTGGTACCATGAGGTGCACGCATAGTCATAGTACCCTTGAATGAGTGCTCCTGCCAGAGTCCTCAGGGTATTCTTGTTTACCAGAGAGGAGATCCGGTACAAGAATCTAGTTCGTTGGTTGACTTTTTTTATTACATTGGATGCCATTTTGTCACAGGAAAGATTTGCCTCTAGGATGGAACCCAGGTAGGTAATTTCGTCTTTCCTTGTGACAATATTGTCACCCACTGTAACTGAGAAGCCGTCGGTCTTGCTGAGTTTGTTATTTGAACCGAAGAGAATGGACTCTGTTTTGCCCATGTGTAATGATAGTTTGTTATCAGCGAGCCATATGCAGATTTTGCCTAGTTCCGTGCTGAGGGTTTTTTCAACCTGCAATTTGTTCTTGTCAGAGACCAGCAGGGCTGAGTCGTCCGCAAACAGGAACAAGTTGCAGTCACAGGCTGACGACATGTCATTTGCATAAATTAGGAAGAGTAGCGGTCCTAGTATGCTTCCTTGTGGAACACCACAGCTCACTGTGAGGGGGGGGGATAGAGTACCGTTTACCTCTACCATCTGTTCTCTCCCCTCCAGGTAGGATTGCATCCAGCTCACTGATAGGCTATCAAAACCAATTGCTTTTAGCTTGTCCATTAGAATGGAGTGATTGACAGTGTCGAAGGCCTTTTGTAGGTCCAGCATGACCATGCCGCAGTATTTGCCAGCGTCCACCTCTTGTTTGATGTGGTCGTTCAAATAGAGGAGGCATGTGTCAGTGGAGTGGGACGTTCTGAAGCCAGATTGGAATTCGTAGATTAGGTTTTTTTCCGCCAGGTACTTTTCGACCTGTTCGTAGACTATTTTCTCCATGACTTTCGAGATGGAGGTAAGAATAGAAACAGGGCGGTAGTTGCCTGGGTCTAATTTGCTGCCCTTTTTGTGTAGAGGGGTCACTCTCGCAATTTTGAAGTCCTTGGGGACGTGCCCCTGTTTTATAGAGAGGTTTATTATGTGTGTGATGACTGGGGTGATGGCGGCTGCTGCGTCTCTGAGGAATTTGGAGGGGATGTTGTCATGGCCAGTGGCCTTGTTAGGTTGGAGGGCGCTCAATTTTTTGAGTACCTCATCAGTTGTTACCATTTCAAGTTTGAAGTCGTCTTTGTGGACCCCTAGGTTTTTGTAGTATGCTACTATGTGTTCTACCCCATAATGCCCTGAGTGGGAGGGTAGTTTGTTTACCAGTGTTGTGGCTATGTTTGTGAAGAAGATGTTTAAGTAATTGGCTACATCCAGCTTGTCTGTGATGAGCGTGTTGTCCGTCTTTATGTTTATGTTTGAGAATCTGGAGACGAGCACTAGTGTGAAAATAGGATAAAGGCAAAACATTTCAAGACTCGGAGCTCAAAATATCAGAGTCATATTCAGTTTGCACATGAGTATGTACTCCATTCTGATCCATCCGGAGCACGGGGCGATGCAGAGAGGATCACACCATCCCGCCCATCACCACGGGGCAAGGGGCATCCACCACCCTGGCCATCACCACCAAGAGACATCCACTCACAGAGAGACAGGGAGACAGTTCGTTTGTGGTGGGCGGACATAGCAATAGATACATGTAGTAAGCATATATGTGAATAGAATAGATACATGTAGTAAGCATATATGTGAATAGAATAGAAGTACTTAACCCAGCAATGAACTAGAACAGGCATGGTTTAGATGTTGTAGAAGACGGTATGAAGCTGATCCATGATCTCAATGGTGCTCATAACCAATGTGGGGGTAGAACAGTCACAGGCAACCTTGGCCATCACCCCGAGACATCCACCACCTTGGCCAACACTACGACACAACCACTCACAAAGAGACAGGGAGGTGGGGCCAGGGGTTAGAAAGTTCCTGTGTGTTTGTAGTGGGCATAAGAACATGTAATACCAGGTGATGGTTAGAGACCCTGCAGTCTGTGTTTGGTGTGAGAACATGTAATACCAGCTGATGTCTCCTACATCAAGGCTGAAAGTTAGACTCAGTTCAGATCTTCAGAGCTCACTGTGGCTCAGGGCAGAGATATTGATATAGAGATATTTATATACTAGAGATATTGATACAGAGATATTGACACAGAGATATTGACACAGAGATATTGATACAGAGATATTGCTAAGCGTACTGGGATACACAGCAAGCATTAGCTGGCTCTTAAATTAGCATGACTATGAACGTACTCTGTAATTACAGAAATGTAATTTGAAAAGAAGTGCTAAGTTTAACAAAGTTTTATTAACCAAAGTACAAAGTTGCTGTAGCAAAAAAGAGAACAATGACATATGTCAGTAAGCAGGATATCACAATAATAATCATATGTCGGTAAGCAGGATATCAGAATAATAATCACATGTCGGTAAGCAGGATATCAGAATAATAATCGTATGTCAGTAAGCAGGATATCACAATAATAATCATATGTCAGTAAGCAGGATATCACAATAATAATCACATGTCAGTAAGCAGGATATCACAATAATAATCATATGTCAGTAAGCAGGATATCAGAATAATAATCACATGTCAGTAAGCAGGATATCACAATAATAATCATATGTCAGTAAGCAGGATATCAGAATAATAATCACATGTCAGTAAGCAGGATATCAGAATAATAATCACATGTCAGTAAGCAGGATATCAGAATAATAATGACATATGTCAGTAAACAGGATATCAGAATAATGACATGTAGTCAGTAAGCAGGATATCAGCATTAATTCAGTAAGTCAACTGTGTATCATTCAGATGGTTTTAAACGACCTATGATGCACTAGGAGGTGGATCTGCAACTAACCAATGATACTAAATGTTCCGGGTATATGTCACTCTTTGTAATATGACCAAATGTAGAGAATCCACCAATGACAGTTGGGGTCCAAATATGGCTTCTCCGGTCGACATGGTCAGTTGCAGAGACCTTGGGCTAGAACTGGCTGAAACTAGACAATTGGTATCTTCTTCAGGAATGTCTTTAACTCATAATTCAGTTACACTTGAACAAAGACTCACTGTGTGAGCTGAATCCTCCTTTATCTGTTATCTGTACTTTCCCAGACACGTTTTCATTACTTTGCAGGCTAGCACTGAGAAACCTTGAGTTACTGCACGTGTATATCAGGTACCAGACACACAAGAGCCTCTCAAGGCCACCAGTAAAGAGATACAGAATGTTGATGAAAATTTAAATATACTATACTACACTCTCTACTAGCTAACTGCTCTTTCGTCTAGCTAACATGTAGTAGTTGACTGCTTTTTCGTCTAGTTAACTGCTTGCAGAAGGGTCCCGGTCCATTCTCTTACACTTGGGAATCACTGTCTGACAGATGCCACTCAAGCCATTAACCACAGGAACATCTCTGTTTATAAACCATAATGGCACCTGATCATTTGCCACATCCAATTCTACTTCTACAGCTGTGACTGATTAATTGATTGATTGATTGACATTTTTATTAACAGATTGCAGAATGGGTACAATACAGTACAGCTCAATACACACAATTGTTAAGGGGATGCAGACCAGAGAAAGACTTTCGTCTGACCGGTGTCTTAAATCAGCAAAAGTATTTGTTTTTCACTTTAAATGCAAGTAGAAAATCATTTAAATTGGATTCTCTCCTGTCCCGGTGACTAGACAGTTTGGTGACTAGACAGCTTGGTTCTTGTTCCTCCACATAGAAGACTGCTGATCTAACAGTGGACCTTTTTTTGTCCAACAAAATGGGCTAAGATGTTCTTTTTGGGGCCAAGTCTACTGTATATTGTTCTGTAAAAGTAATGGATAGGATCAGAACTCTGCAGGTAACTAAAGGGATAGTTCAGGTCTTTGGAACCTTAGCCCTAAGGTTGAGAAGCATGGATTGTGTTGAGAATAGACTCTACTGATCAACAACATCATCAGTAACTAAGAAATAGGACTAGGGTTAAAGGAAAATTGCTAGGCTAGCTACTATTTGTCCTCGCCTAGCTTAGCACAAGTAAATGGAAGCGGATACAGGCCAGCTAGCCTGGGGTTTTAAGCTAGACTAGTGGTCTGTATCCGCTTCCATTCATTCATGCTAAACTAGGCTAGGTTGCAGCCGGATAGCTTTCTACTGAACATCCCACTCCACTGACACATGCCTTCTCTATTTGAACGACCACATCAAACAAGAGGTGGACGCGGGCAAATACTGTGGCATGGTCATGCTGGACCTACAAAAGGCCTTCGACACTGTTAATCACTCCATTCTGATTGACAAGCTAAAAGCAATTGGTTTTGACAGTCTATCAGTGAGCTGGATGCAATCCTACCTGGAAGGGAGAGAACAGATGGTGGAGGTAAACGGTACCCTACCCCCCCCCCCCCTCCCAGTGAGCTGTGGTGTTCCACAAGGAAGCATACTAGGACTGCTACTGTTCCTAATTTATGCAAATGACATGTCGTCAGCTTGTGACTGCAACTTGTTCCTGTTCGCGGACGACTTAGCCCTGCTGGTCTCTGACAAGAACAAGTTACAGGTTGAAAAAACCCTCAGCTCGGAACTAGTCAAAATCTGCATCTGGCTCGCTGATAACAAACTATCATTACACCTGGGTAAAACAGAGTCCATTCTCTTCGGTTCAAATAACTAACTCAGCAAGACCGACGGCTTCTCAGTTACAGTGGGTGACAATATTGTCACAAGGAAAGATGAAATTACATACCTAGGGTCCATCCTAGAGGCAAATCTTTCCTGTGACAAAATGGCATCCAATGTAATAAAAAAAGTCAACCAACGAACTCGATTCTTGTACCGGATCTCCTCTCTGGTAAACAAGAATACCCTGAAGACTCTGGCAGGAGCACTCATTCAAGGGTACTACGACTATGCTTGCACCTCATGGTACCAAAGCACCTCAAAGGCGCTAAAAACTAAATTACAAACTGGTCAGACTACTGCTTGACCTTACTCCTAGAACCCACCTCAGCCCTGCCCACTTTGACAACCTAGGATGGCTTAGAGTAGATGACAGAGTACAGCAACTTGCAATGGGCCTGGTCTACAAGATACACTACACGACTAAGGTACCCATGTACATGTCAAAATACTTCCCAAAGGTCAGTGAATACCACGACCACAACACCAGAGGGAGCTCCACAAATCATGTTAAACCCAGATTCGGCTCAAACAAGGGACTAAACACGTTTCGCAATTATGCCACATCAATGTGGAACGCCCTACCCACAGCTGTAAAGGAATGTGAATCACTAGCCACTTTCAAAACTACTCTCAAAGAGCACCTACGAGAGACTGCAATTCGAAAACTGGCCCCTGTAACGCAACCCTCTCCAATGTACAATAAATGTCCTATTAAACCCAATAATACACAAGACCCTCTTCTTGGGACCAAGTAAGGTTTCGTCGATAATCCAAAGTACAGTTACCCCCTCCCCACCCCACCTACCCAACCCCCCCCCCTCCACCCCACCTACCAACCTCCTCCAATGTACAGTTTCTTCGTCAAATGTATATACTCTCTTTTTTAGACTCTTCTTGTATCAAAAACAGTACTGTATTTGTAAATCTGGTACGTCATGAATGTATAGATGTAGCAGTACTGTATGTCATGTATGTCATATATATTATGATGAATTGAAAATGGGGGACCCTGATGTAAACAAGACGAAAGTCTTTCTCTGGTCTGCATCCCCTTAACAATTGTGTGTATTGAGCTGTACTGTATTGTACCCATTCTGCAATCTGTTAATACAATTTTCAATCAATCAATCAATCAATCAATCAAAACACAGAGAGGAAATTGGTGTCTATCTTCCTGTCTGACTCTGGAGAATTTCCCATAATGTTGGCCTGTTCCTTTAAAAATGTAGTCCAATATATCGGCAGTTAAAAAAGGGTTCTTCCTAAAAGCTTCCTAATCTAATGGGGCGACAGTGGCTCGGGAGGTAGAGCAGTCGTCTGGTAATCCAGAGGTTCCCGGTTCGATTCCCGCTCCTCCCGGGCAGCGTGTCGGAAGACACTTAACCCCTAACTGCTCCCGATGAGCAGGTTGGCACCTTGCACGGTCGCCTCCGCTGTTGGTGTGCGAATGTCAAATGTGAGGAACAAATTGTAAAGCGCTTTGGATAAAAGCTGTTATATAAATGCATCATTTTCCATTTAAACCCCCAGGTGGCGCTAGTGACCTACGGCCGCAGACCCCACACCGTGTTCGGCCTGGACGGTCACGACTCTGGCTCCTCCGTGCTCAAAGCCGTGGCAGACGCCAGCTACATCGGGGGGACGGCGTCTACGGGCGCCGCTCTGCTCCAGATCCACTCCAGCATCCTGACGGTGAGCGGGGGGGCGCGGCCGGGTGTCAACAAGGCCGTAGTCGTGGTGACGGACGGCTCCGGGGGGGACGACGCCGCCGTGCCGGCCCAGAAGATCCGCGACAACGGCGTGTCTCTGTTCGTCATCGGCATCGGCGACGTGCAGAGAGAGAGGCTGCTGAGGATCGTGGGCGCAGAGGACCACATGATCACCGTGCCCTTCTACGAGGACCTCAAGTACTTCGAGGACGTGCTGGTCCAGATGCTCTGCTCAGGTGAGGAGACACACCTTCAGTCCAACCTCAACCCTCAGGCTGCTGGTCCAGGTGCTCTGCTCAGGTGAGGGGACACACCTTCAGTCCAACCTCAACCCTCAGGCTGCTGGTCCAGGTGCTTGCAGAGAGGAAGAAGGGGTGTATATTGCTCATGGATGGGGGGGGGGGGGTCAATACAGCAATATATCACAATGTAGCGCGTGCCAATATTATATTAATACAGTGATGCGAAAGTATCAATATTAAAATAAATATATATATTGCATTGGCTGAATATGCTAGTAGGGCACTGGGTGGTATAATAGCTGGGTGATGCTACCTACTCCAAATAATTTCATTCATGTGTTTGCCCTGTTATGGACTATATGGCAGGGGTAAGGGGTTCAAAAGTAAATATAAAAGGAGAAAAGGTACAGAATAGGGCAATACGGTACTTTCTTAGACTTAGAGTCCATAAATTCACCCCTGTATTGGCAATAATGGGAGATATGGGATGGGAACCGTGCGGAATAAGATGGAAAGGCAGCATGTTAACTTTATGGAACAGATTTATAAAAATGCCAGAGAGTCGAGTTGCTAGGAAAATGTTCAACTGGGATGTAACTGTAAAAGGTGCATGGGCAAGTGCGATAGAAGACACTCTCAGCGAAATTGGAGCATCTGACCTTTTCCAGAATGTAAATACTGTTGAATGAATGAATGAATGAATGAATGAATGAATGAATGAATGAATGAATGAATGAATGAATGAATGAATGAATGAAAACTTTATTTAACAGATTGCAGAATGGGTACAATACAGTACGGCTCAATACATACAATTGTTAAGGGGATGCAGACCAGAGAAAGACGTTTGTCTTGTTTACATCAGGGTCCCCCAGTGACATTTATGACATACACAACATACATGACATCATGACATTTATGGCATAGGGACATACATGACATACAGGTATATAGTACTGTTACATTTGTGACATATATGATATGCAAATATACAGTACTGTTACCCATAGATCCTGACAGAGAGTATATACATATGATGGGGAGGAGACATTAGGAGGGGGTGGGTGGGTGGGAGAGAAATATACATACGGTGGGGAGAGATTATATACATACGGTTTTGATTGATTGATTGATTGATTGATTGATTGTTAACATCTCCTTGGTTAAGGAAGCCTTGTCTAACATACATCAGATTAAATGGTCACAGGAAATACTACATAAACCAAAACTAAGAACATTTAGTATGATAAAAAGTTGTTATAGAAATAAAAAATATGTGTGTGCTCCATTATCAAAAAGACAAAGGTCATTATGTGCCCAGCTCCGCTCTGGGATTTTGCCCCTGCACCTCGAGACCGGACGTTACCAGGGGGTCACAGAAGAGGAGCGGATCTGTATTTACTGTGGTATCGATATTGAGAATGAGTTTCATTTTATGTTTTATTGTCCACTATACTGAGTTGCGTAAAAGGTTATTTGACAGGTGTAAAAACCTTGAGTTAATGTGGTTTAGTGATGCAGATAGATTAAAATTGATTTTGATCACAGGGTTGCACTTGCTGAATATTTAGAGAAAGCTTGGGATAAACGCATGAAAATAACATATAAGTGATGTATTTTGGCCTCTGATGGTGTGCAGCACGGTGTAGCTTAGAAACCATGGGAAGTGATTGTTATGTTCAATTGTTGTTTTTGGTGTCTTATAATCCTGTAAGGGATGGGTCATCGGACATGACATGAAAATAAAATGTCATTCATTCATTCATTCATTCATTTATAAAATGTATATATACAGTATACAGTATATATATATATATATATATATATATATATATATATATATATATATATATATATATTTGTATTATTATTATTATTATTATGTATTTTATTATTTTTGCTTTACAATCCCATTTTACTGCAGTACAAATGATTGGAATGAGGTGAACAGACTGAAAACGTTATTTTAGATAAAACAGATGATGTACTGTATATATATTATTTATATTAATGATGTTAACAAAGTTTTCCGTTGGGGACATAATTTGCAGTTGAAAAAAGGTTATATATCACAATATCGTGATTCTACTATTGTGATAATATCGTATGGTGAGGCCTCAGGTGATTCTACTATTGTGATAATATCGTATGGTGAGGCCTCAGGTGATTCTACTATTGTGATAATATCATATGGTGAGGCCTCAGGTGATTCTACTATTGTGATCATATCATATGGTGAGGCCTCTGGTGATTCACACATAATATTGCTTGACGGCTGGTAAATTAATCAGTTCATTCATATTCTAAGAATATTTGTCTTATCTAACAGGTGTTAGAGGTCCATTCCACCATTTTGATTATGTGTGATGGTAATTGACATAATTTTCCCCAATTTACATCCAATCAGAGGTGAAGAAACCAGTGGCCCTGTGTAAGCCCAACCCCTGCATGAATGACGGCACCTGCATCCTAACAGGAGGAGGCTTCCGCTGTCAGTGTCTGGGCTATGAGGGACCTCACTGCGAAACACGTCAGTAGAACTCATCAAAGGCTTCTCTTTCTGTCTTACTGTCTGCTGTTTCTGTAACGCCTGCCAGGCAGGTTAGTAGGGGAAGCTATACCACCTGTGAATATGTTTTGTGTGTCAGACAAGAGTCTGGAATAAACCAAACAAAGCCCCTCCCCCCAGTCCCTGGTGAAGTGGTCAGGTTATGACAGACGGGTGATCTCTCATGGACACAGTGACTTATTGGTTAAAGAATATCTTCACGGGCGGCCGGGTAGCGCAGCGGACTAAGATAAGATATTCCTTTATTAATCCCCTTGGGGAAATTCCAGCGACACACACATACAGCTCATCGTCTCATTAATAATAATAACAACATCACAATCATTACATTTTTACAGTAACAACGGCACAGCATAAATTCACACAGACATGTACATTTGTTGACACATGTCATCTACAGAATGCCTGAGACGCCATATGCGATAATAATAATACTAAGCGTCTGTCTACCACCACAGAGACAGTGGGATCGAATCCAGCTGTGGTGCTTCCGGGTTGGCCGACCGTCCTTACTAACACAATTGGCAGTGTTAGCGGGTCGTTGTAAACAGCGACTCCTACAGTTCGGTCGGGGCGCCTGCACAGCAAGGGAAGGATCTGGGAGAGGTAGTGTGACCTTCCACGCGTTACACTCTCCCGGTGAGAGTCCGCCAGGTGAAAAGAAGCGGTGGGCTGGGTACATGTGTCGGAGGAAGCATGTGATAGTCTCCGCCCTCCCGGACCGACAGTAGGGGGTAGAGTGCGCAACGACCAGGAAGGGGATTGGGAATTGGCATAACGACTAACATTGGGATGGGAGAAGAAAACTGAAAAAGAAGGAGGAAAAAGATAATAAAAAAATAATAATAATAATAATATCTTCACAGCACTGCAATTGATTGTGGTGTTTTAAATGTGCTATAGATAACATTCAGACACTAGGTGTCGCCCTAGAGTACCAGGAGTAGGGAGGGGATACATGCACACAAAACATTTCTAATGATAAATTCATGAATCAAAAATGTTTTTTGGGGAAAAGCAATAATTTTGATCCACACCTTTCTAAAATCTCTGTGGATGTAGTATTTATTTTTAATAATTAGTTTACATAAAGGTCTATAGCACCTTTAAGTGTCTGCTGTTTTCCCCCACAGGCAGCAGCAGGTCTAGAGGTGACCAGCCCAGACCTGTGGGCCTCAGGAAGAAGAGCCGGCAGAAGAAGAGCCACCAGGAGCTTCTGCATCGCTACAAAGTTCACCGCAGGAGACACACTGCTGTCCGAACCACATGAATACATACTGGACTTCACACACACACTGCTGTCCGCACCACATTAATACATACTGGCCTTCACACACACACACTGCTGCCCGCACCACATGAATACATACTGGACTTCACACACACACTGCTGTCCGAACCACATGAATACATACTGGCCTTCACACAGACTGCTGCCCGCACCACATTAATACATACTGGCCTTCACACACACACACTGCTGCCCATACCACATGAATACATACTGGCCTTCACACACACACACTGCTGCCCGCACCACATGAATACATACTGGACTTCACACACACTGCTGCCCGAACCACATGAATACATACTGGACTTCACACACACACTGCTGCCCGAACCACATGAATACATACTGGACTTCACACACACTGCTGCCCGAACCACATGAATACATACTGGACTTCACACACACACTGCTGCCCGAACCACATGAATACATACTGGACTTCACACACACACTGCTGCCCGAACCACATGAATACATACTGGCCTTCACACACACTGCTGCCCATACCACATGAATACATACTGGACTTCACACACACTACTGCCAATACCACATGAATACATACTGGACTTCACACAGACTGCTGCCCGAACCACATGAATACATACTGGACTTCACACACACTGCTGCCCGAATTTATACTGGACTTCACACACACTGCTGCCTGAATTTATACTGGACTTCACACACACTGCTGCCTGAATTTATACTGGACTTCACACACACTGCTGCCTATGTAACGGGTGTAAAACTCACTCCCCAGAGGCATCCAAACTCAGCGCTTAGGAGGGAATTCCTTTCTTGGCGCAACGGTTTGTGATGTCGCCCGCAGTGCGGACGCCTGGGGTTCGACTCCCACTCAAGGCATGGTCGAATTCGTGGCAGGGGCGAGTTGCCTCTGTTACACTGGTGCCGTGACCCGGATGCCTTGGGTGGTGTGAGTTTAGGGGGGGTGAGTGTAACGGGTGTAAAACTCACTCCCCAGAGGCATCCAAACTCAGCGCTTAGGAGGGAATTCCTTTCTTGGCGCAACGGTTTGTGATGTCGCCCGCAGTGCGGACGCCTGGGGTTCGACTCCCACTCAAGGCATGGTCGAATTCGTGGCAGGGGCGAGTTGCCTCTGTTACACCTATTCCACATTAATACATACAAATCCAAAGCTGACGCACCTGCCTGGCAAGCCTGAGAGATGGGCTCACACACACCTGGACATACACACACACACACACACACACACCAAACACCAACACTGATGTTGCTCGGGTCATCTGGACCATAGGTACATACTCACACACACAGTTGGACAGACAGACAGACAGACAGACAGACAGACAGACAGACAGACAGACAGACAGACAGACACTACACACCAAGTTGACTTACCTTCTTGCTTGGAGTTGCTATGGAAACACACACACAGCATACTGCAGGATCATCTAATCAACTGAGGACTCACAAGGACCTAAAAACGTCCACAGGTACATTCCTACACAAACGAGTTAAAAGGGAAAGCTAGCGCTTGGATTCACACAATCGTGATGACTGAAAGCTTGCTGACGCATCGCCAGGTCACTGAAATAACTTCTGCTTGTTAGACTGTTGTTACCATCCCAGTGTATAGCTTTCTGCATAATGACATCACCAGATGCCCTTCAACTGCATTAGTGTACATTTAGATAAATATTGTTATCTTATGTTCATTCCTCAAAGATTACAGCCTCTAAAATGTCTTATCACCCATGTTAAAGGGACGGATCCGTTTTTCTTTTTTGAAATATATATTTCTTAAATATTTGTAACGGCTAATACTTGCTCTAATGCTAGCTAGATGCTTTGTACTGTGGAATAGACCAGGAGGATTATGGGAGAAGACCTCTTTAATATAATTGTCCATCACCTTGTGTGGTATCTTCACTTTCCCTTGTTTTTTTTCAGCTCCCTACGTCCAATATATTGATTACCAATGACTATTTACCAATAGTCCATTTCTTTGGGCTTGGAAGCTTCAGCAGTAGAGTCAGAAAACAAAGGAAGCTTCATTCTTCCTGCAAGTTTCAATGTGGCCATTCTGCTGTTCTACTGGAAGTCTGGTATGAGAAGAACTGATTTTTCAAAATGTTGGATTATTATTTCTACAAGCTATTTCTTATGCTGACAACAATCAAATATATATATATATATTTGGCACAGATCTCTGGTCAGTTGTGAAATGTGTATCTTCATTCTAATGTGTCTTTGTTGTGATTTTCTTTATGTATAATGAGTTACAGAGTATGTGTTGTAATTAAAGCAGTATATAGTAGTAGTATACTCTATACTACAAGACACCAAATACTGCATTCATTCACTTCATAGCATTTTAGTATATCTAACATCTGGTTTTATGGATAATTCCACTTGTTCTTTTTACCTAGACCCTATGTTTTATTATCTAGCGTTGTGAATCAAGTCTCATCACTTCAGTCACACTGTGTGAGTTGTGACTGAGTTGTGTTTCCAGGCGTTTGAGTTGACTGAGCGTTCCCTGGCTCCAATGCACCTCTTGGGAGAAAAGGTACAACAGACAAAGATTGTCCTCGAAATAATCAATTCTCCTTATTCTTTAACGGTGATATGCTTAATAAAATGAAACACTTGAAAGTATTATAAGGACAACAGGAGAGGTCTGTTCCATCGTGGAGTCATGCGACACAATAACTAGATGCGTGTTGTTCCTCCTCTGGAAAAGAGGACAGAATTTATTATTTGACTGAAAAAATATATTTATTTTTTTGTTCTTAGTTATCCTGATGCTGTACCACACAGAGAGAACAGCCGTGCTCTATTGAGAGAAGTGTGTTTATGTCATGTTTTATGATGTCGATTATTTCATACATACAATACAGGTTCCCATCCACTCATGAATCTGTGAGACTGTTGGGGGAGCTCCTGTAGAGACTGTTTATCTTCTTGAAACAGCTGTTAGTGTGTTTTTACAATAAAGAGTTGAGTTGATTTGTAGATGTTATCATTGTGATTGTGTGATTGAGCCTAGTGGGCTCCTGTGGGCACCATGTCAGACAGACCCATCCTAACATGTCAGACAGACCCATCCTAACATGTCAGACAGACACATCCTTGGGCATCATCATCGGGGGGGGGGGGGGGGGCAGTGGAGCTGTGGCTTTGGGCATCTCTCTCCACTGGAGCAGTCACAGACTCACAGGGCTCTCCACATTCCAGGAGTGGACAGTGTGGGAGCAGACCTGATGTCTTGAGGGGCACCCCACCAGGATGAGCGGAGGTTGCACCCAGACATAGTGAGACACATTTAAAATTGGTTTGGGGAAGCTGTGGTGGACCTGTTTCAAACCTGTTTGCCCCCTGTGGTTTTCAGCCAGACAAAAGGACGAGCCCCTCTGGGTTAGGCTGCCTTCTCCATGTCCTTTTACTGCTATGCATGTCCTCCAATTCATCTGATAAATCAGTTGTTGGAGAGGGCGTGTCTAGAGGACTATCATCCTGACCGGATCGACGGTCAGCTCACTGGTTCCCCTTCCTGATGCAGCTCAGGGAAGCTATAAGGGGAGGAAGGGTCATCGTGTCAGAATACGAGCATTCTATGCTCTGCTTGGTGCCACCAACTTTGGTTCTATTGAAGCCTGTATTCAAATTCAAAATATACCAGCTATCTGAAGAAATATACAACCAATATGTCAAATATAACCTAGTTTAACAAGGCAACAGATTGCAGATGATTCTGACATCTGAGGTAATTCTTCCAGAGCAACGTCAGAATGTCTTTATGACAAAAGAAGCCACTCAACTCCTACTGCAATCAACAGTCATGTCTCGACTCAACTACTGCAATGCACTGCTAACTGGTTTACCGACCACCGTCACCAAACCACTTCAACTCATACAAATGCTAATATATCTATACTACTATACCTACGGGCGTAGCTGGGGGGGGGGGGAAGCTTAGGATGATTCCAAGGGCCCAGCACTGGGGGGGGGGGCCAACATTTTTTTTTTTTTTTACTAGACATCACTCAGGTGTATTATTGATGCTCTCATTGATACTATGTTTGTTTCTGAAGTGTGTGTGTGTGTGTGTGTGTGTGAGCGAGATATATAGAGAGAGAGGGGGAGCTTTGGTAGACTATTGCATTGGTCCATTCATTGAAGATGAACGCAATGCGACATCCTTTACTAGGCTCACCCACCAACAGTGCAGGTGCTGAACTGCTGATCCGAATGTATAGGTAAAAACCATATTATGCGTTTTCATCAATAAATGGCAAAAAAAATATTCTCTCGCGCGCTCGTATTCACTGGGGGCCTACAAATACATTCTTTCATGGGGCCCAGAATCTACAGCTATGCCCCTAGTAGTACCTACCATGCTATTTGTTATGGTTTGAAACCGACCCCAACAGCACGGCACAGACAGGTAGTTCAGAGTTAGCCAAAGACTAGGGCGTATTTATTTCTGAAACAAGAATGAGCGAAATAACAATAAGAACAAACAAAGGGGAGAATGTTCTTGGCAGAGTTGTCTGCGGCTCTGCAGATCGTCCCGGTATTGAGATGGAGAAGCGGCGTAGCTACTCCAGGATCCAACTCGGGGAGGAACGGAGAGAGAGAGAGAGAGTGGTCAATAAACAAGCCAACGGAATACAGAGGCAGTCCAGTCCTCCTTAGCTGAGTCCAGTATAAACACACGTGACTTAATCTTCAGTGTTACCAACACACAAGTTTAGCTGAGCCCAGTACAATCCCACGTGACTTAATCTTCAGTGTTACCAACACACAAGTTTAGCTGAGTCCAGTACAAAACAAAAACGGCAAATCTTCAGTGTTATCCAAACACACAGAAAACAGAGAATCCAAAGGGTTCGTTCCAAAAACTCACCAAAGCGCAAATGTGCAAAGCGGGCAACGAGGCACAGCTTCAAAGGATGATAGAGATACACAACAGCGGCGACTTCCATAGACGTCCTGAAGAAAAACAGACGAGGCACAACAACGAGGGGAACAGGCAGTAGCAGTGGAAATCCAAAACGACCCGACAACGATTGACAGAAAGACCCAAGTATATGAAGGGCTCTGGGCGCTGATTACAAACAACCGACAGGTGCGTGACGGCAATTGGTACTTGACCTAGAAGCGTGTGGTGGCAATGAGCCAATCCTCCTCACACTATTATGTCTATACTACTATGCTATACTTACACTACTACCTATCGTGCTAATATGTCTATACTACTAGTTTCAAGTTTCAAGTTTCTTTAATAGTTGTCATACAGAAGTACAGAATACTTTTATACAAAATGCTTCTTACTGTTACGCTCCAGAGACTGTGCTAGACAAGATAAGTATCAATAACATAGTATAGCATGTAAATTAGAAGTAGAAAATGAGGTCACAGTGTTCAGTATAGACATATGTACAATGTTCGATGCAGAATAGACGTAACTGAGTTACCATATAATATACAATACTATGCAGTGTACTAATATACAATACTATATAGTGCAAAGCAGAAATGGGATGAGGTACAATTTAGGTACAATTTACAGTAAGGTGTACGAGTTGTAGTGCAATCCTTTATCAATAAATATAAAGTGTGGGGAGTGGGTGCTACAGTGTGTTTGTTTAAAGTGAGTGTGTGCTATAAAGTGTGGGGAGTGGGTGCTACAGTGTGTTTGTTTAAAGTGAGTGTGTGCGTGTGGATGTGTGTGCTATGTGCGTTTGATGGTTGTTGTGTAGTGTTCATTGTTCGTTGAGCAGCCTGATGGCCTGGGGATAGAAGCTTCTTCTGAGTCTTTCTGGGCTTGCCTTGAGACTCCGGTATCGCTTGCCTGACCGCAGCAGTTCAAAGAGGCAGTTGTTCGGGTGACTGGAGTCCTTAATGATTCTCTTAGCCTTGCCCCTGCACCGCTTGTTGTAAATGTTCTGGAGGGTGGGGAGCCCCCCTCCAATTGTGCGTTCGGCTGAACGCGTCACTCTTTGTAGTCTGCTTCGGTCTTGTGCAGTGCTATTCCCAAACCAGGAGGTGATGTTGCCAGTCAGGATGCTCTCTATTGTACATGAGTAGAAGTTCTTAAAGATCTTCTGACTGACTTGGAACTTCCTTAGGCGCCTGAGGAAGTAGAGGCGTTGTCGTGCCTTCTTCACAACACTGTCAATGTGTGTGGTCCATGTCAAGTCCTCGGATATGTAGGCTCCGAGGTACTTAAAGCTGTTCACTCTCTCAACCGGTGCCCCGTCGATGCTGAGGGGGCTGTAGTCCTTGACCCCCGACCTTCTGAAGTCCACAATCATCTCTTTTGTTTTGCTGACGTTCAGGGAGAGGCTGTTTTCCTGGCACCATCCCGCCAGGACCTTGACCTCATCCAGGTAGGCCCTCTCGTCGTTTGCAGAGATCAGGCCCACCACCACTGTGTCGTCAGCAAATTTGATGATTGTGTTGCTACTCCGCTGAGCCACACAGTCGTGTGTGTACAGGGAGTAGAGGAGGGGACTCAGAACACAGCCCTGGGGGGGCCCTATGTTGAGGGTGATGGATGAGGAGGTGCAGTTGCCTGCTCTCACCACCTGGGGTCTGCCCGTCAGGAAGTCCAAGACCCACTGGCAGAGGTCATAGTTCAAGCCCAGGTCCCTGAGCTTGGCTATGAGTTTGGAGGGGACTATGGTATTGAATGCCGAGCTGTAGTCGATGAATAGCATTCTCACATAGTTCCCCTTCCTCTTGTCCAGGTGTGATGCTGCTGTGTGCAGCACATGGGCTATGGCGTCCTCCGTGGACCTGTTGGGGCGGTATGCAAATTGCAGGGGGTCCATGTTGATGGGGAGGTAGGAGCAGATGTAGCCCTTTACTAGCTTCTCAAAGCACTTCATGGCTATGGAGGTGAGAGCTACATGGCGGTAGCCGTTGAGGCAAGCAGGCTTGGATTTCTTGGGTACAGGGATAATAGTGGACTTCTTCAGGCAGGTGGGGATGACAGCCTGTTCTAAGGACAGGTTAAATATGTCAGTGAATACCGGGGCCAGTTGGTCGGCACAGACTTTTAGGACGCGTCCGGGGATGCCGTCCGGTCCTGCTGCCTTCCTGATATTCACTTTTTTAAAGGTCTGCCTCACCTCATGCTCTGTTACCAATGTATAGTCATTTACCTAGTATGGTTTTGTCAATAGTCCAATGTACAATTTTGTTTGTTTGTACAGTGTCTCCTCCCCCCCCCCTCAATGTACAGTTTTGCTTGTTTATACAGTGTGTCTCCCCCCCCCCCCAACCACCTCCAATGTAAATTACCCAGTATGGTTGTCAATATCCCAATGTACCCAACCCCCCCCACCCAACCTCCTCCAATGTACAGTTTCTACGTCAAATGTATATACTCCCTTTTCTTGACTCCTTCTGTATCACAAACAGTACTGTATTTGCAAATCTGGTATGTCATAAATGTATAGATGTAGCAGTACTGACTATCTGTATGTCATGTATGTCATATATGTCCTGATGAATTGAAAATGGGGGACCCTGATGTAAACAAGACGAAAGTCTTTCTCTGGTCTGCATCCCCTTAACAATTGTGTGTATTGAGCTGTACTGTATTGTACCCATTCTGCAATCTGTTAATAAAGTTTTCAATCAATCAATCAATACCCTGAACACTGAGTCTCCATCAGCAGCAGACCCCTAACTATATACTACTACCTATCATGCCTGTCAATCAACCCAGCCCTGCCTTTAACCCCAAACATATCCAGAGCTCTTTTTGCTCCAGGGATATTGTGCTCAAAGACACAGAAGAGCTTGAACCTGCTGTGTCTCCATTTACTGGGAACAGATCAACCGAGCAGCTGCGGTCACAGGGGGGGTCTTTCTAAAAAAACCTCTTGTCACAACCTGTGCTACCCCCTGGCTGGATAGAACCACTCACTCTACTCGTTCAGGGGGGTCTTGGGGGAGGACATTATGCTCTGTGGCCTCTCTGGGTCCAGTGTATGCCAATTGGCGTGACGTAGTCCAACAGGTGAAGCCAGTCCAACAGGTGAAGCAGGACACTTTGCCAGCAATCATATAACTAGGGTTATTTAAACAACCACTGTTTGGTTTCTGCAGTTCAGAACAAAAACAGTATTATAAATGTTTTATTATTTTAGCAACATTTCACAAAAGTACATTTTATAACAGCAAACAGTTATTTAAATGTGTTTTATAAATACATACAAACTAGTCAGCAGTTCTCTACAGATCAGATTCAGATTGCTTTTACTGTCACATCATTCGGTACCCTTTACAGCAAAAAAAAAGTGAAATTCGCTTTGTTGTGGTTCCTTGACAGCAGCATCCAATATAAAATAAGATAAAATAACAAACCCCAAAGACACTTTAATCGCCGGGAACGCCGTAACTCGTCTTTGCTCGCCATGCTCATTCTGCCGAAGACGCCGTAACTCGTCTTTGATATCAATATTTCAAAAATCTGTGATCGAAATCATATTTCTCCTCCGGAGACATGAGATGTACTGGTGAGCTCCACTCAACTGTCTAACGGTTCAAGAGCGCCATCTGGTGGCCGATCGGCAGATCGGCCAACAGGAAGTGACGCGCCAAACAGGAAGTGCTCATCCATATTTCGTCTGGGCACTCACGATCGTTAGCCGGACTCCATCTCAACACACTGGATAATCAATCGCTCGCCCTAACTCAATAAACAACATTATTTGGACGTATATAGTATTATACAACCTGGAAATGGTTCATCTAAATCAACATCCCATAATCGAAAACTGTCTACTCCAAGCTGATCGTCCAACGGCGCGAGGAAGATACGGTGAGTTTCAACGTTATTTTATAACGTGTTCCATATAAACTGCTCTGATGACCATATGACCCACACTAGACGAATGATATAACGTTGCCCACGGAATTATAAACGACCCCCCGCCCATCCGGTCAATATCAGATGATACGTAGTAACTTCTAGAAGTACCTCCAGTTGAAATTTTTCATCTGGCACCGATCGCTACCAAACTGTATTTGATCATCAATATAATGCATTTGGGGCTATAAATCAAGTTCTGGAGAAAGCTGCAGAAAACGATAAAAACATACTTATACTTTAGACCATATTTTAGTATGAATATGTGAATGAAAAAGTATAACGTTGCTACACCCTGAACAATGGATATAGGACATTGAATGGGCCATAATAATGTCAATTTAGCAATAGAATTTAAAAAGTTATAGCCCTGAAAGAAGGGGAACTTCTCCATAGACAAATAGAGCTGGCTAGGGATGGTAAATTATGAATTTAACCATGGCGATCAAAGTGTATGTGTCAATTATATAATTGTCTGAACTAATGAACCCCCCCCCCCTCTCTTTCATCATATCATGTATTTACCCTCAACATATAACATTATTGTCTTGTTCAATACGCTTCCGCAGTCTTGCAGTAAAAGGTAACCTCGTTCCCAGTTTTATCTCATCCAAGGCTGGTAAAGCTATGGCTCCTAAAGTGTGAAAACGGAAGTACAGGAAGTACCGGCTACAGGTTTTCCGGTTTCGACAAAACAATTATAGAAATGTGTGAAGTGCACAATATTTCCTCGTTTAAGCCACTGCAACGGCTTTGCCTGAAGAATTTACTACATGACCGGGACGCCTGAATACTTTAGACAACAAATGTTTGTTTCCGTGTCTCTGATTGGCCAGGTCATTTTTAGTCATGTGACATGTACGCCCAATCGTGGGACCGCAAGCGTCTACACTGGTTAAGCTTAGGTGCTCTTTCGAAATTGGTTAAGGTTAGAGTTTGTCTTAGAGCATGGCTATAGAACGCCAGGTAGTTTGCAGGCTGTTAGACCCGGAAATAGGCACAGAACTTGCTGTCCCACGATTGGTGCACATGTCACATGACCTGGCCAATCAGAGCGCAAAACTCGCACGCGGAAACAAACATTTGTTGTCGAAAGTATTCCTGCGACCGGGACGCGTGTAGTCTTTTACCAACGGAGTTGCAGTTTTCCGCGATCTGATTGGCCACTGACGTTTCTCTCAGCGCCAATCGCGTGACGCCTAGTTCTATCACTGGTTAAGCTTGGCGACTCTTTCGAAGTTGGTTAAGGTTAGAGTTTGTCTTAGAGCAGGGCGATAGACCACCAGCCCTGATTTCAAACTCTAACCTTAACCAACTTCGAAAGAGTCGCCAAGCTTAACCAGTGATAAACTAGGCATTAGCTAGCTAGCAGGCTGTTAGAGGCAGAAATAGGCGTAACACGATTGGCGCAGAGAGAAACGTCAGTGGCCAATCAGATTGCGGAACCCGAACGCGGAAGTGCAACTCCGTTGGTAAAAGACTACACGCGACCGGGACGCCTGTTATTTTTCTACAACGGAGTTCGGCGATTTGCGAATCTGATTGGCCAGTGTCATTTCTGGTCATGTGACATGTACGCCCAATCGTGGGACCGCAAGTTTCTACACTGGTTAGGCTTAGGCGCTCGTTCGAAGTCGGTTAAGGTTAGAGTTTGTCTTAGAGCATGGCGATAGAACGCCTGCCCTGATTCCGACGGTTAAGCTTAGGCACTCTTTCGAAGTTGGTTAAGGTTAGAGTTTGTCTTAGAGCATGGCAATAGCAAGAATGGCAAGACCACCCACATTTCATTGTATACTTGTATGCCGTGACAAATAAAACTCTTGACTTGACTTGACAATAGAACGCCAGGTGCTTTGCAGGCTGTTCGACGCGGAAATGGGCAAAGACACAGCTCGTCACGCTATTGGGCGCACATGTCACATGACCAGAAACGTCAGTGGCCAATCAGATTCGCAAATCGCCGAACTCCATTGTAGAAAATATAGACGCGACCGGGACGCGTGATTACCAAAGGTAGCCGCATTTCTGGCAGACGTTTCTGGTCATGTGACATGTGCGCCCAATAGCGTGACGAGCTGTGTCTTTGCCCATTTCCACGTCAAACAGCCTGCAAACTACCTGGCGTTCTATCGCCATGCTCTAAGACAAACTCTAACCTTAACCAACTTCGAAAGAGTGCCTAAGCTTAACCGTCGAAAGAACTTGCCGTCACGCTCTAAGACAAACTCTAACCTTAACCAACTTCGAAGAGTGCCTAAGCTTAACCAGTGTAGAAACTGACGTCGGCCAATCAGAGAGCGTCTGCCAGAAATGCGGCTACCTTTGGTAATCACGCGACCGGGACGCCTGTAGCCTTTCTCCAACGCGTTTGTGTTTCCGCGTCTCTGATTGGCCAGGTCATGTGACATGTACGCCCAATCGTGGGGCCGCAAGTTTTTGGATGGTTAAGCTTAGGCGCTCTTTCGAAGTTGGTTAAGGTTAGAGTTTGTCTTAGACGGCGATAGAATGCCTACCCTGATTCCAAACTCTAACCTTAACCAACTTCGAAAGAGTCGCCTAAGCTTAACCAGTGATAAACTAGGCGTTAGGTAGTTTGCAGGCTGTTCGACCCGGAAATAGGCGCAGAACAAACTCAGCAAGACCGACGGCTTCTCAGTTACAGTGGGTGACAATATTGTCACAAGGAAAGATGAAATTACCTACCTGGGTTCCATCCTAGAGGCTAATCTCTCCTGTGACAAAATGGCATCCAATGTTGTAACTGAGGGGTTACAAAACCCTGACTGTATTAAAGATTGTGATATATTAAACCACTACTAGTTATGTACTTTAATTACTGGCCATACAGTACATGAATATATATGGTGAACACCCACACAAGAATACGGCATTGACACATAAATTATATTGGAGGGTTATTTATTATTATTAAGCAACGTTAGGTTACAGATTGAGAATTAGGCTCGCGCTTGTATGGCGAAGAACATACGTAAAGTCAGTCAAGAGCATAAGTCAATGAGAATAGTAGGAATACTAGGATGGGTCTAAGATGACGCCACCTGTGGTATAGCAATTATATGGGCCACACCGGTACCAACTGGAGACACTGGGTTCCCTCCGGGGTGTAAGGCCGGGAGGGGTAGAGGAATGTTCGGGTACCCAGTCTGAGTCAACGAGGAATAAAGAGGCTCCAGATACAGGAGCCAGTGCATGTACTCCCTTGATCAGCAGACAAAGCAATAGTTGTAATCCAATATGCTCGATAGCATTGACGACAGCTAGCCAGCCCCTTCCAAGAGGCGGGCCCGAGTGGTGATCCTCACGAGGTTAAATCCCAAACGACAGTGGAATCAACGGTGCTCTTCTCCGGTGGTCACGGTCCCAAAGCAATATAATACAACCAGAAATGGTTCTGCAATCGCCGGTGTAGATTCTCCTGTGTACATATCCAACGGTTCTCGCCTAGGACTCCTCGGGTGTGGGCACGGATTTAGGCCGCACAGCCTGGATAAGTGCACTAGCTAAATACACGACGAACCGATGGTAATGCTGGTCACGGAAGAACTGTAGCCGCACGATACACAATAAATGATCGACTATTACTTCACATTAGATTAAGTCGAACTCAACGTTACTGCGTTAAACTCTGACACTTTAACATTCTATTCGCACGTGGTTCTCAATGCTCTATTTAGATGCAAGGTTGCTCACTTCACTGCACGTTGACTCGTGGTGAAGGCTTGGACATTGAACTTGAACTACTGCTGTTTACACCTGCGCCGTATTTATACGTAAGGTGAATATCTAGTCCCAACCTCAGTTCTTGTCTCGTATTACTACGCAGACTCTGGGCATGTACCGACATGCCCGGAGTTGCCTTTGAACTTGCCGTTGGGGGCTTGGTCGTTGGCGCCTGGGGTCGCCGTCCAATAGGAGAGCGAATATTACTCTGGTTTGTACGCAGGTAAAGGGATATTCCGTGTATATATACAAATAATATACAAGGTATATCAAACGATACATATATATATTCAGTTTAATCTGGCCCTTCACAACAAATGTAATAAAAAAAGTCAACCAACGAACTCGATTCTTGTACCGGATCTCCTCTCTGGTAAACAAGAATACCCTGAAGACTCTGGCAGGAGCACTCATTCAGGGGTACTACGACTATGCTTGCACCTCATGGTACCAAAGCACCTCAAAGGCGCTAAAAACAAAATTACAAACATCTCAAAACAAACTGGTCAGACTACTGCTTGACCTTACTCCTAGAACCCACCTCACCCCTGCCCACTTTGACAACCTAGGATGGCTTAGAGTAGACGACAGAGTACAGCAACTTGCAATGGGCCTGGTCTACAAGTTACACTACACGACCAAGGTACCCATGTACATGTCAAAATACTTCCCAAAGGTCAGTGAATACCACGATCACAACACCAGAGGGAGCTCCACAAATCATGTTAAACCCAGATTCGGCTCAAATAAGGGACTAAACACGTTTCGCAATTATGCCACATCAATGTGGAACGCCCTACCCAAAGCTGTAAAGGAATGTGGATCACTACCCACTTTCAAAACCTCTCTCAAGGGACACCTACGGGAGACTGCAATTCAACACTGGCCCCTGTAAACATCCTAACCCAACCCCCTCCAATGTACAGTCATTTACCTAGTATGGTTTTGTCAATAGTCCAATGTACAATTTTGTTTGTTTGTACAGTGTCTCCCCCCCCCCCCCTCAATGTACAGTTTTGCTTGTTTATACAGTGTGCCCCCCCCCCCCCCCCCCCCAATGTAAATTACCCAGCATGGTTGTCAATATCCCAATGTACCCAACCCCCCCCACCCAACCTCCTCCAATGTACAGTTTCTACGTCAAATGTATATACTCCCTTTTCTTGACTCCTTCTGTATCACAAACAGTACTGTATTTGCAAATCTGGTATGTCATAAATGTATAGATGTAGCAGTACTGACTATCTGTATGTCATGTATGTCATATATGTCCTGATGAATTGAAAATGGGGGACCCTGATGTAAACAGGACGAAAGTCTTTCTCTGGTCTGCATCCCCTTACTGTATTGTAATTTGTACCCATTCTGCAATTTGTTAATAAAGTTTTCAATCAATCAATCAATCAAACTTGCCGTCCCACGATTGGCGCACATGTCACATGACCTGGCCAATCAGAGCGCAAAACGGTCGGGAACCCGGAAACACGGACGCGTTGGAGAAAGGCTCGGCTACACACGACCGGGACGTGCTAGCTTGTTTGCCGACAGGATTCGGGAAAAGTTTGGTCCGTTCGGAGGCAGCTTCCAGGGGAAGTACATACACCGGAAATTCACACTTTCGATCGTAGTGCTTTACCAGTCTTTATCTCACGGAAGTAAACGGCGAATTAAAAAAACGCCGTGTTGTTTGAGTGTGCTCCGGAAGTTGCGTCTCTGCGTTCCTTTCCGGAAAAAATGGCAGCTGTTGACATCGACATGCCGATGGAAATAGGAGTCCAGATCCACAATGAGGAGGACATTGAACGGTAAATACAGCGACTTCATCATATTGTTCAAACCCCTCGCGTTGTGTTTAGTTTCATGTGAACAAATCGAACGGCTGTGATGTCAATGTGACTCACTGTCCATGAAGCTCGCTGCCCGGCGGGGCCTAGCTGACGTTAGCTAACCAATGTGCTCCAGCTAACCGTTAGCATCACTAGCCGTCAAGAGACACACCGGCCGGACTAACCAACCCGTGCTAACGTGTCTCGCTGGGGAACAGAGACGCGTTTTTCTATATTTGTTGTTGATTCAAACAGTCAGTTTGCCCGCTAGTTTCATAAAACGTGAAACAATTGTGCATTCGGTCGGTCCTCGTCAACTCGTAAAGTCGGGAGGTTTTCCACTAGGAAGTTGCATTTGCACTCGGAACAGGCCGATGGTAAATTCCAGTGGTAAACTACCAAGTGGTAAACTAACAGGTGGTAAATTCCAGTGGTAAACTACCAAGTGGTAAATACCAGTGGTAAACTAACCAAGTGGTAAATACCAGTAGTAAACTAACCAAGTGGTAAATACCAGTAATAAACTACCAAGTGGTAAATACCAGTGGTAAACTAACGTTAATCAAGTGGTAAACTCTGACAAGTTCCATGATACCTGAGGTGACTCGCCATGCCAAAATGAAGTGACTTGGCAGCAGGTAAAAACCATACCCAGGAGCCCCTAATTTGCTCATGCGCCAAGTTGATCAGAAGCGTTTGGTCACAAAAACGCTCCTCTCTTGTCTTTTGGAGAAGGTTGTTATAGAGAGTCCTTGTAGCACAGAGTCGGGTTCACGTCACAGATTGCATTGCTCCGTTTGAGGAAAAGCCATAATGCAAGCAGTGCTGGGATTATAAACGTTGCACTTTACAAATGATTGAGTGAATATTGCAACTTTGCTCATTCGGTGCAGCCATTTACATTACCTATTTTCTTCCAGTGTCATACTATGCGGTTGTGCGTAGCAGATGCTGGGTTTACCAGCTAGCTAACATACTAGACCAGCAACACATTCACTTTGGATGCCACGGGTCCCGTGGTTTTAAAAGCAAGCGTATGCCACCACCCACTTCAATGATAGAGTGAATGAATGAGAACTTTATTTAACAGATTGCAGAATGGGTACAATACAGTACGGCTCAATACACACAATTGTTAAGGGGATGCAGACCTGAGAAAGACGTTTGTCTTGTTTACATCAGGGTCCCCCATTTTCAATTCATATAGACATTTATGACATACACAACATGCATGACATTTATGGCATAGGGACATATAGGTATTTAGTACTGATACTTTTGTGACATAAACAGTATTCAAATATACAGTACTGTTACCCCTAGATCCTGAGTTCTGGGTTTAACATGATTTGTTGAGCTTCCTCTGGTGTAATAGCACTTTGTGAACGCATTTACTATATCTTAAATTATGGCTATGTGTCTAATCTGGCCGTCGCTTATCAATGACTTGTTTGCAGTCAACATTGTCGAAACGGATTGTTTTTTAATCGGTTCATTTCCGTTTTATACCATTTTGAAAACGCTAGTTTCTTGAAACTTCCAGAAGATTTCAGAAGATTCTGTGATAAACGCCCTTTACTGTAATACACAAAACACGTTGTAATTTTTCGGCCTATTTATGAATCGTTTTCAAATAAACGCTAGATTATCGATAGTATATGACGTGTACTTACTTATGCACGTTATAGAAGCGGGCTGAAAATCGAATCTCGTATTTCCTGATCGCACACACACACACACATAGGGCCCATGTTGATATCTCTGTGAAAAAAGCTCTGATTATCCTAAGACTGGTAAAATAGATTCCTTACCTCAGATCAGATGTTCTCCAAAAAGATTATTCCAATTCCTGATCGCCATTCCAAATATCGATCGCGTTTATTGATCCAACGCTGGGTGGTCGAAACACCGATTCCACGCTGTTCTGAGGCTCCACAATGAATCCGATCGTCTCGGGTGACTTGTCTGAGAAGTAAAATGAGGAAGCAGGATTTTTCCCCCCATGCTTTTCATTCAGTCTAATCCAATGGGGTGCAGTACCACAGGGAGAGACGATAGGTGGTGGTATTTTCCCAATGGAGCTCAGAGAGAGTTCCAGTGGTAACGGGAGGCTAGATTGATGAAATATTAATGGAAATCGCTAAAAAGAAAACTATTAAAAAACGAGATCTCTCTCGGGCGCCCCAGTGGCGAACCACATAGCGCGCTCAGCCGCGACACAGCCGACCCGGGTTCGACTCCCGAACCCGTCGTTATTTGCAGAATGTCTTCCCCCCACTCTGTCTCCCATTCCTCATCTGTCTCTCCCTACTGCCCAGTAGAAATAAAGCGAGAAAACACCAAAAAAAACCGTTAAAAAAAAATAATAAAATAAAAAACTAGATCTCTCGTCTCTCTGGCACTCAACGGTTGGGATGAACTAATGAGAAATCTCGTCATTGGCACTCAAAGTGTTAACAAACTGCAATGCTTGCCATTCGTTTCTTTGCTGGTCTTGCAGTTGAATGTCGTCTCTATCTAGAGTAGGGTTGCTCTCCAGGTCTGTCCAGAATACCTCTAATCCGCCTCTGTCTCTGGGAAAGGAGTACAAACCCAGCAAACTTTTGTATGCCAACTTGTTTTAAAAGTGACATATTAACCCTTTAATCGCCAATGACGTGTTTAGACGTCATTCCTCGCCATGCGTAATCTGCCAATGACGTCGTACAGTGTCTTTGAGATCAATATTTCCAAAATCTGTCATGGCAATCATATTTCACCCACGGAGACTTGACTGGTGCTGTAGAGCTCCTCTCAACTCTCCAACGGTGCAAGACCGCCATCTGGTGGCCGATCGGCGAGGTGCCAAAACCGGAAGTGAGCGGCCGGAAGTGGTGCTCACCCATATTTAGACTCCAGCTTGATACACTGGATAGCGGTCCGTTGCCAATAACTCGATAAACAACATGATTTGGACGTATATAGTATTATACAACCTGGAACTGGACCAACAAGATCGACATCCCATACAGGGGAGGAAATTAGGCCACTTTACTCGCCAAATGCGAGTATTTTTTACGTTTGGCGAGTGATTCATGAAGAGCACTCGCCAGTCTGGCGAGTACTAGTAATTACAAAACAAAACAAAAAAATCATTCTGCAATCTGCTGATTCGCTCACCGAAGCCGAACTCTGACTCCCCCCTTGATTCTTCCCATTTGCGCCTCATAATAATCCGACCATAACCAATGAACATCATCGTTGTACAGATGCGCTCTAAGATCCTCCAATGAACACTCGTTTTCTAGAAGATGTCGCGCATCTAGGGGAAGTGGACAGACCACTGCGCGCAGACCTACAAACTCCTGTCACCGGCTTGACAACGTAGACACACTTAGACAAAAACACATTGTGGATGAAAATAATTGCATGTAGAGTCGTCGCTTTCGGATATCAGTGCGGTCTGACATGGGGACGAACAACAGCACACGACGTTCTCCTTCGAGTCGGATGAGAATGACAAGTGGACGTGAGGCTAACCAGCATTAGCCGGCTAGCTACCTAGCATCAAGCTACCATAACGCGCATTCAACATAGTGGACTATACTGAGCGGCTTTGCTTAAATGCAGCCGAGTGACATTTTATTATTACCGGGTTTCCCCCCATATCACCACTCGCCCATATGCCCTTCACAACGGTGATGTTGTCATACTTGGCATTCAGAATACACCTGCTGAACCCCTAGCGTTGTCATGAGATTCGGTTCCAATGTATTGTCATCATACAGCACAAGTACAGTACAACCAGAATACGTTTGGTATCCAACCAGAGTGCAAATGTAACAAGTCAAGTTCAAGTTGTTTTATTTAGCTATTACATTACAGTGAAATGCTTGGTTCTTTCACTGCCCAGCCCAGTCCAACCTAGACCAGCCCAACCCAGTCCAACCCAACCCAGCACAACCCAACCCAGTCCAACCTAGACCAGCCCAACCCAGTCCAACCTAGACCAGCCCAACCCAGTCCAACCTAGACCAGCCCAACCCAGTCCAACCTAGACCAGCCCAACCTAGACCAGCCCAACCCAGTCCAACCTAGACCAGCCCAACCCAGTCCAACCTAGACCAGCCCAACCTAGACCAGCCCAACCCAGTCCAACCTAGACCAGCCCAACCCAGTCCAACCTAGACCAGCCCAGTATCTTTCACTGCCTAGTTCAGCCCAACCCAGTCCAGCCCAGCATCTTTCACGGCCCAGTTCAGCCCAACCCAGTCCAGAATAGTTCCCTCTTTCATGTTAATATGTGATATCCTAATATTTTGAAGAGTAGAGACAGTGTGATTAATACATGTATGCTAATATTGTGGAGAGTAGAGACACTTTTTTTTTTTTTTTTGTCTTTTTCCCCCTCCATTTTCCTCCGATTTTCTCCCCATCCCAATGTTAGTCGTATGCCAATTCCCAGTCCCTTCCTGGTCGCTGCGCTTTACCCCCTACAGTCAGATCATATGGGAGAGTGGAGGCTACCACGTGCTTCCTCCGACACACGTCCAGCCAATCACCGCTTCTTTTCACCTGGCAGCGCGGATTCTCACTGAGAGGGCGTAGCGTGTGGGAGGACCACACTATCCCCCTCACTTCCAATCCGCGCTTAGCAGGCGCCCCGACCGAACTGTAGGAGTCGCTGTTTACAACGACCCGGACCCACCCCGCCAGCTTCTCCCACCCTCTGATACAGCCAATCGTATCAGTGCAGACGGCCAGCCAAGCTGGTGACAACCCCGGAGCTAGTAGAGACACTTATTAATGTTTTATGCTAATAAATATTTTAAAGAGTAGAGACACGGTGTGATTATTATTACTATGATTGAAAATCAATTTAGACGAAGACATACAAAGAAGTAATTATCACAATTAGCGATTTATTTTTGGCTGGTAAAAAATCAGTTTGGCTGGTAAAAAAAATCATCTACTCGCCAGTTGGCTGGTAAGCCAAAAAGTTAGTTTCCTCCCCTGATCCCATAATAACGATCTTTTTGCTCCAGTAGCATCCCCCATCGCTACGAGGAAGCTGCAGTGAGTTTCAGCGTGTTTGATTATTATTGTCCATACAAACTGCTCTGATCTATGTATCACCCATACTACATAAATGATTTAACGTGGCCACAGACTTATAAACCCCCCCCTCCGGTCACCAGCAGATGATGAGGCATGACGTTTAGGACCTTGTATTGTACAATTGAAATTTTTAATCTGACGTCAATCGGTATCAAACTACATTTGATGATCTAATATATGTATTTATGGCTATAACTCACGTTCTGCAGAATGCTGCAGAAAACGATAAAAACATATTTATACTTTAGACTAGGGGTGGACGGTATAAACGGTATACGGTATAAACGGTATGAATTTGCTCTACGGTATGGATTTTGCCTATACCGTGTAACCGGTAGTGCAGCTCTAAAATAGCAATGACGTCATGTAACCACAGCGCGACTATTTCACTGGCATTTGCCCCTAAAAATAGATAGAATTAGTCATAGATAATAGATATGTGCGAACTGGAAAAAGTTATTTAGGAGGCTTCGCGCAGTGGGCGTGCCAGCCCCTCCCGCACGCATGTAAACACGGGTCTACAGTGGGACGGGACGTCTCCCTGAGCTAACGTTAGCTTAGCTACCGTTACAAAATGACCCAGTCAACTATTCACTTTTAGTTTAATACATGATGAGGCATTGTCTAACCGAACGGTATCTAGTCGGCCAGCTACCGATAGCTCCCGACATCAACAAACGCTCCATCAAGTCTAGTAGAGAGTAGACGTGTATGATAGCTCCGTTAGCCGTTAGCTCACGTTAACGCAAGTTGGTTCACCGTTCAAAACGAAATGTCCCATTGAACTAAATAATTCACTGAGGCGTTGTATTAACGTTATATATCCGGCTAGCAGTAGCTACAGATAGCTCCTGATATCAATGTCTTATAACACTGATTCGATGCGTATTCGAGCTGAGGGCTTGTGAATGTGATTTAACGTTATACCAATACTAGGGCCCAGCTGCAGCGCCGGTGAATCCTGGCCGTAGCTCGAGGCTACTCGAGTATAGGTCCAGCTGCAGCTCCGGAGAATACTGGCCGTAGCTGGAGGCTACTAATGTACACACAGACAGTGGAGCTTGTTGCGTGGTGGCGATGTCTCGCAGATAATACAAGTACAAGTCTAATTATATAATATATATATTTTATATAAAAAAAAAAAAAAATTTATATAAAATTAAAAAATTTTTTTTTATCAAAAACGATGATACCGTGATATATACCGTTACCGTCTATGCTTCAAATTATACCGTGATATAAATTTTAGACCATACCGTCCACCCCTACTTTAGACCGTATTTTAGTATGAATGAAAAAGTAGAACGTTGCTACATCCTAAACGATAGATACTCGACGTTGAATGGGCCATAGTAATGTCAATTTAGCAATACAATTTAAAAAGTTATAGCCCTGCAAAGAAGGGGAACATCTCCATAGACTTACAGTGGTGGCAGAGAGGTGATTAAGATCAGAATAATCCCTGGCAGATAAAGGGTTAATACTTGTGATGATTTAAAGGAGAACTTCAGCCCAAAATGATCATTTGTATATCAGTTACTCACCTTGTGATGCTTTGGATTCATGAAATCAGTTTCTCTTTACTCATGTCTCCATGACAGGGCTGTACGCTAAGCTTTTTCACTAGGGGCACACTTGCCCCTAAATGAGAAATTTAGGGGCAAAAAATATTTTTTAGGGGCAAATTTTTTAATAACAATTTTACCATTATTAAAAAAAATATGTTCCTCCTGCCTCATTACTGTGGTCCTTTTATTTAACATTTAAGTGCGTTTGTTTTCAGGTTTGTATCTTTTATAATGAACCAACTGAGAGTGTGTAAATTACTAATAGAACAAAAACAACAAACTGTGTGTGTGTGCGCGCGCTTGTGTAGTGCTCCTTGAATGAGATCATCACAACACACACACACCATTAATCAGGAGGAGAAGAAACTCTGCATACATTTGTTTCACAATGAAAAGTGCTTTAGAAATCAAATGAATTATTATTATTGTAAATAACCTCATGAAAGGTTTATTATTTGTATGGGTAATTACCTGCTTCATATTTGTGATGTTACTGGTTTCAGTGTGTGCCTAAAGTGATCAATGTGTTGGGCCGTTTATAGAGATCTATGCCAATTAATGTTTATGTATATCCGGGACTTTTTTTATATAAGAATTGAGAGGTATTTGTATATATGACCTTTATTTTGAAAACTGTTGCAACGCAACCTTATTTACATTTGCGCTTTTGACAGTGAAATGTTCAGTCCAACTTAGCTCGAAGGAAAGACTAATAAAAAAGGTTTAATTGACTCGTATGAGGCTCTTACGGTAGGACTTTGATTGTTTATAGAAGTGGAATGTAATACTATGCAAAACGAGAAATAAACAGTGATTTTACCAGCAGTCATTTCATTTCATATACGGGGAACCGACAATTATTAGTATTATATTATTTGCATATCGTCTCATTATTAGATAGATAGGTTGATACTTTATTGATCCGCGGTGTCAATTTAAGTAGACAGTATTTCACGTCCTAATAGTGGGGTACTCACGTAATGCATGGCTGATCCTGAACGTTAGAAGTTTCCGTGTCCCCGTCAATCAATCATCACATCATCACGTCAATCATCATCATCTTATCATCTCTCCACATCGGACGTGGTTGTCATAAGATGGACTGATATCCACTCCGTCTTTTTTGCGTCTTAAATGTATTGAAATGAGGTGCTTCTTTGGCGATGCAATAGCTCATATTGAAAGGAAGAGAGCCCACATTCAGTTTCGTTTCGCTAGGAATTATGGGATTTGGTGTTGGATGTATAGACTACGCAGACAGGGACATGGTCTTTAATCGCACGATAGACTACAAGTTCCAAGTATATAGCGTGACCCAGATTCACTCCGCGCAAATCTTTTTTTTCACTCAGGCTATCGGTGATCGCAGTAAGTTCATTCATTGCCGACAGATTCTTTCATAGCACCACGACATTGTGTCGCACTGACAGCTCGCGTGAGTGGCGTCATCACACACCTTGGATAATTTAGGAGTGTAATGCGAATGCAAGGCTTGAAAGCACTACTCGCAAGCCCGCCCCCAGATAATATTTACCAATCGCAACGGCCAATTAAAGGGGCAATTCGCGATCATATCATCGCAGTGTACAGGCCTGCATGATGAACGTAGAATCCAAAAGAATGGTAGAAAATCAAGCGGCGGCTACGTGGCGTAGTGGGCAAGGCGCTCGCCACAAATGCGGAGACGCTGGGCTCGCCTGTTCGAGCCCAGCGCTTCACATTGCTTTCAGTTTAGCTGGTCGTTCATACTAATACACATTGGCCGTATTAGGGGGTGGGAAACTGATGGGTGGGGATCGGGCGTTGTGGACAGCGACTCCTACAGGTCGGTTGGTGCGCCTGCGCAGTAGAATCAGGAAGTGTCGGGGGCAGCGTGAGCCTCCCACGCGTTACTCCTCGCCACTGAGAGATCGAGCTGCGCAGGTGAAAAGATGCGACTGCTGTTACCTCAAGTACCGGAGGGGACTTGTGCTATGTATGACTTAGTCCACATTGCAGCCGGCTTGTGGGAGGCAAGAAACAGCGTTCGTGACAGGGGAGGGTTGAATTGGATGATACGAAATTGGGATGGGAGAAAATATAGAAAAATGGGAGAAAAAGTGGATAAAAAAAAAAGAATGGTAGAAAATCTTGATAAAGTGAAGTTAAAGATTTGGTTGCGCGAGCCGGATACGGAGCTGTTCTGCCCAATGGCCATGTGCAGTAGAGACCGACGCCAAATTCTCCCCTGGCTGGACCTCGACTCCGTCCATTAGTCCAAACATCAGAACTATTTCTGGGAGTCACTTGCAATATCGCGCTATAATTAATATAATTCGCTGTCCTCCTCAGATTGCTTATTCATGTGTAACACGCACGGTTATTTCCAGTGTTTACAGCAGAGCTGTCCCAAGTAGCTGCGGCTACCAACGTGTTGTCAAGTTATTGTTATAAGGAGCCCAGTCCAAAACTACAACAGTCTGCATACCCTTAACAATTGTGTGTATTGAGCCGTATTGTATTGTACCCATTCTGCAACCTGTTAAATAAAGTTTTCATCCATTTCTACTAGCATTAACTTTACTACGTTAATAGCCTCGATACTAACTATATACATGGAGAATGCCATTCACATTAGCATGTAGCTAACAACACTGGAGATCTTTTTGTGAGACTAAACTATCCGCTAGGGGTGCACCGATATGAAAATTGGCCACCGATACCGATACAGATTGTTCAACTAACACAATCGGCCGATACCGATACCGATACTTGTGGCAAAAAATAAGTATTTGTAATTTTTTTTTAATATTTTTTTTTAATTTTAATTTAATTTTTTTTAATGAAACTACTGTATATTTGTATGTGTATGCAGGGACCGAAACTAAAGCCCGCCGCCCGCCAGGGGCGGGCTGTTTTTACCTTTGGCGCATGACACTTAGAGGGCTGCCCGCCGTGTGGCGTGTAGATGTGTAGTTCATAACTTCATAACGATACTCTTGTGCGAGTACAGATTATAGCCGCTCGTCTTTTTTTTCTCCGCCGCGAGATCGTTAAAAAACTACAAGTCCCACATCGCACTCAAGTCAACGGTCCAATCACAGTAGAGTGACGTAACTGGTTTCATGAGAAAAAAAGCAAATTACCAATCGGAAGCTATCATTTGGCTTGTTTACTTCCATCTGCTCTAGTATATCGGACCTCCAAGAGCTAACGTTACTGTTTAAACAATGACCCAGTCAACTATTCACTTTTAGTTTAATACATGACGAGGCATTGTCTAACGGTATCTAGCTGGCTAGCTACTGATAGCTGCTGATATCAACAAATGCTCCAGCAATAGTCTACTCGAGTGCATAATACCTCCGGTCCCTCGTTAGCTAGCTTAGCTAGCTCACGTTGATCCATCTGTCCCAGTAAACTAAATTGTCTTAACGTTATCTACCGGGCTAGCAGTAGCTACAGATAGCTCCTGATATCAATGTCTTATAACATTGATTGAATGCGTATTCTAGCTGAGGGCATGTTGAATGTGATTTGACAAAAGAACGGTAACGTTATAAATAGGTCCAGCTGCATCGCCGGAGAATCCTTGCATGCTGAATGTAGGGTCTAGCTGAATATAGGGTCTAGCTGCAGGGCCGGATAATCCTTGCTGGAGCTGGAGGCTACTCAAGTATACACAGACAGTGGAGCTGTTTGCAGATAGCAAGCATTTTGACTTATTGCGTGGTGGCGATGTCTCACAGATAATACAACTACAAGTATGATTATATAATATATATTTTATTTAAAAAAATTTTTTTTATATAAAATATATATATATTTTTTTTTTAATCAAAAATATTTTGGCAGGTAAGAAATATGCTTGGCGGGTAGACTCTTCCCATCTACCCGCCACTGGCCGGTGAGTCAAAAAGTTAATTTCGCTCCCTGTGTGTATGTTTGTATTTGTAGGCCTCTTTGCTTACTTAAAAAAAGGAAACATCAAGAAATATGTTTATGGTATCACTATCTCCCAGTATCGTCTGGCGGCCTGCAGAGGGATACTATTTTCTCAACCAGAGCTTTCAACCAATGCAATGGAACCATTCTGGCGGCCTGCAGCGGGATACTATTCTCTCAACCAGACCTTTCAACCAATGCAATGGAACCATTTTGATTGACAGTCGATTCGGCCAATTACGCCACACCGCTAGCACCCACCTCCTGCTGTTCTTACCACCAATCGCAATCGGCAAGCGTTTATTCATTTTCTACTTCGGGGGCATGCCGCCATTGATCTGCTTGCGAGAATGCGAGTCAAACTCAGAACCACAACAAGCTAATACATTAGCTGCCCGGCAGTGCCCGTCGACCAGCGCGCTCCACAGGATGGCCAAACGAGACACAATGATTTTACTGCAACAAATGTTATAAAAAAACAAAGCCTTTCTATACATCAGGGTTTCCGTTAGAAAAAATTGTTGCCGGTCTCCGTGACCTGCAAGATTTCAATCTACCGGACAAATGAGATTAATTCCGGTCATAGTTTATTGAGCTTTAAAACAATTGATAGGCAGGCTATATAAAGAATGTCATCCTCAAGGCATGTAGATTTATAATATTATTACTTAAAACTAGGCTACTTTTGCATATACAGTCATTAATTAATATATTCCAAATAAAATAAGTCCCTCGATACTCCGTGCTGCTGCTGACTTTATCCGCGTATGTGGGCAGTCGGTCCGACACTAAACAGCAGTCTGTTATAATCACATTTTTATGAGCTAACTAATTCCGTTATATTGGACATTTGTATTAATTATATCAAGCGAAGAACTGAGAAAGCAGAGAGACGGCAACATTATCGTGGTTTGCGTGACGACTCTCTCCACCTCGCAACGACTTATTTGCAAAGAGTATGGCGCTGCAGAGAAGCTGATTTAGCTGTTATTGGCTCTTTTCTGGGAACCGCACAGCAGCGCCCCCCACCCAACATTGGCTGAAAATGGCTGAATTGGAGTACTGCTGGAATACTGCATTGGGCTGCTTGTGCTATGGCTCTGCAGCTTCACAAAAGTTTGCACACCCAGCACTAAGCTCTCGCTCGCTGACAACGTCGTTGTCATTATTAGAAGCAACGATGAAACAAATCATGTAATGATCGTTTCGTTCATCGCATGGGCTATTTAATTTTAGCCTGTTTTAATACAATTCAAATAATCAAATTGTGCTTAGACTCAGGGAATTATTTTCACCGGACATTAAGACCGGAGAGATGAAATATGTCGGACTTAAACAGATTTTGCCGGTCAAAAACCGGTAATTACCGGCTAACGGAAACGCTGCTATACATTTGTCTGGTTGAAAACTTTATTAACGGATTGCAGAATGGGTAGTTGGGTACGGAATGGAACCGAGCTATGAACGGCTTGCTTGCTATCTTCGGGTAAATACTATGCTGATGTAATTGAACGTGTAACTAACTATATAACGTTAATGCCACAAAACGAATGTTTGTGTCATTTTAACAGCAGATACTTTCTTAAATGCCATCCTCCCGACAGAGCGGTGTTGATGGGGAGCTCTGATGGGTTCGCTTGGTTGTGTTATTAGCATTGAACAGCTAACCGAAAGCTAGTGTTAACTAATGTTAAAGGTTTAGCCATAACGTTACGTTGGCTAAAGTTGGGGCTATTCATAATCCAGCAATAATGGCTGCAGACCTGCAAGCAAAGTACAGCAAGTTGGCAAAGGAGTATTCCAACGTAAATCACATTTTCACCAGTAACGTTAGTCTTCTGCCTCCCGGTAGCTCATGCTGCAACGGAATGGAACTGAGCTATGAACGGACTCGGAGTAATGCCTTGCTGCTATGGGTAATAATAATATGCTGATGTTATTGTCCGTGTAACACTAACTATATAACGTTAATGCCACAAAACGAATGCCTTGTTAATCATAAGTAGTAACTGATGCAGTAGCTTGTGTGTGTGGGGGACGGCGGGCGTTGTGCAGGTAGGTCGCGAGTGAACTTTTTTTTTTTGCCTTTTGACGCTACACAAATTGATGGTTATTTATCGGCGACTGCTAGCGGCACATTTGAGCTTATCAACAAATCAACAAATGAGAGGCATAACACACAGTGAATGTATCAGTTTTGTTTATTGCACTTTCTTTGCTGAAAAATAAATGCTACGTTGACTAAATTACTCACGCGAGGTATTTAAAGATGGTGGACTGTTGTTTTTTAGCAGGAAGTGTAGTGCCACGTTCAACCTTTCTGATTGGTTGAAAATGGCCTTCATGTTTGAACTACATCGCCACCTACTGTTTTGGCATTGTACTACATGTATATACATCACTCAGTGCTCAGGGGGCAAAACGATGTCTAACTTGCCTGCCATTACGTAGCGTTCTGAAGAACGAAACCGAAACTGAAAACTGAAAACGAAACTGGCCCTAATGTAACCGCAGCCTAAGCACCACAGCACCATGTCAGAAGAGACTGACAATAAGCACCACAGCACCATGTCAGAAGAGACGGACATTAAGCACCACAGTCATCCTGTCAGAAGAGATGGACAATAAGCACCACAGTCATCCTGTCAGAAGAGACGGACAATAAGCACCACAGTAATAATAATAATAGATTGAATTTGTAATGCACTTTTTGTTCGCTGGGAATGGGATCCCAAAGTGCTACACTACAGGGTTAAAACGGTTAAAAAAAAAAGTTATTAGTAAAACAAATAAAATACAGAATAAAAATAAGATAAAAATAGAACATACCGGTAGTTAATTAAAAACATAGTATAAACAGAAAATTTAAAAACAACAGCACAAGAAAATAAAAATCAAAAGCGAACAGTCAAAGGCCTTTTTGAACAGATAGGTTTTCAGGCCTGCTTTAAAAGAGTCCAGGCTTTGTGGTGCCCTCAGCTGGATGGGGAGGCTGTTCCACAGGCGTGGTGCAGCCGTGCAGAAGGCTCGGTCACCCATGGTGCAGAGCTGGCCGGGTATTGGGGACCTGAAGGAGCAGCCTACCTGCAGATCTGAGGGTGCGGGTGGAGGATTGTGGAGTGATGAGTTCCTGAAGGTAGAGGGCGGTGCGTCTCCGTTTATGCAGTTATGGGTGAGCATCAGGATTTTGTAAATGATCCGGGATGAGACGGGGAGCCAGTGTAGTGAGTGGAGGATGAGGGTTATGTGATCGTGTTTGTTTACGGACTCTCATCAGGATCCTGGCAGCGCTGTTCTGGATGTATTGCAGCTTTTGGATGCTCTTGCCAGGAATCCCGATGAAGAGTCCGTTACAGTAGTCCAGTCTTGACAGTCATCCTGTCAGAAGAGACGGACATTAAGCACCACAGTCATCCTGTCACAAGAGATGGACAATAAGCACCACAGTCATCCTGTCACAAGAGACGGACAATAAGCACCACAGTCATCCTGTCACAAGAGATGGACAATAAGCACCACAGTCATCCTGTCACAAGAGATGGACAATAAGCACCACAGTCATCCTGTCACAAGAGACGGACAATAAGCACCACAGTCATCCTGTCACAAGAGACGGACAATAAGCAGCACAGTCATCCTGTCAGAAGAGACGGACAATAAGCACCACAGTCATCCTGTCACAAGAGACGGACAATAAGCACCACAGTCATCCTGTCAGAAGAGACGGACAATAAGAACCACAGTCATCCTATCACAAGAGACGGACAATAAGCACCACAGTCATCCTGTCACAAGAGACGGACAATAAGCACCACAGTCATCCTGTCACAAGAGACGGACAATAAGCACCACAGTCATCCTGTCACAAGAGACGGACAATAAGCACCACAGCACCAGGTCAGAACAGAAGAGACAGACAATAAGCACCACAGTCATCCTGTCACAAGAGACGGACAATAAGCACCACAGTCATCCTGTCACAAGAGACGGACAATAAGCACCACAGCACCAGGTCAGAACAGAAGAGACAGACAATAAGCACAACAACAGCATCATCTTTTAGATTAGAGTCAAATGTATTTGTCATCATACAGTAAACAATAAATAAATAATTTATTTAACGTTAGCCAGCAGATGGTGGCAGCAGAACGTGGATGATTACCTGACCATTCTTATACTGATAACGTCACTGCTGGTCAAAACCTGTATGTACCCAGCCATTCTACAATCTGTTGACGTTTTCAAGGGTACAGTCAGTGAATCCTAAATCTCCACTAGGCAACCACTTATCAGTCCAACAAGGACTGGGTGAACTACTAGTTGCTACATTAAATTAATCGGATACCTGGTTGAAAGTGAAATGCTGTGAGTGACCATCCCTGCATTAAATGAATGGAAGTGTAAGAAAAATTCAGTATAAATTCACTTTATGTAGTAGTATAGCATTAACATGTTCATATTTATTGAAATCTTACAATTCATACATAAATGTTATGATGAATTGAAAATGGGGGAAGAAGTCCTTCTCTGGTCTGCAACCCCTTAACAGTTGTGTATTGCGCTAGCAATCAATCAACGTATTACCATAGTGTCTTTATACCTTCATCACTGTAGGCTACATATTAATACTACAACTCAAGAAGAATCAAGAGGTTTATTTGTCACATACATAGTGAAATGCAGGTGGGCACGCCCACATTGATTGTGCAAAATACAATAAAAATAGGCAGGCATAGAAAAAATAGGTAACACAAGATATGCATGATAAAAAAAGACATGCTAAGTTCCTGAAAAACTGGTTCCTATGTACACTACAATATACAATTGTAACTCTTAATGTATCTAAACTATACCTCCTTTCTTTTAAAGTGACATTTTGTGCAAAATACAATATAAATAGGCATAGAAAAAATAGGTAACCCAAGATATGCATGATTAAAAAAAAGACATGCCAAGTTCCTGAAAAACTGGTTACTATGTACACTACCATATACAATTGTAACTCTTAATGTATCTAAACTATACAATACCTCCTTCCTTTAAAGTGACATTTTGTTTAAAGTGATCATTCTGTACTGTACATACATCTGATAGTATTGTATATTACTATTGCACTTTACTGTTACATTTGCACTCTGGTTGGATGCCAAATGTCTTCGTTGTACTGTATAATGACGATACATTTTAATCTAATTAGACTGTTTTATCACTCTGGAATGGATGGGGGATACCACTTCATCCGCTGTGGGGGTCTCTTGCATCGGCCAGGGACCTGTTGTAGGTATAGGTTGCAGACCTCGCATTTCTCAACACCTTTTGAGAAGGAGTGTATTTGTGAACTGGACCAGTGTGATTGATCTTGCATGACAGTAAAGCACAAACAGTACTGTTGTCTAATGCCATTCTCTTTTCTGTGACAATATTCTTCACCATACTGAATACCCTTTCAGAGCTGGCATTGCTGTGTGGAATGCATAACCGAGCCTTCATAAGTCTCGCCAGCTCACTGAACCCCAAGTCCTTGCCTAGAAGGCCCCAAAATCTGTCGATTCTGTCTTCTTGGGGGAGCTGCTTGCTGTCGGTCACCTGGTAGTCGCCGAGTTCCAGTAACAGCCGATTCGGATTCAAACTCAACTGAGGGAACAGGGCTCCTAGCCTTGTCACTGTAAAACAAAACCATACAATACATTATACAATATAATACAATACAATACTTCCTAACAGTCAAAGTTGCTGACTGACGTCGTGTTTTCCTCCGTGTGCGACATTGAAATCAGCGTGGCATACTTTACAAAAAGCATAGATTGTTGAAATGTTGCTTTTCGTGAGGTACGGGAACGTCTCCTCCCACTTGGCGAGATATTTGCAGCAGCTCCTCTTGGCTTTCTTAGCTGCTGGTGGAACCGCACAATCCTCACTCAAGTCCATCGTAGAATGTAATACATTTCGAGCTAAACCCCTCCTTTATCCGGTCGCTCTTCTTCTTCTTCGGGTTGCAACCGTCTTCCGGTTTGACTTCCTGTGCTAACGTTCTAATCTACACTGCTGCCACCTATCATCACGGAGGGGAATTGCAGCCATTTTGTAAAAATGTATAAACATTTAAAAAAACGTGAACCGGGAAGAGGGCATGAAGAAGGTTGAAATACGTGACTCCCGTGAAAAACGTGATGGTTGACAGCTATGGTACAGGTACAAATACAAAAAAAAGTGGATGGGGCTGTTGTGTAAACCTTGTACTCTTTAGTTCACATATAATAAGAGACGGAGAGTGTGATCACGTTGACTGTTGTTTACTAGTAGGCAAGTCAGGAAGTACCGTGCAACATACAAACATGTCCGTGTAGCAACACGAGCCAATACCTTACAGGACAGGGGCGAGCGGGGACCGGGGAGGGACCTCTGTGTGTGTGGCATGAACAAATGAGATATCTCGTCGTTGGCATTGAAAGTGTTAACAAAGCAGTCAGGGCAATGGCAAGCCGAAAACGGTCGCAATTGTGGTTACACTTTACAAAGCTAGATGCAGACAACGCTCGCAGAAATATTATATATTATATATATATTAACAAATTGTTCTAAATAAATGAGTGATAATAAATCATTTGAAGTTTGGACTCATTCTTTACAATTGAGGTAGGTAGATACAATTTTTAGAGACTAAAGTACAGAAAAAAGGTACCGTTGGGTACCAGTATCGATTCACAGGTACCGGTATTGGTTCAAATGTGAACGATACCCAACCCTACTCTTACCTGATGGCCGGTACGAAGGTTAGGGTTAGGTATATTTCATGCCGTGTGACACGGATATAAAACATTACATTCAACATCTCTTGCCTCCGCAGTTTCTCCTGATGTTGGACCATATTGGTAAAGACTGTGTTACAATGGGATTATTGTTAGCACAATGTAAAGCCAGAGGCCCAGCAGAAAACAAAAGAGCATTTAGACAGAGATGTCCGATGGCATGAGTTGTGTTGGACTTTCAGCATGCTTATCAACACGAGGCCTGGAGAAGACATTACAATAACACTCTGTGTAACAGACTAATCTCAACTGTATTGTATTCTTTGTTTTCCTCAGTGAGGCGGAATGCTTCAAAGAGCAAGGGAACGCTCTCTACATCCAGAAGGAATACTCTCAGGCCTTCAACTACTACACCAAGGCCATTGGTGAGAAGCAGGTCTCACTTCCTCTCTCAGCCACGTACAGCCTGACCAGTAACATGCAGCTCTGTTTCCATTTGATCTAACTACAGTATCTAACAACCACAGCCTGACCAGTAACATGCAGCTCTGTTTCCATTTGATCTAACTACAGTATCTAACAACCACAGCCTGACCAGTAACATGCAGCTCTGTTTCCATTTGATCTAACTACAGTATCTAACTACAGCCTGACCAGTAACATGCAGCGCTGTTTCCATTTGATCTAACTACAGTATCTAACTACAGCCTGATCAGTAACATGCAGCTCTGTTTCCATTTGATCTAACTACAGTATCTAACAACCACAGCCTGACCAGTAACATGCAGCTCTGTTTCCATTTGATCTAACTACAGTATCTAACTACAGCCTGACCAGTAACATGCAGCTCTGTTTCCATTTGATCTAACTACAGTATCTAACAACTACAGCCTGACCAGTAACATGCAGCGCTGTTTCCATTTGATCTAACTACAGTATCTAACTACAGCCTGATCAGTAACATGCAGCTCTGTTTCCATTTGATCGAACTACAGTATCTAACTACAGCCTGATCAGTAACACGCAGCTCTGTTTCCATTTGATCTAACTACAGTATCTAACTACAGCCTGATCAGTAACACGCAGCTCTGTTTCCATTTGATCTAACTACAGTATCTAACTACAGCCTGATCAGTAACATGCTGCTCTATAATGTTTCCATTTGATCTAACTACAGTATCTTTTTTTTCTTATCCACTTTTTCTCCCATTTTCTATATCTTTCTCCCATCCCAATTTCGTATCATCCAATTCAACCCTCCCCTGTCACGAACGCTGTTTCTTGCCTCCCACAAGCCGGCTGCAATGTGGACTAAGTCATACATAGCACAAGTCCCCTCTGGTACTTGAGGTAACAGCAGTCGCATCTTTTCACCTGCGCAGCTCGATCTCTCAGTGGCGAGGAGTAACGTGTGGGAGGCTCACGCTGCCCCCGACACTTCCTGATTCTACTGCGCAGGCGCACCAACCGACCTGTAGGAGTCGCTGTCCACAACGCCCGATCCCCACCCATCAGTTTCCCACCCTCTAATACTGCCAATTGTATTAGTACGGACGACCAGCCAAACTGAAAACAATGTGGAGAGCTGGATTCGAACACGTGAATCCAGCGTCTCCACATTGGTGGCGAGTGCCTTGCCCACTACACCACCTAGCCGCCTATCTAACTACAGTATCTTAACAACTATAGCCTGATCAGTAACGTGCTGCTCTATAATGTTTCCATTTGATCTAACTACAGTATCTTAACAACTATAGCCTGATCAGTAACATGCTGCTCTATAATGTTTCCATTTGATCTAACTACAGTATCTTAACAACTATAGCCTGATCAGTAACGTGCTGCTCTATAATGTTTCCATTTGATCTAACTACAGTATCTTAACAACTATAGCCTGATCAGTAATGTGCTGCTCTATAATGTTTCCATTTGATCTAACTACAGTATCTAAGGGGGCTTTCTCACTAGCCATTCGGGGTCGAATCATGGCGCGATCGCATCAAAATAAGGTGCGATCGTCCTAATGAGAACGGTCCCCCCGTCACCGGGGACGCTGATTCGCTCCAAACCTGGACCGCTGGAATAGGTGGTTTCGGGTGCGCGCCAGTGGGAGCGGGGGCGTGGTGTAATGCTTTCATGCTTGCTTGAATTTTGGACAACTGGACGATACCCACAAAAACTATATTTATGGGCAATTTGGCGAGTTCAGACCTCAATCAAACAAGCATGTTGAGCCTCACGGCTCAGTGGATGAAAACTTTGAGATGAAGCCACGTTACAAGCACAAGACTTCCCTGGCTCGCATTAGGCCTGGCAATTTTTTTGCCATTGCTATGTCTACTATACATTGGTTTCTTGTTCGAATGCATTTATTTCTATAGACCAGTGGTGCCCAACCAGTCGGCAGTGATCGACCGGTAGATCAATGACATGCAATATAATTGACGCGAGCAATGGGCTAATGTTAGCTGCTAACTAGTAATAAATAGGCTAAGCTAACTAGCGTCAGCTTAGCGTTAACCCTGGAAAATGCTCAAAGCGGACTCCACGACACCAGTTCCATTCGTGAGAAAAGGGGGTGGGTTATATTGACAATGCTTGACAACAGAGGTTCAAATATAACTTCATATTTATTGGTTATTTGTTACTTTATATCAGCATCCAGTTTCCACCACTGTGTGTTAAACTCTTCCTGTGTTGACGTTAGAGCGTGACATCATCGCCTACGGCAGCTTACACGCTCAAAACGCAAACCGTAAACAAAACCCGGAACGCCCCAAGACTGCAGTGTGTACGCAAACTAGAGGGGGGAGAGGGAGTGGGGAAGTTCGCACCCAAGGACGGAGCGGAGCTGAGTCGACCCCAAATGGCTAGTGAGAAAGCACCCTAACTACAGCCTGATCAGTAACATGCAGCTCTGTTTCCATTTGATCTAACTACAGTATCTAACAACTACAGCCTGATCAGTAACATGCTGCTATATAATGTTTCCATTTGATCTAACTACAGTATGTAACTGCATTATCTAACTATAGTAGCTAACTACAGGATCTAATTACAGTATTTTCACTTACCCTCGCAGAAAGGTATCGTGACACCTATTTTGACTTTCTGGAGATTGTTGTTTTTTGTCTTGAGTTACAGCAATCAGAGATTGCGGCTTTAAAGTAGGGTGACCAAACGTCCTCTTTTGCCCTCTTTTCATGCCCTGTCAGTGGCGTCCGGGGGGGGGGTTTATAAATTCATGAACATTTCTGGGTTTCATTGTTTTCACCGGACCATTAAGCGTGTACTTAAATTGCCTGGCGTGTTGCACAAAATACTACGGTACTCTGTTGCGTGTGACATAATCCCTGAGAATACCGCTTTGTGGGCGGCGCTACTACGTCACACGCAAACGGAGGAAGCGGACAGATTTGATTCTACTCTCAAATGGAGCAGCGTTGATTCTGCTCACAAAGCCAAAGCGCAAGTGTACATTTACAGATGAACTGCAGAGAAAATTCCCAATTTACCGTCCCGGTTGAGACAAATGGGAGGCGGAGTGCAACGTGTGCAAAGCTTGACCATAATTATGTTTCGGTGTGTCTAATAAAGGTGCCGGAGATCTCAAAGCTCACATGGACACAGAAAAACATTTAAAATAAAGCTGTGCGAGGCGAGAGTTTGATGGCAAAGTTGACCGAATTGATTGAAGTATGCAGCTATACAGAGGGAAAGAAAATCATTGAAAACTTTTTTGATGCCTCAAAATTATGTTTTGGTTTGATTTATGATGACATAAAATGCTTATGATACAATCATTCTGAGGATTATTTGTGTAATAAATTAGTTTTGTACTGTACACAAATGTAAACAAATCAGAAACTGCATAGTGCACTTTTATCAGTATCTGTGAGGTTACTGTTTTATAATTTACATTACATTGAAAAGATACAAAGATGTCTTTTTTTAAAGCTGGATTTTCTAATACAGAAGAGGCATTATTTAGAACATTAATTCATATTATTTTAGTTATTTATTTTGTCCAGTAAGACTTGAAAAGAGCTATTATTTTGTTATAGGTTGATTCTTAAGTTATTTTCCTACCATTGAGATTTGTCAGAGAGATTACTTTAGGCATAATAAAGCATGTTGAGTAACTTTGGTTATAGAGATTAGGCTTGGGCGGTATCCTTATTTTCAAACCGGCAAACCTTTATGTTATAATACCCCGGTGCACGGTATTTGACGGTATGACTTTCATTTTCATCAGCGGGGGGGGGGGGGGGGGGGGGGTTACGTGTTACCAAGTAAACAAATCATCGTCAGCTCTCAGAATGGTAGTCCCGCACCGGTAGAAGCCCGCACCGTTTTAGCGTTAGCATCTAGCCTATAGCCATGGCAGACTATTTGATTCCTTAAGGGCTAGAAATTGCCTGGGTTTTGGTCATATGCTCCCGAAATGCTCCCGTTGTTTGGATACTTCTATGTGCAGTGAAAACTACTCGAATGCTTTATAACCTAGTCATTGATTTAGTTCAGGGTAATCTAAGATTAGCCGCAGAGCTAATGCTACTTAACGTGAGCTAACGCTAGTTATTCAAGCTCAGTAGCTCACAGAGAGAGATAAACAGCTGACAGCGGATAGTACAGGACGGTACAAATACAATAAAAAGGCGGGTGGGGGCTGTTGTGTAAACCTTGTACTCTTTAGTTCACATATAATAAGAGACGGATTGGATTGCTCCACAACCATATATATCTATGTCCACAACAACACTGCTCTCGTCACAACGCTTTACGGTATTTTCACAGCACTGTCGCAACATTACCGTAAAACGTGAACACCGTTGTGACCCACTCGCTCCACTAGAGCGGTCTCGCCCTCTGCTGGCGCGTGTGTGCACTACACTCAGTGTGTGCACTACACTCAAAACTCCGTTTCACTGTTATAGAAACTGAAGCACATCTGTGATTTTGACGGTGACGGACGGTATTGAAAATCAATACCGTAGGTATTTCTAAATACCCTGGTATACCTTAATACCGTCATACCGCCCAAGCCTAATAGAGATATATTATTTTGTTATATAAAATAATATACATTTTCTATCCATACAGAGGAGGCATACTTAAAATATATAAAATGATAAGGCATCTTTGAGTAAACTTTGAGTATCATTGTGTTGAGGCTGGAGGTAGAGTGTCCTCTTATTTGGAAATCACAATATGGTCACCCTACCCTAGGAACACGCCAACATTATATGAAATGGGCTTACGCTCTTCTCCATAGTGTAAGATAACAGTGTTTCTAGCCTTTAATCTTTTCTCACTCGTCACCTGCTGCTCCGTGACTGGCCTACACGTTGTGTCATTTTACTTGGATATCTCATTAGCTGTCTCACACTGTATCAACCCCTGTTAGTACATCCGTAGAAGAAACGACACTGCAACGTGATCTCTCTTTTCATAAACATAGTTCCGTACGAGATGTAACCCATTCTGTAATGTCCTTGAACCGTCTTTGAAGAAAAACTAAATTCATTATTCTCCACCGTCTCTTCTCCCATTAGTCCAATGGTTCTGAGGCCTTGTCGTAGCCAACAACCATTCCCTGTTAGCCGAAGCTAGCGATGATGTGGCACTTCCCCTCCCCCACCCAGCCAGCGTGAGGAGGGATCTCAAAGTCTCTGATCAGCACGTCTGCTTGATTCCACGTCTTGTCTTAATCTAACTTACCCCGGAAGGAACTGACATCTCATAACATTCTCCCCATAGCAACGGGCCCCGCCCCCTCTTCTCGTTACTACGTGACACGCTACCATGGCAACGGCTGGTCACCTTTAACGCACTAAACGTCCTCTTCTATCGATGTCAAACTCTTCCCGTAGCTCTCTGACCAAACCTCCCCCACCAGTGGCCTGTTATCTCCTCTGTTGAACAACTCGGCTGACGACGACCTTGGCACTCACACACCCTGCTTGCTGCTCTCTACCGTGGAAACACACACTGGCTGCCGGCTACTTTTAAGATCTATAGATCCGTCTGAGTAGATGCTGTCACCCACCGATATATACATTATATACACATTGAAAAACATAGATTCCTTCAATAGTCAGACGAGAAGATGGATAACAATTTCCTCTCTCTGTGCGTTCAGTAGAAAGCTATCTAGCTGCAAGGCTAGTGGTCTGTATCCGCTTCCATTAATTTCCATTCTACAATGATGAGTCATTTGTGCTTAGCTAGGCTAGCTTTCAGCCGGATAGCTCTACTGAACACACAGAGAGGAAATTGGTATCTATCTTTGTCTGACTCTGGAGAAGAACGTAAGCACTCTGGAGAAGAACGTAAGCACATTTCATATAATGTTGGCGTGTTCCTTTAAAGTTCTGCATACTGTAAAGCCAGCCACTCCTCCTAGCAAGCAGACCCAGATATAGTCAACTGATTTTAAAATGTGTAACTAATATCTCATCATCAAAACCGTTGTGCCAATTAAGACTACCATTGCTTTGTTCGTTTGCTTGTGTGACCTGTATTTATTTTTATCTCCAGATGCATGCCCCAAGAATGCCAGTTACTATGGCAACAGGGCAGCTACCCTCATGATGCTCTGTCGCTTTCGAGACGCCCTGGAGGATTCCCAGCAGGCAGTGCGGCTGGATGAAGGCTTCATGAAGGTTAGACAGTAGTTCAAGCTGCTATTGGTTACTTATTAGCTGCTATTTGTTACCCGTTTGCTGCTATTGGTTACTCATTAGCTGCTATTGGTTACTCATTAGCTGCTATTGGTTACCTGTTAGCTGCTATTGGTTACCTGTTAGCTGCTATTGTTTCCCAGTTAGCTGCTATTGGTTACATGTTAGCTGCTATTGGTTACCTGTTAGCTGCTATTGGTTACCTGTTCGCTGCTATTGGTTACCTGTTAGCTGCTATTGGTTACATGTTAGCTGCTATTGATTACCTGTTAGCTGCTATTGGTTACCTGTTAGCTGCTATTGGTTACCTGTTAGCTGCTATTGGTTACCTGTTAGCTGCTATTGGTTACCTGTTAGCTGCTATTGGTTACCCGTTAGCTTATTGGTTACTCATTAGCTGCTATTGGTTACCTGTAGCTGCTATTGGTTAACTGTTAGCTGCTATTGGCTACCTGTAGCTGCTATTTGTTAACCGTTAGCTGCTATTGGTTACCCGTTAGCTGCTATTGGTTACCCGTTAGCTGCTATTGGTTACCCGTTAGCTGCTATTGGTTACCCGTTAGCTGCTATTGGTTACCTGTTAGCTGCTATTGGTTACCTGTTAGCTGCTATTGGTTACCCGTTAGCTGCTATTGGTTACCTGTTAGCTGCTATTAGTTAACTGTTAGCTAGTAGAGATGTCTTCTACATGTCCCCTCTGTCCACAGGGTCACCTACATGTCTTCTACATGTCCCCTCTGTCCACACTCCACGGGGTCACATACATGTCTTCTACATGTCCCCTCTGTCCACAGGGTCACCTACATGTCCTCTCTGTCCTCTCTGTCCACAGGGTCACCTCCGAGAGGGAAAGTGCCACCTGTCTCTGGGAAACGCCATGGCTGCCAGCCGCTGCTTCCAGAAGGTTCTAGAGCTGGAGCCCAGCAATGGCCAGGCACAGCAGGAGGTGGGCTTTAACTGTTGTTGTTGTTGTTGTCGTTGTTGATGGCCTACTGAACCTTTCATCTTTTTTTTTTACTCATTCACTGTTTCTTTAACACTGAGTGCCAGCGACGTGTTATGTCGTCTTATCATGCCCCCCGTTGAGTGCCGACGACGCAAATTGTCGTTTTTTTTCGCGATCATATTTCATCAACCGAGTCTCCCGTTGGTACAGCAGCCCCTCTAGGAGCTCAGATGGGAAAATACCGCCCCTATCGTCTATCCCTGTGTAACTGCAGGCCATTCGATTAGACTGGTGGATCTGTGTGGGGGGAGCCAACTGGCTCCATTATGCTGGCGAGGGATCTGATGATGAGGGAAGTGATCGCGAGTTGGAAAGCAGCGTGGAATATATATTTACAGCAGCCAATAATCAATCAATAAACGCGATCGATATTTGGAATGGCGACCAGGAATTGGAATAATCTTTTTGGAGAACATCTGATCTAAGGTAAGGAGTCTATGTTACCAGTTTTAGGATAATCAGAGCTGTATTCACTGAGATAACAGCGTGTCCCGTATGTGTATATGTGTGTGTGTGTGTGTGTGTGATGTTGAGGAAATGAGAGAATCGATTTCTCAGCTCGCTTCTATAGCGTGCATAAGTACACATATACTATCGATAATCTAGCGTTTATTTGAAAACGATTCATAAATAGGCCGACAAATGACAACGTGTCTAATGTATTCGAGAATATTCCAATAAATGCCGTTTATGAGGGAATCTTTCTATTTTCCGGACATTTTCGAGAGAACGATAGCTTTTCGAAATGCTATAAAAAGGATATGAACCGATTAAAAAAAAAAAGAAAAAAAAAATCCGTTAGACAATGTTGACTGCAACGGGCAGATTAGACACATAGCCATAATTTAAAACATAGATTATGCGTTTTTTACCTCTAACATTGAAGTGGGTGGCGGCATTCAAGGGGGTAAAAAGGAAAACACGGCCGGCATTGAAAGTGTTAAAGGGGCACTTCACCAAAAAAACAATGCTGATTTATTTTAACTTTAAAATACTTTAAATCATTGAATGTAGAGCGAGCGGGAGTGAGGCTGAGTCACCACCGCCGTGATGTATTCGGTTTGAGTTTGAGCCTAGTTGACTCGAGTGATGTCACAGTCACTAGGAAGTCAACACATAGAGTTGTATGGAGTGCGATGCATGAAACGATATATATAAATGAACAGCCAATAAATGTGAAGTTATCTTTGAACCTCGCTTGTCAAGCCTCGTCAATATAACACCCAACCCCCCTTTCCTCACTAATGGAACTGGTATTGTGGAGTCACACTAGTTAGCTTAGCGGCTAATATTGGACATGGCAAGGATGCAAAGCATGTTAGACACATTGGACATTGCTCGCGCTGGTCTGTGTCTATTATGAAATGACAAGTGCTTGTCATTGAAGGTCTGCGCATTGAAGGACATCACAATAGACACCACAAAAGACAATTCCTCCCATTTGTTTTTTAATAAATAATTTTTTGTGTTCATTCTGTTTAAACCAATTGGGTTTTTCTTCACAGTTGCAGACTATCTGCATTCGCTTGACGCTCTGCGCTCCATCAAGACGGCACCATCACTTTCGTACCAACTGTGCCTTTATTGGATTATTTATGTTGACGAAACTTACGAGTTATATTCATTAAAGAAAGTTGATTTAATTTATTTTTCAAAGACTAATTTAATCAGATTAATCACTTTATTCAAATTGAGGATTTAGTTTTATGATATTTAATGATTACGTCATAAAATATGACGACAGACATTCGAAGCTTCATTCAAAAACTTCAATAGAAGCTTTGAATGTAAACAAATAAATAAAAGACATTCGGTACAGCCCTAGTAGCCTGGTTGCTTCTCATTTGTAAAATCAAGGTTTCTGTTGTGCTTTGTCTCCTGTATTCCAGCATAAGAACGCTACAGCACTGCTGGAATACGAACGAATGGCCGGCTTTGGCTTTGAGAAACGGGACTTCAGAAAGGTAGGTCTCTCCATCTTCTAGAACCATCTAGAACCCTGCCTGACACCACATCTAGAACCTGCCTGACACCATCTAGAACCTGCCTTACACCACATCTAGAACCTGCCTGACACCACATCTTGGAGACACAGTTTCAGTTGAAAGGCCAAATGTTCTATTTAACAAACATATTCCATAGATCATGGGTCGGCAATAGGCGGCCCGCAGGCCGAAATTGGCCCGCCAGCAATAATATCTGGCCCGTCAGTTTATTTTTAGAACATATTTATTTTATTTAATTATTTTGATAATTTTTATTACATATTATATACTTTATGTTTTATCCATGTTGCGAGTGAATAACAGTTATATAGACAGTGAGGTGCAATGTACCATAGCGCTTGCTCAATGTGAGGTGGACAGCGTTTGGTGCTGAAATGGCAAACACACAGTGGCTTGTTGCGAGCAGCCACAACGCCTTTAGAGACGCACTTGTCACCTTTTGTTGGTCTGTGAGGCCTCGCACCAGGATCCTGTTGCTGTGTGCATAACCAGCTTTCAGTGCTTCAATTTGGCGCTTTCGTGCCTCCATCTTTGGTGGGAAGAACATTTTGAAGTTGGCATGCTTTGTATCGTGGTGCCGTCTAATATTGTATTATTTGCAAATAGACACACCTTCATTGCAGATCAGACATGTGGGCTTTGCATTAATGAATCCAGGTAAGATGAACGTGTAGTTGTCTGTCCATTCCTCTTTAAACACTCTGTTTTCACTGTACATTTTCCTCTTTAGATTTTTGGATAGTGACATTTCGATCTTTTGTCATTAGCTAGCAGCAGGTGAAATGTGCAATTAAGCTGTATATCGATCTATTCATCATATCTATGTCTGTCACTATAGCCAATGGAATAGTAATGCTCACATGGGGCATCCCGATAGAAGATGCAGCACATACCTGCTCGCAGGTAGATTGGTCTACATGTAAAGTATGTGCATCAGGGTAGAGCCATATGGAATCCGCGATCACGGAATCGCGGACGGAATTGCGGAATTGAGCAATAAAAATGGAATCCACTATAAAAAAAAAAAAAAAAAAAAATGTTGTGGGACTTGTACAGCACTTTGTCAGTGCTGTAAAGTTTAAACCTTTTTAAATCTTAGACAAACAAAACACTTTGCTTTCATGAAATATTGTAAGCCGTCATTTGAGGCTTTATAAAAGCAGCACAATGAACACAAATCTGTCAGTGCCGAGTCCGACCTCATCTTAAATAACAAACAGCATTGCTTGTTGTAGTTAACAAAGAGAGGCAGAGTTGATTTTGCAAAAATATATATAATTTTTTTTTTTTTTTTAAATCAAAATTTATTTTCATATTTGAATCCCATGCCCATCGAACGAAGCTTCGAAGCTTCAAAGTATTTAAGACGGCCCTATTAAATGGACTGTTATATCTTATTATTACATGGCGTTTTCACATTCGCCGAAATACTTGCTTGTGATTGGTCAACAGCCCCCCGACAGCGGTCATTATTTTTCAATAATGACCGCTGTTTTTTCAATAATGACCGCAGTGCGCAGCTGTTGGCAATCAAGCCCACTGACACTGTTTCAGTGCAATTCAGTGCTGCCGGCGATGACAGGGGGCGGAGCGACGAGCGGAGCCAGAACACAGCGGAGCCAGAACAGAGGCTGCTGCCCGCGATAATAATAATCACTTTATTTGGGCTGACAGAGCCACAGAACAACTGCGATTTGTCAAATGAATTAGGTATATTGTTAGTAAGTTAGCCATGTAATAAGCGGGATAATGTATAGCTTTACTCGGTCATTGTCGCAAAATAATTGACCTTCACTGACGTTTAAAACACCTCGCCGAAGCGGCTCGGTATTTTAAACTACGTGTCGGTCAATTATTTTGCGACAATGACCTCGTAGCTATACATTATCCCTTACTTAAATTGTGGACATTTATTCATTCCCACTTATTAGACACTATTTCTGATGGTAAAATGAGCGTACAAAGCAAAATACAGAATTCTGAAATATTAAAACGGAAAAAACGGAATTTGGAAAAAAATAAAATGGAATTTGGAAAAAAAAATAACGGATTTCATATGGCTCTACATCAGGGATATATATGCACAATGTATAGTATTTTTTTTCGTAAGTCTTTAATTTCCATGTCAGTTTTTAATGTATTTGTATGAGTCTTTTACATGTTTTGTATGTTCTTACAAAAAAAGAAAAAGGCAAATCTTGGATGTTGCATATTGTGATGTGGAAAGATATGTGTTGAATATTGGAGAGATTTGTGCAAAAAATATTAAAAAAAAAAAAAAAAAAAAAAATGTAATGCTCACATGGACTGGGAGAACCAATGGAAAATTCCTATTGTTTCTCAATAGTCCAGTGCAGTGGTCCCCAACCACCGGGCCGCGTTAGCTAAACTAACGTTAGCTGAAATGAGTAAAAAACAAACATCTTTGGATAGCTTCTTTGCAAAGGGGAAATACCAACTGAGGAGCCAGAAGAGGAGCCTACGACCTCCAAGACAAAGAAAGCTTCTTTTAATAAACAATAGTTCAAGTTCAAGTTTCAAGTTTCTTTAATAGTTGTCATACAGAAGTACAGAATACTTTCATACAAAATGCTTCTTACTGTTACGCTCCAGAGACTGTGCTAGACAAGATAGTATCAAATAACATAGTATAGCATGTAATTTAGAAGTAGAAAATGAGGTCACAGTGTTCAGTATAGACATATGTACAATGTTCGATGCAGAATAGAATACCAGGAGTCATACTTAAAATACGGGTTTATCGCAACAGGTGCATGATCTCTGCATAATATGTGGCGACAAGCTAGCAAAACGAGGCAATGAAGCCTTCAAAACTGCTCAACGAACTCAATCGGTCACTTCAGAGGAAAATGACAACTGTGTTCAAGTTGTGTCTCTCTCTCTCTCGCTCTCGCTCTCTCTTGATAGACCGGTCTATCCTACATTACGCGCAACCAATGAGTCTATCTGGTGGTGTACTGTATGGACCAGTTCTGACTCTTCTCTTCTGTTCTAGGTAGTGTACTGTATGGACCAGTTCTGACTCTTCTCTTCTGTTCTAGGTGGTGTACTGTATGGACCGAGCCCTGTCCTTGTCCGCTGCCTGCCACCGCTTCAAGATCCTGAAAGCTGAGTGCCTAGCGCTGCTGGGACGCTACCCTGAGGCCCAGTCGGTGGCCAGGTACACAGCATTCTGTTTGGCTAACAGGGGGTTGTGGAGTCTGGACATTACCGGATAACACTAATGATCGATAATTGATATAGAAATATAATTGAGGATTCATAGTTTTCCTGAAAATAACTAATCACTCACTCTTGAGAATGACGCGTGTTATTGGATAGAACTGACAGCCAGCCTATAGGAGCACTTGTTCAGACTTAGAAAAGCAGGACAGGACCAATGACTAAGCTCTTTGTAGTGTTGACCTTTCTACTGTTGCTTTGGATAAAAGCGGAAGCTAAATGACTAAATGTAAATGTACCGTTTAGAACCGTAAAAGGTTTAGGACTGGCTGGGCAATTAACTCATTGACTGCCACTCTGTTTTCCCATCTCTAATCCCTGGCTTCAGTGTTTCAGACCGCTTTAACGATGTTTGTAGACCCATCGTATATTCTATATTATAGCAATGGAGACATACTATGGCTCATTTGAAATGCGTATATTTATACTCCCAACCGGGAACAAACCATTTGGTTCTACATACATCCGATCCTGCGCAGTCCCAGGCTAAAGAGTGGCCATTTCCCAAAAATCCCTGCAAATTTTCTAGGAAGAGAGATATTGTCTTTTGTGAATCATGCGCCTGGCTTGGCCCGGCGGTGAGATTTGGAGTTGGACAAGACCCCCCCCCCCCTGTATTTCTAATCCATAAGCGTACCTCGTCCATTTTGTGCGCCAGCGAATTTGCAAGAAGGAGGCTGGGAAGAGCGGTGCTATGAGGAGCCAGAGCTAGCCTCAGTCACGCCAGCTCTGCGGCCCCGCTTCTGCTTTCAATCCCTCCGCCGCCTACGAGGCCAGACCCGGTGTGCCCGGAGGTCTGACGATGTCATTCGAAAAAGATGGAAATATCCAGTAATCCGACATGTCAACCAGTGTCCAGTAGCTCTTGTCTTGTGTACAAAGGGTCAGCGCGAATATACTGGGCGAATAGACTGAACATGAGTATGCAAATAAAAGTTGATTTGCCGTTCCTGGCTGACAAAACGCTGCTGCTTGATCAAGCGCCGCCATCCTAGGTCAAAAGGTAGGCGAGACTGCCACATATCGGGATTCGGTCATCATCAGTGTTACCAAATCCATACACGTCTAGTATCATACATGTCTAGTATCATAATAAAATAAAATACAAACATAAAACGAATATACTCGTTTTTGGCAGTCAATGTGTTAATTAAGCTTCAGTTATGATGTTGTCTTCCCACCATCATGAAAATAAGATAATCCAGATACAAATATGATTGTGTTGCATGCCGTGTCGCTCTCATTTAGTCTCCTGTGTCTCTTCCTGCTACATCCTTTATCTTGTGTGTCTCTTCCTGCTACATCCTTTATCTGGTTTGTCTCTTCCTGCTACATCCTTTATTTATTTCCTGTGTCTCTTCCTGCTACATCCTTTATTTATCTCCTGTGTCTCTTCCTCCTACATCCTTTATTTATCTCCTGTGTCTCTTCCTGCTACATCCTTTATCTGGTTTGTCTCTTCCTGCTACATCCTTTATTTATCTTGTTTGTCTCTTCCTGCTACATCCTTTATTTATCTCCTGTCTCTTCCTGCTACATCCTTTATTTATCTCCTGTCTCTTCCTGCTACATCCTTTATTTATCTTGTTTGTCTCTTGCTGCTACATCCTTTATTTATCTCCTGTCTCTTCCTGCTACATCCTTTATTTATCTTGTTTGTCTCTTCCTGCTACATCCTTTATTTATCTTGTTTGTCTCGTCCTGCTACATCCTTTATTTATATTGTTTGTCTCGTCCTGCTACATCCTTTATTTATCTCGTTTGTCTCTTCCTGCTACATCCTTTATTTATCTCCTGTGTCTCTTCCTGCTACATCCTTTATTTATCTCCTGTGTCTCTTCCTGCTACATCCTTTATTTATCTTGTTTGTCTTTTCCTGCTACATCCTTTATTTATCTCCTGTGTCTCTTCCTGCTACATCCTTTATTTATCTTGTTTGTCTCTTCCTGCTACATCCTTTATTTATCTTGTTTGTCTCTTCCTGCTACATCCTTTACAAGACTCATAGAATATAGGGATTTTTTAAATCTGCACAGAATAATTTTCTTTATGAATCTCTCTGCCAGTGACATCCTGAGGATGGACTCCACCAATGCAGACGCGCTGTATGTGCGCGGCCTGTGTCTCTACTACGAGGACTGCATCGATAAGGCAGTACAGTTCTTCGTCCAGGCGCTGCGCATGGCGCCCGACCATGAGAAAGCTCGGCTGGCCTGCAGAGTAAGTCGGGCTGGTGAAGCACTTGTGTGTTTATGGATGAAGTGTTTATAAAGTTTGGTATCCATGCCAATTTAGTTTTAAATATGCACTGTTCTGTTGTACCCATAACGTAAACCGTTTTACAAAACACTTAGAAAATCTCCTTATTTGTCTACTTGTTTCTCAAACTGAAACATTTAGGAGCACAAGAAAGAAATGTATAGTTAAATAATAGTTGGAAATCCCCAATAATCCCCATACAGTATATATTTGATACCTCAGTTGCACATGCGCTTCTATTTCAGTTTTTAGGCAGCACAGGCCAGCGCGGACCTTCAATGACGCGCAATTGTCATTTCATAATAGACACAGACCAGTGCGAGCAACGGGTCCAATATGTCTAACATGCTTTGCAGCCTGTGCTTTGCCATTCCTGTATGTCCACGTCGCGGTAAAAACCTTAACACATTGACTGCCAGCTATTGGCCTCATCCTGTTCTAGCTAGGCCACGCTTTAAAAGATAGGAGTGCGTCACCTTGTTTGTAGAGCTATATCTATATTCTATATTATAGCTATGGATACAATACTATGGTCATTTGACAGTAACTATCTTCTGTCCAAGATGCAAAAAAATAAAAAATAAATTCATGAATACGTTTGTGCATTATCCCGTGGTGAATATAAGTATAGTTTCTGAATGATCCGGGTTAATTCCTGGGAGGCTGAGTTATAGGGTGCAACGTGAATTCTACTAAAAGCATTGGCGTTTCATCCCTGGATCCCTACTATTTCCAAATCAAATGTATATAATAGGTATTATGTTTTATCATGAATGCATGAAAATGGGGGGGTAGTTTCTGATGCTTTGATTGCCAGTAACTTCGTCATTCGTTGTGAACCCCACACGCTGATCAGCTGGATCGGAATGAAAACATTGCAGGATCAAGCTGGAATTGACGTCAAGATGTTCCTTACCTTAGAACGGGCTTATTCCAAAAATAATATTCCAATTGTTTGATCGCCATCTGGTCCATCTGATGTCCATCTGGTCCACGACATAATCCAGCACAACACATGCATCGGGGGCATTTGACGCGCTTCAATGCGACTGAGTGAACCTCTAGGCTTCCCTGTACTAAAAAACTGCGCCCGGAGCGGTTTAAACGTAACACACGCTCTGGAACAGTGTTTACTGCACTCTCGATACTGCTGCCAGGGAGGATCTGGCTGGTACTGCACCCTCGGGTCCCATTATGCCTTTTAACGGCAACATACAGGTCTGTGACATTGAATAGAATATTAAAATCAAGATGAGGTCAGAGGAGTTTGATAGTATTTACTAAGGATGGCCAGATAATGTTGATATTTAAACTTAAATAATAATTATACATAGGTGGCCGGGTAGCACAGCGGACTAAGCATCTGCCTACTACCGCAGAGACACTGGTATGGAATCCAGCTGTCAGCGGTGCCTCCGGCTTGGCCGGTCGTCATACTGGCACAATTGGCAGTGTCAGCGGGAGGGAAGCCGGTGGGTGGTAATCTGGTCGTTGTAAACAGCGACTCCTACAGGTCGGTCAGGGCGCCTGCACAGCGAGGGAGGGAAATGGTGAAGATAGTGTGACCTCCCACGCGTTACACTTCACCAATGAGAGTCCTCGCTGCCAGGTGAAAAGAGGCTGCTGGCTGTCTCCTATGTATCGGAGGAAGCATGTGATAGACTTCAGGGCTCCCTAGACTGACCAGTGGGGGGCACATGCGCGCAACAACCAGGAAGGGGAGGCGGGAATTGGCATAACGACTAAATTGGGATGGGAGGAAAATACAGAAAAATTGGAGGAGAAAAAATGGATAAAAATAAATAAATAATTAGGCGGCTACGTGGCGTAGTGGGCAAGGCGCTCGCCACGAAATGCTGGAGACGCTGGGCTCGTCAGTTCGAGCCCAGCGCTCCACATTTGCTTTCAGTTTAGCTGGTCGTCCATACTAATACACATTGGCCGTATTAGGGGGTGGGAAACTGATGGGTGGGGATCGGTCGTTGTGGACAGCGACTCCTACAGGTCGGTTGGTGCGCCTGCGCAGTAGAATCAGGAAGTGTCGGGGGCAGCGTGAGCCTCCCACGCGTTACTCCTCGCCACTGAGAGATCGAGCTGCGCAGGTGAAAAGATGCGACTGCTGTTACCTCAAGTACCGGAGGGGACTTGTACTATGTATGACTTAGTCCACATTGCAGCCGGCTTGTGGGAGGCAAGAAACAGCATCAGTGACAGGGGAGGGTTGAATTGGATGATACGAAATTGGGATGGGAGAAAATATAGAAAATGGGAGAAAAAGTGGATAAGAAAAAAAAATAAAAAAAAATATACATAATAAATATATCGTAATTCCTCTAATAGTAACCGGGTCTCAAATACAAGCCGGGTCTCTATTAATGGCCGGGTGCGCTCTTGAGCTAAGCAATTATAAGCCGGCCTCCTAATACAAGCCGGGTTACTAATATACTGAGCTGCATACTGAGCTAGTTACTTGATTTCACTTTGAAAACATTGAAATGACCAGTGACCACCTGTAATTGCACTGTTTACTATTTCATACAGTACTTGGTTTCAATAAATGAACCCAGTACATTTTACTGGGTTCAAACTGACACAAAATGTTGATTTATTCATTATGATCCGTTTGAAAATTTGAAATATAGGCCTCCCTCTTATACAGGCCTCCTCCTAATACAAGCCTGGTACCCGCTACAGTTGAAACAAATACAAGCCGGGGTTACTATTAGAGGAATTACGGTATACAAATGTTGTTACAATGAAAGTACTGAAAAAGGTACCGTCGGGTAGCGGTATCGGTTCAAATGTGAACGGTACCCAACCCTAGTTCTACTGTACTTCTCTCACCCTGGACCTTCTACCTTCTCTTCACCAGAATGCCAAAGCCTTGAAAGCCAAGAAAGAAGAGGGCAACCAGGCGTTTAAGGACTGCAGCTACGAGACGGCCAGCCAGCTGTACACAGAGGCCCTGACGATAGACCCCAACAACATAAAGACAAACGCTAAGCTGTACTGCAACAGAGCCACGGCGGGAGCCAAGGTCAGCATCAGCAGATTAATTGAACTAACGGTTCTATCTTGAGAGCAGACATAACTCCAGATTGGATTAAAATGTATTGTCATCATACAGCACAAGTACAGTACAATGAAAATAAGTTTGCATTAACAGTAAAGTGCATTAACAATATACAGTGTGATTAAATGTAAACAAGTTATTAAGTGGAATATATATAATGAAGCTCCGGAGTAATATGCTAATCTGATGTATGTACAGTATTATTAAGTACAGTATTGTTATGTACACTAATAAGAATAGGTATGGGATATATACAGATATATTATATACCGTATGTATATAAGCAATAATATATCTGCATATATGCCTGTAGTGCTATCATACAGTGTTATATGGTAGACTATAGGTTTAGGTAGGTAGTTATGATTACAGTGTTATATGGTAGACTATAGGGTGGGGTAGTTGGTTATGATTACAGTGTTATATGGTAGACTATAGGGTGGGGTAGTTGGTTATGATTACAGTGTAGGGCAATTGTTGACTGGGAAGGCAGTAGGTAGGTATATATTGAGTATAGGCAACAGAGTTCAAAGTTCATACAGTATGTTAACAGAGCCTAGTCAACAGAGTTCAGAACAGAGCCTATAGGGGGCGGCTGAGTGGCGCAGTGGGCAAGGCGCTCGCCACTAACGGAGGAGATGCTGGTATCGAGCCCAGCTCTCGGCATTGCTACCGACTTGGCCGGCCGTCATACTAACACAATTGGCAGTGTTAGAGGGTGGGAAAGCCGGTGGGTGGGGATTTGACGTTGTGGACAGCGACTCCTACAGGTCGGTTGGGTGACGCCGGTATGGCGGAAACAGGAAGTGTCGGGGGCAGCGTGAGCCTCCCACGCGCTACTCCTCGCCACAGAGTTCGAGCTGTTGCGGTGAAAAGATGCGACAGGCTGCCTCCTCGTGTACCGCAGGGGACACGTGATGCAAGGCTTCTATCCTCACTACAGCCGACCAGTGGGAGGCATAGTCTAGCAACGTTCAAGACGGGGGAGGGTAGAATTGGAAATACGAAATTGGGATGGGAGAAAAATAGAAAATGGGGAGAAAGAGTGGATAAAGAAAAAAAGAACAGCCTATAGTATAGTCTGGTTATGTTCTACAGTATAGATAGTTGTTCTACGGTGTGACTCAGGGTGTTTTCTCAATAGGAACGGGTGCTCCGTTCCATCCTCGCTCTGTCCTCGAGAGCGAACCCCCTCCCTCTTCCCCCTCTGGTCTGCGTACACACTACAATCTCGTTTTTCGTTCCCAAGCACAATTGAGGAGAGCAACACTCTATAGTCTATATTTCTGAACGAACCAAAACAGTTACACAGGACATTTTCGCTGTACCACGGGGAGTAATGTACCTAGCTAAACCTACACGATGGGTTAGATACAGGTGGGATTTTGGATACTTTACCTACACTAAAAACATTATGGCCATGCCACGCGCTAACCACATAGATTACAGACGGATAGACAAAACATATAACGAACAACGTAAAAGATAATATGCATATATACTTGATCGGCTATAGTCCCACTGAACACAACTAGTCACCTTGATAAGCCGCGCGCTAAAAACATATGTTTTGGCCATGTACGCTGCACGCTAAAACACGGTGGGTCACAGACGGATCAGACACTGAAAAGTCATGAGAATATGGATGCTAAAACTTTACTTACCGATTGGCAGGCTAGTTGATGGACTAACTTCAGGCTGCTTTACTGGAGGTAGTAATAGTGCGATGGGTTGTGATTGAACAACAACGTCGGGCTCCCTTGTTTTTTGGGTTATGGATGGGCTAACCGGCCACGTTACTGTGGGTAGTGATTAAACAACGGAGGGATCACTGGTTGGTTTTTGGCCGATTATGCTGTCCACTGCTTGATCAAACCACGGAAATTTGTCCTCGTCATCAGATGAGCTGCCTGATTTGTGCACTGCATCCCGTACTTTAAGATATTGAAGCCTCATCTTCTTCACTTTAGCTCGACATTGTTGACTGATCTGTTGTACCCATGCGCACGCAAATACTCGCCAAATTGCGTTTTTGTGGGTATTGTCCAGTTGTTGCTGTATCTTTTGATCTGCCCAAAATTCAAGCAAGCATGAAAGCATTACAGGTTTGTTTGCACGCCACGTTCCGTTCCGTCGTCGGGGGCGCTGGTTCGCACCCAAAACCACCTTTTCAAGCGGTCCCGGCTTGGAGCGAATCACCGTCCCCGGTGACAGGGGAGCGTTCTCATCACACTTATTTTGGTGCGATCGTGCTCTGATTCGACCCCGGATGGCTAGTGTGAAACCACCCTCTCAGACTCTGTTTGTTTTCTTTGCCTCATCAACAGCTGAAGAAACTTGACCAAGCCATTGAAGACTGCAGCAGTGCGATCAAGCTGGACGACACATACATCAAGGCCTACTTGAGGCGATCTCAGTGGTATGCTGTCCCTCTTGTTTTCATACATTCTTCTGATTGGATACATTCTTAAAGGGAACCTATTATGAAAATAGCCTTGTATTGTTTTGTATTGTTTTTACAGAATGAGGGGTTGATGATGTTAAATGTGTGAATGGTGGATTTCATAAAGCGCTTTTATCCACGTGTCTTGCTAGAATGAGAACAGGACTGAAACGAGAGGTATAGAGGCTGCTAGAATGAGAACAGGACTGAAACAGAGAGGTATAGAGGCTGCTAGAATGAGAACAGGACTGAAACAGAGAGGTATAGAGGCTGCTAGAATGAGAACAGGACTGAAGCAACCCAAAAGACTCCAACCCATCTCTCTAACCACTCTCAGAGAGCTGGTGGCAGGCATGCGGACTGTCACATCCCCCCTTGATGCCCTCCCTACCCATCTTCTAAAAGACTCCATGGACATAGTAGGCCCCAGTATTTTGTCTATCATAAACAGCTCTCTGGAATCTGGCTCTGTTCCCTCCTCCCTTAAGCACGCCATGGTTGAGCCCCTCCTAAAAAAACCTAACCTAGACCCTGCTCTTTTCAATAATTACAGGCCCATATCCAAATTACCCTTACTATCTAAGATTTTAGAAAAGGCTGTCCTGGCACAGCTCCTCCCCTTCCTACATCACAACAACCTCCTAGACAAATTCCAGTCAGGTTTCAGGGCAGGGCACAGCACTGAGACAGCGCTAGTCAAAATCTACAATGACCTGCTTCTCACCATCGACTCAGGTAGCTGTGCCATGCTCCTCCTGGACCTCTCTGCCGCGTTCGACACGGTCGACCACTCCACCCTGGTCGATCGTCTCGAACACAGGCTAGGTATTGGGGGGTCTGCCCTAAACTGGTTCGCATCCTACTTGAGCGGCCGCTCCTTTTCGGTCAGTTTGGGTGGACACTCCTCCCCCACAGCTAGTCTACCGTATGGGGTCCCCCAAGGTTCCATCCTGGCCCCCATACTCTTCTCCATCTACATGCTCTCCCTGGCCGAAATCATCCAGAAACACAACATTTCATATCACTTTTATGCCGATGACTCCCAAATCTACCTTCCCCTCAACCCCTCTGACACAGCTAACCTAGACTCTCTTAAAAACTGTCTCAGGGACATAAAAAGCTGGATGGCCCTTAACTTCTTACAGCTAAATGAAAATAAAACTGAGATCATTTTGTTTGGCCCCCCCTCTAACACCAAAACACTCTCCAACAGCCTAGGACAACTCTCCACCCACCTCAAACCCCACGTCAAGAGCCTGGGTGTAATCTTTGACCCAGAGCTCAAATTCGACCGGCAGGTAAATGCCGTAGTCAAATCATGCTTCTTTCAACTCCGCAACATCAGTAAAATAAAACCAATCCTCTCACCCGTTGACCTGGAAACGGTAGTCAATGCATTCATAACCTCACGCCTTGACTACTGCAATGCCCTCTACACCGGCATCAGTCAGACAGCCATGTCCCGCCTCAAAATGGTCCAGCAATCTGCAGCTAGGTTCCTTACCGGTACCAGAAAGAGAGAGCACATCACACCAGTCCTAGCCTCCCTACACTGGCTCCCAGTCCCATTTAGAATAGACTTTAAAATCCTCCTCCTCACCTTTAAAGCACTATCGGGTGCAGCACCCTTATACATCACCGAACTCATCACCCCCTATGCAGCACCCAGGTCACTAAGATCCTCCAACCAGGCTCGGCTGGTCCCCCCCCGCACCAGACTCAAAAAGAGAGGCGATCGCTCCTTCAAGGCCGTGGCCCCCAAGCTATGGAACCAGCTTCCCCTGGAGATCCGATCTGCCCCCTCGCTGGAGACATTTAAGGCCCGTCTAAAAACCCACTTCTATTCCCTGGCCTTCAATAAACCCTGATTCTCCCACACCCTAACTCACACACTCCCATGTAATTTTATCCTGCCCCCTCCCTCTTGTATCTCTTATTATGCTCCTCTGTCCCCTGTGTCCTACTGTACTTTGTGTTCCCCTATTCGTGTGTTGTCCTACTGTCCTACTCTCTGAATGTACTGTCTTGTCCTGCTGTGCCTTTTTGTGTTTTTGTATTTGTGTATTTTATATTAGGACATTGATTTTAAGATTTGATTGTACAGCACTTTGGTTGGCTCTTGAGCTTTTAAACGTGCTTTATAAATAAATTACTTTACTTACTTGACTTGACTTGAAGCGGAGAGGTATAGAGGCTGTTAGAATGAGAACAGGACTGAAACAGAGAGGTATAGAGGCTGCTAGAATGAGAACAGGACTGAAACAGAGAGGTATATAGGCTGCTAGAATGAGAACAGGACTGAAGCAGAGGTATAGAGGCTGCTAGAATGAGAACAGGACTGAAGCAGAGAGGTATAGAGGCTGCTAGAATGAGAACAGGACTGAAGCAGAGGTATAGAGGCTGCTAGAATGAGAACAGGACTGAAGCAGAGGGGTATAGAGGCTGCTAGAATGAGAACAGGACTGAAGCAAAGAGGTATAGAGGCTGCTAGAATGAGAACAGGACTGAAACAGAGGTATAGAGGCTGCTAGAATGAGAACAGGACTGAAGCAGAGAGGTATATAGGCTGCTAGAATGAGAACAGGACTGAAGCAGAGAGGTATATATGCTGCTAGAATGAGAACAGGACTGAAGCAGAGAGGTATAGATGCTGCTAGAATGAGAACAGGACTGAAACAGAGGTATATAGAGGCTGCTAGAATGAGAACAGGACTGAAGCAGAGAGGTATAGAGGCTGCTAGAATGAGAACAGGACTGAAGCAGAGGTATAGAGGCTGCTAGAATGAGAACAGGACTGAAGCAGAGGTATAGAGGCTGCTAGAATGAGAACAGGACTGAAGCAGAGAGGTATAGAGGCTGCTAGAATGAGAACAGGACTGAAGCAGAGAGGTATAGAGGCTGCTAGAATGAGAACAGGACTGAAACAGAGAGGTATATAGAGGCTGCTAGAATGAGAACTGGACTGAAACAGAGAGGTATAGAGGCTGATAAAATGTTTGTTTTTAGCAAAGAAATTCAAATTCAATGTTTAGAGACCTCAAAGACCTTTATTAACTTGTTGAAAAGGACTGAATATGTCTCATGTACATTCGTTAGTTACTTTCTTCCACTGGTGTAATCCAGCTATTTTAACAGTTGGTAAAGAACAGTCAAGATGTTCAAAAATAGGATATGAACAGACGTCTATATTATTCAGTTCTATTCTGCTGTAATAATCACTGTGGCGTGAGTCAAAATAGTGAGGAGTTGCTCCAGAGTGAAGTGAATCCACAGAGAACAAAACATCAATGTCTCCTCTGGTCAGACTAGTGTCCAGCTGCTGTTCAACATGTAGAGTCTCCTCTGGTCAGACTAGTGTCTGTTCAACATGTCTTCCTGTGTGTTGGCTGCAGCTACATGGACACAGAGCAGTATGAAGAGGCCGTGCGGGACTACGAGAAGGTCTACCAGACGGAGAAGACAAAAGGTAACTGCTTTATTGTAATGGTACAGTGGTACAGTGGTTAATTTGATTTGTTTGTTTGTTTGGTGGTTGTTTTTTTGGTATCTGGATTATCATCCTTGGTTTATTTTTTTATATTTATATATTTTATATTTTATTTTATTATTTTGTCCCCTTCCAGAACCCCCTTTGTCCAGTCATTGTAAATAAGAATTTGTTCTTAATTTACCTGCCTTTTATCTCTGTGGAGAGAATATAATGTAGAATGAGAAGAACAGCAGGGACCAAACCAGCTGACTAGAGATGATATACCGGTAATGTAGAATGAGACCAGTGGTGATCAAACCAGCTGACTAGACTAGAGAGAATATAATGTAGAATGAGAACAGCAGGGATCAAACCAACTGACTGGAGAGAATATAATGTAGAATGAGAACAGTGGTGATCAAACCAGCTGACTGCCTTCACATAACATTCTCACTGTAGGTCTGACTTATTATGCAAAAGAATGATATGTAAATGAACATGTCACTGCTTCCACACAGCAGTAGATTATATCAAGGTACCCAAACATGCTGCGTATATTTGCACACAGACTTTGAAGACACAAACGACATCCCTGAAATGATTGTAGACTGTATTGATCGTAGACTGTATTACTGTATTGATCGTAGACTATTGATGATATTAATATTAAGTCAGATTTCTATTAAGCTATTGGTGCGTCAACTGGTCCCAATCACCAACATGACCACAGCTGGAGAAATGTGACTAAGGTATTGTCTCTATGATGAGACTATGATCTGAATGAAATACATGTTACTGCCATTAAGATCATGACAGTATGATGTTTACATGTTGTCTTACTGTCTCTAGAACACAAGCATTACATGAACATAATGACCGTAAGATGTTTACATGTTGTCTTACTGCTGTGTCTCTAGAACACAAGCATCTACTGAAGACGGCTCAGCTGGAGCTGAAGAAGAGCAAGAGGAAAGATTACTACAAGGTTCTCGGAGTCGGTAAGACCGCGACTGAGGACGAGATCAAGAAGGCCTACCGCAAGAGAGCCCTGATGCACCATCCAGGTACACACACACTCATATACACACACAGGTTCTAGACCAGGGGTGGGCAACTTTGTATATGGTGAGAGCCACTAAATTTCCACACTCAATCTGGGGGGCCGCATTGTTTATTGGCAGTCCCGCCACTAGTACCCCATCACTCAAATAGCCCATAATAGTCACAGATGTGATAAATAAGGCATATAAACAATTATAATTCGTTGTAACTTTGTTTTTATTCCATTTCGAACACATTTAGTAATGCTTAATTTCAACTTTATGAATTTATAAATACAGCTGAATTTGAAAGTATTGCTGTGTAACCCAAATATATACAAAAATGACAAATTATAATTAAGGCTTCTATTAAAATAAATGTATGAACTTAAAGCCCTCTGCTCAACAAACGCAAAGCAGCATTCCTGCTGCATTTCACTACAACAGTAAATCAAAAGTGCAATAATAAATGATTTTGTTAAATGTATAAACTTTTATCCTGCTACTAAACAAAACATTCCTGAGTGCTTCATATCCATAACATGCATTTCAGTGTTATCTGAACACTACAAAAGTAAACAAGTAGCCAAGTGCAATACTCATCAGAATAATGAATTGCTTTTTGTGCAATTCTACATGCCTCCCATTGACCCTTTATCAAACTGGCATGACATTCACCTTCCCCCCACAGTGGGTCAATAATGGTTCTGTCTTTAATGAGACACTTGTGGTCTCTCTTGTTGGCGCACAATAGAAGGAATGTCAACTTCAATGTTTGTGCATGCGATCTGCATCAGATGAAATAACTAGGGATGCACCGAAAATTCGGCTACCGAAAATTATCGGCCGAAAATGGTTAAAGCGGCTCTTTCGGCTTTTGGCCGAAAGGGTTTTAGCACCGAAAATATATGACCGAAAGTCAAATAACGTGTTGTTGTGATGACGTCAGACATCAGACTACAGACATACCGGTAGCATGCGCAACATGTAACGTGAGCAGCCTGGCAGCTCTTCCTGCATTCTACAGCCTGTGATAACTAACTCCTCTTGGGAGTAGGGATGCCCCCCGAAACCCGGTTCTAAACTAAATTAGAAAAAACCAGAGTATTGATCAGCTCCGACGTTAACGGTACTGCTATCAGTAGTCTAGGAGCGGATTAGCTACGGAGCTAACAGTGTACCATCCATCTGCGACGCAACGGTGGCAGCAACAGTGGACACTGAGTAATGTTAACGTTATGACGAGTTCATACTACACTACACGTATGAACTCGACATAACGTTACCGTTACTCCGTTTAAATGAAGTGTTTAATTAGCAGCAATCTGTTGTTGAAAATATATCATTAAACCGGAAATGGAAATGCGAGGACAGGAAGTCGTCATCAATCGTTGTAGTCTTTTAGTCTTAACAATCTGGAATTAATGTATGCATTCAAAAGTGCTGAATAAATGTTTATTGTGATTATTAATATTATTTAAGTTAAGTTTAGCCATAATCATGTCTTTTGCCATAATCAGGTAGCTAAAAAAAAATATATATATATATATATTTATATTAATCATTTTCGGCCTTTCTGCATTTGGTTTTCGGCCAACTGTTTCCTATTTTCGGTATCGTTTTTCGGCCAATAATTTCCCATTCGGTGCATCCCTAGAAATAACGTTTAATTTTTGTGTGCATGCGCGTGCACATCTGTGCGCATACTCTTGACTTGACTTACTTCTGCTCAGAAAAGTGCTGGGACGACGTGGTACCGCGTGGCATGACCACTGCACCCCTGATTATTAGTGACCCACAATAGATGGAAATTATGTTAGCGAACTTACCTGATGTATAATGCAGTGCAGCATTGGACACTCAACGCCACTCTGCCTTAGAAGCCAGGCGAATCCTGTGTGTTTTCCTTTCATTGCGGGTGCTCCATCGGTAACAACAGCGGACAGTTTATCAAACCCCCCATATTGCTGCACGGCACTTTCAACAGCGTTGAATATGTCCACACTAGGGCTGACCCCTATTAGTCGAATAGTCGACTAATCGATCGAAAGGAGCCGTAGTCGACTGCAAAAATATATATATATATATTTTTTTAGTTTTTTTATAAATATTGGCCTGGGGCCGCATGGAGCGTCGGTGAGGGCCGCCAGTTGCCCCTCCCTGTTCTAGACCATACTGTAGTGTTTGTAAGTCATGTTACAGAACCAGGTAACAGGACCATACTGTATGTGAGTCATGTTACACAACCAGGTAACAGGTTCTAGTAGGGGTGGACGGTATGGTCTAAAATTTATATCACGGTATAATTTGAAGCATAGACGGTAACGGTATATATCACGGTATCATCGTTTTTGATTAAATTTTTTTTTTTTTTTTTATATAATTTTTTTTTTTTTTTATATAAAATATATATATTATATAATTAGACTTGTACTTGTATTATCTGCGAGACATCGCCACCACGCAACAAGCTCCACTGTCTGTGTGTACATTAGTAGCCTCTAGCTACGGCCAGGATTCTCCGGAGCTGCAGCTGGACCTATACTCGAGTAGCCTCGAGCTACGGCCAGGATTCACCGGCGCTGCAGCTGGGCCCTAGTATTGGTATAACGTTAAATCACATTCACAAGCCCTCAGCTCGAATACGCATCGAATCAGTGTTATAAGACATTGATATCAGGAGCTATCTGTAGCTACTGCTAGCCGGATATATAACGTTAATACAACGCCTCAGTGAATTATTTAGTTCAATGGGACATTTCGTTTTGAACGGTGAACTAACTTGTGTTAACGTGAGCTAACGGCTAACGGAGCTATCATGCACGTCTACTCTCTACTAGACTTGATGGAGCGTTTGTTGATGTCAGGAGCTATCGGTAGCTGGCCGACTAGATACCGTTCGGTTAGACAATGCCTCATCATGTATTAAACTAAAAGTGAATAGTTGACTGGGTCATTTTGTAACGGTAGCTAAGCTAACGTTAGCTCAGGGAGACGTCCCGTCCCACTAGACTACTAGACTAGTAGACCCGTGTTTACATGCGTGCGGGAGGGGCTGGCACGCCCACTGCGCGAAGCCTCCTAAATAACTTTTTCCAGTTCGCACATATCTATTATCTATGACTAATTCTATCTATTTTTAGGGGCAAATGCGAGTGAAATAGTCGCGCTGTGGTTACATGACGTCATTGCTATTTTAGAGCTGCACTACCGGTTACACGGTATAGGCAAAATCCATACCGTAGAGCAAATTCATACCGTTTATACCGTATACCGTTTATACCGTCCACCCCTAGGTTCTAGAATCTAGACCATACTGTATGTAAGTCATAGGGCTGTACCGAATGCTTCGAATGCATACTTTTTCTGCGGATGGTTTTGTGAATAAATCTCCATTATGCTTCAATTACTGTGTTTATTCTATAGCAATAAGGTTGGGTGAATTCGGCCATTGTATAAAAGACATTACATCACTTGAAGTTGTGTGTTATAGGAATTAGATCACGCCTATGGGGGTCTAACGACCCTTGGCTGCGCCTCAGGCCTAACAACCACCCATAGGTGTGATCTAATTCCTATAACACACTCCGTTGCGTGATGTAATGCTTAAGTACATTGCGCCACAGACCACTATCCTCTGATGAGATTAAAATGGAGCAACTCCATTGCATTGTTTCCAAAACACCCTTGTTGCAACAGTGTCATTGGCAAGAAATAAAGTCAGACAGGCTAAACAGACGATGAAACACTGCAGCCTAAACATGTTCTTATGCATTTCTCTATGACCACGTGTGTTACATTATATAGATATAAAATGCTATATTCAAATATTTATATTAATTTGATATTAAGTCTAGACTGTATCTCCTGAGAGACACCAGACTGTATCTAAGATGATGGTCCTGAGAGGCACCAGACTGTATCTAAGATAATAATAATAACTTTATTTGTATAGCACCTTTCATACAGGGGATTGCAGTTCAAAGTGCTTTACATCAGTAAGAAATAAGACATCAAATCAGTGTAAAACAAGCAGCAAGAGCAAAGCATAAAGTGGGATAAAATAATGCAGATATATTAATCAAATCATATCAGAACCTAAAATTTGTTTCTTTACAGTGCAATAAAATTTTTCTGGATTACTGTTACTGTACAGTTCAAAGTCGTCTTTACCTTCCGTTTGGTATCCACAGTTTAAAACCTGACGGTGTTCCCTCTTGTTTGATACCCACTTTGACCCTTCGAACCTCCCACTCAGGGCAAACCTCCCTCTCAGGGTGCAGTTCCCTCTCTCAGGGTGTGGTTCTAGGCCTGGGTCCTACAGTTTTAAAGCCTGACAGTCTTTCTTGCTTGATACCCACACAGTTTAATACCCGACAGTTTCGAACCTGTAATAAAAGCAATAGACAGAGTAAAATAGTGCAGTGCAATAAGAATAATAATACACCAAGACTTGGTTTGTAAAGCCTTTCACATTTCCTGCTCACGGTCCCAAAACGTCCTGCCTATCTGTGGGAAAACAGTAATTGACTAATACGGATGTCCAGCCTTGGATATATAAAATAAAAACATGGGGAATAAAACATAGATAAATAGTGCAATGTCAATCACAGAGAAATAGTGCAGTATAATAGTGTAAAGTCAGTCAAATGCTTTGGTAAAGAGATTTTTGCCTTTTAAAAATGTCTAATGTATTGGCTTCCCTAATATTGTTGGGTAATGTGTTCCACAGTTTTGGGGCGTAGTTTACAAAGGCTGCATCACCGATCTTCTTATGACTCTTTCTGGTGACCTCTTATAGACCTGCATCTGATGATCGCAGTGTTCTGGCGGGTGTGTCGTTTATTAGAGAGTCGGCAATGTAAAGCTTTGTATGTGAGAGGAGAAGCACTTTAAAATCAATTCTAAAAGTTTGAGCGTAGCAAGACAGGACTAATGTGTTCCCTCCTTTTGGTATAAGTTAGTAGTCTAGCTGCAGAGTTTTGCATGAACTGGAGTCTTTCAGTAGTTTTCTTGGGGAGACCAGTGAATAGTGCATTGCAGTAGTCTAGTCGGCTAGATATAAAAGCATGAATTAGCTTCTCTGCATCATTTTGGTTTATGAATGGTCGTACCTTCGCTTGAATGGTCATACCTTATAGTGATGGTCCAGACTCATCACTATAACCACTATGTATAATGGCACCAGACTCATCACTATAACCACTATGTATAATGGCAGCAAGTGAAACGGCATGGAAGGTTCTAGTTCCTCTGTTCGTGTCTCGTTCAGACCGCCACAGCGCAGCCACTCCTAAGGTGCAGAAGGAGGAGGAGCAGAAGTTCAAGGAGGTGGGCGAGGCCTTCACCGTGCTCTCCGACCCCAAGAAGAAGGTCCGCTACGACAACGGACACGACTTGGACGACGATGCTGGAGGAGGAGGCGGAGGAGGAGGTGGGTGTATGGGTCATGTGACCATGGGGGAGGAGGTGGGTGTATGGGTCATGTGATGATGGAGGAGGAGGAGGTATGGGTCATGTGACGATGGAGGAGGAGGTATGGGTCATGTGACCATGGAGGAGAAGGAGGTAGGGGTCATGTGACCATGGAGGAGGAAGTGGTGGTGGGTGTATGGGTCATGGTAGACAACATGGTAATTGAAGTTGCTGTAACAACAGATGCAGAAGCTGCTGTATGTGGTATTTACTTTGTTAAAATAAGTGGTCTACATGTTAAAATAATAGCTCTACATTTGGTCAGTAACCAGTCCCTCCGCTATGCAGTGAACACAATACATTTTCTGGTATCCCTTCCCACTTTATCCAATGAGGAGAGAAAATAAGCAATAAAAAAAAAATGTTGCCGGCAAATTTGCTTTTCTTGAAATAAGTACAAATATCTAGGGTTCTGTCTCCTGATTGGATAGAGTGGGAAGGGATACCAGAACATGTGTTTTGTGTTTACTGCAGAGCGTAGGGACTGGGAGACCCATGTTACTGTCTAAACACTCTATATCAGTGATGGCTGTCAGAATGTAGAGCTATGTTAACAAGAAAATACCACTTATAGCACCTTTAATCGCCCGCCCCTAATATATTTATTGCCAAGCAATGGAGGGATAATGAGTCTCCAGAGGTTTTCATACATCATGTATATACATATATTATATGAAGCAGCACCTTCTGACTGTAATTGTTTTAGCTACTGCTGTGATGGTGTCTGTCATAAGCTGATTTGATTGTTTGTGTTTCTCTCCAGATTTTGATGCCAACAACATCTTCAGGGCCTTCTTTGGAGGCCAAGGGGGCCAAGGATTTAATTTTGAGCAACCCAGTCCAAGTATGTAGCGCAATCAGCCTCCCTTATCGGACCATCATGTTTATGAGCTGAGCAACAGATGCTGATTTAATTTGAGAAACAGGAGGGTACAACGATCTGAGACACAGGGTACAACGATCTGAGACACAGGGTACAACCATTTGTATTCATTTGATGCTTAGCTAGCACATTAGCCCCTTCAAAAGGTGTTTTCGGACCAAACAGTTCTGTCCCTGAGAGCAACTACCCACTGAGGAGCTCCCCTGAAAGGAGCTACCCACTGAGGAGCTCCCCTGAGAGGAACTACCCACTGAGGAGCTCCCCTTAGAGGAACTACCCACTGAGGAGCTCCCTGCCCTGAGAACTACATACCTTCAGGGATTTCTTTTTGTGTGCATTCAGCCATTAGGAACATTGAAGTGACGCAAGTGTTTGCATTCAGCCATTAGGAACATTGAAGTGACGCAAGTGTTTGCATTCAGCCACTAGGAACATTGCAGTGACGCAAGTGTTTGCATTCAGCCAATAGGAACGCTGAAGTGACGTAAGTGTTTTCATTCAGCCAATAGGAACGCTGAAGTGACGTAAGTGTTTGCATTCAGCCAATAGGAACGTGTTTGCATTCAGCCGTGCTTCGGTCTTCCCCAGAGAAGGACAGTGGCTGGCCGTGTCCTGAGAAAGCTTGACTGCATTCCAGTTTGGCCAAATAGCAAACATTGGAAAAAACATTACTTCACCTATAAACACATCAACACTGCTTAACTTATATAATCTTGTAGTAACTAAGAGATCCCCTGAAGAAAGTAATGATTCCGTTCTTAGATCACACTAGATTGATCAACTTCCAACTAAGCATTTCCTCGTTGATAACAAGATGAGATCCTAAAATAACTAATAGCAAACTTTAAATACTTAACTTACAAACATGAGACTGATGTAACGAGAGATTCTCGGGGGAAAATGTTTCGAATGCGTAGGTTTTTCAACTACAATATGAGGCATACTCAGACATGTCTGTCTCTGCACTGCTGCAGAGCACAGCTGAGCACATGGAGGTCTGAGACCATGAGCTTGTCGTCACTGTACACCTCTGTGCTGGGAGCAAAACAATCCCCTCGAAACAGGGTTCAGGAACTACGATGATCCTCAGTTCCTGCAGTGAGAACACAAAAATATTACACTAAAATGTCTAATGTCTGATCCATGATTAGCTACATCCACTAGCTGCATTATGAAGCTGATTAGCTACATCCACTAGCTGCATTATGAAGCTGATTAGCTACATCCACTAGCTGCTTTATGAAGCTGATTAGCTACATCCACTAGCTGCATTATGAACCTGATTAGCTACATCCACTAGCTGCATTATGAACCTGATTAGCTACATCCACTAGCTGCATTATGAAGCTGATTAGCTACATCCACTAGCTGCATTATGAAGCTGATGCATACAGTGTGAAGTCTATCTTTATTAATTATATGCTTTTTCTTTCCTTAAGATGCTGGACCTGGAAATTTCTTTTTCCAGTTCGGCTAAAGGCTGAGGATGGTGCTGGAGCATTGCAGGAGCGTTGCAGGAATGTTGCAGCCCCTAGTGGACAATTATGAAGTTGGACTCACTTGGTTTTTATACTCCCCGTGTCTTTCGCTAAGCCTGCTCCCTCACCGCTTCTGAGATAACTGAGCGAGAAGACCCCCCCCCCCCCTCCACACACACACACACACACACACACACACACACACACACACACACACACACACACACACACACACACACACACACACACACACACACACTACTAAAAGTTCTTAAGTCTTTAGTCTTTATTGTTTTCACACGTAAATTTACTCTTCAAATTTATACTAACGGGGATTTTTCAGGGCAGTCAAATGTTTTTGGAAGATGAAGGCAACAACATATTGTAGATGTTTAGATTTTATTCGGCTGGATGAGTGTGAGATGATCAGAGCATGTTTAGTGGTGAATATGATTACTGTGTTGCCAAAATAATAATTGTTTTCACTCTTAATACGAAACGGAGCGAAATGGAGTGTAGAGTTTGTACATTTGTTTAACCAGTCTGAGGGACGCGTTGGGAGTGAAGTGTCTGGTTTCTTTATAGGAAGAGGTTCTCCTGACAGGAAGTGACCTCAGTAAGGGTCTAGAGAATCTAGTGCGTATGCCCCCTAATTCAACTCAGCTGCTGGGGGGGGAAATATCAGAGCGGGCCTCAGGACGGAGCCTCAGGACAAGTGCTGTTTGGGTCCAGAGTTTATCGACTTGACCGAAGGAGAAAACATAATCTTGTTTCCTCTTCATCTTGCTCAGCGCTGCATTGTACAATTTACAGGAATGTAAAGTTGTTGTTTTTTGTGTTGATAATTTCTTTTCTTTTTTGTGTTCAATCTCCCTTAGTATATTTATATTTATTGTATGCATCCCAATGAAATGTGTTGATGGGCTTCCTGTTTTGTTTTTGGCTTCTATCGTTTTCTACTGGAATCAAACTCTTCTCTTCCTTCTCTCCTTGACCTCTTGACATTTTCCAGAGTTTGATTGTTTCAGATTCTCTTTGTTGTTCAAATACTCTCGGAAGCCAAAATTAATGTATGTGTAATGTTTTTTTTTTCTTTTTTTTTTTTCATCAATTACTCTGGCTATTTGAAAGGACACGCCCACCACTACTCAGCACTGACCACTCTCCCCCCCAACCCACACCAAGATGAGTTAGTTCTCACCAGCCTGCTGCTGCCGCGTTCACATGTCAAAAGTTTGGGAAATCCCTTATGAATAGGCTGAGCAATGGGTTAATTTCGATGCGACGCTCTTGATTCTGAAACCAACTCTGACTCGTGACAACAAGAGAAAGAACAGTCTGTAGGCCTAGTATGGTTTCTGAGCTGTGTTTTTCAGCCTCCTCGTCAGACCAGTATAGGTGCCGCTAGGCAGTGGTGTTGCAAGAGGATCCTCAACGAGACACGGTCCTTTTGTTACGCACCTCTGGAATTGTCTTTGCTAGCCAATCACAGTGCAGCTGTGTTCATGCCTGGGTATCAGTCACACCTACCTGTCATGCACGTTCGGTCAGTATACCAGCCCCCCCCCCCCCCCCCCCCTCTCTCTGTGAAGGCAAATGGTAGGTTGGTAATGTACGTTGTCATCATGGTCCCAATACCTGTGTATCTTTTTTAAATATGTCACAGTGTTAATGCTTTGGTTATCCAAAAATAAAGACTTGTCTTTTACTCCTGTTGTGCTTTTGTTTGTTTTTGTGTGTGTTTATGCTACATTTATGGCACTGAGCTATTTTGATAAAATCTAATTTAAACTAATTTGTGAAGTTCATTTTAGTGTAAACGCAACACATTTTTCCTACGTGATGTAGTTGTTTAAACTTATATTATTTTGGTGGTTGTTTCTTATTTGTCATATACTCACGTTTTGTTTTGTCACTAGTTGTCTGCTCTCGGGTGTCAGTTCACTGGCCTCTGGTGCATGTATTGAATCTCCCTGCTGTCCAGTAGTTAAAGGAACACTCTTACATTTTGGGAAATGCATTTATTTGTCATTTTCTCCAGTCACATGTTAAGATTGTCTACTGCCTCCTGTCCTTGTGCTAAGCTAGGCTAGCATGACCCTTGACCTCTCTGTCTGGACTCTGCACACGGATGAAACTCATACAGGTCTTCTAGTCTGACTTTGGGGAAGAAGGCAAATAAGTGCATTTTCCAACACGTCGGAGTGTTCCTTTAACATTTATGTAACGGTTCATAGTAATGTTAATATTTATACTTGAGCGATTATTATGGACTGTAATCATTCAAGCTGCATGTTGGAAGATGGCTTAGTTATTGTTGAGTCAAATAAACACGTCTCCAAAACAAACCGCTCTTCATTGGAAATTGGAATACATCCTGGTAAATCATGTCATTAATTAGATTAGATTCAAATCTATTGTCATTATGCAGCACACAAGTACTGTACAATGAAAACAAGTTTGGCATCCAACCAGAGTGCAAATGTAACAGTAAAGTGCAATAGTAATATACAATGTACAGGTGATTAAACTGGGTATAAAATATATGAATTAGTTACTAATACATATATTTTATCAATGTATGTACAGTGTTGTAGTATTAATATGTACAGTGATACAGGTATAAATACACTATGGTAGTAATTCATACTCGCCAGCAGCGTAACTAGTAAGAGTAGGTAAGGGATATACAGATATATAGTATATACATTTAAATTTAGCAATTTAGCTGACCCTTTTATCCAAAGCGAATGACAAGATCTGTACAAGTCACCAGGCAGGAAGGGTACAACTCGGGCAGCTAAGAGTAAGTAACATTGTTCGTCAAACAGTGTCGAACTTGAGTAGTGCATATTAGCATTGCATATTAGGTAGTAATAGGCAAGGTAGAGCCTTAGTTGCAGAGTGTATAATAGTAAGGTTAGTATTTACATTATCTACAAATATATCCAATTATATATTATATTATATGCATTATGTATATATTATATATATGGATTATATGCAGGTATGTACAGACGTAAATACTAGTGCATTAATGTAGTGATATAACGCCATGTATGTAACTTGAGTTTATTACTCTGTTACTTTTCTGATTTATTTGATGGATGCTTTCTTATTATAGAGGCGGTGGGCGTGGTTCGTATCGCCACGTGGTCGTGTTTGAACCAATCAGGAGGGCGGAGAGGGCGTGTTAGCCGGTGGCCAGATGATGGTGCGACAGTGAGCTGGCAGCTGGTGGCGCGTGGATCGCAGACAAGTGAAGTGGGCAGTTAGCTTCTTGTTGTCTTTGTTGTTTGTTTGTTTGTGACCAGGACCCAACGACTCAGCTCGACATAAGCACTCGCTACCTTTATCGACAAGGTAAGATCGACGTCTTTTGTATTTGTACTTTGTAAAGTCGGGTTTTCGCAGTGTCTTCTGTGTTGCTAGCTAGCTAACTAACTAACTAACGTTAGCTAACAAGCCAGGAAGCTATATCAGAAGGAAGGGTCGTGTATGCTCTGATTGGTACCAGTTATATTGAGGCTACATTCAATAAATTAAATAGTACAGTTCGAGTTATCTGAGGAAATATACATCAACCAATATATCAAACGTTACCTAGTTAACGTCTGAGTCTTGTCCTGTGATGTATTCTACTGTCTGGACAGACATGTCTCACTGTGAGGGATCCTCCTGTCTGGACAGACCTGTCTCACTGAGGGATCCTGTCTGGACAGACCTGTCTCACTGTGAGGGATCCTGTCTGGACAGACCTGTCTCACTGTGAGGGATCCTGTAGACCTGTCTCACTGTGAGGGATCCTGTAGACCTGTCTCACTGTGAGGGATCATGTAGACCTGTCTCACTGTGAGGGATCCTCTCTGGACAGACATGTCTCGCTGTGAGGGATCCTGTCTGGACAGACATGTCTCACTGTGAGGGATCCTGTAGACCTGTCTCACTGTGAGGGATCCTGTCTGGACAGACCTGTCTCACTGTGAGGGATCCTGTCTGGACAGACCTGTCTCACTGTGAGGGATCCTGTAGACCTGTCTCACTGTGAGGGATCCTGTCTGGACAGACCTGTCTCACTGTGAGGGATCCTGTAGACCTGCCTCACTGTGAGGGATCCTGTCTGGACAGACCTGTCTCACTGTGAGGGATCCTGTCTTGACAGACCTGTCTCTGGTTGTCTCTCTTAACATCGGATGCTAATCTTTGAAACACTGATCTCACTGGTTTAATTGACATCCAATAGGAAGAACGCGACGAGCTCAGTTATTATATCTACCAGCAGTAACTTACCCCACAGGCTAAAGATACTGTTAGCTGTGTACATCAAACCACTGTACTGTGTCACTGTCTAGTAGTCTGTCTAATTAACTAAACAGCTGGCTAGGTGTGTTATCATAGCCTCGGCTAGCTTGAAGTGGGTGTGGTAGTCGGGATTGATTTGACTCACAATGGCAGCTAACGTTAGCTAGTCTGAATGATATACAAGTGATGCTCCAGGGTGCTAGTTCAGCTAACGTTAGCTAGTCTGAATGATATACAAGTGATGCTCCAGGCTGCTAGTTCAGCTAACGTTAGCTAGTCTGAATAATATACAAGTGGTGCTCCAGGGTGCTAGTTCAGCTGCATATGATTATAGATCGCAGAGCAGCGACCCGACGTCATGGTCGTGTATGTTGTTGATGTTATTCTCGTCTTCCCAGATGGTCGGTTGGATTCTCCAAAATGCACACGCGATTTTCTTTTCACGCTTACATGATTTCAGACAATGCCCAGTGGATTAGCTGACGTAAATACTGTGACATCTGCCTCCGAGTGAACGAGAAGAACCCAACCATAACCCCCCTACATCCTAATGCGTAGCTATGTTAGTCTGCTTGAAAAGCGTCGGTCGTCTTGCAAAGTAATTCATTACTTTTTGGTCCCAACTTGAATTTGAGAGCGTTAAGGCATCATACGATTTTAATCTGCTGCTTTCTAAGAGGCAGACGAGATAACAGGCCTGTTATCAGCCATCCTACCTGTTGTTTATTTAGCCTGGTTGTAAATATTGTTACTCATGAGCTAAGTCTGTTATCAGGAGGGCAACGTCACCACCCAAAGTGAGTTCAAATGTTATTTCCATGGCCTAGGAAAGTGAAATCAATATTTGTGAACATGAGCTACTCTCTCTCTCTCTAAAGTCAGAAACCAGAGAAGACTCAGACCTGTGATGCCATCAGGTATAGGCTCAGGCTGCTATGTAGACAGTGAATGGGATACTGGATTTTGTGACCCATAGAATGTTTTCTTTTTAGCTTTATTCTATAGTAGGGTTTTATAAAACGAGACACTGGGTTAGAATGAGACACTGGGTTAGAATGAGACACTTGTTCAGAATGATACACCGGGTAAGAATGAGACACTGGGTTGGAATGTGACACTGGGTTGGAATGTGACACTGGTTAGAATGAGACACTGGTTAGAATGAGACACTGGGTTAGAATGAGACACTGGGTTGGAATGATACACTGGTTAGAATGAGACACAGGGTTAGAATGAGACACTGGGTTAGAATGGGTTAGAATGAGACACAGGGTCGGAATGGGTTAGAATGAGACACATGGTCTGAACGAGACATTGGGTTGGAATGAGACACTGGTTAGAATGAGACACTGGGTTAGAATGAGACACTGGGTTGGAATGATACACTGGTTAGAATGAGACACAGGGTTAGAATGAGACACTGGGTTAGAATGGGTTAGAATGAGACACAGGGTCGGAATGGGTTAGAATGAGACACATGGTCTGAACGAGACATTGGGTTAGAATGAGACACTGGGTTGGAATGAGACACTGGTTAGAATGAGACACTGGGTTGGAATGAGACACTGGGTTAGAATGAGACACTGCGTTAGAATGGGTTAGAGAGACACAGGGTCTGAACGAGACATTGGGTTAGAATGAGACATTGAGTTCTGGGTGATGATGATTAAAGCAGGGCACAGTTGAGCTTGCTGAACTGGTCCATCGACATGCTGCCAGGTCTGAAATGGGAATGTCAACCCTATTAGCAGTACACCCTCTGTCATCCACCCGACTCTCCATCCTACATCAGTTCTCTCAAGGTTTTCTGCAGTGAGATTCCAATTCATGACGGTTAAGTTCAAGTTCAAGTTCAAGTTTCTTTATTAGTTGTCATACAAAAATACAGAATACTTTTATATGAAATGCTTTTTTCTGTTCTGTTCCTGAGAGTGTGCTAGATACAAATAAAAATAGATAAGTATAAAATAGAAAGTCAAAAGTACGTAAACAAGTGTAAACAAAAGTGTTCAATATACATGTATACAATACAGAGTAGGAAAAATAGGTTATGACTCAAGGTTATGACACTTGAGTTAACTATTGTTTTTTTTTAATGTAATGCAAACATAACTTTCTGTCTTTTTATTTAATAAACATTTCTAACTGGGATCATGTCTAGCTGGGTTAAAGCCTAAAAGAAAAAATGGTTTGGTTCCGGTTGCCGACCGACCCTGCCGATTTAGGTGCGACCCAATTTATTTTGAGTTAAAAAAAAATAGTAAAAATATTTTTTTAACAATAAAGTTTCATAAAAATCTTAGTCAAACCTTTAGTATTATGGATATTAAACATGCTGGCAGAGTACATGCATCCATGTTGTCGTGAACATTTTAGAATTCCCTATCCATAGTCGCAGTGAAAAAAAAAAAAAAAAAAATCCCTACCTACCCATGGCCTTAACTGACAACCAACAGGAACCAAATTTTTTTTCTTTTATGCCTAACTAGTTGGAAAGTGATTGAAGGTGAGCTGCTTCTTCCTTCCTGGCAGGACTGTCTGGTAGCAACACCTTTACTAGTGTCATGTAGTTAGTGTTATGTCTTTCTGTGCTTCTTTGAGTTGAAACTAGATCTGGGTTTGGCCCTAGTTGTAACTAGGGGTGTGGACATTTCTCGTTGTCTAATCGAATCGTGGACAGCTGAATCGTAATCGAATCGTGAGGCCAGTGAAGATTTACAGCTCTAGTTGTAACCTGGCAGCCCAGTTAGCAGGATTGAAGTCAAAGGTGACCCTCTGGGGAAAACAAATATGTTTTTACTCTTTATCTGTGTTTCTGCACTTTACCCCCTCTCCCCATTATTTTGAGAGAGCCTCCCTCTTATGTCACAAGTTACAACACTGTTGGAATGGAATCTTAGAACTAGGGGTGGAACGGTATGCATTCGAACCGTACACCGTTCGGCACGACCTCCACGGTTCGGCGCGTGTGGGTATTGTTCGGTTCGGGGGATGCAAAAAAAGGTGCTGTCAGTTCGTAGAAAGTGCGTGGAAATGGCAAGCGCAATATAAATCAATCTTCATTACGACATTAAACATTTGGCATTAACATTACATAGGCCTACAACTTGCCATAACATTAGCACGGTTTGTGACGCTACAAGTACAACGCACGTTGGTAGCCCGCTAGCTCCAATACAGCCAGTGAAATCATCAGACATCAATGAAATGTTACCGTAGCTAGCAGAGGATAAAATGGGAGTCTGAGGCGGGGTGTCGAAAGACAATGACGTTTATTCAACATCCAAGAAGGCTAACATTGTGTTTACTAACTCCAACCGGGACTATTGCCGCTTTTCCACTGCATGGTATCAACTCTATTCGACTCCACTCAACTTCCACTGTAGGTAGAGTCGAGAACGAAGGTACCACACGCAAAATGGTCCGTGCGGACGCCCAACCCATAGACAGTTCCGTGTGTGAATTACGTTAATCCACCACCGTTTCACAATTACTGTGTTGCACAACTTGCACTCAATATTTAAATAATGTTAGTCTAAATAAATGTAGACAGACAAATAAGACAATGTACGTATTTTAAAAATAGAATGAACAAAGTAGTGTTGTTTTGAAACAGTAGGCCTACAGTGTGTGTTAGTTTGATTTATGCTGCATTTGATATTGATGGCCTTCTAATTTGTTTTTTGTTTATTTATTTTAAATAACACAGTGACACTTTCCCTTTTGATAAGAAATCCAGCCATATTCCTTTCATTGTATTTCAAATACTGCACTTTAATTTCAAGCGGAAAACTAATCTTTCCATTAAGAACTGACAATCAGCTCTCTGCGTTGCTACCAGCTTGGCTGGTGGTCGTTCATACTAATACAATTGGCAGTATTAGGGGGTGGGAAGCTGGTGGGTGGGGATCGGACGTTGTGGACAGCGACTCCTACAGGTCGGTTGGTGCGCCTGCACAGTAGAATCAGGAAGCGACGGGGGCGGCGTGTCCCTCCCACGCAGACCCTCGCCGCTGAGAGATCGCGCTGTGCAGGTGAAAAGATGCGACGGCTGCCTCCTCGAGTACCGGAGGGGACACGTGATGCAAGGCTTCGTCCACATTGCAGCCGGCTTGTGGGAGGCATGGCCTAACAACATTCGAGACAGGGGAGGGCAGGGAACAAACTTAACTTTTTGACTTACCAGCCACTTGGCTGGTAGATTTTTAAAAGTACCAGCCGGGCAGATTTTTTACTAGCCAAAAATTATAAATAGCTTTTTAGTATATCGCCATGTGTTATTATTACATATAATACTCTCATATGCTATTTCAATTAATATCATAAACAACATAAGGAATATTAGCATAATTTTGAGTGGACTGAAGGAATGAGTCAGCGTTAATAGTTTTAAATGCAAATAATTTATTGAAACATAGAAGTGGGGTCGGGACACACACACACACTGTTTCAACTCGCCACCCCCGCATCATATTGTAGTCGGTCTTCAAACTTCCACTCCTTTCAATTTTTTTTATATTTGAATATCAACATTATCTGTCCATCCTCAGTAATCCTCAGTTTACTATAATATACTCCTGTCCTGAGTCCTGACTAGTGACTCCGTCGTCTTTCCAAACGCACGCACACACACACACACAGGGAAGGGGAGAGTGCCCCCCCCCCCCATTTCCCTTTCCTCAGTGCTGTTTACTGTGGCTCTGCCTCGTCTGATCATCAGGATTAGCTTGTTAGCTGACGTTAACGTTGTAGTGATTGGTACATAAACGTTAATTTCGGGCGATGTGGGCATAAAGGAATGGCAACGGTGCAAAGCATGTAGCTGCATTGGACTCGTTGTGAGAAGAGAAAAAACATCACAGACTTATTTCGCGCCTGTAGGCGCACTGCTGTGTTAACGCTGCTCTGTTTACAACGCTGCTCTAGAGGGTTTTCAAAATAGGAGTATCATATTAACCTGAACGTTGCTAGCTGCCGGAGCCCAGATATTATGACTGGATCTGCGCTTGGGGCGGCAATGAGACCCGCACAGGATTTTCAAAATAAGAGTATCGATATGAATTACACGCCAGCTGGCGGGCAGACTATTATTTTTAGACGCCAGACGGTAAATCTACACGCATTTGGCGATGGGCGCCCAGTTATTTTGTTCCCTGGGGGAGGGTAGAATAGGACAATACGAAATTTCTTCTTTCTTCTTTCTTGACCGTCTTTCTTCCTGTTTGATACCCACACGGTTTAGAACCTGACCCAATAATGGAAAACAAAGCAGGTAGACTGTTGCGTGAACGTCGGGAAGCCTTCTGGCTTTAATTTAAATGTTCAGAAGGTCCAGCTTGCCTTCTGGAAGGAAGGCACCCAGTGCTGTTGGCAATGTGCTGCATGCAGTGTGTTGCTAATCTTCTCTGTGGACCAGTGTTTGTACATCGTTGTACATTGTTGCACGTGTTCCACAAAGGCTGGCTTGTTGACTAAAGGCAGGGTAGCTCTGTTTAAATGGACGTCTTGTCCTTAACCAGGGGGCTGGGTTGTTAGTTTCTTCAAGTTTCAAGTTTCTTTAATAGTTGTCATACAGAAGTACAGAATACTTTTGTACAAAATGCTTCTTACTGTTAAGTTAAGAATGACCTTTTTTAGATGGAAGACTACTATTTATTATTAACAATTGTTTTTCAAGCCTGGTGTAGTTTCCATTACAGGCGTGTGGATCCTGGACTTTCTGACTGACACCTTCAACTCAATCACCCTGAGCATCGGGTCCCCTCAGGGCTGTGTCCTCAGGCTCAGCCCCCTGCTGTATTTGTTGTACACAAATGACTGTGTGGCCAGGTTCAGCTCCAACTCCATAGTGAAGTTTGCGGATGACACGGTGGTGGTGGGCCTGATCTCTAACAACGACGAGAAGGCCTACCGGGAGGAGGTTGATGTCCTGGCACTCTGGTGCCGGGATCGGGGCTCTACAGTGCGAGCATTTCACTCGCATTTGCCCCTAAATAGATTTTGTGCGAAAGGAAAAATCTTCTTGGAGCACAGTGTGCGAGTAATAGTTTTGCCTAGTGGGCATGTCAACGCGAAATTGTCATTTCATATTAGACGCAGAGCAGCGCGGACCTTCAATTTTAGAAGCTATGACATCTAGCTATTCAGCTCTGCGTTCGACAGCTCTGTAACAACTCATCTCACGAGTCACACTGTTTCTATGTGCAACGAAAACTCAGCGAGCAACGGGTCCAATGGTCTAACATGCTTTGCATCCTCGCCATTCCCGTATAGTATACCCACGTCGCGCTAAAAACCTTAACTAATGTTAGCTGCTAACTCTAATTACGCTAACCTGCTGACGCTAACTACTGTAAACTTTTCCTGGGAACGCTCGGTGGCATCCAATAGTGAGGGAAGGGGGGGCTGAGAGTCTCCCTCTCTAGATTAGAACCCATTTAATTCAAAAGGAAGATATTGATGGACCGTAGCTATAGTATATAGCTCAGCAGCTGTAACGGAATCATTTTATTTGATTATTTATGTTTCAATAGCGTCTAATAATATATTCCATTACCTTTCCTATCTGTATCGAAGTCAAAATGTTGGTATTGTGACAACACTACAACATACAAAAGCAGCTGGACAACCTATATCCTTTGCGTCAGTAGTCATGGGCCAATGTGTGATTTTGGTGGTATGTGCTATTGCACAGATGTTTGTCCCTTAGTATGCACACGCACGCATGCAAAATATAATATGCATGTAATAAATAGTTTGTTAACCATATAACGTGCACCGGGATGTATACATCCCAACGTGCGCAGAATGCACAAAAGTCACGGCACTTTGCGAGCGGCTCGGGATGCATTTTTTGCCAAACATATAAATGACCGTTCGAAAGATCTATTTGTTGCCGTTCGAACGCCACCTCACTCGATCAAGTCAAGTCAAGAGTTTTATTTGTCACGGCATACAAGCATACAGTGAAATGCGGGGGGTCATGCCTGCAGCGATTGTGCAATAATACAAGTAATAAGAATAGGAATGAGAATAAGACATTTGTGCAATAAAGTAATAAGAATAAGACATAACAGGTATAATGTACATAAAATTTACAAAAAGCATGGTAAGACATGCTAAGGTCCTGCGATAGGGCAATACAATGTTGGCTACGGACGAGGCACTGGGTCTTATGTACACTACTATACAATGCTATACCATTAGTGATGCACCGATGTGAAAATTGTGGCCGATACCGATAACCGATATTAATATTGCTGTTCTGGCCGATACCGATATTTACCGATGTCGATAACTCTGTATAGAAAACACGTTTTTATTTTTACTTTTGTAACTTATTTTCAGAAATGACTGATATTTTGAAACTATTTAAGGCCAAAACATGTAAAAAGAAGAAAAAAAAGGTTAAAATGTTTTTTGAACTTTTTTTATTTATTAAATATCTGCCCATATCGGCCCCATCTTGATATCGGACCGATACCATTGTGTAAAAAAACTGCCATATCGGCCATTATTATATCGGCGGCCGATATATCGTGCATCACTATATACTATACAATCTACAGCTATACTATGTGTCCTTATGCTAACTTGCTATATCCATCTATTTACTATACAAGAACCACTCCCGTTCTTTTGATTTTATTAAATTTTTTTAAGTGATTGTTGAGTGTGAGCGTGTGCAGCATGTGTGTGTGTTCATGCTAAAGTGACTGTTAGTGTGTAAGCGTATACAGTGTGTGTGTTATGTGTGTGCTCATGTGTGCTTGTGTGTGGAGAGTTCAGTGTTCAGGACTATGATGGCCTGGGGGAAGAAGCTGAACCGAAGTCTCTCTGTCCTAGTTGCTGGTGTGCGCAGGTGTTTGCCTGACTGCAGCAGCTTGAACAGGCTGTTGTTGGGGTGGTGAGGGTCTTTCATTATTCTGCAGGCTCTGGATTTGCACCTCTTGTTATATAAGACCTGCAGGGGTGGTAGTGCAATACCCGTAGTACGCTCAGCTGAGCGCACCACTCTCTGTAGGGCCTTCTTGTCCTGTGCCTTGCTGTTTCCATACCAGGCAGTGATGTTTCCAGTCAAGATGCTCTCTACAGCTCCAGAGTGGAAGGACTGGAGTATCTTCCCCGATACTCTGAACTTCCTTAACTGTCTCGGGTGGTAGAGGCACTGCCTCGGTCAGGGAAGATACGCCAGTCCTTCTACTCTGGGGCTGTGGAGAGCATCCTGACTGGGAACATCACTGCCTGGTTTGGCAACTGCACTGCCCAGGACAGGAAGGCTCTACACAGAGAGTATTGCACTACCACCCCTGCAGGACATTTACACCAGGAAGTGCAGATCCAGAGCCTACAGAATAGTGAAGGACCCTCACCACCCCAACAGCCTGTTCAAGCTGCTGAGGTCAGGCAAGAGCCTCGGCATACATGCAGCAAGAACAGAGCGACTCCAACTCGGCTTCTTCCCCCAGGCCATCAGAACACTGAACACTGATCTCTCCGCACACATGAACACACCACATCCTCACTTGCACTCTCTCACACACCCCACACACAAACACACTACAAAAATGGTAACTTTAAAAAACATAACTGTATATTTGTATATTATTGTATATAGTAGCATTATCTTATTTCTTAAGCTTAGCATTGTATTTTATTAGTGTGGCACCCACACTATTGTAATCTATACTATTTATTATTTATTCCGCCGATTTTTGTCCAGTAACTCCTGCCAGAGCTTTCAGACCACACACAAGTGTAAGGTATCAAAACGACCGGCTTGGTCCAACTTGAGACTATTTTGCTATTACTTTTTGGAAAGTTTCACCGCACCGTTTGGCTACAAATCGACTTTAAACAGGACATTTTGGTCCATAAGGAATGAATGGCAGAACTAGAGTGTAGAAGCTGCATTTTTTTGTTTTACCATCACCTTTTGTAAATTGCGATTTAAAAACAACACATCAAAACGATGACAAGTCATGCTCCCCATAGACACGAATGGGCTCTCCACTCTAAAATCAGATTTTTTACCGTTCCTTCCCTTGTTTTCCGATCGCCACACGGGCCACAATGGTCGACGGAATTACACAATATCGCACATAACCCTTCACATGTATCTTTTGAACCGTTTGTCCTACTACTTGCGGGTTGTGCTATAATACTCAGTAGGGATATCCTCTTTCATTGGTCTATGTTGACCACGCCCCCATGGTTCGGCTCCTCCCCCTTCAGGGGATTACCCCCTTGATCATTAGGCCACACCCCCTTTTTGTATCTTTTGAACCGTTTGTCGTAGAGACTTGCGGGTTGTGGCATTGTACTCAGTAGGGATATCATCTTTCATTGGTCTATGTTGACCACTCCCCTGATCATTAGGCCACGCCCCGTTTTGTATCGTTTGAACCGTTTGTCGTAGAGACTTGTGGGTTGTGCCATTGTACTCAGTAGGGATATCCTCTTTTATTGGTCTATGTCAGGGGTCAGCAACCTTTTTGACATGGAGTGCCTGTTTGAAATATAGTTGTAACTAGTGTGCCTCAACAATATTCCATGCATCGTAAATATTTTCTCATAATCAGGTATTTTTAATGATAATTTTTACATTATTACATCATTATCGTTATTATTAACAATATTATTATGATGGTTGTATCAACCCTAAATCTGAGTTGGGGGGGGGGGGGAGGGGGGAATGCGATGCAGACAAACAGCTGCATACAGTGCGACCATTTCACTCACATTTGCCCATTCATTTTTGGACACATCACACACCATCGGTGTGTGTACTGTACGTGGGCTGTCATAGCTCCACCTACAGGCCGAATGGAGAACACCAGGAGAACACCAGGATGTGAATGGAGGGTGAATGTGAGGTATATCGTGTAAATAAGTTTTGATTGATCGCAAGACTACACTGTAAAAAATATATAATAATAAGTTACCAGAACTTAAAAATATTGAGTTCAGTTACTGTGCATTAAGGTTTTCAGTTTTCAATCCATAATAATCCAGAAAAATAAGTACACAACCACATTATTTCAACCTAATAAAACTATGTTTATTGTCATTGTTTTAAGAACACAAGTTGACTTGGTAATACTCACATTTTGAGTAAAGAATATGGCTTTTAACATGTGCAATGTTCAATGAAATAGAAAAATAAATAATAAAATTAGTTGATTAATCCCACTGGTCACAATGGTGACCGTAATAATGTTTTTGTTATAAGGCTCTGCAAATGTTACTGAATGATGTAGCAATGTATTTCCAGCTAAATTGAAATAAACAAATAAAGGGTCTCAATTAAATATGTGGTAGTAAAAAGAACCTGTGGGAGGATTTCAACAAGATAAATGCGACAACAGTGCAAAATATTTCACTATAATATTTCAAAGCACATTTTTTTTTTTTTTTTTTTTTTTTTATATAATATTATACTGCTGCCCCCCTGTGTCTATGCAAATGCCCCCGCGTGCAGGCACGCGTGCCTAAGGTTGCCTACCCCTGGTCTATGTTGACCACTCCCCCGATCCTTAGGCCACACCCCCTTTTTGTATCTTTTGAACCGTTTGTCGTAGAGACTTGCGGGTTGTGCCATTATACTCAGTAGGGATATCCTCTTTCATTGGTCTATATTGACCACGTCCTTAGGCCGTGCCCCCTTTTTGTATCTTTTGAACCGTTTGTCATAGAGACAATACAGACCCTCTCCCGTTGGCCGGCGGTGCACAGGCATCACCCACACTTTAACAATTTCCCCGCGCGAAATTGTCTATTTTGTCTATTTGTCTAATTGTCAATTTATTTCTTTTTCTTTTATTAAAAACGAAGGTTCGAATGTCCGTTCGAAGAACCCTGACGAAGTTTGAATCCCAAAAACAGGCTTCGGGGACAGCCTTACCAAACATATTATTTATATTATTCAAATGGTACTCGAACATGTTCCGTTGTGATGTCACAGTATGATGTCATAATTAGTGCTGTCAGGTGATTAAAATAATTAATCTACTTAATTACAGGATTTGTAATTAATTAATCTAATTAATCACATTTTAATCGCATAACCATTTTATGCCTGATATTCTATATTCTATAATCATATTTCAAATTGCATGTGTCCGGATGGTAGAATTCAGTACTTGTAGGAGCCAAAGCTATAATTATTTAGGTTATTGTATTATATAATTGTCATAATAGGACATTCTAGAACATTTGTCAGTATGATGTCATGGTTGAACATTCTAGAACATTTGTGATGACATAGCCGCACATTCTAGAACATCGAACATTCTAGAACATTTGTAGTGATGTCAAGAACATTTGTGTATCTATATACAGTCTATTCAGCAATTCTCTCAGCCAGGTCAGTGTGCATCTTTGGACCATCCATTTGGATATCTTTGTTTTACACTGGAGTGGCTGTGGACATAATTTTTCATTATCAACGAACGTACTACTCACGAGTAAGTAATTTTAACCAGTAGAGTGGAACGTCTGCCCTCAGTACTGCATCTACAAAACCTTCTGTTGAATCATCTTCCGTTGATTAATTTGCTTAGATTTTTCAGGTCTGGTCAATTTGAGCATGGAGTTATTCACAGTCAAAGATACAAATTTTTTTATTGATATTCTCATTTAGTTCATTACAATTTACTCAAGCCTAGTAACAGACACAGTATTTCTGACACTGGGAATACATAGATGGCCCTAGAATCAGATACCAAGAACATGGACCATATAAAAAAAAGTCTCTAAATGTGTATTCTACGTTCTTATGGCATGAATGAGATAAAAAAAAAAAAAAAATTGTAATTAATTTTGAGTTAATTTTCATAACGCGATAATTTGCTAATGGAACATTCTAGAACATTTGTGATGTCATAGTATGATGTCATAATAGAACATTCTAGAACATTTGTGATGTCACAGTATGATGTCATAAGGCCTAACAAAATTAATAGTTGGTTTCCGGTTGCCGACCGACCCTGCCGATTTAGGTGCGACCCAGTATATTTTATGAGTTTAAAAAATAATAATAATAATAATAAAGTTTCATAGAAATCTTAGTCAAACATTTAGTATTATGGATATTAAACATGCTGGCAGAGTACATGCATCCATGTTGTTGTGAACATTTTAATTAAATAAAGAAATTCCCTATCCATAGTCGCCGTGGGAAAGAATAAAATAAAATAAATTCCCTACCTACCCATGGCCAAACTGACAACCAACAGGAAACCAACAATATATTTTACTTTGCCTAAGAGAACATTCTAGAACATTTGTGATGTCATAATGGAACATTCTAGAACATTTGTGATGTCACAATGAGACCTTCTGAGAGAATTGTTGAATATATATCGATACACAAATGTTCTAGAATGTTTGATTATAAGATGTCATAATCAAACATTCTAGAACATTTGTGTATCTATATATATTCAACAATTCTCTCCAGTAGAAGAAGAAAAAGAAGGTGAAGAAGGAGAAGGAGAAGAAGAAGAGCCCATAAAAAGAATTGCGGAGGGCAGTAATATGCCTCGATGCGTCTACTCTGCCGGAAATTCAAATAAGAAGAAGAAGAAGATCTCATTGTGCATCTTGAAACAGTACTGAACAGTACTGAACAGATAGACTAAACAACATAGATTGAAGCCTGCATTTCTCAACCAAGGTGCCTTGCCTACCGTTTTGCTGTGGAAAGAGACAATACAGAGACAATACAGACCCTCTCCCGTTGGCCGGTGGTGCACGGGCATCACCCACAATTTCCCTAGGTATTGTCTAGGTATTATTACTTTTTATCATGTCTATTTTATTTGTATTTTGCACAATTGAAGCGGGCATGGCCACCTTCATTTCACTACATGTCTCACACAATACAGATCTAACGTTAGACAACATCCTGCAATATAACACTGCTGTTAATCATCAACATAGGCTACACACAGTGATAATCATCCATGAGTTAGCACTAGGGTTGGGTACCGAACTCTACTGTCGGTCTGGGCAGGGTGTAGACTATCACATGCCTCACATGACTATCACATGTGGAGTGGCCAGACACTTCTTTTCACCTGACGGCAAAGATTTTCACTGCGAGAACCGAATGTAACGCGTGCAGAGGTTCACACAATTTCCCCCAGATCCCCTCCCTGCTGAACAGTTGCCCCGACCGACCAGTAGGAGTCGCTGTTTGCAATGATCATTCAGGACCCCTACCCCACCGGCTTCCCACCAACACTGCCGATTGTGTTTGTAGGGATGACTGACCGAGCTGGAGGTACCGCTGACAGCTCGATTTGATCCCAGAGTCTCTTTTTTTAAACAACAGATGTATTGTTTATTTTGCAGCAATTCTTTGTCGTTGCCGCCATCTTTAGTGTTACAGCCCCTCACACTCCAGTTCTCTTTTCTATCTTTTGGTGCTTTTTTGGTGGACAAACCATCGCACATGTGCACCGTGACTTGCGACTGGAGACTAGCTCTGTTAGCACACATAGCCTACTGTGTACAGACGGTTTCAAACTGTATTTTAAATTAGAAAGCAAACAAAATAAATGGACAAGAGAAAAATAAATCTGAATTTGGTCAGTATTGTCATTTGGACAAGCAAAGCCATTACTTTAAGTTGCAGGCAAGAAATACAAGCCTGTCCACTGTCTCTGGTTTTAAAACTGCCCTGTTGCAGGTCAAAATAAAAAAAAATAAAAATGTATATATATTTTTATTATCAATCGATATCGATTATTAACACTTTGATTGCCTAAGGCTAAATTCATGATATACCATAGGTTGCCAGCTCTATTTGTCTATGGATAAGTACCCCTTCTTTGCAGGGCTATAACTTTTTAAATTATATTGCTAAATTGCCATTATTATGGCCCATTCAAAGTCCTATATGTATTGTTCATTGTGTAGCAACGTTAAACTTTTTCATTCACATATTCATAGTAAAATATGGTCTAATGTATAAGTATGTTTTCATCTCTTTCTGCAGCTTTCTCCAGAACGTGATCTATAGCCCCAAATGCATTACCGGTATATTGATGATGAAATACAGTTTGATGGCAATTGGCGCGATATAAAAAATTTCAATTGGACGTGGTTCTAGAAGTTTCTACGTATCATCTGATGATGACCGGATGGCCGGGGGATCGTTTATAATTCCGTGGGCAGCGTTATATCATTCATCTAGTGTGGGTCATATGTTCATCAGAGCAGTTTATATCGAACACGTTCAAAAATAACGCTGAATCTTACCGTATATTCCTCGCGCCGTTGGACGATCAGCGTGGTGTAGACCGTTTTCGATTATGGGATGTTTATCCTGATGCACCATTTCCAGGTTGTATAATACTATATACGTCCAAATAACTATGTTTATTGAGTTAGGGCGAGCGATTGATCATCCAGTGTGTTGAGATGGAGTCCGGCTACCGATCGCGAGTGCCCGGAGCACATAGGATGAGCACTTCCTGTTTGGCGAGCCCCTCCCTCTTGGCCGATCTGCCGATCGGCCACCAGATGGCGCTCTCGAACCGTTAAACAGTTGATGGGAGCTCACCAGTACATCTCAGGGCTCCGGAAAGAAAATATGATTTCGATCACAGATTTTTGAAATATTGATATCAAAGACGAGTTACGGCGTCCTCGGCACCTTTAGCATGGCGGCGAAGGATGCCTAAAAGCGTCTTCCGGCAGTTAAAGTGTTAAAATATATCGCGATAATTATCGTTATCGTTATATTGCCCAGCCCTATATGCATATTACTGTCTCATCTCTTGGTTCTTTGGAAAGACCAGATGAGGTCAGGAGTTTGATAGTATTTACTGAGGATGGTCAGATAATGTTGATATTTACATAAAAAACATTAAAAAAAACATGAGCATCATGGTGGAACAGAGGTTCTATCAACATGAGCATCATGGTGGAACAGAAGCTCACATTCTTATCAAGACGACCCATCATGGTGGAGGATGTTTTGAGTAACTTTGTCTCCTCTGCCCTCAGCTCCTGTGCCAGCCTACCGCTGCCATGTCGGCCAAAGCCATCTCAGAGCAGACGGGCAAGGAGTTCCTCTACAAACACATCTGCACCACAGCGGCTGTGCAGAACCGCTTCCGCTACGCCAACGTCACCGCAGAGACGGACTGGGACAGCCTCACACAGGAGCACCCCTGGCTACTTACCGAGGTGAGAAGAACCCTAAAGTACTCCACCTCTACTGTCTTTAACTATGAATGAACACAACACTAACTTACCATCTTTAGATAATTAAGTACTCAACCTCTACTGTCTTTAACTATGAATAAACAACACTATTACCATCTTTAGATAATAAAGTTTGAAAACATTGTTCCTCCTGAAAACGTCAAACAGTTGTATTGCTCTGAGGTACTCAATTGATTAATTAGTTAATTAATAACTTGATACATGAATTTGATAGTTATAAACCTGTGCTTGTTGTTTTTAGTGTTTTTTTTTATTTTTTTTTATCTGAGCTTGTTGTTTTAGTGAGTTATAAACCAGTGCTTGTTGATAATGCCAGTCTGGTTCCCTCCTCCCTGCAGCGCTTGGTGGTGAAACCAGACCAGCTGATCAAGCGGCGTGGGAAGCTGGGTCTGGTGGGCGTGGACCTGGACCTGCAGGGTGTACAGGACTGGCTGAAGCTCCGCCTCATGAGAGAGACCACTGTGAGTGGACCAGGGACCTGTCGAGTCACCAGAGAACATGATACCATATTATCACCATACTAGTCACCAGAGAACATGATACCATATTATCACCATACTAGTCACCAGAGAACATGATACCATATTATCACCATACTAGTCACCATAGACCATGATACCATATTATCACCATACTAGTCACCAGAGAACATGATACCATATTATCACCATACTAGTCACCAGAGACCATACTAGAATCTCCTATCCTAGATAATCCACTAACGATAATGGGTTGTCTTCCGACATTGCTAATAAAATATTCATGGGATATTAATGTTAATCAACTTCAAAGTATTCCGAGGTAGCACGAAGGGTAATTTATGGTAAATGGTATGGATGGTGAGATTTCAGATGCTGCACACTGAGCCACAGTATGCACCACCCAGCAGCTAGCTGAGGTCAGGCCTGCTATATGTGGCTGCAAGGTCGGAGGTCATGTAATGCCAGTGTCTGCTAGGGGGGCTATTCTGGTGTCTCTCCACATCCTGCCACTACTACCACTACCACCGCAAGTCATAAGTTGGGTTTGACCTTGCTCAGTTAGTATAACAATAACAGCAGTAGTTTACTGTAGTTATACGTTGGGTTTGACCTGCTCAGTTAGTATAAGAGCAGTAGTTTACTGTAGTTATACGTTGGGTTTGACCTGCTCCGTTAGTATAAGAGCAGTAGTTTACTGTAGTTATACGTTGGGTTTGACCTGCTCAGTTAGTATAACAATAACGGCAGTAGTTTACTGTAGTTATAAGTTGGGTTTGACCTGCTCAGTTAGTATAAGAGCAGTAGTTTACTGTAGTTATATGTTGGGTTTGACCTGCTCAGTTAGTATAACAATAACGGCAGTAGTTTACTGTAGTTATACGTTGGGTTTCACCTGCTCGGTTAGAATAACCGCAGTAGTTTCCTGTTGGGTTTGGTAAACAAGTCTTTGTAATTATGTGTTTTATATATATATATAATAGTGTTTTTCTCTTCACAGGTGGCTAAAGCTAAGGGAGTTCTGAAGAACTTCCTCATTGAGCCGTTCGTTCCACATAAACAGGTAATGTCTACCAGCTGTTGGTTCAGGGGCCATGGTCCTTCAGGGGATTCCATGGGGAATATTTTAATTTAGCTTATTTCATTAAGTAGAAGTTATCCCAATGAGAGAATGTGACAGAATGCCTGTATTTATAGAAGTTATCCCAATGAGAACGTGACAGAATGACTTGTGTTTATAGAAGTTATTTATCTCAATGAGAGAACGTGACAGAATGACTTGTGTTTATACTAAGAAGTTATTTATCCCAACGAGAGAACGTGACATAATGATTATGGGTGAAACCTGGGACCAACCAACACAATGACCTATAGAGCTGCTGGTCGCAGCTAAAGAAAATATAGTTAGGACAACATCCCTAGTGTGTGTGTGTGCAGTGTATGTGTGCATCTCTGACGACTCCTCTTCCTCTGGCCCCCAGGAGGAGGAGTTCTACGTGTGCATCTACTCGGCTCGCGAGGGCGACCATGTCCTCTTCCACCACGAGGGAGGCGTGGAGGTGGGAGACGTCGACACCAAAGCCCAGCGGCTGCTAGTGGGCGTCGGCGAGAAGCTGGAGGAGGAGCAAGTCATCACACAACTCCTCCCCCACGTCCCAGACGACAGGAAAGAGTATGGAGCTCGTTATTGTTGTGGAGTTTTATTAGCAGCTGTCTGTCTGTCCGTCTTCAAAACATTTGAGTCCTCCCAGAGTTTTCACACCGTGGCCACAGGTAATACTTTCATCGGGGTAACTGTGTGTTGTTACCTGAGCCGCTCTATAATGAACACTAATGCATTTATACAGTGCATTGTAACTAGGGATGCACCGAAATTTGTATCACCGAAATATATCACCGAAACAGAAACAACCTGTAACCTAACGCGTGTTGTTGTGATGATGTCATCAAAACGCGGCTTCAGTCATTACATGCTTAACGTGAGCTCTTCAGTCCTGCGTTCTGCAGCCTGTGAAAACTCCTCTTGGGACTCGGGGGAGTCGCGCTGTTTCTATGTAAACTCTGCGCGCAATGCTTTATATCCTTATTTACTATATGCCGCGGTTATATCTAATATGCATATTCTTCAGAGCGAGAGGGGGGGGGGTTGTGTTTCTCACATTGACGCTGTCTGTCGTTGATAATATAATCTGAAGAGCATTATTATTATTATCATTCTCGAGCATACACGTCGCGTGTACTGTGCCAAAGTCAAGAGAGCACATTCATCTGGGGACTAGAAAGGTGCGCTCAGTAGAGCACAGATGTCCACATGTCTTCTCTATCTATCTATCTATCTATCTATCTATCTATCTCTCTATCTCTCTATCTCTCTATCTCTCTATCTCTCTATCTCTCTATCTCTCTATCTCTCTCTCTCTCTAGAGGTAAACGGTACTCTATCCCCCCCCCTCACAGTGAGCTGTGGTGTTCCACAAGGAAGCATACTAGGACCGCTACTCTTCCTAATTTATGCAAATGACATGTCGTCAGCCTGTGACTGCAACTTGTTCCTGTTTGCGGACGACTCAGCCCTGCTGGTCTCTGACAAGAACAAGTTGCAGGTTGAAAAAAACCCTCAGCACGGAACTAGGCAAAATCTGCATATGGCTCACTGATAACGAACTATCATTACACATGGGCAAAACAGAGTCCATTCTCTTCGGTTCAAATAACAAACTCAGCAAGACCGACGGCTTCTCAGTTACAGTGGGTGACAATATTGTCACAAGGAAAGACGAAATTACCTACCTGGGTTCCATCCTAGAGGCAAATCTTTCCTGTGACAAAATGGCATCCAATGTAATAAAAAAAGTCAACCAACGAACTAGATTCTTGTACCGTATCTCCTCTCTGGTAAACAAGAATACCCTGAAGACTCTGGCAGGAGCACTCATTCAAGGGTACTATGACTATGCGTGCACCTCATGGTACCAAAGCACCGCAAAGGCGCTTAAAACAAAATTACAAACATCACAAAACAAACTGGTCAGACTACTACTTGACCTGAACCCCAGAACCCACCTCACCCCTGCCCACTTTGACAACCTAGGATGGCTTAGAGTAGACGACAGAGTACAGCAACTTGCAATGGGCCTGGTCTACAAGATACACTATACGACCGGGGTGCCCATGTACATGTCAAAATACTTCCCAAAGGTCAGTGAATACCACAACCACTACACCAGAGGAAGCTCAACAAATCATGTTAAACCCAGATTCGGCTCAAACAAGGGACTAAACACGTTTCGCAATTATGCCACAACAATGTGGAACGCCCTACCCAAAGCTGTAAAGGAATGTGAATCCCTGCCCACATTCAAAACCGCTCTTAAAGAGCACCTACGGGAGGCTGCAATTCGAAACTGGCCACCGTAAATGCCTAATAGACAGTCTCCTCCCCACCGCATGTATATATTCCCTCCCCGCCGTATGTATATTTCCCTCCCACCCACCCACCCCCTCCTAATGTACAGTCCCCTCCCCATCATATGTATATACTCTGTCAGGATCTAGGGGTAACAGTACTGTATATTTGAATACCGCTTATGTCACAAATGTATCAGTACTAAATACCTATATGTCCCTATGCCATAAATGTCATGTATGTTGTGTATGTCATAAATGTCTATGAATTGAAAATGGGGGACCCTGATGGAAACAAGACAAACGTCTTTCTCAGGTCTGCATCCCCTTAACAATTGTATGTATTGAGCCGTACTGTATTGTACCCATTCTGCAATCTGTTAAATAAAGTTTTCATTCATTCATTCTCTCTCTCTCTCTGATTGATTGATTGAAAACTTTATTAACAGATTGCAGAATGGGTCCAATACAGTACAGCTCAATACACACAATTGTTAAGGGGATGCAGACCAGAGAAAGACCTTCGTCTTGTTTACATCAGGGTCCCCCATTTTCAATTCATCAGGACATATATGACATACATGACATACAGATAGACAGTACTGCTACATCTATACATTTATGACATACCAGATTTGCAAATACAGTACTGTTTGTGATACAAAAATACCCATAATAGTGATTATTTAAGTAAAGTTTTGCCATAATCATATATTTTTCCATAATCAGGTAGCTGAACAACATTGGTAAAACAAATTCTATTCTATGAATCATTTTCGGCATTCGGTTTTCGACCAACTGTTTTCTATTTTCGGTATCTGTTTCGGCCAAGAATTTCCCATTCGGTGCATCCCTAATTGTAACGAGTCTTCACACCATGCAAGGTGACAACCAGCTCATTCAGGAGCTGCTAGGTGTCTTGCTAAAGGGGCTGCAACCTTCAGATGAGCAGATTTGGGGTGACTGTGTCAGGAGGTAGAGCGGTCTAGAGAGGTTAGAAGTTGCTAACGAAATCATTTCCAGATTAACACTGAATGAACACTAGCGTGTCTGAGCAAGCACCTGCATTTGAAGTCTGCTTGTGCAGTCAATTGAAATCCCGCCTCCCTTCACTTGCCAGCAGGGTGAGTGGGAGCAGAAGGTTTTTTGTTTGTTGCTTTAGAAGTGGTTGCTCTTTTTAATCTGACCTGGTCTTGTCTCCTTGCAGAGTCCTGGCCAGTTTTATAGTGGGCCTGTTCAACCTGTACGAAGACCTTTACTTCACCTACCTGGAGATCAACCCACTGGGTAAGCTGTGTGAAGATGTTGTGGATATTGAGCGGGTAGATTATGGTTCACGTGAAGATGGTGTGGATATTGAGTGAGAGGTTAGATTAGGGTCCACGTGAAGATGTTGTGGATATTGAGTGAGACGCAACGTCTCTTCATTCCTCCCGCTACCCAGTGGTGACGGAGGACGGTGTCTTCGTCCTGGACATGGCCGCTAGGATCGATGCCACAGCAGACTACATCTGCAAGGCCAAGTGGGGGGATGTGGAGTTCCCTCCTCCCTTCGGCAGGGAAGCCTACCCAGAGGTGAGACGACATTCAGAATAATTGATCAGATGTGAATATGCCTTTGTTTCCTCTCTGGTTATTATAATATATTTTTCATTGTATCATGTGTTTGGAACAATGGTTGTTGGGGTCATTCTTTTTTACTTTACTGAACTGATTAAAACACCCCAGTGTCAACATCCATTACAGCAAATGAAAAAAGTAAAAGTAGTCGGTAGAGCTCTACATTGACCGAGAACAGAGTGAACATGTGGTTGCACTAGTCTTTTCATGCGTCTTCTGGAATCAGAATTTGAACATCTGATCACGCGGGATCAGATATTAGTTGTGTCCACATTTGACAGTTCAATGAGAGCTTGGTGATCAGACCGTAGCTCCCATTTAATTATGCTGTGCAACAACTGGCAGGACTCTCGTTCCTGGTCCCTGGGAGAGACGGTAAAGGAGGGCTGGTCAAGTGTACAAAAAAATCTAAACAAATGAATAAAGGGCAGGTGATTTACACGTTTTTTTGTAGATACAGTAGGGGTGTAACGGTACGTGTATTCGTCCCGCGAATTTACGGTACGGCCGTCACGGTGCGGTACGCGCACCCATGCGACGAATACGCCCCACAGCGCAAACACACCCACATGCAGGCACTCGCGATGTCCGTGCGAGAACAGCGCGTTTGGCCGGGCACACCGAGCTCAGACTTCAGAGCGGTGAAAGTGCACAGAGGAGAAAGGCACATTTACAATTGGAACAGCTGCAGGGTTATTACAGTTTTCTTTCGTTTTCTTGTGCGCCCAATAACGTTAACCAAATGAAACCAATGGAAAGAAAGTTAAACACACGCGTCGCCGACACACACACACACGCCAACAAACACATCAACATTCTCCCCCGCGGCCCGCCGGACTCACAGGCGCACAATCAAATAAAAAGAAGAAACTTACTTTTCCGGACAGATCATCTGAGCTCCACTGTGTTTAAATCCAAATAATCCTCTGCCATTGTTCTAATATGTCATCTGTTCTCTAGTTCAGTCTGGTCGTGAAGTAAAATTCTCTCTGGAAGTGAAACTGAAACTTAGCAAGGATAAGTTTAAAGGGGCAGTAAGCAAGTGGATGCCTGAACACAGAATGACACCAGTATCACCAATTACCACGGCAAGCCTATAGAAAAGTATTCTATTTAATAATAATAATTATAATAATTATCATAAATATAATATATAAATAAAAGAAATTACAAACTGTCTTTGTACTGGGCAGCACCTAGTTGTCAACAATGTCAGACTGTGGTTGTACTGGGCAGCTCCTAGTGGTCAAGTGTCAAACTGATTGTACTGGGCAGCTCCCAGGTGTGGATGTGAAGGGTGTGGCTGTAGAATGAACAAGGTGGCCTCTCGGTCGACCCTCCCTGGTTAAATGAGGCAGGATGTGAGCAGTTGTCTGGTGTCTCTGTTGCAGGAGGTTACATGAGGCTGGAGGTGAGCAGTTGTCTGGTGTCTGTTACAGCAGGTTAAATGAGACAGGATGTGAGCAGCTGTCTGGTGTCTCTGTTGCAGGAAGCCTACATAGCTGACCTGGATGCCAAGAGTGGTGCCAGTCTGAAGCTGACCCTGCTGAACCCTCGGGGCAGGATCTGGACCATGGTGGCTGGAGGAGGGGCCTCCGTTGTCTACAGGTACTGTAACGTGTCTTGCTGTGTGACGTCAATTTGTCAGCATGAAAATAACCGCACCAGGATAGCTTAGCAAGTAGCTAATCAGACCTTATCGCTTTTGGGATTTGGTACATACCCATTTATTATCAAAATATAAAGTTAGGCTAATGACCATACAATGCCTGGTCATTAGGGATGGGTACCGTTCACATTTGAACCGGTACTGGTACCTGTGAATTGATACCGGTACCCAACGGTACTTTTTCCGGTACTTTAGTCTCTAAAAATGTAATCTACCTACCTCAGTTGTAAAAAAAAAAAAAAAAAATCTAAACTTAATATTTAATAAATAAATTATGTACTATTACTTTATTATCATTTACATCTTACTGATGTAACGCACTTTGAACTGCAATCCCCCGTATGAAAGGTGCTATACAAATAGTTATTATTTATTTAGAACATATATATATATACACAGTCACACACATATCTTTAAATAAATGTTATGTTTATTTAAAAAAATATGTTTAACAAATTAACTAAAAAAGGCACACATCTATATATTTAAATACAAAATAAATAAAGGTATTGTATTTTACAAAATAACAAGTATAAAACAAGGGTAAACAAACCACTCTGGCAGCAATGAACTATTCTGCTGATAAAAAAAATTTGTCAAATACACATCTATATATTTAAATAACAAATAAATTAAAGTATTTTACAACTGATTAAACAAACAAACAATCTAGCAGCAATGAACTACTCTGCTGCTGATTGAGTATTGTAGCAGTTATTTTCGCTCCACACTCACTGTGTCTTTGGAGAAGACCCGCTCTTCCGCACTGTGTTTGGTCTTACATAACAGCCTGTGGCTTGTTTACCGACGTCACATCCGGTACTCTTCTGTCCTCCTGACTGCGCTTGCTAACGTTAGGGAGCTAACCTTATGTCCGACGATTAGCTAACGTTAGCTATAACGTTAAATAAGTTACAAATATGTGAAACTATGGAAGGAGTAAGCCGACCGCTAAAAAGAAAACCCACCGCGGCAGCGCGAGCAGAGTGGAAGTTTGGACTCTTTGGAGCTAACGTTAGTAGTGTTTCAAGAGCAGAGGTGGAAAATGAGCTACACTTGCCCAGTGTGCCCACTGTACCAAGATATCAGAGACATATACACTCTCCATGAATTGCAAAAACCCAAAGAGAGTTTGAAAACATGTATTGTGCCGTTGACATTAACGTGCGGTTTCGTTTTGCGGTAAACAAAACGTGACGTCATTAGACTTTTTTTTTTTCTTTCTCAGTACCGACAATAGGCACCGTTGGCTCTCACGTGAATCGATACTCTGTAGTACCGACGTGTTTCGGTAGGTACCTTTTTTAAAAGTACCTCAATGTACATGGATCAAATAATAGTTTCACAGACCGAAGCCACATCGTTACTAGAGAACTACCGGTAGACAAGTTAATGCTGCTGCCAGATGGCAGGTGGACAGGAAGTGAGTCACTGGCTCAAGTTAAATTAAATCAAAACCTGTTGCTACATCAGGTACAGACAATGGAACGCAACTAAATAATAACACAAAAATATAATCGGCACATTTGTGACTGTTACAGTACTCCACACAAACAAGCTTTTTTTATTTTCTTTACCGTTTGAGGTGCATCGTTTTTCATCTATTAATGCTTCCATAAAACGCATGCTAGGTACCTACTCCTACCCTTGACCAAGGTACTGGTGTTACAACTGGAGTTGGTCCCTGGGCGCCGCACTGTGGTAGTTAGGACGGGTCAAATACAGAGGACAAACTTCCCCAAGAGGACAATAAAGTAGAACCAACACAAGCTGCTGTCCTGTACTGTAGGGACAAGGACTTCTCATACTGAATGATACTTTAGATTTTTATCATTTGTGGATTTGGCACAAAAATGAATTGTAACCTATATGTGATTTGATTGATTATTTCTATATGTTTTATGGAGTGTTGATCTTCAAATTGATCACACTGTATAGCGCAGGGGTCGGCAACCCGCAGCTCTGGAGCCGCATGTGGCTCTTTATGCCCCTTTTCCACTGCATGGTACCTACTCGACTCTACTCTGCCTTTTCGGTTTTTCATTGCCAAAATTGCCTTTGTCGAGGTTCCAAGCGAGTAGAAGCGATACCAGAAAAGTGACGTGAAATACTGCAGACCACTGACTCAGAAGAGAGAAGCGTCACACATTGGAGCGTCCTGCACAAAACACAACACCGCCATCTTTATTTAGCCTCGCGTAGGATTAATTATTTGTTTGCAGCAGGAACAAGTGCAAGAAACAAAAAATTATACATTCACTGTGTATTCTGCCTCATTTATTGATGAAACAAAACCTACATCAACACAATTTACCACCAAGAGCGGAGAGTTTAGTCTCACAAAAAGATAGCTGATTTGTTAAGCTTGTTGTTAGCTTACGTGCTAATGTGATTGCGTTTTTACCATTATAAGAGTTAGCATTGTGGCTACCGTACATAGCGTGATCAATATAACTCGCTATTGATTGTTTGTACTAGTAACGTTAATGCTAGTAGAATAGACACAACGTGAGGTAATCATCATCCATTTTAAACCGGTTATTTACCTAATGCTAACGTTAGTAGTATAGACATGAGAAATAACATTAACGTAAGCAGAATAGACACGAGAGGTAACGTTAACGCTAGTAGAATAGACACAATGAGAGGCAATGTTAACATTAGCAGAATAGACACGAGAGGTAACGTTAACGTTAGCAGAATAAACACAACAACAGTCTGGTTAATGTTGTTATTGATTGAAACTGTTTACTCTGGCTTGCTCCAAGCCCCCACGGACATAGCTATGCTCACGGAGCTCTCATGCTGTACGCCAGCGGCCCCGCCTCCCCACACAGAGATAAAACTGAGTACTACCTGCAGTGGAAAACGAATGAAGTACCAGGTACCTAAAGCGAGTAGAGTCGAGTAGGTACTATGCAATGGAAAAGAGGCATTTGTCTTTAGCCACTCTGCAGTGGCTCCCTGTAGGTTTGAAAAATAATATGGAAATAAATAACGGCTATTTTTATAAAAAAAATTATTTTGGAGATCGATGTGATACTGTGAACTGAAATAAGTGTTTAATATTTCATCAACTAAAATATACGTAACACCCCGCTAAGGCTGTCCCCGAAGCCTGTTTTTGGGATTCGAACTTCGTCAGGGTTTTGCGAACGGAATAAAGAAAATAAATTTCTTTAAAAAATTTAAAATAAATTGAATAAATTATATATATATTGTAACTGAGGGGTACAATTCCCTGACTGTATTGAGAGTATGGTATTATTAAACCACTACTTAGTTATTTACTTTCATTACTGGCCATACAGTACATGATATATCTGGTGAACACCCACACAAGAATACGACAATGACACCTAAAGTTCTAGTTAGAGGGATTTATTATTATTAAGCAAGCAACGGTAGGTTACAGATTGAGAATTATACTTGCGCTTGTAAGGCGAAGAACCCTTAAAGTAGGTTGAGAGCGTAAGTCCATGAGAATAGTAAGATGGGTATAACTGACGCCACCTGTAGCATAGTAATTACATAAGGCACACTAGTAGTCAGCTGAAGACACTGGGGGTTCCCTCCGGTTGTAAGCCGGCAGGGTAGAGGAATGTTCGGGTGCAAAGTCTGGGTCAACGAGGAATAAAGAAGCTCCAGCTACGGGAGTCGATGCATGTACTCCCCTTGATCGGCAGACAAAGCAGCAGCTATAATCCAAGTATGCTCGACAGCATGGACGAAAGCTAGCCAGCCTCTGGTCCTAGAGGCGGGCTCGAGGGTGCTCCTCACAGGGGTAGATCCCACACGACAGTGGGGTAGACGGTTCTCTGCTCCAGCAGCCACAGTACCAAAGCAATATAATCCAGCCAGAAAAGGCTCTGCATTCGCCGGTGTAGATTCTCCGGTGTACTATCCTTCACATTAAACTAGGTTGAACTCGACGTTACTTCACTAAACTATGACACTTTACTATCCTATTCGCACATGTTCTAAGTGCTCTATTTAGACGCAAGGTTGCTCACTTCACTTGGTCGTTGACTCGTGGTGAAGGCTTTACTAGTAATGAACGAACTGATACTTTGAACGAATTGCTGCTGTTTCCACCTGCGCCGTATTTATACGTAAGGTGAATTATCTAGTGCCAACCTCAGTTCTGTCTCGTATTACTGCGCAAACCTGGACATGTTGAGACATGCCTTGGCGTTGTCTTTGAACTTGCCATTGGGGGTATGGCCGTTGGCGCCTAGGGGTCGCTGTCCAATAGGAGAACGAATATTATGGTCTGGTTTGTACCTAGGTAAAGGGATATTCCGTGTATATATACAAAGAATATACAAGGGATATCAAACGATATACAAATATTATACAAGGGATCTCAAGCAATAAATATATATATTCGGTTTAATCTGACCCTTTGTAACATATATAATTTTTTTTTAATATAGTCAAACTAAATCCTCAATTTGAATAAAGTGATTAATCTGATTAAATTAGTATTTTTTTCTTTTATTAAATCAACTTTCCAGCCCCAGACCCAGCACAGGGAGAAGCTCCAGCCAAATAAATCTATTAAATCAACTTTCTTTAATGAATATAACTCATCGGTTTCTTTTAACCCATTCAGTGCCAACCACGAGTATAGTTGGGTTAACTCGCCATCGCTTGCGTGCCAATCACAAGTATAGTCGGGTTTTAATCGTTATTTCTTTTATTAAATTTTTCATCCATCCAGCCTGACGTTATCATTGGGAATGTGTCTGAGCTCGCAAAGGGCAAATACCGCCGCCGGATGGTATTGCACATCATTGGATTGGCTGGGACTGTGCATCAAAAAAATAAGTCCGGTCCAGGTTTTACTTCTCGGGCATGCAGCTGGATACTATTGCATTGAGTCCTCCCACTGGGAGCATCGTGGATTATGTGTTTTGGACTATAACGTTGGATCAAGGGACGTGATCGATATTTGGAATGGCGATCAGGAATTGGATTCATCTTTTTGCATGATATCAGATGTGAGGTAAGGCCTTTATGTTACGAATCTTGGGGTAATCGAATGTTCGAACGTTTGGGCTCAGCCCTACACCCCACGCCTCTCCCTGCCATCTGCAGGTGGCTAAGTTTCCAAATCTCCAATAAGCTAACCATGGATAACTCCAAAAAATATTAAGTAGAGGGTTTAATTCAGCGTGGACAATTCATTTGCTTTCACTACTAACGATGCAGGCGTACCTGTACTGCTTGATATGTGGCGAGAAATTAGCAAACAACAAAATCCACTCAAAGAAAATCTAAAGCATGTATTTAACAAGCTCTAAATATATATATTTTTTTATATTAACTTAATAAATAAGCAAAAACTTCAATGAAAATGTAATGGATAATAGAATATATAACTGATAAAAAAAACAGATAAGCGCATAAAACGCTGAAAATAACCAACTGTACTAAGCATCAAGAGTATTTTCAATGAGGCTATTATTATTATTATAATTTTGCAACAAGATAGCCTACATAGAACATAAATAGCCTGTCTCAGCTGACTCGCATGGTCCCGGGGTGTCAGCCCTGCAGCGCATGCAGCCTGGTCACAATCAGTCCAAAAACACTTGCTCGGATGGTGCTCTGCCAGCCGGGGGAATCCCCCAGCAAGTGACAATAACACTTTCACACAAGTGAGCTTTCGGTTGTCAGAGCAGTCCAACTGCCTGTCGTCAGGGCAACCTTGCGACCTAGTTCTCTCCACAAGAGCTCCTAGTTCTCTCCATTACGCTCGCGTCTGGCGGCCAAATCTGTCTGACGGCGCACTGGTGTATATATAAAATGATATTAAATATAGAAATAGATGTGTTTATTATGATTAGAGAACAATTATTTCAATAATATATGCCATATTCTATGCGCACTGCCAGCCTTTATGCACGGAGAGATATACTTTCAATTTTGACAGAAGATAATCTCCAGATTCAGATATCATTTAATACAAACGGTTCCAAAGATATTTAATGTTTGTAGGCATATTTTCCAACAAAATGTCTCTTATTAGGAATGGATGTGTTGCCAGCTGTCATTTCTGCCCGTCTCCTCTCCGACACTTGACACCGAACGAAAAATAACAATAGGTACATACTAGAAATAAGCTTTTGAATAAATTCCAATCGCTCTCTATATATAGTATACATATATACCAACGCCTACGTCTTCAACAGAGGACTAAAAGTATGGCTGAAATCAAAGCAGCAGTGCTCACATAATATGTAGCCTATAGACGCGGACTGGTTTTGTTTTGATCATGGATTCTTGAACTGGTTTTCTGTTCTGATTTTAGTCTCTTTTAGAAAAGCCTCAATGGACTAGTGTTGAAAACTAGCACTTGTGCTATAAACACGCAAAACACCACATCTGGTCTGTCCACTGTGACTGGTCCAATGTAGCTGTGGTGTCCATTTTAAATAAAGGTTTTCATTCATATAAAACGTTATACACTGTTATCTTCATTTTAAGGGTAAATAGGTTTTGCAGCTCCAGGTGAATTTAATTTCATGCATGAGGGGGCAAAAATGGCTCTTTTGATAGTAAAGGTTGCCGACCCCTGGTATAGAGGATCACAACGGAAATGTTTCTGTTTTCCTTGACTGTATGCATTAATGGGATGCCAGGAATGTTTTTAAAACTGTCAAATAAAAGGAGCTCGTCCCTCTTGTTCTGTAGCGACACTATCTGTGACCTCGGGGGGGTGGACGAGCTGGCCAACTACGGCGAGTACTCTGGAGCACCCAGCGAACAGCAGACCTACGACTACGCAAAGACCATCCTCTCCCTCATGACCCGGGAGAAGCATCACGAAGGTGGGCCATGGACGCTCTCTGGAACACTGTTTGAAGCTAGAAAGCTACCTAGAACATTTATTTTCAAAGGTGCTTGAAGTCTATCTGAAGGCGATGTTTAACATGCTCTATACTGGTGTCTACTCCCTACAGGGAAGGTGCTGATCATCGGAGGGAGTATCGCCAACTTCACCAACGTAGCGGCCACATTCAAAGTGAGACTCATTTCCTACTTCGTACATTGTGCTGTTGTGGCCCTCAAACCACTAGGGAGGGTTTGCTAAATAAACGAGTAAACATTTCGGATAATGACCCCTTCTGTCACATACCTGACCCCTGCTGTCGCATACCTGACCCCTGCTGTCGCATACCTGACCCCTGCTGTCGCATACCTGACCCCTGCTGTCGCATACCTGACCCCTGCTGTCGCATACCTGACCCCTGCTGTCGCATACCTGACCCCTGCTGTCGCATACCTGACCCCTGCTGTCGCATACCTGACCCCTGCTGTCGCATACCTGACCCCTGCTGTCGCATACCTGACCCCTGCTGTCGCATACCTGACCCCTGCTGTCGCATACCTGACCCCTGCTGTCGCATACCTGACCCCTGCTGTCGCATACCTGACCCCTGCTGTCGCATACCTGACCCCTGCTGTCGCATACCTGACCCCTGCTGTCGCATACCTGACCCCTGCTGTCACATACCTGACCCCTGCTGTCACATACCTGACCCCTGCTGTCACATACCTGACCCCTGCTGTCGCATACCTGACCCCTGCTGTCGCATACCTGACCCCTGCTGTCGCATACCTGACCCTGCTGTCGCATACCTGACCCCTGCTGTCGCATACCTGACCCCTGCTGTCGCATACCTGACCCCTGCTGTCGCATACCTGACCCCTGCTGTCGCATACCTGACCCCTGCTGTCGCATACCTGACCCCTGCTGTCGCATACCTGACCCCTGCTGTCGCATACCTGACCCCTGCTGTCGCATACCTGACCCCTGCTGTCGCATACCTGACCCCTGCTGTCGCATACCTGACCCCTGCTGTCGCATACCTGACCCCTGCTGTCGCATACCTGACCCCTGCTGTCTCATACCTGACCCCTGCTGTCTCATACCTGACCCCTACTGTCACATACCTGACCCCTACTGTCACATCTCCTCCTTCAGGGCATTGTCCGTGCCATCAAAGACTACCAGGGTCCTCTGAAGGAGCACGAGGTCACCATCTTCGTACGGCGCGGTGGCCCCAACTACCAGGAGGGCCTGAGGGTCATGGGGGAAGTCGGTGAGCAGAGAGTTGACTGCTCTTAATGAGCCTCGGGAGTGTTTTGTAGTCCATAGTTCAGACTAGGGCTGAACGATTAATCGATTTTAAATCGAAATTGCGATTTGGAATGATGCAATTAGCAAATCGCAAAATAAGAAAATATTGCAATACATTTTAATTTTTTTTTATTATTTATTTAACCAGGAAGTTTGGGAGAGGGAGGTAAGGGGTTTTAGATTGTGTGTTGTGAAATTTAGACTTCAGAGAGGGAGAGTAAAGTACAGAAAAAAAGGTACCGTTGGGTACCGGTATCGATTCCCAGGTAAAAATAAACATTTTCAAGCTCGGTGTCCCGAAAATACCCACCGCGTAGGTCAGATGCAAGCTGCATTTTACAATAAACCTCTGTGGGGCTGCTTAATATTTTATATTATTATAATCGCAAATTTTATCGCAATCGCAATATCTGTCAGAAAAATCGCAATTCGATTATTTCACAAAATCGTGCAACCCTAGTTTCAGACGTGTATGACTGCTTATGTCACAGTCCATGATATATGAACTTGTCTTATTCAGGGATGCAAACTTGTCACCTTTTGGCGAAATTCGTCGTTTTGAATTTTTTCTTTGGGAGGGTCATGTTTGTTACTGAGGATTTCTGTCATTTGGTGAGAGCTTCACGTGGCGCTGCGTCTGTCCATCTACATCAGTCTTTAATTAGTATCCATTTGTTTGACAGACGGTTCACATTATGTTCTAATTTAGAAATGAACCAGTAATACCCTCTACCACTTTTCTATCCGTTCATTGATCACTGTAGCGGCAGCCTTATTTAGTGCATCGCGCAAAAATATTGTTCCTGGTCTGGACTGGTCCTCAGCTCCTCTCCAGTCGAGCAGCAGGGTTTAATCCGAAATAACCGTCGCGTCTCTAGAGCAGGGGTCGGCAATCTAACATTAGCTGTCTAATGTTACAGGTGATAGCTGGTCTTTATTTACCAGGGTATGTTCTTTATGTTACAGGTGGTAGCTAGTAGCTACTAGCTAGCTGGTCTTTATTTACCAGGGTATGTTCTTTATGTTACAGGTGGTAGCTACTAGCTGGCTGGTCTTTATTTACCAGGGTATGTTCTTTATGTTACAGGTGGTAGCTACTAGCTGGCTGTTCTTTATTTACCAGGGTAGGTTCTTTATGTTACAGGTGGTAGCTACTAGCTGTCTGGTCTTTATTTACCAGGGTATGTTCTTTATGTTACAGGTGGTAGCTAGCTGGCTGGTCTTTATTTACCAGGGTAGGATCTTTGTTACAGGTAGTAGCTGGTAAGGCTGTCCCTGAAGCCTGTTTTTGGGATTCGAACTTCGTCAGGGTTTTTCTAACGGACGTTTGAACCTTCGTTTTGAATAAAAAAAAGAAAATACATTTCTTTATTTTATTTTATAAATATCCTCAAACTAAATCCTCAATTTGAATAAAGTGATTAATCTGATTAAATGAGTATTTAAAAAATATATATATCTTTTTCCTCTTTTTTTCCCGTTTTTCTCCCATCCCAATGTTAGTCGTTATGTCAATTCCCAATCCCCTTCCTGGTCGTTGCGCACTCTACCCCCTACCGTCGGTCCGGGAGGGCGGAGACTATCGCATGCTTCCTCCGACACATGTGTACCCAGCCCACCACTTCTTTTCACCTGGCAGCACGGACTCTCACTGGGAGAGTGTAACATGTGGAAGGTCACACTACCTCTCTTAGATCTGTCCCTTGCTGTGCGGGCGCCCCGACCAAACTGTAGGAGTCGCTGTTTTACAACGACCAGGACCCACCCTCTAACACTGCCAATTGTGTTAGTTTGGACGGTCGGCCAACCCGGAAGCACCACAGCTGGATTCGATCCCACTATCTCTGCGGTTGTAGACAGACGCTTAGTCCGCTGCACTACCCGGCCGCAGAGTCTTTTTTATTTATTTTTTATTAAATCAACTTTCTTTAATGAATATAACTAATCAGTTTTTAATACTATAATATTAGTGTAGCCTAATCTCTATCTGCAACTATGAAGAAAAACCCCATTGGTTTAAACAGAATGAATAGTTCAATCAATTTGAATGTTGATTTTGAATGCCAACATAAAGAACGAAGGTCAGAACGTTCTAACGTTTGGGCTCAGCCCTAGTAGCTGGCTGGTCTTTATTCACCAGGGTAGGTTCGCTGAGCATGGATGCCCCTTTTCAGGAACACCCGGCTTCAAGTTTCAAGTTTCTTTAATAGTTGTCAATGTCATACAGAAGTACAGAATACTTTCATACAAAATGCTTCTTACAGAGACTGTGCTAGACAAGATAGTATCAAATAACATAGTATAGCATGTCATTTAGAATTAGAAAATGAGGTCACAGTGTTCAGTATAGACATATGTACAATGTTCGATGCAGAATAGACGTAACTGAGTTACCATATAATATACAATACTATGCAGTGTACTAATGTACAGTACTATATAGTGCAAAGCAGAAATGGGATGAGGTACAATTTAGGTACAATTTACAGTAAGGTGTACGAGTTGTAGTGCAATCCTTCATCAATAAATATAAAGTGTGGGGAGTGGGTGCTACAGTGTGTTTGTTTAAAGTGAGTGTGTGCTATAAAGTGTGTGGAGTGGGTGCTACAGTGTGTTTGTTTAAAGTGAGTGTGTGCGTGTGGATGTGTGTGCTATGTGCGTTTGATGGTTGTTGTTGTGTAGTGTTCATTGTTCGTTTAGCAGACTCTACATACATTCACACATGGGAGCTGCCCAGTACAACCACAGTCTGATACTGTTGACCACTAGGAGCTGCCCAGTACAACCACAATCCCAGTACAACCCCTCCAAATTCCTCAGAGACTCAGCAGCCGCCATCACACCAATCATCACACACATAATAAACCTCTCCATAAAACAGGGACACGTCCCCAAGGACTTCAAAATTGCGAGGGTGACCCCTCTGCACAAAAAGGGCAGCAAATTAGACCCAGGCAACTACCGCCCTGTTTCTATTCTCACCTCCATCTCGAAAGTCATGGAAAAAATAGTCTACGAACAGGTCGAAAAGTACCTAGCGGAAAAAAATCTAATCTACGAATTCCAATCTGGCTTCAGAACATCCCACTCCACTGACACATGCCTTCTCTATTTGAATGACCACATCAAACAAGAGGTGGACGCAGGCAAATACTGCGGCATGGTCATGCTGGACCTACAAAAGGCCTTTGACACGGTCAATCACTCCATTCTGATTGACAAGCTAAAAGCAATTGGTTTTGATAGTCTATCAGTGAGCTGGATGCAATCCTACCTTGAGGGGAGGGAACAGATGGTGGAGGTAAACGGTACCCTATCCCCCCCCCTCACAGTGAGCTGTGGTGTTCCACAAGGAAGCATACTAGGACCGCTACTGTTCCTAATTTATGCAAATGACATGTCGTCAGCTTGTGACTGCAACTTGTTCCTGTTTGCGGACGACTCAGCCCTGCTGGTCTCTGACAAGAACAAGTTACAGGTTGAAAAAACCCTCAGCTCGGAACTAGGCAGAATCTGCATATGGCTCGCTGATAACAAACTATCATTACACATGGGCAAAACAGAGTCCATTCTCTTCGGTTCAAATAACAAACTCAGCAAGACCGACGGCTTCTCAGTTACAGTGGGTGACAATATTGTCACAAGGAAAGATGAAATTACCTACCTGGGGTCCATCCTAGAGGCTAATCTCTCCTGTGACAAAATGGCATCCAATGTAATAAAAAAAGTCAACCAACGAACTCGATTCTTGTACCGGATCTCCTCTCTGGTAAACAAGAACACCCTGAAGACTCTGGCAGGAGCACTCATTCAGGGGTACTACGACTATGCTTGCACCTCATGGTACCAAAGCACCTCAAAGGCGCTAAAAACAAAATTACAAACATCTCAAAACAAACTGGTCAGACTACTGCTTGACCTTACTCCTAGAACCCACCTCACCCCTGCCCACTTCGACAACCTAGGATGGCTTAGAGTAGACGACAGAGTACAACAACTTGCAATGGGCCTGGTCTACAAGATACACTACACGACCAAGGTACCCATGTACATGTCAAAATACTTCCCAAAGGTCAGTGAATACCACGATCACAACACCAGAGGGAGCTCCACAAATCATGTTAAACCCAGATTCGGCTCAAATAAGGGACTAAACACGTTTCGCAATTATGCCACATCAATGTGGAACGCCCTACCCAAAGCTGTAAAGGAATGTGGATCACTACCCACTTTCAAAACCTCTCTCAAGGGACACCTACGGGAGACTGCAATTCAACACTGGCCCCTGTAAATATCCTAACCCAATCATTCCAACCCCCTCCAATGTACAGTCATTTACCTAGTATGGTTTTGTCAATAGTTCAATGTACAATTGTGTTTGTTTGTACAGTGTCTCCTCCCCCCCCCCCCTCAATGTACAGTGTTACTTGTTTATACAGTGTGCCCCCCGCCCCCCCCCCCCCCCCAACCACCTCCAATGTAAATTACCCAGTATGGTTGTCAATATCCCAATGTACCCAACCCCCCCCACCCAACCTCCTCCAATGTACAGTTTCTACGTCAAATGTATATACTCCCTTTTCTTGACTCCTTCTGTATCACAAACAGTACTGTATTTGCAAATCTGGTATGTCATAAATGTATAGATGTAGCAGTACTGACTATCTGTATGTCATGTATGTCATATATGTCTATATGAATTGAAAATGGGGGACCCTGATGGAAACAAGACAAACATCTTTCTCAGGTCTGCATCCCCTTAACAATTGTATGTATTGAGCCGTACTGTATTGTACCCATTCTGCAATCTGTTAAATAAAGTTTTCATTCATTCATTCATGATACTGTTGACCACTAGGAGCTGCCCAGTACAACCACGGTCTGATGCTGTTGACCACTAGGAGCTGCCCAGTACAACCACGGTCTGATACTGTTGACCACTAGGAGCTGCCCAGTACAACCACAGTCTGACACTGTTGACCACTAGGAGTTGCCCAGTACAACCACAGTCTGACACTGTTGACCACTAGGAGCTGCCCAGTACAACCACAGTATTGACACTGTTGACCACTAGGAGCTGCCCAGTACAACCACAGTCTGACTGTTGACCACTGAGCAGTTGGGGGTTTAGTGCCTTGTTAAAGGGAGAGGGTAAAGGGTTCTTGCCTGTTCTGTGGAACCAGTGACCTTCTGGTCACAAGGCCTTTTAGACCACCGCCCCCAAACAGACGAGCAAGATGGTGGAACATTATGATCGTTATTGTGTATAAACTGCTCATTTAATTGATACTTTGAAGTCTTGATTATCTATTTTCTGGCAGTGGATGTTCACAAGTATTGATTGGAGTGTTTAGACCAGGGGTGTCTACAGATGATTTTGCAGGCTGGACACATAATAATCACTCGTCGTTTAAAAAAAATTATTTATGCGGCTAGGTGGTGCAGTGGGCAAGGCACTCACCACCAATGCTGGAGACGCTGGGTTCGAGCCCAGCTCTCCACATTGTTTTCAGTTTGGCTGGTCGTCCGTACTAATACAATTGGCAGTATTAGGGGGAGGGAAAACTGAGGGGTGGGGATCGGACGTTGTGGACAGCGACTCCTACTGGTCGGTTGGTGCGCCTGCGCAGTAGAATCGAGAAGCGATGGGGGTGGCGCCCCTCCAAAGCGCACACCCCTGACGCTGAAAGATCGCGCCGTGCAGGTGAAAAGATGCGATGGCTGCTACCTCGAGTATCGGAGGGGACTTGTGCTATGTATGGCTTCGTCCACATTGCAGCCGGCTTGTGGGAGGCAAGAAACGGCGTTCGAGACAGGGGAGGGTTCAATTGGACGATACGAAATTGGGATGGGAGAAAAATAGAAAATGGGAGAAAAAGTGGATAAAAAAAACTAAAACAAAAAAAATATATTTATCATTCCATTTGGGCTGTGGGGGGTGCTTAATGTCTGAAGGAGTCGACTGAAGGCTTCTTGTCCTCAGCGAACGCATGCAATTGGTCCACTGATGGATACATCTTGATATTTGTCTAGTGTGTTCATTGGACAGGTGAAATCCTCTTTCTGTGCCCGTTTTCTTAGGCAGTTAGCCTCGCTCATATGCTCTCATTGCTTTTGAAAAGAATGATCTATGATTTAAAAAAAATTGCATTAGACTAAGAGGTCGGCTCCTTCGATTGATTAGTCGAGGTCAGCCCTAGTTTATACCAGATTATTATGTTGTGTTCTGCTCCCCTCCCAGAGGATGGTCTTATCTAGCTCTGTAACTGAGCCATTGGAGTGCATTTGTTCCCTTTCTCCAGGAAAGACCACAGGGATCCCCATCCATGTGTTCGGTACAGAGACCCACATGACGGCCATCGTGGGAATGGCCATGGGCCGCCGGCCCATCCCCAACCAGCCCCCCATGGCTGCGCACACCGCCAACTTCCTGCTCAACTCCAGCAACAATGCAGTGGTACGTTCCACCGGTTAGAGGAACAGGCTTAACTCCAGCAACAACACAGTGGTACGTTCCACCGGTTAGAGGAACAGGCTTAACTCCAGCAACAACACAGTGGTACGTTCCACCGGTTAGAGGAACAGGCTTAACTCCAGCAACAACGCAGTGGTACGTCCCACCGGTTAGAGCAGGGGTTGGCAACCTGCGGCCTCGAGGCCGCATGCGGCTCTTTAGCCAATCAGCTGCGGCTCCCTGGCACACAATTTTTTTCTTTTCTTTTTTTTTTCTTTCTTATTTTGGAGATCGATGTCATACTGTGCCACTGAAATGAAAAAATATTTCATCAACTAAGATATTTAGTCAACAAAAGGCTTGCCTGTATGCCTGATATGTGGTGCGAAATTTGCAAACAACGAAAAATTTACTTTTTATTTTATAGATTTTCCACAAATAAGGGAAGGACTCTAAGACCATGGTCCCTTTAGATCGATAGTCCGTTTGGTTTGTACAGGTATGAACGCAAACCGAACTATAATGAGGACCAAACAACCGAACCATGGTCCTCTTGAAAAGTTGGGACTCGGTTCGTTTCAAAGTGGACCATGGTTCGTTTGCTGTTGGTGTGAACGCGATCTAACTTTATAGAGTATCTAATCTAGAGCAAATGAGTGACAAGTGCCTAGTGGCAGCGGCGGTCGCGCGACCCAACTTGACAGCGCCAAGTGACGGCTTGCGCGCGACCCAACTCAAATGAATGACAGGCGCGTGGACAGTCTCTCTCTCTCTCTCTCTCTCTCTCTCTCTCTCTCTGCCTCTCTCTCTCTCGGCCTCTCTCTCTCTGCCTCTCTCTCTCTGCCTCTCTCTCTCCGCGTGCGGACAGTCTCTCTCTCTCTGCCTCTCTCTCTTCCTCTCTCTGCCTCTCTAGACTAGCGCCGCGTGCGGACAGTCTCTCTTCCTCTCTCTGTCTCTCTAGACTGGCGCCGCGTGCGGACAGTCTCTCTCTCTCTCTCTCTCTCTCTACTCTCTAGTCGACTTGCGCTACGCTCGTAATGACAGTATCTCTCTGCTTTATCACAAGAGACGCTGTCGGCAACTGTTTACGTTTGTGAGCGCTAGTCCAATAGATGAACGACTTGGCGACAGCATGTCCTTTGTTTACAAATTAGATCCGCACCAAACAGGGTAGTGTGAACGCAGACCAAAATCAAACAATGTATCATTTTCACATTTGGTCCACCAGAAAGTCCGGACTGTGGACTATCCCCGGACTTTCATGTGTGAACACACCCTAATAGAGCTGCATAGTTCAGGGTTTTATTTCAAAGTAGAGTCTACAGATGCCAGTGTTTTTTCTCCTTTTCTGTGTTTTATTTCAAAGTAGGTCTACACATGGTAGTCTTTTTTCAAAGTAGACTACTTTTTATTTTATAAATGTTCCACAAATAAGGGAAGGACTCAAATATACCTGAATAGTTCAGGGTTTTATTTCAAAGTCGGTACAGACACCAGTGTTTTGTCTCCTCTTCTGTGTTTTATTTAAAAATAGGTCTAAACAGCCAGTATTTTTTCTCCTCTTTATAAGAGTTTGAGGTTTTCCTTTGTTATAACAGGTAAAAACAGCAATAAAAAGTCAAAAAAAATATTTTTGTTGCTTTATAATCACATTAATGCAACAAACTGTGCTATAAGTATAAAGTATAATAAATCGCAAATTACTTTGGGTATGCAATTGTCAGGCATTTTATGCTAAATGTGGGGTATGCTTGGGGATATATAAAACGTTATACACTGTTATCTTCATTTTAAGGGTAAATAGGTTGTGCGGCTCCCTGAGCATTTTATTTTGTGGGATGGGGGAAAAGTGGCTCTTTTGATAGTAAAGGTTGCTGACCCCTGGGTTAGAGGAACAGGCTTAACTCCAGCAACAACACAGTGGTACGTCCCACCGGTTAGAGGAACAGGCTTAACTCCAGCTACAACACAGTGGTACGTCCCACCGGTTAGAGGAACAGGCTTAACTCCAGCAACAACACAGTGGTACGTCCCACCGGTTAGAGGAACAGGCTTAACTCCAGCAACAACACAGTGGTAAGTCCCACTGGTTAGAGGAACAGGCTTAACTCCAGCAACAAGTACAACACAGTGGTACGTCCCACCGGTTAGAGAAATGGGTTTCTGACTGCAGGTTGACTGCTCAAATCCCCGGACCAGCAGGGAATTCTGATTTTGGAGATTATGCTACTTGTTTAGTCCTCCTAAGACATGATTATAGTAGGGCTGGGCGATATAACGATAATTATCGCGATATATTTTAATAATCGATATCTGACAAATAAAAAATCGAAAAAATAAATATATATTTCTTTTCTTTTTTTATCCACTTTTTCTCCCATTTTTCTATATTTTCTCCCATCCCAATTTCGTATCATCCAATTCAACCCTCCCCTGTCACGAACGCTGTTTCTTGCCTCCCACAAGCCGGCTGCAATGTGGACTAAGTCATACATAGCACAAGTCCCCTCCGGTACTTGAGGTAACAGCAGTCGCATCTTTTCACCTGCGCAGCTCGATCTCTCAGTGTCGAGGAGTAACGCGTGGGAGGCTCACGCTGCCCCCGACACTTCCTGATTCTACTGCGCAGGCGCACCAACCGACTTGTAGGAGTCGCTTGTTCACAACGTTCGATCCCCACCCTTCAGTTTTCCCTCCCCGTAATACGGCCAATGTGTATTACTGCGGACGACCAGCTAAACTGAAAACAATGTGGAGAGCTGGATTCGAACACGCGAATCCTAGCGTCTCCACACTGGTGGCGAGTGCCTTGCCCACTACACCACCTAGCCGCCCCTAAATATATATTTCTTTGTGTGACCTGTAACAGGGCAGTTTTAAAACCAGAGACAATGGACAGACTTGTCTTTCTTGCCTGCAACTTAAAGTAATGGCTTTGCTTGTCCAAATGACAATACTGACCAAATTGAGATTTATTTTTCTCTTGTCCATTTATTTTGTTTTGATTTCTAATTTAAAATACAGTTTGAAACCGTCTGTACACAGTAGGCTATGTGTGCTAGCAGAGCTAGACTCCAGTCACGAGTCACGGTACACATGTGCAGTGGTTTGTCCACCAAAAAAGCGCCAAAAGATGGAAAAGAAACTAGCAGAGCCAGAACTGTTCAACTCCCCTGGAGCCACAGCCAGCAGAGAAGGCCGTTTACTTTCGCTTTCAAACCAGCTGCAGCCTGAGAACTGGAGTGTGAGGGGATGTAACACTAAAGATGGCGGCAACGACAAAGAATTGCTGCAAAATAAACATACATCTGTTGTTTAGAAATCTGTTTTTTTTATACTTATAACAATATCGATAATATCGAATATCGAGTGATATGATATTGTTATCGATATCGTGATATCATTTTTGGCCATATCGCCCAGCCCTAGATTATAGAAGTATTACACTTCGTAGTGTTGCTCTGGGTCTGACCTGTATTTACATTATGTAAATCTCTCTCTCATGCATAGTTCAAGTTCAAGTTCTTTAATAGTTGTCGTACAGAATACTTTCATACAAAATGCTTCTTACTGTTACGCTCCAGAGACTGTGCTAGACAAGATGGTATCAAATAACATAATAACATAATATAGCATGAATTTAGAAGAAGAAAATGAGGTCACAGTGTTCGGTATAGACATATGTACAATGTTCTGAGTTACCATATAATATACAATACACAATACTATGCAGTGTACTAATGTACAGTACTATCTAGTGCAAAGCAGAAATGGGATGAGGTACAATTTTAGGTACAATTTACAGTAAGGTGTACGAGTTGTAGTGCAATCCTTCATCCATAAATATAAAGTGTGGGGAGTGGGTGCTACAGTGTGTTTGTTTAAAGTGGGTGTGTGCTATAAAGTGTGTGGAGTGGGTGCTACAGTGTGTTTGTTTAAAGTGAGTGTGTGCGTGTGGATGTGTGTGCTATGTGCGTTTGGTGGTTGTTGTTGTGTAGTGTTCATTCATTGTTCGTTTAGCAGCCTGATGGCCTGGGGATAGAAGCTACTTCTGAGTCTTTCTGTGCTCGCCTTGAGACTCCTGTATCGCTTGCCTGACCGCAGCAGTTCGAAGAGGCAGTTGTTCGGGTGACTGGAGTCTTTAATGATTCTCTTAGCCTTGCCCTTGCAACGCTTGTAGTAAATGTTCTGGAGGGTGGGGAGCCCCCCTCCAATTGTGCGTTCGGCTGAACGTGTCACTCTTTGTAGTCTGCTTTGGTCTTTTGCAGTGCTATTCCCAAACCAGGAGGTGATGTTGCCGGTCAAGATGCTCTCTATTGTACATGAGTAGAAGTTCTTAAGGATCTTCTGGCTGACTTGGAACTTCCTTAGGCGCCTGAGGAAGTAGAGGCGTTGTCGTGCCTTCTTCACCACACTGTTAATGTGTGTGGTCCATGTCAAGTCCTCGGATATGTAGGCTCCGAGGTACTTGAAGCTGTTGACTCTCTCAACCGGTGCCCCGTCGATGCTGAGGGGGCTGTAGTCCTTGACCCCCGACCTCCTGAAGTCCACAATCATCTCCTTTGTTTTGCTGACGTTCAGGGAGAGGCTGTTTTCCTGGCACCATCCCGCCAGGACCTTGACCTCTTCCAGGTAGGCCCTCTCGTTGTTGGCAGAGATCAGGCCCACCACCACTGTGTCGTCAGCAAATTTGACGATTGTATTGCTACTCCGCTGAGCCACACAGTCGTGTGTGTACAGGGAGTAGAGGAGGGGACTCAGAACACAGCCCTGGGGGGCCCCTATGTTGAGGGTGATGGATGAGGAGGTGCAGTTGCCTGCTCTCACCACCTGGGGTCTGCCAGTCAGGAAGTCCAAGACCCACTGGCAGAGGTCATAGCCCAAGCCCAGGTCCCTGAGCTTGGCTATGAGTATGGAGGGGACTATGGTATTGAATGCCGAGCTGTAGTCGATGAATAGCATTCTCACATAGTTCCCCTGCCTCTTGTCCAGGTGTGATGCTGCTGTGTGCAGCACATGGGATATGGCGTCCTCCGTGGACCTGTTGGGGCGGTATGCAAATTGCAGGGGGTCCATGTTGATGGGGAGGGAGGAGCAGATGTAGCCCTTTACTAGCTTCTCAAAGCACTTCATGGCTATGGAGGTGAGAGCTACAGGGCGGTAGTCGTTGAGGCAAGCAGGCTTGGATTTTTTGGGTACAGGGATAATAGTGGACTTCTTCAGGCAGGTGGGGATGACAGCCTGTTCTAAGGACAGGTTAAATATGTCAGTGAATACTGGGGCCAGTTGGTCGGCACAGACTTTTAGGACGCGGCCGGGGATGCCGTCCGGACCTGCTGCCTTCCTGATATTCACTTTTTTAAAGGTCCGCCTCACCTCATGCTCTGTTACCCTGAACACTGCGCCTCCATCAGCAGCCGACCCCCCCCCCCCCATTGCCGAGGCTTGTGAGCTGGTGTTGTTATTACCAGCATCAAACCTCGCATAGAAGGTATTGAGGTCGTTTGCTAAGGAGATGTCACTGTTCAGTTTGAGGGAGGCGCCTTTGTAGTCTGTCATCGTTTTGAGCCCCTGCCACATAGCTCTAGAGTCAGCTTGTTCAAACTGGAGTTCAATTTTATCCCTGTAGCGCCGTTTGGCCTCTGACACTGTCCTCCTTACGTTGTGTCGCGCCACCTTGTGGTCATTCATGTTGCCTGCCACTAGGCCGTCATTGTATGCTTTGGTGCGCTCTCTCAGAGCTTCACGGACGGATTTGTCTACCCAGGGTTTTTGATTTGGGTAAACTTTCATTTTGGTAGTGGGGATTGTTTCTTTCACCCTAGTACAGACATAGTCCAGCACTGTCTCCGTGTAGGCATTAATGTTATCTGTGTCGCGGAACACAATCCAGTCTGTGTGGTGAAACACTGACCGGATCGTCTCTTCTGACGTCAGATCCCATTTCTGCACCTCTCGCGAGACTACGGGAGTACTTTTAATTCTCTGTCTGTACTTTGGTGAAAGGAAAATGGATGCGTGATCTGACTTGCCAAAGCCACTATCAGAATGAGCCTTGTAGCCACCTTTAAATTGCGTGTAACAGTGATCTAGGATGTTACCGCCTCTGGTGTTGCAAGTCACATGCTGATAGAAGTCAGGCAATACTTTTCTCAGATTGGCGCTATTGAAATCTGTACATTATTTTTTGTTTTTCTTGTTCCAGACTCCAGCTGCCACAAGAACGGCATCGTTCTCTGAAACCAGGGCCACCAATGATGCCACCCCAGCCAAGAAGCCTAAAGCAGGCCTCCCAGCAGGTAACTCAACACAATGACCTCTCACTGCTGCTAGTCAAAGATTTAATACACCTCTCACTGCTGCTCGTCAAATATTTAATACACCTCTCACTGCTGCTAGTCAAAGATTTAATACACCTCTCACTGCTGCTAGTCAAAGATTTAATACACCTCTCACTGCTGCTAGTTAAAGATGTAATACACCTCTCACTGCTGCTAGTTAAAGATGTAATACACCTCTCACTGCTGCTAGTTAAAGATTTAATACACCTCTCACTGCTGCTAGTCAAAGATTTAATACACCTCTCACTGCTGCTAGTTAAAGATTTAATACACCTCTCACTGCTGCTAGTCAAAGATTTAATACACCTCTCACTGCTGCTAGTTAAAGATTTAATACACCTCTCACTGCTGCTAGTCAAAGATTTAATACACCTCTCACTGCTGCTAGTTAAAGATGTAATACACCTCTCACTGCTGCTAGTCAAAGATTGAATACACCTGGGCGGCTGGGTGGCGCAGCGGTCTAAGCGCTCGTCACCAACGTGAGAGACACCGGTATTTAATCCGGCTGTCAGCGTTGCCTCCGGCTTGGGCCGGCCGTCATACTGACTCAATTGGCAGAGTCAGCGGGAGGGGAGTCGATGGGTGGTAATCTGGTCGTTGTAAACAGTGACTTCTACAGGTCGGTCAGGGCGCCTGCACAGCAAGGACAGGAGATGGCGAGGGTAGTGTGAGCCTCCCACACGTTACACCTCGCCAATGAGAGTCCGCGCTGGCAGGTGAAAAGATGTGGCTGGCTGACTCTGCATGTATCGGAGGGGACATGCGATAGATTCTTCAACCCTCTCTACGACCGACCAGTGGGGGGCACATGCGAGCAACGATCAAGACAGGGGAGGGGGGAATTGGCACGACTAAATTGGGATGGGAGAAAAACACAGAAAAAGGAGGAGAAAAAAGTCACACAAAAAAAGATGGAATACACCTCTCACTGCTGCTAGTCAAAGATTGAATACACCTCTCACTGCTGCTAGTCAAAAATTGAATACACCTCACTGCTGCTAGTCAAAGATGTAATACACCTCTCACTGCTGCTAGTTAAAGATGTAATACACCTCTCACTGCTGCTAGTTAAAGATGTAATACACCTCTCACTGCTGCTAGTTAAAGATGTAATACACCTCTCACTGCTGCTAGTCAAAGATGTAATACACCTCTCACTGCTGCTAGTTAAAGATGTAATACACCTCTCACTGCTGCTAGTCAAAGATGTAATACACCTCTCACTGCTGCTAGTTAAAGATGTAATACCCGATTTAAACCCTAACCCTGTCAACAGGAAAAGCAGTACAGTTTGCAACATTGACAGCTGTCTCCCAACAGTTAATTTAAAATACAGAGGGGATTGACTAGATCCTCCCACCTAATGGTCCATGACTATCAACCACACTATACATGCAAACATACATACATTTATTTACTCGTATTATTCTCCTTTTCGTTGTCTGCTTCTTCATTTCTGCTTGTTGCATTCTTTTTTCTTTCTGTCTTTCTCCCTCTCTGTCTCTATCTTTCTCCCCTCTGTCTCCGTCTCTTTTTCTGTGTCTCACTCTCTCTGTATCTCTCTCGCTCTCTGTCCCTCTCTTTCTTTCTCTCCATCTCTGCTGTTCTTCCCTGGTCTCTCTCATACTGGTATCTGTTAAGACTCTCTCCATTCTATACTGTGGCCCTTGAAGACTGTGGTCAGTGACTGTAAAGGTAAGTGGGATTGTGTGTTTCATCTCCCACGCGTAGCTCCGTCCCCTTTACCGGCCCGCCCCTCTTCCTTTTTAACCCCTTCACACCTCTAATATAACTGTGCGTGAAATTCAGATGGTTTCAAAAGAGAAACCAGGACAATGTTTACATTTTGCAGCAAAATGTAGACGTTACGCTCGCTGACAGTCAACCAAAAGAAAAGAAAACAATCCAAATAATTTTCCCTTTTTGAAAATTGTCGTTTGTAGTGACATTTTATTAGTCATTTTGCTTCAGACTGTTGAGAGGATGCAGTAGAGTAAAACCTGAAGGGCCTGGTGGTTTATATACATGTAGCATAGTGAAGCTATTAGAGGGCAGTGTGGTTTATATACATGTATCATAGTGAGGCTATAGGTAGAGGACTGGTTTATATACAGTACATGTATCATAGTGAAGCTATAGGTAGAGGACTGGTTTATATACATGTATCATAGTGAAGCTATAGGTAGAGGGCAGTGTGGTTTATATACATGTATCATAGTGAAGCTATAGGTAGAGGGCAGTGTGGTTTATATACATGTATCATAGTGAAGCTATAGGTAGAGGGCAGTGTGGTTTATATACATGTGTCATAGTGAAGCTATAGGTAGAGGGCAGTGTTTTGCGTGTGGTTTTGACCCCTGCATCTTGGCATCTACTCATGAATGATGAGATTATCTATCAAAGATCATTTAGTATCTCCGGCATGGTCGAGTGTGTGTGTGAATATGTTGTTAAAGCAAATCAGCCTCTGTTTACCTACATGCTGTTTATGTGTCCGTTCACTTTTCGGCTGTGAGTTGAGATGTAACTAACCAGACTAGTGATGCATCCGTTTGAGAATGAAGACGCATGTTGACACACATTCATACTAAATGAATAGGAACCGTTCCTTGACTAGCCGCTCTAAAGAGTCTAAACTAGAAAGGTTTCTCCATAGAGAATCGCCACAAGGCGATAGCCACACATTTCTTCTGTAGTAGTCTACATTTTAGGTAGGGCTTAAGTGTAGGGGGGGGCGGGGCAAACATAGACCAATAAAAGCAGATCTCCCCGCATAATTTCTCTTACACGCTATGGCCTTCAAAAGACGGTGATATTAGGTGGCCGGGTAGCGCAGCGGACTAAGCGTCTGCCTACCACCGCAGAGATACTGGTATCGAATCCAGCTGTCAGCGCCCAGCGGTGCCTCCGGCTTGGCCGGTCGTCATACTGACACAATTGTCAGCGGGAGGGAAGCCGGTGGGTGTTAATCTGGTCGTTGTAAACAGTGACTCCTACAGGTCGGTCAGGGCACCTGCACAGCGAGGAAGGGATCTCGGTGAGGTAGTGTGCCCTCCTCCCACGCGTTACACTCACCCAATGAGAGTCCTCGCTGCCAGGTGAAAAGAGGCTGCTGGCAGTCTCCTATGTATCGGAGGAAGCATGCGATAGACTTCAGTACTCCTTAGACCGGCAAGTAGGAGGCCAATGTGCGCAACGACCAGGAAGGGGAGGGGGGAATTGGCATAACAACTAAAATTGTGATGGGAGGAAAATACAAGAAAAATAGGAGGAGAAAAGTGGATACAAAAAAATAAAAGACAGTGATATTAACACTATCAGTGCCGGCCTTGTTTTCCTTTTTACCCCCTTGAATGCCATCATCCACTTCAATGTTAGTGTTAAAAACTCATAATCTATGTTTTAAATTATGGCTATGTGTCTAATCTGCCCGTCGCTTATCAATAACTTGTTTGCAGTCAACATTGTCGAAACGGATTGTTTTTTAATCGGTTCATATCCTTGTTATAGCATTTCGAAAAGCTATCGTTCTCTCGAAACGTACGGAAAATTGAAAGATTCCGCCATAAACGGCATTTATTGGAATATTCTCGAATACACTAGACGCGTTGTCATTTGTCGGCCTATTTATGAATAGTTTTCAAATAAACGCTAGATTATCGATAGTATGTGTACTTATGCACGCTATAGAAGCGGGCTGAAAAATCTATTCTCTCATTTCCTCAAGATCACACACACACACGGCACATGCTGATATCTCAGTGAATACAGCTCTGATTATCCTAAAACTGGTAACATAGACTCCTTACCTTAGATCAGATGTTCTCCAAAAAGATTATTCCAATTCCTGATCGCCATTCCAAATATCGATCGCGTTTATTGATTGATTATTGGCTGCTGTAAATATATATGCCACGCTGCTTTCCAACCCGCGATCACTTGCCTCCTAACGAATACAACAATTAAAATGGTAGTACAATCTTTAGTCTTGTCCCATCTTGACTACTGCCCAGCAATTTGGTCTAGCGCGTCAAAGCAAGAGCTTAGTAAACTCCAGCTCACTCAAAATAGAGCTGTCCGACTCACTCTTCACTGCTCTATAAGGAATAGTGTGGAGGGAATGCATGCTAGACTGTCGTGGATGAGGGTGGAGGAGAGACTAGCATGCAGTTTGATTAGGTTTTTAAAGAACATTTGTACCTTGGGTAAACCCACTCAATTGTATTCTATGCTTTTAATAATAATAATAATAATAATGACTTGGATTTATATAGCGCTCTTCATGGCACCCAGAGCGCTTCACAGAGTCCATTATTCGTTCATACACAGTCATACCGGTGGTGGTAAGCTACAATTGCAGCCAGAGCTGCCCTGAGGCAGACTCACGGAAGCGTGGCGAATAATCAACGCCTACGGCCCCTCCGACCACCACCAACATTCATTCACATGCATACACATTCATACGAGGCAAGTAGGTTAAGTGTCTTGCCCAAGGACACAACGGCAGTGGGATGGACATGGGCTTGAGCGGGATTCGAACCACCAACCCTTCGATCATTGGACGAATCCAATGATAGACATGACCATAATACCAGACATGCTTCAAGTAGTCGCTTCACCCTACCTCTGCCTAGAACCAACGCTCTAAAGAAAACTGCAATGTATAGAGCCATAACATACTGGAATAGGATCCCATTACATATTATACGGACGGAAAACAAGGACCGTTTAAAAAAGAAACTCAAAGGAGCCATAATCCGGAAGGAAATTAATATATGTCATGCATGAGTGTAGCTGCAGCCATGTTATCCAAAACTTCTTCTGATTACTTTGTGTGTTTTTTCTTTTCTTTTTAAAGGTATGGTGAAATTGATGTTTTAGTAACATTGATGAGCATTCTAAAAGCCATTCTTAAAAATATTCAATTTTAAAAACAATCTTAAATTGTATTTAACACTGTATTTTGTATTTTTTTGTTTTTTTGTTTTCCGTTTTTTTGCTTGCATGTAATTTTAGCCATCTTAATTGTTAGTTTCATTGTGTATTGTATGTTGAGTACTGGCTTTTAATCATTCTGTTTTGCAATAATTGTTTTTGTATGTTTTTTTTGTGTGGACCCCAGGAAGACTAGCTGGTTGCCATGGCACCAGCTAATGGGGATCCGTAATAAAATAAAATAAAATCATCAGACGGCTTGCCAGCACAGTGGAGCCAGTTACACAGGGATAGACGATAGGGGGCGGTATTTTCCCACCGGAGCTCCTAGAGGGTCTGCTGTACCAACGGGAGACTCGGTTGATGAAATATGAATTCAGATCGCTAATAAAAAAATCAAACGACATTTCACATCGTCGGCATTCAAAGTGTTAATGTCTGATGATCCATCATTATGTTTCATAGGGTTGAAAGTAAAACCATGTTAACCAATCAGGACTGAGGAGGAGCTATTATTCACATTTTAACATCATGTATTAAACACCCATTGAGAGCCGTGACGAACAACTTACTATGTAGCCTGAGTGCTCTGAAGGAGACTGGGTGAGACAGCAGAGTGAGACACAGCGGAGTGAGACACAGCAGAGTGAGACACAGCAGAGTGAGACACAGCAGAGTGAGACACAGCAGAGTGAGACACAGCGGAGTGAGACACAGCGGAGTGAGACACAGCAGAGTGAGACAGAGCAGAGTGAGACAGAGCAGAGTGAGACACAGCAGAGTGAGACACAGCAGAGTGAGGGCGGGACTCCCCAGGCGCTGTCCAATCCGTTTGCCTAAAAGGCGCGTGGAAGAACTTCAAGCCAATAGCATAGAAGGTGCTATAACCCATAGAGCGGGTTGTGTGACTCTTCCTCCAGAGATGTGATGTAATTAGACCTGTAACATTAGACCAGCAGATCTACAACATGCTCCCTACATTCTGCTCTGTGTGCCTGCTTTGTAAGCCGGAGCGTGCTGCCAAATAAAGACTAGTGGAAAAGCTTGTGTCTGTTCTTGTTTTGGAATACTAGCCAGTAGCCATGTGTCAGTGCGATTACCATGGTGGCTCTAAGACCACAGTAGTATAGTAATACTAGCTATGTGTCAGTGCGATTACCATGGTGGCTCTAAGACCACAGTAGTATAGTAATACTAGCTATGTGTCAGTGCGATTACCATGGTGGCTCTAAGACCACAGTAGTATAGTAATACTAGCTATGTGTCTGTGCGATTACCATGGTGGCTCTAAGACCACAGTAGTATAGTATTACTAGCTATGTGTCAGTGCGATTACCATGGAGGCTCTAAGACCACAGTAGTATAGTATTACTAGCTATGTGTCAGTGTGATTACCATGGTGGCTCTAAGACCACAGTAGTATAGTATTATACCAGGGTAGTATAGTTGTCATGCTTGATAGCAGCTATGCATGGTGTTCCCTCTCTTCCAGCTTGATTTGATTGATATTTAAAGTTCACTAAAAGCAGTGAACTAACACGATGTACTGATTGTTTTGTTCTTTTTTGTGCTTATTATGTCACTTTTTGTTTCCGTCCTGTGGCATAACAGAAGCACAAGCCTGGTCAGGCTCTACTGGAGGTTAGTTCCTCCTCCTCCTCTGTCTGTCTCTAACTAAGCCTCTTCTGTCATCCTCAATCCTCTTCCTCCTCGGTCTCTAAGCCTCTTCCTCCTCTGTCTGTCTGTCTGTCTGTGTTTGTCCTATATGAAGCTGGTGCAGTGTTTACCTATATGCAGCTGGTGCAGTGTTTGTCCTATATGCAGCTGGTGCAGTGTTTACCTATATGTAGCTGGTGCAGTGTTTGTCCTATATGCAGCTGGTGCAGTGTTTGTCCTATATGCAGCTGGTGCAGTGTTTGTCCTATATGCAGCTGGTGCAGTGTTTGTCCTATATGCAGCTGGTGCAGTGTTTACCTATATGCAGCTGGTGCAGTGTTTACCTATATGCACCTAGCAGCTGGTGCAGTGTTTACCTATATGCACCTAGCAGCTGGTGCAGTGTTTACCTATATGCACCTAGCAGCTGGTGCAGTGTTGACCTATATGCAGCTGGTGCAGTGTTGACCTATATGCAGCTGGTGCAGTGTTGACCTATATGCAGCTGGTGCAGTGTTTGTCCTATATGCAGCTGGTGCACCTAGCAGCTGGTGCAGTGTTTACCTATATGCAGCTGGTGCAGTGTTTACCTATATGCACCTAGCAGCTGGTGCAGTGTTTACCTATATGCACCTAGCAGCTGGTGCAGTGTTGACCTATATGCAGCTGGTGCAGTGTTGACCTATATGCACCTAGCAGCTGGTGCAGTGTTGACCTATATGCAGCTGGTGCAGTGTTGGGTAACCCCAGGCTAGGGTTGGGTATCATTCACATTTGAACCGAGGACCGCTCTCCACATTGCTTTCAGTTTAGCTGGTCGTCCACAGTAATACACATTGGCCGTATTACGGGGAGGGAAACTGAAGGGTGGGGATCGGGCGTTGTGGACAGCGACTCCTACAGGTCGGTTGGTGCGCCTGCGCAGTAGAATCAAGAAGCGACGGGGGCAGGGCCCCTCCAAAGCCCAGACCCCCGACGCTGAAAGATCGAGCCGCGCAGGTGAAAAGATGCGACGGCTGTTACCTCGAGTATCGGAGGGGACTCGTGCTATGTATGACTTAGTCCACATTGCAGCCGGCTTGTGGGAGGCAAGAAACAACGTTCGAAGACAGGGGAGGGTTGAATTGGACGATATGAAAATTGGGATGGGAGAAAAATAGAAAATGGGAGAAAAAGTGCATAAAAAAAAATAAAAATGAGTCCAAACGTCTAGCTGCTGCTGCTGCTTTTTCGCATAAAAAACGCTACACTCCTCAGCTTTCAGAAATATGCTGTGCTTGACCAGGTGTTTCCTCAAGTTATTTGTTACCCTGCCCAGCTTTGCATTTTGCGCTATAAATATTGCAGCGAGCGTTGGTTGCATCTAGCTTTGTAAAGTGTAACCACACTTGCCACCGTCTTCGGCTTGCCATTGCCCCGACTGCTTTGTTGTTGTTGAATCGAGTCAAATCCTAGGTAAGCGTGTATTGTGCGTGTGAATTTTTGTGGTAAACGAAACGTTGACATCATCGGAAAAAAGAAGGGGAAAAAAGTACCGAAATGTGGCACCGGTGGATCTCACGTGAATCGGTACTCGGTAGTACCGACGTGATTCAGCCTACCTCCGGTCAATGGTCTCTAACTACACACCCTCAAGACCCCTACGCTCTGCATCTTCTGGCCGTCTCAGACCCACTCCTATCCGAGCTCTGGGAGGGTCATCAAGGAGAAGCTGCCTATTCTCAGTCCTTGCCCCACAATGGTGGAATGAACTGCCCACCACAGTTAGGACAGCCGAAACCCGTCCAATCTTTCGCCGGCGACTAAAGACGCACTTCTTCTTCACTAGTATGGATGCTTCATATCCAGGTCAATTCACGCAGTAAAGCATCCTGAGTGATCAACCTCCCCAAGACTCATCTTCACTCTGCTGCCCTCAGACCCTTGGTGGATCAGACACGTCTATCACTCTAGAACAGGGGTTCCCAAACTTTTTCAGCTCGAGACCCAAAAGAGACATTTTGTGTTTCCCCCGGGCCGGGACCCAAACTTACAAAAATGCATCATGAATTGCCATAACATACATTTATAAACTACTGATCACAACAAACCATGAATTTCAAATGTATATTAAATGTATTTATTTAATTATAAAAGTACATCACAGCAATAATCAGAGTGTAATGTTAAGTTGCTCACCACCTCATAACATATGTACATACAATTGTGTAACACTTTTAAATGAACAAACATGTTCTACTCCAGTGGTTCTCAACCTTTTTACACCAAATACCACCTGAGAACGTAGCTGGCTCTCCAAGTACCACCACATGACCGACGTTAAAATACAGTCTATTCAGCTATGTACAGTTCACACAGGCAAATGTATTCCTAATAACATTATTTATTGTTAACTTTTGTCAGACACAGCCACAATGTACAAAGGGGTAGCACTAGAACTAGCAAACTCTTCCACACAATTCTCATACAATGCAAGAGGTATTGAGGACATATTAATTAACATTCTCACATAGCAAGTGAGAAAATTAAGAACAACTGATTTTCAGCAAATGTACTTAATTCAAACACACACTTTTTCATGTAATCCTCGACCGCGAGGATTCCGGTTACAACATCTGTACCACATGACGACATTTTTACCCAGAAATCAAGAGAGTCAGTGAAAACGTAACTTTTGAACGGCAAGGTAAGATATATTTCAGTTTGTCTATAAAAGACGCTTTACTTGTTACTCTCTCTCTCGTGTTCTCAATAGTCACTCAGTATTAGCAGAGTTTATAGGAAAAGGGAAGTTTTGTCTGGGCTCTGCTGAGAAGTCATGGGTCAAATAGAAAGTGTGGGTGGGGGTGACTAGCGAAGATGGGGAAGTTGGTGAGTGGTGACTACTCCCATTTTCAGAATTTGAGGGTTCATTGGAATCTGATGATTCAGAATTCAATGAGGCAGAGAATGCTCTGATTCAGACTGACATCACATCTATATTCTGTATATGCTGTTCCAACTCTTTGTTGAGGCTTTATTGAATTAAATATTGAAATTTTGAATACAATGTTTTTATCGCTGCACCATTTCATCCAATAGAAAAAAACATGTTATCTTCACTAGAATTGAAAATAAAGTTGAAATCTGTGCTAGTAGTGATGGACCCAGTAGTGGGGGCAGTAAGGAAGAAGATACAAATAATAATATATAATAATACACATTATTATACACAATTTGAAAAGTAATGTCATGATCTACCAGAATAAATTATCAAATATAGTTTAAAAAGTCAAATGAAGGTGTCTTTTATAAACGTTTTCATTCTACTGGATGAAGCTCAACTTCATCATGGCTGCCTTTGCCAGTTCTCTCTCTCTCTCTCTCTCTCTCTCTCTCTCTCTCTCTCTCTCTCTCTCACACAGCAAGCAATTGTACTTTATTCTCTCGCTCACGCACGCACACACACACACACACACACACACACACACACACACACACACACACAGCATGTTGTTGTCCATTGACAACTCACATAAGAAGGGCCGGACTGGGGAAATAATTCACCAGGATTTTCTTGTTACAAAGACTTAATTTCCTGCATTCTGGTGCAGGATTTTTTGAAATGTTACCAGTATAACTGCCAGTGTTTGTGATGGGCATCACACATTATTGTAAAAAGAAAAGAAAAAAACACATCAAATGCAAAGTCGATTTTTCTGAGGGGGGTTATTAGGCTAGCATGTGTCAATGATTAGCAACAACACTGATTTTGATGGATTTTTAGTTTTTTGTAATGTCAGATTTAACAACCACTCTTTTCAGATTACAAAAAATATATAGAAATCTGGGGCTGAAGTTGAATAAAAGATTTATGACTGTTTAGACTGCATTACTCTCTGTCACAGTGATCTCCTGGTTGTTCCCCATTTAGGTTATCTAACTATCGCGCTGCCGCAACTAGAAACACTGGCCTGGCCTGCTTCTAAGTTCAGTGGCATGACTGCGGACAAAAAAATAAATAATATTATAATTATTTTTTCAAGTACCACCAGCAGGGGGCCCAAGTACCACCGGTGGTACACGTACCACAGGTTGAGAACCACTGTTCTACTCTCTTCTATTTCTCACCCCTTTTTCAACTCTCCATTTCTTTCCCTCAACCTTAAACCCCAACATTGAGCAACATTCTGATTAATTTGTACTGACTTGTTTAAAAATTCTACTGACCTGACATGCTAGAAGGGGTATAATATTTCATCTATGGCACAATGAAATCTAATGAGGTATGGTTGAAGTTTTCAACCAGCAGATCTATTCTGGGCTTGGTTTTTGAAAGTGCTATTCTGAGGTCATGCTGAGCATTTAGTCTGTTTCTGTATATATTTTTTTTTAATCAACACATCTACAGCTTTAAAAAAAAAATATATATATATTTGCAGACCCAATAAAAACGGGTCCCAAGTTTGGGAACCGCTGCTCTAGAACACTCCTTCACGCCACTGCCCTCAGACCCTTGGTGGATCAGACACATCTATCACTCTAGAACGCTCCTTCACGCCACTGCCCTCAGACCCTTGGTGGATCAGACACATCCATCACTCTAGAACGCTCCTTCACGCCACTGCCCTCAGACCCTTGGTGGATCAGACACATCTATCACTCTAGAACACTCCTTCACGCCACTGCCCTCAGACCCTTGGTGGATCAGACACATCTATCACTCTAGAACACTCCTTCACGCCACTGCCCTCAGACCCTTGGTGGATCAGACACGTGGCCCAACTTTTTATTGTAATGTCTGATCCCCGGAGGGCAGTGAGGACGCCAGGGCGGATGAGAAGGAATAGAACACTGTCTCCATGATTAACAGAATCACATCAGCTCTCGCATTGACATTCTGCACCCAAATCAGAAGTTCTACATTATCACAACTCTTTAAGACTCAACTTCATCCACAATGCTCCAGTCTGCCCATAGATTAGTTTCATTATAAAATAATATATAATGTTCTCCTGAGGGGATTAATAAAGGAACACTTTAATTGTGTTGTACAGTTTTATCACAATTAGGGATGTCCCGATCCGATCACGTGATCGGGATCGGCGTCGATCACGTGCTTTTCAGAGGATCGGGGATCGGGAAAAAATTATAATAAAAATCGGCAGTCAAAAAAAGAAATTTTACATGACCATGACCATGTCCACGTCTTAAACTCATACGGAGGCCTTAGTTTTGGTTTTAAATTACATATAATATATCATCATTAATGTATTTATTGTCACACAGAGCAGAATAATTGTCCACAACAAACACATTCCCCTTTAATTTACACCGTTGCAACAAACACATTGCCTTTAATTTAGACCGGCCGGCTACACGCTACACGCTCCACATCACAACAACAGTACAACACGTCGCTCCCGAAACACGGTTAATATCCACTGACTTGAGCAGCTAGACTTAATGTCAGAGGTTTGGAACTAAGCATTTTAAAATAGAAAGTCAAGCCAGTTGCAATGTTTGCAAGGAGGACAGGCTGGAGGCGAAGTTTTCAGACTAACTTTTCACCTGGAGGATAACGTGACTGAGGATTATCGTCAGCGTTTCAGACCAGAATGGACCATTACGTAAGTCGAACACTGAATGTATACTAATGTGCAAACATATATTGAAACTTTTAATATTTCTCATATGAAGCAGAAGCACATTTCTCAGGGTGAATGTAATAACAAAGCCTCCGCGCTCGCGCCCCGGACTATAGGTAACAGATGGGCTTGTCTCGCTCTGCCAGTTTCTGACAAATGCGTCAAAATTGATTACTAATGTGAAAGATCGGATCGGAAACGATCGGATCGATAGATATTTAAAATCACATGATCGGGATCGGATCGGAAGCAAAAAAAGGCGATCGGGACATCCCTAATCACAATGGTTGACACGCATGTTCTGAATCTTTGTCTCATTCTATTAAAACTCTAAACACAACCTTGAACACAAACACACATCTTTTACCTTTCATCTTTCCTCCTCACCCCTCCCCTGGGGCTTAGTGCCCCTCCCCTTTTCCCTGAGGATGAATGTGTTGTCTGGTGATTGTATTGTGTTTTTTATTTAAAAAAAAAGAAAAGATTCAAGAGGTTTATTCGTCGAAGAAATTCAATTGTAAAATGTGTTTGTTAAAATCATAATATAACCTAGGCCATTGCAAGTTGTAGTCTATACTGAGTTGGAGAACAAATTAAACATTTTGACTTGACTAAATTGCACTCCTGTGTACCTGTTGTCACTAAAAGGACATTTTAGATCTGGACTTGGCTGCTTTCTTGTGTTCCTGCTTGTAGTGAAACCTGCAGTTTTGGAATAGTCCTTATAGATAACTATATAGAAGGGTGGTTCTGCTTTAAATGTGATGATTGATGTTGAATAATCTAGAAGACTACTCTACCCTGTCAGGACTAACGGGGAACTTTGAGCCCAAGTAGACACACAGCAAGTCAAATGCTCTATTGGAAATCCTGCATGCAAGGAAAAGGAAGAGAATATACATTATATTTAACATTTATCAGATTGTTAAAAATAACTAATTTTACAATCAGGGAAACTCCAGATTTTTTAGAGCAGATATTTTTGCTGCTTCTTCCCACCAGAGAAATTTAGGGTTTGACTCGACAGTGGAGATCATCCGGCATTGAGTACATTTTTTTGTTTTGTCAAATTTGAGGTCTATTTCGGGGTGATTGTTTCCTAATGTAATTTCATAGTTGGCAAGTATGAACAGTTAAAACCTGGATCTCACTCTGATCTGAGCATCTTGACTTCCTCATCAGTATTTATCTGCTTGAAAGAACTGATGTTATTTCCAGTGTAACGTCCTCAGTCCTGTTCTTGCAGCGTTCTTCCTGCTCTGTATTTAACCTCCAGCTCCTCTCTGTTCCCTCCACCCTTCTCTCTGCTCCACAGCCAAAGCCACCACCCTGTTCAGCAAACAGACTAAGAGCATGGTGTGGGGCATGCAGACGCGCGCCGTGCAGGGCATGCTGGACTTTGACTACGTCTGCTCGCGGGACGGGCCTTCAGTGGCAGCCATGGTCTACCCCTTCACGTAGGTTCTGTTCCTGTGTTAACGTAGGTTGTTCTGTTCCCGTGTTAACGTAGGTTGTTCTGGTGCTGTGTGAACGTAGGTTGTTCTGGTCCTGTGTTCATGTAGGTTGTTCTGGTGCTGTGTGAACGTAGGTTGGCCTGGTCCGTAGGTTGGCCTGGTGCTGTGTTAACAGACTGGGATTTGGGGTTTGATAAAAACAAGTCTGTCCACATAACGGTTGAAGGTTACCTGTAGGAGAAAGGTGCTCCCTGAATATTGCATATCATGTGTTCCTCCACAGGGGGACATGGAACACACATGTTCACTGGAGGCCTGTCCTTTGATCCACAGGCAGTTAGCTTGTTAGATTCTGAGGAAGATTGTATCCATCAATCTGAAGCACAACAGGCAGAAGTTCTCATCTTGTTACATTGTGTTTCTCTAGTGGAGACCACAAGCAGAAGTTCTCATCTTGTTACATTGTGTTTCTCTAGTGGAGACCACAAGCAGAAGTTCTCATCTTGTTACATTGTGTTTCTCTAGTGGAGACCACAAGCAGAAGTTCTCATCTTGTTACATTGTGTTTCTCTAGTGGAGACCACAAGCAGAAGTTCTACTGGGGCCACAAGGAGATCCTGATCCCAGTCTACAAAAACATGGCGGACGCCATGAAGAAGCACCCTGAGGTGGACGTGCTCATCAGCTTCGCCTCCCTGCGCTCTGCCTTCGACAGCACCATGGAGACCATGCAGTATCCACAGGTAGATAGATACATCACCATGGAGACCATGCAGTATCCACAGGTAGATACATCACCATGGAGACCATGCAGTATCCACAGGTAGATACAGCACCATGGAGACCATGCAGTATCCACAGGTAGATACATCACCATGGAGACCATGCAGTATCCACAGGTAGATAGATACAGCACCATGGAGACTATGCAGTATCCACAGGTAGATACATCACCATGGAGACCATGCAGTATCCACAGGTAGATGGATACAGCACCATGGAGACCATGCAGTATCCACAGGTAGATACATCACAGGTAGATAGATACATCACCATGGAGACCATGCAGTATCCACAGGTAAATAGATACATCACCATGGAGACCATGCAGTATCCACAGGTAGATACAGCACCATGGAGACCATGCAGTATCCACAGGTAGTTACAGCACCATGGAGACCATGCAGTATAGAGTTAGATAACATCTAAGGCTGCACTCTCTTAGTAGATTAAGCGCTTGGTTTTTAGTAGATTAAGCACTAACTAACCCCAACAGACTAATGGAGAAGTATCATAATACTTGTTTCTCCAGATCCACACCATCGCCATCATAGCCGAGGGAATCCCTGAAGCCCAGACCAGGAAGATGATCAAGTTGGCGGATGAGAAGGGTGTCACCATCATCGGACCTGCGACGGTACGCAGCCTAACGACCAGCGCTGGGTCTTAGTGTGAAGTCATGTATTACTGCTCTTTACAGCAGTAACCTGCCTGTTACTCCATTACATTACTTATCTATCCTTTATTTAACCAGGAGGTCCCGTTGAGATACGAGATCTCTTTTGCAGATCCAGACATACAAACATAGAGCACACATGCAACAACAATGGTGCATGGTTGAAGAACGCAATGACGCTCTGTAATAACTATTTAAATTCTCCTAGTGAGACCAGGGCATCCGGGTGGATGAGCTCCTGCAATTTCCTAGTTCAGTGACTTTTAAAAAATAAAGTGGAGCTGGTCTGGTACCTACTAGAGGCAAAGGATGGTAAGATACAGAGGTATAGGACGGTATGATACAGAGTAGGGCTGACCCCTATTAGTCGACTAATCGGTCGAAAGGAGCCGTAGTCGACTGCCAACCTCTTAGTCGAATACAAACATTTGTTATTTTTTAATTTTTTTATCCTTTCCAAAAGAAAATAAGCCTAGAAGCGTGGCTAACGCTAATGGCACGCATACCAGAGGCTAACTGCCTACGAAAACAGGCACAGAGGCACTGAAGGAGGATTTTAACTCATCTAATGAACACACTAGACTAGACAAATATCAGTGGACCAATTGCATGCTTTTGCAGAGGACAAGAAGCCTTCAGTCGTGTAACAAATGTATCAATCAGTGGACCAATTGCATGCTTTTGCAGAGGACAAGAAGCCTTCAGTCGACTCCTTCAGACATTAAGCACCCCCCACAGCCCAAATGGAATGATAAAAAAATAAAAATAAATACAAAAAATAACGGCAAATTTTGGCCAATCATAGTCGACTATCCAAATCCTTAGTCGGGGACAGCACTAATACAGAGTTATAGGACGGTAAGATAGAGGTATAGGATGGTAAGATACAGAGTTATAAGACGGTATGATACAGAGGTATAGGATGGTAAGATACAGAGGTATAGGACGGTAAGATAGAGGTATAGGACGGTAAGATACAGAGGTATAGGACGGTAAGATACAGAGGTATAGGATGGTATGATACAGAGGTATAGGATGGTAAGATACAGAGGTATAGGACGGTATGATACAGAGGTATAGGACGGTATGATACAGAGTTATAGGACGGTATGATAGAGGTATAGGACGGTAAGATACAGAGGTATAGGACGGTAAGATACAGAGGTATAGGACGGTATGATACAGAGGTATAGGACGGTATGATACAGAGTTATAGGATGGTATGATACAGAGGTATAGGACGGTAAGATACAGAGTTATAGGACGGTATGATAGAGGTATAGGATGGTAAGATACAGAGGTATAGGACGGTAAGATACAGAGGTATAGGACGGTAAGATACAGAGGTATAGGACGGTAAGATACAGAGGTATAGGACGGTAAGATACAGAGGTATAGGACGGTAAGATACAGAGTTATAGGATGGTATGATACAGAGGTATAGGATGGTAAGATACAGAGGTATAGGACGGTAAGATACAGAGGTATAGGACGGTAAGATACAGAGGTATAGGACGGTAAGATACAGAGGTATAGGACGGTAAGATACAGAGGTATAGGACGGTAAGATTCAGAGTTATAGGACGGTAAGATACAGAGGTATAGGACGGTAAGATACAGAGGTATAGGACGGTAAGATAGAGGTATAGGACGGTAAGATACAGAGTTATAGGACGGTAAGATACAGAGTTATAGTACGGTAAGATACAGAGGTATAGGATGGTAAGATAGAGGTATATAGTTTGATACCCACACAGTTTAGAACCTGGCGGTCTTTCTTCCAGTTTGATGCCTACTTTGACCCTTCAGATGAAATGTGGTTCTGATCGGGGGCTGCATGTGATCCTCCTGCAGGTCGGTGGCATCAAGCCTGGCTGCTTTAAGATCGGCAACACCGGCGGCATGCTGGACAACATACTGGCCTCCAAGCTGTACCGGCCCGGCAGTGTGGCCTACGTGTCGCGGTCGGGCGGCATGTCCAACGAGCTCAACAACATCATCTCCCACGCCACCGACGGCGTCTACGAGGGCGTGGCCATCGGGGGCGACCGGTGAGTGCCCGGTACCACAGTGACTGCAAGGGAGCAGAGCTTCCTCAGTGATGCGTTTCAGGACATTTTGATGTAGAAAGCGTGTTGAAGTGTCCTTGAGCAAGACACTTAACCCCCAATTGCTCCCGATGAGCAATTGGGTCAGTCGCCTTTGGTTTAGCTCCGCGACGATTGTGCACATTTTTAGCTATTATGTTTGTTTTTTCGACTTTTTTTATTAAAACATCACTGGCGGGTATGTCATACGACCGCCAGACACTTATGGACTTAAACTCCGGACTCAAAGAGGAGTTGGGAGACACTTTATGCCCAGAAGGGCTAACAGAAATCAAGCGGGAGAACGACAACAAAGGAAACGGCAGAAAGAAGCATAGAGGTAGACGAGGCGGTATCAGACTTAGATTAAAAAGATCTGCTTACCGTCCAGCAATTCCATCCATCTTTCTGGCGAATGCACGTTCGTTGGAGGGAAGGATGGATGACTTGAGAGCGAGGGTCCGATTCCAACGGGAGATGAGAGACGTTAACATCATGTGTTTCACTGAGACATGGCTCAAGCCAGCGACGCCGGACAACAGCGTCTCTCCATCGGACAATTTCACCGTCCTGAGAGCAGATCGCACGGCAGCCTCTGGGAAGAGCATCGGAGGTGGGGTCTGCATCCCCACGAACAATCTCTGGGTTAATCCCAAGGAAGTACATGTCCTCTCAAGTTCATGCTCCCCTGATATGGAACATCTCCAAATCCTGTGCCGACCGTACCACCTACCCCGTGAGTTTACCGCGGTCATTATATCCGTCGTGTATATTCACCCACAGGCAAATACTGGCAAAGCGCTGGTGGAATTACACGACCACATCAACAAACAGCAGATCAAGCACCCGGAAGCCGCGACGATAGTGACTGGTGATTTCAACCAGGCAAACCTGAAAAAAGTGATGCCGACCTTTTTTCAGCACATCGCCTGCTCCACAAGAGGGGGGAACACACTCGACCACTGCTACACCCCGTTCAGAGCTGCCTACAAGGCTGTAGCGGCTCCGCCACTGATGGGCTCTGTAAGCGCGAGCGATCACGACTCCATTTTTTTAATCCCAGCATACAAACAAAGATCGCGTGACGTCGTCGTGTCACGTGAGACAAAAAAGTGGTCTGACGAATCAGAGGCCGAGCTCCGTGACGCGTTCGAGGATACAGACTGGGACATGTTTGAAGGAAGCGCCAGTGACGTCAGCGAGTATGCTGATACCGTTGTGAGCTACATAGCAACAGTGGTAGACGGCATTGTCCTCACAAAGAAGGCGCGGGTTTTCCCAAACCAGAAACCTTGGGTGGACAGCACTATAAGAACAGCCCTAAACTCACGCACCACGGCTTATAACCTGGGCAGAGAGTCAGGAAATATGGAAGAGTACAAGGCTTCAGTCTACACTCTGCGCAAGGCTGTTAAACTTGCTAAGAGGACATATGCTGAGAAACTGGAGACACAAATGGCACAAAACGACACAAGAGGCTTGTGGAGGGGACTGAAGACAATAACTGACTACAAAGTCAGCGCCCCCTCAATGGGGAGCGACGACGCCTCTCTAGCGGACAAACTCAACTCCTTCTACGCTCGGTTCGGTGTAGACAGTGTCGCCGCTAGCCCTCTGGCTAGTGACGTCACTGGCGCACCGGCTGTTGTGGAGGGGGGGGGGCAACCGCGGGGGGCGGGGGCGCTCTCTCGTTGTCGGAACACAGTGTGAGAAGAGCATTTATGCAGGTGAACACCAGGAAGGCTGCAGGCCCAGATGGTATAACAGGACGCATACTTAAGTCCTGTGCAAACCAGCTTGCCCCGGTGTTCACCACCATATTTAATCAATCCCTGGCGGAGTCAGTAGTCCCTGCCTGCTTCAATATGTCTACCATCATCCCTGTACCGAAGAAACCCTCCCCAACATGTCCAAATGATTACAGACCGGTGGCACTCACCTCTGTGGTCATGAAATGTTTCGAGAGGCTGGTCAAGGACCACATTTGTGCCTCTCTCCCCAGTGATATGGACCCTATGCAATTTGCATACAGGACAAACAGGTCCACTGATGACGCGGTCTCCCAGGTACTGCACAGCACTCTCTCCCACCTTGACCGTCAGAAGGGGGGCTATGTGAGACTGTTGTTCATTGACTACAGCTCAGCGTTCAACACCATAGTCCTCACCAGACTGGTGGACAAGCTGATCGAGCTAGGCCTGAGCTCCGCCCTGAGCGCCTGGGTACTGGACTTTCTGAGTGAAAGACCCCAGGCGGTCAGGGTGGGGGGTCAGACCTCCAACACCATCACCCTGAGCATCGGGTCCCCCCAGGGCTGTGTTCTAAGCCCCCTGCTGTACTCACTCTACACACACGACTGTGCGGCCAAGTTCAGCTCCAACTCCATTGTGAAGTTCGCCGACGACACGGTGGTGGTGGGGCTGATCTCGGACAACGACGAGAAGGCCTACCGGGAGGAGGTTGAGGTACTGGAACGTTGGTGCCAGGACAACAGCCTGCTCCTGAACAGCTGATCGTGGATTATAGGAGAGGACAGCAGGAGACACACACACCACTGAGGATTAACGGGGCTACCGTGGACAGGGTGAGCAGCTTCAAGTACCTGGGGGTCCACATCTCAGAGGACCTGACATGGTCAACACACATAGACACAGTAGTAAAGAAAGCGAAGCAGCGCCTCTACCACCTGAGACAGTTAAGGAAGTTCAGAGTATCGGGGAAGATACTCCAGTCCTTCTACTCAGGAGCTGTAGAGAGCATCTTGACCGGAAACATCACTGCCTGGTATGGGAACAGCACGGCACAGGACAAGAAGGCCCTACAGAGAGTGGTGCGCTCAGCCGAGCGTACCACGGGTATTGCGCTACCTCCCCTGCAGGCTCTATACAACAAGAGGTGCAAATCCAGAGCCTGCAGGATAATGAAAGACCCCCACCACCCCAATAACAGCCTGTTCCAGCTGCTGAGGTCAGGCAGACGCCTGCGAACTCCAGCGACTAGGACGGAGAGGCTTAGGCTAAGCTTCTTCCCCCAGGCCATCAGAGCCTTGAACATTGAGAGACACAGAAACTGAACTATCCACACACAAGCACATACACAACACGCATGCTGAGCACGCTCACACACTAGCAGCCACTTTAACACTCATGCCGCACACACGCACACTTATGGCCAGAGGAAAGGCCACTTAAAGTAGTATAACATCAGGAACAGTGTATTGCACTACTAAAGCTAACTAGCATGTCCTATATGCTCTGTAAATACTAATGTACAGATACCGAGATGGCACACCATGTACCTGTTTATTGCACTGTTTTATTGGATTCTATTAATATGTTGTACCACTGTATTTTTATTGGATTCTATTATATGTTGTACCACTGTATTGCACATCGTCGCGGGCAAGACCAGCCGCATTTCATTGTATACCTGTATGCCGTGACAATTAAAACTCTTGACTTGACTTGACTTGGCACCTTGCATGTTCGCCGCCGCCGTCGTCGTGAGTGAATGTGAGGAACAAATTGTAAAGCGCTTTGGATAAAAGCTGTTAATATATATATAAATGCATAGTTTTTCCAAAGAGCTGCTTCACACCTCAAATAAATAATAAGAATGTAGGAATCTGACTTCATCCATCTGTAAAATATGGAATATATAATGGAAATTACTCAGAGATAATGTGTGCATTCCCCTATTTATTATAATAATGTATAACTTTTTAACTGAGTACTACCGCCGGTAAATGTATTGTCATTTTAGCATATTCACCAGTCTTCTGTGGGTCACGTGGTTCGCTTGTGCACTTCCTCTGAACGCCACAGGATGGTGAAAAAGTATCACACAAGCAGTAGTAGACTTTCTTACAACCTGGACCAACCTTGTGGATACATATTTTTTTTTTTTATCCACTTTTTCTCCCATTTTCTATATTTTCTCCCATCCCAATTTCGTATCATCCAATTCAACCCTCCCCTGTCACGAACGCTGTTTCTTGCCTCCCACAAGCCGGCTGCAATGTGGACTAAGTCATACATAGCACAAGTCCCCTCCGGTACTTGAGGTAACAGCAGTCGCATCTTTTCACCTGCGCAGCTCGATCTCTGAGTGGCGAGGAGTAACGCGTGGGAGGCTCACGCTGCCGCCGACACTTCCTGATTCTACTGCGCAGGCGCACCAACCGACCTGTAGGAGTCGCTGTCCACAACGCCCGATCCCCACCCATCAGTTTCCCACCCCCTAATACAGCCAATGTGTATTAGTATGGACGACCAGCTAAACTGAAAGCAAATGTGGAGCGCTGGGCTCGAACAGGCAAGCCCAGCGTCTCCAGATTTCGTGGCTAGCGCCTTGCCCACTACGCCACGTAGCCGCCGCCCCTTGTGGATACAGAAGTCTGTCATCAGTGTTCCTGCTCCTAAGAAACCCATCTGACGCTCCCATAGCCTCACATCCCTGCTAATGAAGTCACATCAGGAGATTATTACATCTCAACATGCACATTAATATACAGATTATATTCTGGATACTTGAATATTCTCACTCTGAGTTGCTATATGTAAATTCAATATGTAAATATGTAAACCCTTTATCCCATTTACTGTTGGGTTTAGATTAGATTAGTATTAGATTTATTTTAGATTAAGAGTAGGATGGAATTAAGAACAACAATCGGTGTCATGACGTCACACTCGTCCAACTTGTCACTAGATTTAGTGTTTTAGGTTTAGTTTTGTTTGAGGTGATGAGTTCTTGTTTTTAATGCGTCTTTGCCCCATGCGTCAAACTCAAGGCCACCTGGCCTCCATGCGGCCTGCAGACTGAATTCATGTTGTCCCCCTGCCTCTCCTAGGTGCACCTTAACTGGCCTGTGATAGAAATCAAATGCACTTCACTGCGAGGCGATGCAAATGTCTCCGCTTTTCAAGTTCTCTGCACCTGAATCGGGTTTTTATTGAATGAAAATGCATCCATCTGCTTTCGTGGAGCAGTGGAGGAGGAGCCAGTATTCAGCCTTCAGTTGTACCTCATGTCTTTATTTACTTTTAACAGCTTGTCAGAGGATGTGGTTGACTGGTGTGTTTCTCACCTTCCCGTCCAGGTATCCAGGCTCCACCTTCATGGACCACGTGATCCGCTACGAGGACACTCCTGACGTCAAGATGATCGTGATGCTGGGAGAGGTGGGTCCCCTTCACCACCAGCTTCTGAAACTCCCCTCAGAGTAGGGTCCCCTTCACCAGCTTCTGAAACTCCCCTCAGAGCAGGGTCCCTTCACCACCAGCTTCTGAAACTCCCCTCAGAGCAGGGTCCCTTCACCACCAGCTTCTGAAACTCCCCTCAGAGCAGGGTCCCTTCACCACCAGCTTCTGAAACTCCCCTCAGAGCAGGGTCCCTTCACCACCAGCTTCTGAAACTCCCCTCAGAGCAGGGTCCCTTCACCAGCTTCTGAAACTCTCCTCAGAGCAGGGTCCCTTCACCACCAGCTTCTGAAACTCCCCTCAGAGCAGGGTCCCTTCACCACCAGCTTCTGAAACTCCCCTCAGAGCAGGGTCCCTTCACCACCAGCTTCTGAAACTCCCCTCAGAGCAGGGTCCCTTCACCACCAGCTTCTGAAACTCCCCTCAGAGCAGGGTCCCTTCACCAGCTTCTGAAACTCTCCTCAGAGCAGGGTCCCTTCACCAGCTTCTGAAACTCCCCTCAGAGCAGGGTCCCCTTCACCACCAGCTTCTGAAACTCTCCTCAGAGCAGGGTCCCTTCACCAGCTTCTGAAACTCCCCTCAGAGCAGGGTCCCTTCACCAGCTTCTGAAACTCCCCTCAGAGCAGGGTCCCTTCACCAGCTTCTGAAACTCCCCTCAGAGCAGGGTCCCCTTCACCACCAGCTTCTGAAACTCTCCTCAGAGCAGGGTCCCTTCACCAGCTTCTGAAACTCCCCTCAGAGCAGGGTCCCTTCACCAGCTTATGAAACTCCCCTCAGAGCAGGGTCCCTTCACCAGCTTCTGAAACTCCCCTCAGAGCAGGGTCCCTTCACCAGCTTCTGAAACTCCCCTCAGAGCAGGGTCCCTTCACCAGCTTCTGAAACTCCCCTCAGAACAGGGTCCCCTTCACCAGCTTCTGAAACTCCCCTCAGACCAGGGTCCCTTCACCAGCTTCTGAAACTCCCCTCAGAGCAGGGTCCCCTTCACCACCAGCTTCTGAAACTCCCCTCAGAGCAGGGTCCCTTCACCAGCTTCTGAAACTCCCCTCAGAGCAGGGTCCCTTCACCAGCTTCTGAAACTCCCCTCAGAGCAGGGTCCCTTCACCAGCTTCTGAAACTCCCCTCAGAGCAGGGTCCCTTCACCAGCTTCTGAAACTCCCCTCAGAACAGGGTCCCCTTCACCAGCTTCTGAAACTCTCCTCAGAACAGGGTCCCCTTCACCAGCTTCTGAAACTCTCCTCATAGCAGGAAGACTAGATCTAACTCTGTTTTAAGTTTTCAGAGGAACGACATATTCAAACGTATTATTTAAAGATGGTAAGTTACAATACAAACAGAATTATGACAATATAACAATGCAAAAAAACAAAACCTTTGACAGCGTTTTGTATTTCTGTCCGTGAGAGCTGCAAGCAGCAGTTGAAATTATATTAAAAACACTAATGAAGCAGCAGTTGAAATTATATTAAACACTAAAAACTGATCTGAGTCACATATGAGCAAAAAACATGACTAGTATGATCTTTTAATCCTAGGATGGAGTGTCTTCCTATTTTGAACATGTGAAACTTGTCTCCTTCTCTCAGATCGGCGGGACAGAGGAGTACAGGATCTGCCAGGGAATCAAAGAGGGAAGGATCACCAAACCTGTGGTGTGTTGGTGCATCGGGACCTGCGCCACCATGTTCTCCTCGGAGGTCAGTTAGATTTTCTCAACATGTTCTCCTCAGAGGTCAGTTAGATTTTCTCAACATGTTCTCCTCAGAGGTCAGTTAGATTTTCTCAACATGTTCTCCTCAGAGGTCAGTTAGATTTTCTCAACATGTTCTCCTCAGAGGTCAGTTAGATTTTCTCAACATGTTCTCCTCAGAGGTCAGTTAGATTTTCTCAACATGTTCTCCTCAGAGGTCAGTTAGATTTTCTCAACATGTTCTCCTCAGAGGTCAGTTGGCTGTTCTCATAGGAACCTATGCCACCATGTTGGTTGTATATCTTTAGAACAACCATATATTACTTCAGATGTATATCTTTAGAACAGGCTTATATTACTTTAGATGTATATCTTTAGAACAGGCTTATACAAATAAATTTGATTTGATTTATATTAATTTAGATGTACTGTATATCTTTAGAACAGGCTTATATTAATTTAGATGTACTGTATATCTTTAGAACAGGCTTATATTAATTTAGATGTACTGTATATCTTTAGAACAGGCTTATATTACTTCAGATGTATATCTTTAGAACAGGCTTATATTACTTCAGATGTATATCTTTAGAACAGGCTTATATTACTTCAGATGTATATCTTTAGAACAGGCTTATATTACTTCAGATGTATATCTTTAGAACAGGCTTATATTACTTCAGATGTATATCTTTAGAACAGGCTTATATTGGGCGGTTAGGTGGTCGAGCGGAGATTGCGTTCGTCACCAGCCCCGGAGCTGTGAGCTTGATTCGCCTGTTCGAATCCAGCTCACAGCTCCGGGGTTGTCACCAGCTTGGCTGGCCGTCTGCACTGATACAATTGGCTGTATCAGAGGGTGGGAGAAGCTGGCGGGGTGGGTCCGGGTCGTTGTAAACAGCGACTCCTACAGTTCGGTCGGGGCGCCTGCTAAGCGCGGATTGGACGTGAGGGGGATAGTGTGGTCCTCCCACACGCTACGCCCTCTCAATGAGAATCCGCGCTGCCAGGTGAAAAGAAGCGGTGATTGGCTGGACGTGTGTCGGAGGAAGCACGTGGTAGCCTCCACTCTCCCAAATGATCTGACTGTGAGGGGTAAAGCGCAGCAACCAGGAAGGGACTGGGAATTGGCATACGACTAACATTGGGATGGGAGAAAATCGGAGGAAAAATGGAGGGGGAAAAAGACCAATAATAAAAAAAAAAAAAAAAAAAAGAACAGGCTTATATTACTTCAGATGTATATCTTTAGAACAGGCTTATATTACTTCAGATGTATATCTTTATTATAGTGAATGTTTACATCCTGACGCATGTTATTGGGATCCTCAGGTTCAGTTCGGTCATGCTGGAGCATGTGCCAACCAGGCCTCAGAAACGGCATCGGCCAAGAACCAGGCCCTGAGGGACGCCGGCGCCTACGTACCCAAGAGCTTTGACGAGCTGGGAGACGTCATCAGGTGAGAAGTTCAACATGGGAGAAAACGCACATTAAGATTTAACAGCATAATATGTCAAAGAATCTCCTCCTCTGCAAAGAAACTCCTCCTCTGCCAAGAAACTCTTCTCTTCAAAGAAACCCCTCCTCTGTTAACACTTTCTGGGCCACTGGGATCCGTCTAATCTCACTCTATAAGGCCAGCTTATCATAACAACCTTTCATTGTGCGTGAGGCTGTTTGTACAGCTAAATCTTTTGTATTTAATTTTTTTATAATTTTTTAAACAAACACATAAACATAACAACATAAAATTAGATATACAAGCATTAATTAACAGTGCACAACCAATGAAATCACCATTTAAATAAATGTATTATACAAGATATACACCTAATACTTGCTATCTAATACCCTACACACATATGCTCTCGCTCGCTCCCCCCCCCCCCCCCGGGCCCCCCCTTGGATAATCCATCCATTATCATTCGCTCCTAACCAGGCACTACAATTATATGCTAGCTTTTATTCTCTCCACCACTTCTAACCACATTGTAATTTTGGATTCACTGAGACCCAAAATTCTTGCTGTAGATATTTCTAGATAAATCACATCGAGATATGTAAGAATCCAGACCTTCCGGCACATTTTTTCCGGTTGAAACCATCGTGATGCTATCGGCTTTTTAGCCGCTGTGATACCAGATAAAACCAATCTCTTTAGCTGTATAGGTACTGCACACTCAAAAACCATTCAACAGTAATACAGAGGGGTGTACAGGTATATTCAGAGTTAAGAGATTTGGTAATTGCTGGGTCACTTCTTTCCAGAATATCTTAACTGGTGGGCAGTCCCAGTACATGTGCATAAATGTACCCTCATCCCCATTTGTACATAAGGAGCTAAATCTATAAATCTATACTTTATATTATTGCTATCTGTCCATTGTCATTGTCAATTGACACTATAAACCGTCCCTTCAATATGCCTTAAATAAAAAAAAAACATCAATACGTTCCCATTTTATAGCGTCGTATATATGAACTATATACCGCAATGTTCTGGGGTATTTCCTGGAAGGCGAGATACAGGGCGCTAAGCTAATAACGTTAAATCGAATGGCGTTTCGGCTATACACAAGCTAGAGCTAAAAGTCAAAATGCATATTATCGGTATCATGGTCCACCATGAATGCATGAAAGGGGGGGGGGGGGGGCGGGGGACGTCGTTTCTGATGATTGATTACCAATAACGGCATTAGCCTCATTCGCTGGTTGGCTATCAAAGCAAGGCCTGATCAGCATGAAATGTATGTGAAAAAGCTCTTACCGTGGGCCGGTTGGATCCCAAAAAGGATTTCCCTGTTATCGATCGCCATCTGGTAGATCGATATATCCATTGGCTGATGCTATATTCCTTTACTGCATACTGAATTCAGCGTCCCAAAAGGTATTCCATGCTACAGGCATAGCTTCAGGCTAACAGGAAAATTCACTGCAGGATGAAAAGAAACTTCATCCGTTCTGCCACAGGGAACACTGCATTATCGAGACAGCGCCCCTACCAGGATCTGGCCGTTAATGCACTTTTCCGAATCTCAAGAGTAGGGTAAATCTGCAGTGCTGCTCTGTGACATTGAGTAGGATATTAAAATGTAATAAAAGCCAAAACAACCTTAACACATATATATACGTGGTTGGCCTTCAAGCGTTGGATCCGAAACACCTGGTTGGCCAGGAATGTGTTAAGAATCTCCTCCTCTTCAAAGAAACCCCTCCTCTGTTAACCCTTTCACTGCCACACTACAGAAGGTTAACCCTTTACTATCACACAACCGACGGCGATGCTCCATCATTAGCATCATTAGCTCCGCATCCGTCGGTTGTGTGATAGTAAAGGGCTAACCTTCTGTATTGTCACAGTTAAAGGGTTAACCGGCTGTCGTGTGGCAGTGAAAGGGTTAAGAATATCCTCTTCAAAGAAACCCCTCCTCTGTAAAGAAACTCCTCTGCTGAAAACCTTTTCATTTTACTTGGTTTAAGGAGCATTTTTTTCCATGAACCTTTATTCAACTAGGTTAGACCCATTGAGATGAGATGGTCTTTATTTAACCAGGTTAGAGCCATTGAGATGAGAATGTTAGACCCATTGAGATTAGAATGAGACTAACTCTTATTTGCCCTGTTTCCTGGTTAGGAAGACTGATAAATAACAGGGGGAGTCTACCCAGAATGGCTTCATAGATAAAAACATATAAATGACTAAAATGATGTCTTGACGGAGCAGGCCAACTGACTTGGGAATACAATATACAGTGAGTTAGGGCTCTACAGATTGTAACATATCTTAGAGCACCATGATATACAGTAGCCAACACATGGAGACAATGGACTGATGCATCATGTATAGCGGATCACCATAGTCAAGAAACGGCAACAGCGTCTCTTCAACCAGCTACTAAAGTGAAATGCTGTATACCTCTGATCCTGTCGTAGCAACGAGTCATTATTAACACTGTTGACACTGAGCTTGTTTTGTGCTCCAGGACGGTGTATGATGAGCTGGTGGCTGACGGGACCATCATCCCTGCTCAGGAGGTGCCTCCTCCCACGGTGCCTATGGACTACTCCTGGGCCAGAGTAAGACCTCCTGCTCCACACACAGCCAGCATGTCACATCAAGCCCTGCATTTTGTTCCCTACCTTCCCCACTTAACTCGGGGAGTCGCCAGGATGTTCAGAATCGTTCTAATATTTATCCGACCGTCCTGTGTTAAATAGGAGCTGGGCCTGATCCGCAAGCCGGCCTCCTTCATGACGAGCATCTGTGACGAGCGAGGCCAGGAGCTCATCTACGCCGGCATGCCCATCACTGAGGTCTTCAAGGAGGAGATGGGCCTGGGCGGAGTCCTGGGTCTGCTGTGGTTCCAGCGCAGGTATAAAGACCTCAGATGAAGACAGGTTGATGCTCAGGGTCCCTGGTGCTGGGTGTCTGTAGTACACAGTTCCTTTACTTAAGTAAAAGTAGAAATACCCAGATAATACTACTCCCAGCTATGGGATGGTGTAAACAGGGCTGTCCCCGACTAAGGATTTGGATGGTCGACTAGGATTGGCCAAGATTTGCCATTGGTCGTTTTTTTTTTTTTTTTTTTTTTTTTTTTAATATATAATCAGTCCATTTGGGCTGTGGGGGGTGCTTAATGTCTGAAGGAGTCGACTGAAGGCTTCTTGTCCTCTGCAAAAGCATGCAATTGGTCCACTGATGGATACATCTTGATATTTGTTAGTCTAGTGTGTTCATTAGATGGGTGAAATCCTCTTTCAGTGCCTCTGTGCCTGTTTTCATAGGCAGTTAGCCTCTGGTATGCGTGCCATTAGCGTTAGCCACGCTTCTAGGCCTCTTTTCTTTTGGAAAAAATGATTAAAAAAATAAAAAATTCAAATATTAATATATATATATTTTTTTATTATTCGACTAAGAGGTTGGCCAGTCGACTACGGCTCCTTTCGACCGATTAGTCGACTAATCGATTAATAGGGGTCAGCCCAACAAACAAACCAACAGCTCTGCTTCACGTCTGCAGGTTGCCGCGCTACGCCTGCCAGTTCATTGAGATGTGTCTGATGGTGACCGCTGACCATGGGCCTGCCGTCTCCGGGGCTCACAACACCATCGTCTGCACCCGGGCCGGCAAGGACCTGATCTCCTGCCTCACCTCCGGCCTGCTCACTATAGTCAGTCCTGCTCTCTCTCACACACACACACACACCGCCCCCCTCTGGCCTGCTCACTATAGTCAGTCCTGCTCTCACACACATACCTCCCCCCTCTGGCCTGCTCACTATAGTCAGTCCTGCTCTCACACACACACACCTCCCCCCTCTGGCCTGCTCACTATAGTCAGTCCTGCTCTCACACACACCGCCCCCCTCTGGCCTGCTCACTATAGTCAGTCCTGCTCTCACACACATACCTCCCCCCTCTGGCCTGCTCACTATAGTCAGTCCTGCTCTCACACACATACCTCCCCCCTCTGGCCTGCTCACTATAGTCAGTCCTGCTCTCTCTCACACACACACCTCCCCCCTCTGGCCTGCTCACTATAGTCAGTCCTGCTCTCACACACACACCTCCCCCCTCTGGCCTGCTCACTATAGTCAGTCCTGCTCTCTCTCTCACACACACACCTCCCCCCTCTGGCCTGCTCACTATAGTCAGTCCTGCTCTCACACACACACCTCCCCCCTCTGGCCTGCTCACTATAGTCAGTCCTGCTCTCTCTCTCACACACACACCTCCCCCCTCTGGCCTGCTCACTATAGTCAGTCCTGCTCTCTCTCTCTCACACACACCTCCCCCCTCTGGCCTGCTCACTATAGTCAGTCCTGCTCTCACACACACACCTCCCCCCTCTGGCCTGCTCACTATAGTCAGTCCTGCTCTCTCTCTCACACACACCTCCCCCCTCTGCCCTGCTCACTATCAGTACTGCTCACACACACCGCCCCCCTCTGGCCTGCTCACTATAGTCAGTCCTGCTCTCTCACACACACACGCGCACACGCACACACACACACCTCCCCCCTCTGCCCTGCTCACTATAGTCAGTCCTGCTCTCACACACACCTCCCCCCTCTGGCCTGCTCACTATAGTCCGTCCTGCTCTCTCACACACACACCTCCCCCCTCTGCCCTGCTCACTATAGTCAGTCCTGCTCTCTCTCACACACACACCGCCCCCCTCCGGCCTGCTCACTATAGTCAGTCCTGCTCTCTCTCACACACACACCTCCCCCCTCCGGCCTGCTCACTATAGTCAGTCCTGCTCTCTCACACACACACACCTCCCCCCTCTGGCCTGCTCACTATCATCAGTACTGCTCACACACACACACACACCTCCCCCCTCTGGCCTGCTCACTATAGTCAGTCCTGCTCTCTCACACACACACACACACACACACACACACACACACACACACACACACACACATACACCTCTCCCCCCTCTGGCCTGCTCACTCATCAGTACTGCTACTTAACTCCTCCTCAGTGATGTAACTTATTAACTCCTCAGTGATGTAACTTATTAACTCCTCCTCAGTGATGTAACTTATTAACTCCTCCTCAGTGATGTAACTTATTAACTCCTCAGTGATGTAACTTATTAACTCCTCCTCAGTGATGTAACTTATTAACTCCTCCTCAGTGATGTAACTTATTAACTCCTCAGTGATGTAACTTATTAACTCCTTCTCAGTGATGTAACTTATTAACTCCTCCTCAGTGATGTAACTTATTAACTCCTCAGTGATGTAACTTATTAACTCCTCCTCAGTGATGTAACTTATTAACTTCTCAGTGATGTAACTTATTAACTCCTCCTCAGGGCGACCGGTTCGGAGGAGCGCTGGACGCAGCAGCCAAACAGTTCAGCAAGGCGTTCGACAGCGGGATGCTGCCCATGGAGTTTGTCAACAAGATGAAGAAGGACGGCAAGCTGATCATGGGCATTGGACACAGAGTCAAATCAGTGAGTTAACACCATGAGACACCATCAGTGAGTTAACATCATGAGACCATCAGTGAGTTAACACCATCAGTGAGTTAACACCATGAGACAGTGACACCATCAGTGAGTTAACACCATGAGACCATCAGTGAGTTAACACCATGAGACACCATCAGTGAGTTAACGCCATGAGACCATCAGTGAGTTAACACCATGAGACACCATCAGTGAGTTAACACCATGAGACCATCAGTGAGTTAACACCATGAGACACCATCAGTGAGTTAACGCCATGAGACCATCAGTGAGTTAACGCCATGAGACCATCAGTGAGTTAACGCCATGAGACACCATCAGTGAGTTAACACCATGAGACCATCAGTGAGTTAACACCATCAGTGAGTTAACACCATGAGACCATCAGTGAGTTAACACCATGAGACCATCAGTGAGTTAACATCATGAGACCATCAGTGAGTTAACATCATGAGACCATCAGTGAGTTAACACCATGAGACCATCAGTGAGTTAACACCATGAGACCATCAGTGAGTTAACACCATGAGACACCATCAGTGAGTTAACACCATCAGTGAGTTAACACCATGAGACACCATCAGTGAGTTAACACCATGAGACCATCAGTGAGTTAACATCATGATACCATCAGTGAGTTAACACCATGAGACACCATCAGTGAGTTAACACCATGAGACACCATCAGTGAGTTAACATCATGAGACACCATCAGTGAGTTAACACCATGAGACACCATCAGTGAGTTAACACCATGAGACACCATCAGTGAGTTAACATCATGAGACACCATCAGTGAGTTAACATCATGAGACACCATCAGTGAGTTAACACCATGAGACACCATCAGTGAGTTAACATGAGACAATCAGTGCGTTAACGCCATGAGACCATCAGTGAGTTAACATCATGAGACACCATCAGTGAGTTAACACCATGAGACCATCAGTGAGTTAACACCATGAGACACCATCAGTGAGTTAACACCATGAGACCATCAGTGAGTTAACACCATGAGACACTATCAGTGAGTTAACATCATGAGACCATCAGTGAGTTAACAATCATAATGCATGTCATACTGTGGTGATTGTATAATTGTAAGTTGCTGATATGTGACCAGGCACAGTTTAGGGTCTTGTTGAGCCATCTTCAAATGTATTACATGATGTGAAAGTACAGTACAGATGTGAGAGTGACCCCCCTGCACAAAAAAGGCAGCAAATTAGACCCAGGCAACTACCGCCCTGTTTCTATTACATTTACATTTACATTTAGTCATTTAGCTGACGCTTTTATCCAAAGCGACTTACAAGTTCTGTACGACAAGCCATCAGGAAGAGCACAACTCTATCAGCTGAGTAACAATGTTCATCAAAGTGTTGAGTGCTACAGTGTAGGTTAGTTTATTAGGACAAGTGCATGACAGTATGGTTAGTTAGGGTTAGATTTTTTTTTTTTTTTTTTTTTTTTCAGATAATGGTTGAAGAAGTGAGTCTTTAGTCGACGGCGAAAGATTGGACGTGTTTCGGCTGTCCTAACTGGGGTGGGTAGTTCATTCCACCATTGTGGGGCAAGGACTGAGAATAGGCGACTTCTCTTTGATGACCCTCCCGGAGCTTGGATAGGAGTAGGTCTGAGGCGGCCAGAAGATGCAGAGCGTAGGGGTCTTGAGGGTGTGTAGTTAGAGACCATTGACCGGAGGTAGGCGGGAGCAGTTCCCTTTGCCGCACGGTATGCTAGGTCAAGGGCCTTGAAGCGGATTCGTGCAGCAATGGGGAGCCAGTGCAGGTCCCTAAGAAGTGGGGTGACATGGGCCGACTTCGGTAGGTTTGAGATCAGGCGGGCCGCTGCGTTCTGAATGAGTTGAAGAGGCTTAGTGGCAGTGGCCGGGAGGCCAGCGAGCAGTGCGTTGCAGTAGTCGAGGCGGGAGATGACTGTTGATTGGACGAGGAGTTGGGTGGCTTCTTTTGTCAGGAAGGGGCGTATCCTTCTGACTATTCTTACCGCCATCTCGAAAGTCATGGAAAAAATTGTCTATGAACAGGTCGGAAAGTACCTCGCGGGTATAATAATTGGGATCGTTTTCCTCCAGTCTCATCGGCGAACGGTAAGAGGACAGTAATGTTATTTTCAGCCCGATTGTTTATTCATTTCACTGCAAACCATCTGATCAATATATCAACCCATACTAAATAAAGCCGTTACTGACGATCAAGGAATTATAAACGACCCCCCCCCCCCCTTTCCTTCACGCATGTATACTGATCATATACATTTGAATTTTTTAATATAGCATGTATAGGAAAGAAACGCCATCGATAATCTATCATATACGTCAGGGCCTATAACTCGTTTTTGGAATTACTGCTATACTGTCTAAAAACATACTTATATTCTAGACGGTATTAACACAACAATGTATGAATGAAAAAATATAACATTCCCACATCCTCAACGATAGATAATCGATGTTGAATGGGCCATAGTAATGTCAATATAGCAATAAAATTTAAAAAGTTATAGCCCTGCAAAGAAGGTAAACATCTCCATAGGCTTTCAATGGTGGCAGACTGGGTATATGGCGCCCAATGTGTTAATGTTTCTCTGCATATTTTCACACTGCCAACAAAGTACGAAAGTACTTAGTTTTAGTAGAAAAAGCGCCCCCTATCGTCTCCCAGATGGTAAATCACCCTTTTGTAATGGACTCAATGAAAGTGAATGGGAGAACGGATTTCTGACTCCACATTTTACTTCTCACTGATGTAGCCGGGGTCTACCAGAGTTCATTCTGGAGCCTCTGAGCCGCGCGGATCATGTGTTCTACTGTATACACGGTTGATCAATACATTTATCGATTTTTTTCGAATGGCGATCGGAAATTGGAATAAACCATTTGGATACCATCTGACCTCAGGTAAGGAAGCTATGTTATCAGTGTTAGGATAATCAGACTTGTTTTCACGGAGATATAGGCGTTTCCACTATACTGTATGTGATATAGCTGTTTTGACTGTAAAAGCCATGAGGAAATAACAGCAGCGATTATCCGCGCACGGCACAAGCGTGCGTGCGCACACATATACTATCGTTCATCTAGCGTTTATTTGAAAACTATTCATAAATAGGCCGACAAATGACAACGTTCTGGAATATTCCAGTAAACGGCGATAGAATGTGTTGTTTTCCCCCGGAAAACGGGTGATTTTCAAAATGCTATCAAACGGAAATGAAGCGATAAAAATACAATCTGCCTTGCCAATGTTGACTGGAAAATGAGTCTTTGATAAGCGACGGGCAGATTAGACACATAGCCATAATTTAAAACATAGATTAGGCGATATTAACGTTAACATTGGGAGTGGATGGTGGCATCAAGGGGGTAAAAAGGAAAACCCGGCGTGGCACTCAAAGTGTTAACAAGGCGGGTTAGGTGGTGCAGAGTCACGTACACCTCTGCACCGTTGTCCCCCAGGAGCCTTCTACATGGTGTCTCTGGGTGAATGCGTCTCTGACCTGCCGTCTCTCTCTTGGTTTCAGATCAACAACCCAGACATGCGGGTGCAGATCCTGAAGGACTTTGTCAAGCTGCAGTTCCCTTGCACACAGCTCCTGGACTACGCTCTGGACGTGGAGAAGATCACCACCTCCAAGGTCCCTGCTAGATACAAACACACTAGAATAAGAAAGCAAGATTTGGTCGTGTGTGTATATATATATGAAAAAGTCCTGAAAAATGCAGTCTTCTTATATTCAGGCCCATAGGCCCTTTTCACAGTGGTCATGTTGATGTTGACTATCATCGCAGGGTAAACACAGGTGTAATTAATAACGTTAATTATGGTCCCGTTCCATTTAGGTGTGCCAGAAGCATGCCAGTGACACAGAATACCACACCTGAACAGAACCATGTTTAATGTCATTAATTATGTGTGATGATTAACATGTTTCTGTTTCTGTAACATGTTTGTTTATTTATTTATTTATTTTCAGAAACCCAACCTGATCCTCAATGTAGACGGTTTTATTGGTGTGGCTTTTGTGGACCTGCTCAGAGCGTGTGGCGGCTTCACACGGTAAGAACATAGATTGTCACTCTGGTTGGATGACTTACTTCTTTTAGTTGTACTGCACTTGTGCTGTTTAATGACGATACATTTTAATCTAATCTAATTAGTTGAAAAAGCCACGTTAGAGGCACCAATAGCAAGTTTTCCCCCGACACCACGCTAAAATACTGGTACTCTGTATTAGTTAATGTCAGATTGATGTGCGACTGTTGGTAGTAGACTGTCTTGGTGTGGTTTCTCACCGGTTAATCTTGTTTCAGGCTGCCTTGGTGTGGTTTCTCACATGTTAATCTAGTTTCTCACAGTTAATCTTGTTTCAGACTGTCTTGGTGTAGTTTCTCACATGTTAATCTTGTTTCAGAGATGAGGCGGATGAGTTTGTGGAGATCGGAGCGCTGAACGGGATCTTTGTCCTCGGCCGCAGCATGGGATTTATTGGTGAGTGCCGTATGTATTGGTGTGATAACAATGACATCATGACCTCAACAAGTCTGGCACCTGTTGTCGTCTATGTATTGAGCAGGAACCTACAGGATGACTGGCTACTGGTTTGTTTACTTGTGTTCCCTATGGTTAGTTTTAACTGTTAGTATAACTATAAATAGTGTTTGTGAGCATTATAAATAGTTGTGTTCTTATGCAAGCATTATAAATGGTTCTTGTGTTCTTATGCCAGCATTATAATGCTGTCGTAAGTATTGAGCAGGAACCGGGCTGGATGACGGGCTACTGGTTTGTTTACTTGTGTTCGCTACGGTTAGGTTTAACTGTTAGCTTCACTGCATAAATAATAGTTATTGTGTTTGTGAGCATTATAAATAGTTGTGTTCTTATGCGAGCATTATAAATAGTTGTGTTCTTATGCGAGCATTATAGATGGTTGTGTTCTTATGCGAGCATTATAGATAGTTCTTGTGTTCTTATGCGAGCATTATAAATAGTTGTGTTCTTATCCGAGCATTATAGATGGTTCTTGTGTTCTTATGCCAGCATTATAAATAGTTATTGTGTTCTTATGCCAGCATTATAAATAGTTGTGGTGTTCTTATGCCAGCATTATAAATAGTTGTGTTCTTATCCGAGCATTATAGATGGTTCTTGTGTTCTTATGCCAGCATTATAAATAGTTATTGTGTTCTTATGCCAGCATTATAAATAGTTGTGTTCTTATGCCAGCATTATAAATAGTTGTGTTCTTATGAGCTTTATAAATTATTTCTTGTGTTCTTAACTCATTCAGCGCCAGCTATTAACCTCATCCCTGTAGTCAATGCGCCAGCTTTCCATTGCCTATTTTCACTATGCGTCACGATGTTTGCAGAGCTATATCTATATTCTATATTATAGCTATGGAGGCAATACTATGGCTCATTTGACAGTCACTATCTCTCGTCCAACATGTATATATTAAAAAAAAAATCATATATGCGTTCGTGTGTGTGTGTTCGTGGTGAATATTGTATAGTTTCAGAGTGATCCTGGCTAATTCCTGAAAAGCTGAGTTATGGAACGCTATGTGAATTTAGCTAAAGTCATTCGCGTTGCTCGTCTGGACACGTTACTATTTCCAAATCAAAGGTATATAATAGGTATTATGTTTCATCATGAATGCATCAATGGGGGGGGGGTCTTTTTTTGATGCTCTGATCGTCAGCAACGGCATACGTTTTGGAGTACGTTACATATGATCGTTGCGATCGATGTGAAATCATTGTTGGATCAAAGTAGGATTGATGTCATATAGTCCTTACCTTTTACTAGGAGGTATCCCAAAAATAATATTCAAATTGTCTGATCGCGATTTCCAGTATTGATGTCCATTGTGTCCCTGACATGAAACGGCACTAAATAGTAAATAGTTCTTGTGTTATGTGAGCATTATAAATACTTATTGTTCTCATATGAAACACTGTTGATGGACAGGAATGTTTTTGAAAACGGAGGGGGAAATGTGTTTTGAGAAATATCCATAAACATGTGGACATATTACTTTACCACCATATGACCTGGTGTTTTGAGAAGCAGTGAATGTTTCTAGAACAGGAAACATTACTCATGTATTGTGTGAGATTATGTGCAAAAGAAATCGGCACTGGTTTTTGGTGAAGTGCCATTTTTTAAGCTGAAAACGTGTGTCCAAAGCCTGACCTGTGTGTTTGTGCTGACAGGGCATTACCTGGACCAGAAGAGGCTGAAGCAGGGTCTGTACCGTCATCCCTGGGACGACATCTCCTACGTGCTTCCTGAGCACATGTCCATGTAGTTTCACCAGCGCCACCCAGTGGACAACATGATGCCCCGAGGAATGCAGGAAACCTTTTCAACTTCTGACTTTTAACAGCAGCTGCTCTGGGAAAATGTGAGCTTGAGGATTAAGACCAGCAGGGGGTCCCTGGGTTGGAACATCTGGAGGTGTCTGGTTGGAACACCAGGGGCTTGTTTTTAATGGAAGAAGGGGAATCATGTTGCTTTCCCCCCCCCCCCCATTTCTTTTTCTTTTTGGACGAATCTATTTAAATAGGTTAAGGTTGTTAATTTATTCAGTTGTAAACAAAGAGTCAAACCAATGCAAACTGTAACGATAGTACTGTGGGAAGCACAAGGGTTGACTGGTACTTGGGACGATGCACGCACACAAATGGGAGTCGCTCAGTTGGTACAAGGCTGGACTCTCGGCACAATGCATTGTGCTGTCGTATTGGGTCTACAGCAGTAGTTGCTTATGGCAATGATTTATGCTTATTTTAAAGCTTTGCAATATTGTAACTTGTCTTTTTTTTTATGATATTAGAAGGATTCACCGTGGTTATCTTGACTACTTCGCCCGTCTGTATGTGTGTATCTGTCCTGTTCAAATTGTTAAAATTAGCACATCTCCTGAGCCATTTGTCAGTCACTAAATTAGCTTTGAACGTTCATGTCCCCAAGAATAAGACTCCTCCCCTTGTGTCCCTGTCAGGCCACACCTTCTCCTCTCATGTCCCCATCAGGCCACACCTTCTCCTCTCGTATCCCCATCAGGCCACACCTCCCCTAAGGCCCACTGTCAGGCCACACCTTCTCCTCTCGTGTTCCCATCAGGCCACACCTCCCCTAAGGCCCCCTGTCAGGCCACACCTTCTCCTCTCGTATCCCCATCAGGCCACACCTTCTCCTCTCGTGTCCCCATCACGCCACACCTTCTGTCTTCTAATGAGTTTCCTGGCCTGTCAATGGTCCTACAGTCAGTCTTCTGTCAATATTCATAATCCCTAGAGGGAGACACCTGTTGATGACCTCATTACCTTTCTTCTAGCACTACCATATGGATTTATGGATTTATAGCCTGGGATTGTTGAGACTGGCAATATCAGCAACTCTTGTGTCGGTCATCTACCCAGTAAAATGTTGTGTGTGTGTGTGTGAAAGTAGCGGCATACGTGTGGAGACTGTTAGGTCTGCACTCTATTGAGATTAATTCATTCTTTTTTCCATCTTTATTTATTCTTGGAATGACACTGAGGGGCAGCCCTCATCTTCAGTGTCAGATCATTGAGACAGCTCTCATCTTCAGTGTCAGATCATTGAGACAGCTCTCATCTTCAGTGTCAGATCATTGAGACAGCTCTCATCTTCAGTGTCAGATCATTGAGACAGCCCTCATCTTCAGTGTAAGATCATTGAGACAGCCCTCATCTTTAGTGTAAGATCATTGAGACAGCTCTCATCTTCAGTGTCAGATCATTGAGACAGCCCTCATCTTTAGTGTAAGATCATTGAGACAGCCCTCATCTTCAGTGTCAGATCATTGAGACAGCCCTCGTCTTTAGTGTAAGATCATTGAGACAGCCCTCATCTTTAGTGTAAGATCATTGAGACAGCCCTCATCTTCAGTGTCGGATCATTGAGACAGCCCTCATCTTTAGTGTCAGATCATTGAGACAGCCCTCGTCTTTAGTGTCAGATCATTGAGACAGCCCTCATCTTCAGTGTCAGATCATTGAGACAGCCCTCATCTTCAGTGTCAGATCATTGAGACAGCCCTCATCTTCAGTGTCAGATCATTGAGACAGCCCTCATCTTCAGTGTCAGATCATTGAGACAGCCCTCATCTTCAGTGTCAGATCATTGAGACGCCCCTCATCTTCAGTGTCAGATCATTGAGACGCCCCTCATCTTCAGTGTCAGATCATTGAGACAGCCCTCATCTTTAGTGTCAGATCATTGAGACAGCCCTCATCTTCAGTGTCAGATCATTGAGACAGCCCTCATCTTCAGTGTCAGATCATTGAGACAGCCCTCATCTTCAGTGTCAGATCATTGAGACGCCCCTCATCTTCAGTGTCAGATCATTGAGACGCCCCTCATCTTCAGTGTCAGATCATTGAGACAGCCCTCATCTTCAGTGTCAGATCATTGAGACGCCCCTCATCTTCAGTGTCAGATCATTGAGACGCCCCTCATCTTCAGTGTCAGATCATTGAGACGCCCCTCATCTTCAGTGTCAGATCATTGAGACAGCCCTCTTCAGTATCAGATCATTGAGGTTAGATGATTTACCCCGAGTGACCTGGCGATGCACCTTAACGTCATGAACACTAGCAGATCTATAGCATTAATTAGTTAACTTTTTTCCCCAAATAAGGTGAAGAGTTGATGTGTGATCATTGCAAGCAAAACCAAAGTGTGTTTTTAGGACCTCCTTGTTATCTTCCCTATTTTTTTTAACTGAGTCAAGAAGATGGCGGTAAAGGTTATGGGGCTTTTCTAAAACCCATGTATTTTAATAATGAGGCTGTGGAAGAATCGAGGAGGAATCTAGAAACACTTGATTCATTGTGTGATTAATTTAGTCTTCACTGCCTTTCAACACAAGAAGAGCACTGAAATACATCTGCTGAAGTAGATATACTAGTAGTTGCTGAAGTAGATGTTATCTGCTGAAGTAGATGTAATATTATCTGCTGAAGTAGATGTAATATTATTGTTACTATTTGCTGAAGTAGATGTAATATTGTTACTATTTGCTGAAGATGTAATATCTCTTGAAGTAGATGTAATATCTGCTGAAGTAGATTTAATATTGTTACCATCCGCTAAAGTAGATGTACTGAGTCTTAAACGCACCTTTTCAGTGAGGGGACCATGAAGGAAATGTATTTTATCTGGGGAATGATGTGTCACAAAAACTGTTAAGACTCTGGTTTGTAAAATAGTCCTTTATTTTTCTTTGACGTCTCTACATGCTTACTGTCCACTATATGTCTGCTCTCTTTATTTCTTTGTTTTGGTGTTTTTATTTAACTGTGAAATAAATGCTATTTTTTTTAATATGCTGTTATATACATATATATATAGTAGTATAATAAAGAACTCCTTGTTAACTTTTAATGTCATCTGTTATTATATCAGACCAGTGCAAAACTTGTCCTCACCAGTCGGATTTAGTGTAGGAGTTAATGGAGATGACAGCCAACTAGGGGTTGAGACCATGATACATTATCACGATACTGGAGTCACAATATTGTGATATCACTATATTATGATATATTGTGATTTATTACCTTTTTTCAACTGGAAATTATGTCCCCAACAAAAAACATAACATCATTAATATATATATACGTCAACTGTTTTTTTTTTTTTTTTTTTTATAAACAAAGTTTTTTATTCAAAGATTACATTTACATTCATATCTTGCATACAGATGTCATGTCCTTTGTTTTTTCCTTACTGAATATCCCTCCCTCCCGCCCCACCCAGAAAAATAAAAAAGACAAGTAAATAAATACATACAAAATAAAATAAGACGAATACAAAATGTGACATTAGGATCCACTTTAACAGCAATATGGTACTCTTAAAGGATAAGTATATTTGCTATGGATAAAAGGATAAGTATATTTGCTATGGATATAATGAAACATAAGTGCAACTCCAGGTCCGATACACAAGCCAGGTCGTATGACCCTAAATACGTGAGGTGGGAGATTAAATAAATACACGCCTACTGTCACCAACAACCCCAATCAACAGGTAAGCCCACTCAGTGAAAACTGTCCCCCCCCTACATGGCACTCGACATAACTTCAGTCAGGAGGAAACGGATCTATTCTATCTACATACGAGATTAGCGGTTGCCAATGTGTGTAGAATTTATCAGCTGATCCTCGAATTGTAAATTTAATTTTTTCCAGTTTTAGGAATGACATCACATCATTCAGCCATAATCTGGATGATGGGGGAGGTTCTGCTTTCCAATGCAAGAGTATCCTCCTGCGGGCAATCAGTGAGGCAAAGGACACTACATTGTATTGTTTTTTGGTCAAGATCACATCCTCCTCGGGGATCCCAAAGATAGCAATTTGGGGGCAGGGCACTATAGTAATCTCCAGTACCTCCGAGATGGTATCAAAAAAGAACTTCCAGAATGTTATCAGTTTCGAGCAGGACCAGAACATGTGGGTTAGATCCCCTGGTGACTGTGCACATCTGTTACAGTTGTCTGTCACATTGGGATATATTTTAGCCAATCTGGCATTGCTATAATGGACTCTGTGAAGGACCTTAAACTGAATAAGGCCAAGTCTGGCACAGGAGGAAGAGGTATTAACTCCCTCTAGTGCGTCCCCCCACCATTCATCCGAGAAGGCTACCCCTAGTTCAGTCTCCCACCCCGTCCTAATCCTGTTTATGGCCGTGTCTTTTCTAGGTATGGTATCATAGAGATATGAAACATGGCCCCTATCCATACTAGCCGAGTGTCGAAAACGCTCCACACCTGATGGAGGGGGCAACTGTGGAAACGTAGGGGAATGGGTCCTCACAAAATGCCGAATCTGGAAATATCTAAACCGGTCAGAGTGAGGTAAGTTATATGTGTCACATAGGTCCCCAAATTCTGCAAATACACCCTCTATGTATAAGTCACTCAAAGTGATTAGTCCCTCTCTCTTCCATCTAGCGAACCCAGAGTCCAGTGTAGCAGGTAAGAAAAGGTGGTTATTACAGATGGGTGCTGACATAGAGAGCTTAGTCCACCCGCATATCTTTCTCATCTGGGCCCATATCTTTAATGTGGAAACAACAATTGGGTTCTTACTATATTTTGTTGGTGATAGTGGCATTTCACCACAAGCTAAAGCTTGAAGGGAAGATGTTGGGCAAGAACTGGCCTCAAGTTGACCCCAGCTGCTGTCCGGTTCACTCGTCCACAAGACAATTTTGTGAAGATTGGCGGCCCAGTAATAGAACATGAAATTTGGTAGGCCCATTCCTCCCTGACTCCTATCCCTTTGCAGCAAGGATCATTTTATTCTTGGTGTTTTGCCCTCCCAGATAAATGAAGAGATCATCTTATCCAGATCAAGAAAAAATGCTTTGGGGAGAAATAAGGGGAGACTTTGGAATAAGTATAAATATCTGGGTAATACATTCATTTTAATGGAATGTACTCTGCCAGCTAAGGACAGGGGTAAGCCATTCCACCTCTGTAAGTCAGCCTTTACCTTTGTTGTTAATGTGGTAAAGTTTTGTTTTCGAAGAGAGCAAAGAGATTGGGAGATGTTAATGCCCAGGTACTTAAAACCAGTATCCGCTATCTGGAAAGATGGAAGGCGATGGGAAATATTCCGGGCGAGATCATTAATTGGGAAGCATTCACTTTTCTGTACGTTTAATTTGTAGCCAGAAAAGCTTCCAAAAACCTTTAGAAGAGACAAAATATTTGGGATACCGGCCATTGGGTCTGATATGTAGAGCAATAGATCGTCTGCATAAAGAGATACTTTATGCTCGCTACCTCCCCTCCTAATGCCAGAGAACAAGGATTCAGCTCTAAGAGCTATGGACAGGGGTTCAATGGCCGCCGCAAAAATCAATGGAGACAGTGGGCACCCTTGGCGTGTCCCACGTGTGAGTGGGAAGGGCTTAGAACTGAAGCCATTAGTTGTGACACATGCCTGGGGGGCGGTGTACAGTAAGCGTATCCACGTCAACATTTCTTCCCCAAATCCAAACTGTTTTAATGTAAAGAACAAATAGTCCCACTCCACTCTATCGAAGGCTTTTTCCGCGTCCAGAGAAACCACTACCTCCGGGACTATTTGAGAGCTTGGTAGTCCAATAATGCTCAACAGTCTACGAATATTTGTAAAGGAATGGCGGTTCTTTATAAAGCCTGTCTGGTCCTCAGATATTACTGTGGGGAGAACAGCCTCTAGTCTACATGCCAACGCTTTAGCTAATATTTTATTGTCCACATTAAGAAGAGACACAGCTCGATAAGAGGAGCAGTTTATGGGGTCTTTATCCTTCTTAAGGAGTAAAGAGATGGAGGCCTGCGTGAGAGTAGGTGGCAGAGTACCCTTCTGTAATGAGTCATCAAACATCTCTAATAATAAAGGGGCCAATTGATTTGAAAATGTCAACCTGCATGCTGGTGAACTCAATATCTGACTTTAGGAGGACATGTTGTATTCATCTCTTTGGTTGTGAATTATAGAGCAGGTCCAGCTGGATATCGGTATGAAGAAATACAGTCACGAATATGACAATAGGTTAACTTAAAAAGTTAAAATACTTTAAAACTATTGCATACACTCATTGTTTAGATTTTTGGTTTGTTTGTTTATTGTTATTTGCACTTACAAACATACATTCTGGAATAAAAGAACAGTTAAAATGTGCAGGAAAGGTCAAAAAGCCCACAGGCTTATAAGCGACCCCACCCTCTTAAACCTATATAGAATAACTACACAGAAATCCCCCCCCACACACACATTATGCGCAAACACATTGCCCATATCCCTCTCATACACACATTATTATATTATTAATTATATTATAATTATACAACAATTATAATGTTGAAATAAAGACTACTCACAAATACACAAGGATACTAAAGACTACAGGATCTGTAGTTCTTTTTTAAGCTTGCTTTTAAATGTATTTAAAGTGGAACATGTTTCTGTTAGATTTTTTATATCATTCCACATCACTGCACCTTGATAGACAAATGATAATTTGGCAACAGAGGTCCTACAGAAAGGAATGGAATGCGTAAGTCATTATTTCTTCTTGTGAGATGTGCATGATAATGAGAATTAAACTCAAAATAACTGAAAGAAGTTCGGTAAAGATGAAGGACCTGTTGTTGTAACCCTGTTTGGTACTTGTTGACCTCATAAATTGTGAGCAGTTGCAGTTTAATTAATGGTTTGGTTGGGGCTAAGTAAGAAGAGTTGGTTGCAATTCTTACAAAGGATTTCTGAGATCTATGGATTGCTTGTAAGTAAAAAGGGTAGGTGTTGGCCCAAATTATATTGCAGTAAGATGTGAGGAATTAAACTGTAATACAAAGTTAGTAATGTAATCTTTTTTAATTGGTTTTTAACCCTTTGTATAATGCCCAACGATTTTTTTCTTCGATTCTTAAAGCAGAGTTTCTCATAGATATTGACATCTAAGAACTTCACAGATGAAACAAGTTCATTGTTATTGATACAAATCTTGGTTCTGTCTGAAATGTTTTTGTTCTTATTTCTAAAAATAATAAAGTTAGATTTTTTTGACATTGAGGGATAACTTGTTTAACTGAAACCAATAGGACAACTGAATGAGTCCAGAATTTGCTTTATCAATAAGGGAATCAAAATTCTTGTCGGTGACAAAGAGATTTGTGTCATCAGCGAATAATATAGGTGACAATAAACTGCATGCATTTGCAAGACCATTCACATAAATCAAAAACAAGGTATAAATCGTTCCATTTCCTTCATAAATACAAAATTAAAATTAAAAAATTTTGATCGTAAATTTACATTTGTGAATGTGGAATTTGACAAGTAAGATTATTAGATTAATGAGGGAAAATGCATTATCGTCTGTCATTGTAGTCGTGGCAACCACATTATATTTATAGTAGGCCTACCCTCGCTTTCAGCTGCTAGGTGAGGGGGAGGAGCCTAATACCAAATACAGGCGGTTCGTTGCTGCGAATGAAGAAGCGGCCAGGATGTGTGTTCCAGTGGTGGAGAGGAATGGGGTCTCCCGGAGGTCCAAACACCCAGAAGTCATGGTGGCACGTGAGGGCGTGGAGGAGGCACGACGAGGCTACGGGCATGAGCAGACTGCAGAGAATCGCAAGGTACTGAAAAAGGCCAAACAGCTTTTGTTCGATACCTACGACAAGATAAGGGGGGAGGAGTTGATGGAGAAGGTGCAGAGAGTGGAGGCAGCGCATGGTGAACAGCAGTATGGGGAGGCATGGAGGGTCATCAATGAGATGAGTGGGAGGAAAAGGTAGAAGCAGGGACAGGTAGAAGGCAACAGCCCAGAGGAGAGGGTGACCTCCTGGTTCACTCACTTCCGAAATCTACTGGGAACACACTCGACAGTGGATGAAGATGAGGAGACGATACCTGCCGTCCTCACGAATCTCACTATTGACGATGGTCCCTTCACAGCCAGGGAGTTTACCAAAGTGAAATCCACACTGAAGCAGGGGAAAAGTTCTGGGCCGGACGGCATTCCCCCAGAGGTCTATAAGAACAGTGACCTTGACAACATCATCCTGGAGTTCTGCAACCATGCCCTGATGAAAAACAACCAGCCTGATATGTGGTCTCTCTCTAACATCATCCCAGTGCCTAAGTCCGGAGATCTCTCAAAGCTAGACAACTACCGTGGCATAAGTCTGACATGTGTCATTGCAAAGATGTACAATCGCATGATACTAAACCGGATAAGGAAAGCCATCGACCCCCACCTCAGGGAGAACCAAAATGGTTTCCGAGAGAAGAGGACCACTGTGGCCCAGATCTTGGCCTTGAGAAGAATCATCGAGGAGGTTAAGAAGAACAACCTGACAGCGGTACTGTGCTTTATCGACTTCAAAAAGGCTTTTGACTCGATACACAGAGCCGTGATGATGAGGATACTCAAGGCCTACGGAGTCCCTCCCAATCTACTCCGGGCCATAGGGACCATGCACACGGGTACAAGGGCCAAGGTGGTAACCCCAGACGGCAACAGTGAAGAATTTGACATCCTGGCTGGAGTGATGCAAGGGGACACCCTTGCCCCCTTCCTTTTCGTCATAGTCCTCGACTATGCGCTCAGGAAGGCCATCAATGGACGGGAGCAGAAACTTGGTCTCACAATAACCCCAAGGAGATCGAGACGACACCCCGCCATAGTCCTAACAGACCTTGACTACGCGGACGACATCAGCCTGCTCTCTGACCAGGTGGAGCAGGCACAGGAACTCCTGTGCAGAGTGGAGACGGAGTGCGCCAAGGTTGGCCTTAGGCTAAATGCCAAGAAAACCGAGGTCATAATGTATAACATCCTCCCGGATCATCCACCTCTAAGGACAACAGGAGTCTCTGCTCTAAAGGAAGTCAGTGATTTCAAGTACCTGGGCTCGTGGGTCAACTCGTCCGAGCAAGACCTTAAAGTGAGGAAGGCACTTGCGTGGAGGGCTCTGAACGGCATGACCAGTGTGTGGAAATCCAACCTCCCCCGTCAAATCAAGCTCAACTTCTTTCATGCAACAGTTGAGTCTGTCCTTTTGTATGGCAGTGAATGCTGGACCTTGAAGCCCACCCTGCAGAAGTCCTTGGATGGGTGCTACACCAGAATGATGCGTGTGGTGCTCAACATCAACAGGGATGAGCATGTCACTAATGCAAACTTGTATGGGGGGGGTGCTAAAGGTGAGCGATAAAGTGGCAGTCAGGAGAATGAGGCTGGCAGGTCACTGCCAGAGACACCATGAGATGCCAACCAGCAAACTTGTGCTGTGGGAACCAACACACGGGCATCGATCACGAGGACGTCCCACGTTAACCTACGTGGACGTACTCAGGAGAGATGTGGGAACAGAAAGCACCGGCGAGCTAGCCAGATGCATGGAGGATCGGGATGACTGGAAGCACCGATGGAGGGCCCGTCCGAGGACGACCTAGATAGATACCCTACACTATATATACATACACTGTATATACTATCTTTTTTAGACTATTTTTGTATCACAAACAGTACTGTATTTGTTGATTGATTGATTGAAAACTTTATTAACAGATTGCAGAATGGGTACAGTACAGTACAGCTCAATACATACAATTGTTAAGGGGATGCAGACCAGAGAAAGACTTTCGTCTTGGTTACATCAGGGTCCCCATTTTCAATTCATCGTAACATATATGACATACAGATACAGTACTGCTACATCTATACATTTATGACATACCAGATTTGCAAATACAGTACTGTTTGTGATACGAAAAGAGTCCAGAAAAAAAGTATATACATTTGACGTAGAATCTGGTATGTCTGAATCTTGTAGATCTGGTATGTCATAAATGTATAGATGTAGCAGTACTGTCTATCTGTATGTCATATGTTATGATGAATTGAAAATGGGGGACCCTGATTGATTGATTGAAAACTTTATTAACAGATTGCAGAATGGGTACAGTACAGTACAGCTCAAAACATACAATTGTTAAGGGGATGCAGACCAGATAAAGACTTTCGTCTTGTTTACATCAGGGTCCCCCATTTTGATATAAACAAGACGAAAGACTTTCTCTGGTCTGCATCCCCTTAACATGTGTATCACTATCTGTATTGAGCTGTACTGTATTGTACCCATTCTGCAATCTGTTAATACACTTTTCAATCAATCAATCACTACTGTATAGGAGCCAAAGCACTCATGAGTTATACCTTATTTCTATTGGCTTAGTTGCCACTGTTAAAGTCTACATTTCAGGTGGCGTAGCGGAGATTGTGCTCGTCACCAACGCAGGAGATGCTGGGTTTGAGCCCAGCTCTCGGCGTTGCTACCAGCTTGGCTGGTCGTTCATACTAATACAATTGGCAGTATTAGAGGGTGGGAATCTGGCGTTGTGGACAGCAACGCCTACAGGTCAGGTCTCGGCGCTTGCTCAGCGGGGCAGGACTTGGTGGAGATAGCGTGCCCTCCCACGCGTTACACTCCACCAATGAGAGTCCTCGCTGCCAAGTGAAAAAAGCGTCACTGGCTTGACGGCGCACGTCTCGGAGGAAGCGTGCGTTCGACATCAGGAGTCAGGACACCCTTGTACCGACTCGTGGGAGAACATGCGTACAACAACCAGGTAGGGGGGAGGAGGGGAATTGGCACAACAACTAAATTGGGACGGGGAGAAAATCTGAGAAAAATAGGAGAAAGAGAAGGTAAAAAAATAAAATAAAAATCTACATTTCAGAATACAATGGGGCTTAGCTGTATATTTAGGTTATTGTATTATATGAATGTGTATATGTTTATTTTTATAACCTTACATTGAAACGGCATTAGGAATATTGATTGGATTTAGATAAAGTCATTGAACCGTCTTATTTGTCATAATAGAACATTCTAGAACATTTGTGTATCTATACATATTCAACAATTCTCTCAGAAGATCTCATTGTGCATCTTGAAACAGTACTGAACAGATAGACTAAGGCCCGTTTAGACGAGCGTTTTGTGAACAGAAACCGCAAAAGTCATCTTGCGGTTTCACTTTAAATTTTACGCTTAGACGAGCGTTTTGGGATGGAATTCTGCGTGCAGACGACGCTGTAACGACTCGAGACGACGGAGCCCCACTGTCACACGATTGGCGCATATGTCACATGACGTGTTGTGAAGACCCGCCCTACTCTGCCTCTGATTCGCAGACTGTGGATGGGGAATGTGATTGCACCAAAGCAGAGTCACTCACAGACAGTGGGTCCACTCACGCCGCGGGACAGATTATTGTGTATTTAACCCTTTCACTGCCACACGACAGCCGGTTGTGTGATAGTAAAGGGTTAACCTTCTGTCGTGTGGCAGTGAAAGGGTTAAAAGTACTGCCAATGTAGCCTTCAGGTGATCTCCGTTGATATAAGTCAGACATACTTGCTTTGTTTACGTCTCGGCTACTGGCGCATACCTGCTACCTGTGACGTAAGCAGTACGCGCGACCACAGCCGTGACAACCCTTTCGTCATCGTTTTAACAGATTTATACGTTTTGATAGTTTAGACGAGATCGCAAAGCTTTTACGTTTCTAGGTATTCCACCCTGGAAGGTAGTCTCACTTTTTTGCGGTTTCACCCCGTAAAAACGCCGTTTCCGAAACGAAAGGCACATCCGCAAAAATATTTTTGCGGATTCAACTGCTAGCGTTTCCGTCTAAACGGGGCCTAAACAACATAGATTGAAGCCTGCATAAGGTGCCTTGCCTACCGTTTTGCTGTGGAATACCACTTAAACTACTCAGACTGACGCCCCATAACAGCAGCAGCGGACATGTCTGTCCGGGTCGCGTCTATGCCAAATACAACGCAGTTCGGTTTCCGGGTTCCTCTGATGGAGGCGGTGGTTTCAGCCATAGATATATCTATGGTTTCAGCAGCAGCGGCCGTCTTCTTCCAAGGCGGCGCGTTCTTATTAATCCCTAATGTCATGTATGTTGTGTATGTCATAAATGTCGATATGAATTGAAATGGGGGACCCTGATGTAAACAAGACAAACGTCTTTCTCTGGTCTGCAGCCCCTTAACAATTGTGTGTATTGCGCCGTACTGTATTGTACCCATTCTGCAATCTGTTAAATAAAGTTTTCATTCATTCATTCATTTCTCCAAAGGGAACACAGTTTATTGAGTCTGGCGTTGTTGTACTTTATCTATTTAGTGTTACTTTTGGGAGTAGTGGGGGAGAAATGAATGAAAAGGGAACACAGTTTCTTGAGTCTGGCGTTGTTGTACTTTATCTATTTAGTGTTACTTTTGAGAGTAGTGGGGGAGAAATGAATGAAAACTTTATTTAACAGATTGCAGAATGGGTACAATACACACAATTGTTAAAGGGATGCAGACCAGAGAAAGACGTTTGTCTTGTTGATTGATTGATTGATTGAAAACTTTATTAACAGATTGCAGAATGGGTACAGTACAGTACAGCTCAATACATACAATTGTTAAGGGGATGCAGACCAGAGAAAGACTTTCGTCTTGTTTACATCAGGGTCCCCCATTTTCAATTAATCGTAACATATATGACATACATGACATACAGATAGACAGTACTGCTACATCTATACATTTATGACATACCAGATTTGCAATTACAGTACTGTTTGTGATACAAAAGAGTCCAGAAAAAAGAGTATATACATTTGACGTAGAAACTGTACATTGGATTGGGTAGGTGGGGGTGGGGGGGGACTGTACATTGGAGGTGGTTGGGTAGGAGTGGGGGGGGGAGGTGGGTAGGAGGGGTGGGTGGGGGACACTGTATAACTGTACAAACAAAACTGTACATTGGATTATTGACAAGACCATACTTGGTAATTTACTGTATATTGGAGGGGGTTGTGTTCGGACATTTACAGGGGCCAGTTTCGAGTTGCAGTCTCCCTTAGGTGTTTTTTGAGAGTGTGTTTGAAAGTGGGTAGTGATTCACATTCCTTTACAGCTTTGGGTAGGGCGTTCCACATTGATGTGGCATAATTGCGAAACGTGTTTAGTCCCTTGTTTGAGCCGAATCTGGGTTTAACATGATTTGTGGAGCTCCCTCTGGTGTTGTGATCGTGGTATTCACTGACCTTTGGGAAGTATTTTGACATGTACATGGGTACCTTGGTCGTGTAGTGTATCTTGTAGACCAGGCCCATTGCAAGTTGCTGTACTCTGTCGTCTACTCTAAGCCACCCTAGGTTGTCAAAGTGGGCAGGGGTGAGGTGGGTTCTAGGAGTAAGGTCAAGCAGTAGTCTGACCAGTTTGTTTTGAGATGTTTGTAATTTTGTTTTTAGCGCCTTTGAGGTGCTTTGGTACCATGAGGTGCAAGCATAGTCGTAGTACCCTTGAATGAGTGCTCCTGCTAGAGTCTTCAGGGTATTCTTGTTTACCAGTGAGGAGATCCGGTACAAGAATCGAGTTTGTTGGTTGACTTTTTTTATTACATTGGATGCCATTTTGTCACAGGAAAGATTTGCCTCTAGGATGGAACCCAGGTAATATCTTCTTTCCTTGTGACAATATTGTCACCCACTGTAACTGAGAAGCCGTCGGTCTTGCTGAGTTTGTTATTTGAACCGAAGAGAATGGACTCTGTTTTGCCCATGTGTAATGATAGTTTGTTATCAGCGAGCCATATGCAGATTTTGCCTAGTTCTGAGCTGAGGGTTTTTTCAACCTGTAACTTGTTCTTGTCAGAGACCAGCAGGGCTGAGTCGTCCGCAAACAGGAACAAGTTGCAGTCACAAGCTGACGACATGTCATTTGCATAAATTAAGAACAGTAGCGGACCTAGTATGCTTCCTTGTGGAACACCACAGCTTACTGTGAGGGGGGGGGGATTGGGTACCGTTTACCTCCACCATCTGCTCTCTCCCCTCCAGGTAGGATTGCATCCAGCTCACTGATAGACTATCAAAACCAATTGCTTTTAGCTTGTCAATCAGAATGGTGTGATTGACAGTGTCGAAGGCCTTTTGTAGGTCCAGCATGACCATGCCGCAGTATTTGCCCGCGTCCACCTCTTGTTTGATGTGGTCGTTTAAATTGAGAAGGCATGTGTCAGTGGAGTGGGATGTTCTGAAGCCAGATTGGAATTCGTAGATTAGATTTTTTTCCGCAAGGTATTTTTCGACCTGTTTACATCAGGGTCCCCCATTTTCAATTCATATCGACATTTATGACATACACAACATACGCGACATTAGGGATTAATAAGAACGCGCCGCCTCGGAACTTCGTCGGAAGAAGACGGCCGCTGCTGCTGAAACCGTCGCCTCGCTGGCTCTTCCGCTTCACAGCGCGGCAGCGGGCGATAAGGGAGGCGTGCTAGGCGTGGTCACGTGGGCTTAGTGGCCAATCAGAGGAACCCGGAAAAACCGAACTGCGTTGTATTTGGCATAGACGCGTCCGGCGTCGTCTACGCAGGCACGCGTGATTACGAAACCTAGCCGCATTTCTCGGAGACGCTCTCTGATTGGCCGACGCCTGTTTCTACACTGGTTAAGCTTAGGCACTCTTCGAAGTTGGTTAAGGTTAGAGTTTGTCTTAGAGCGGTTTCGACGGTTAAGCTTAGGCACTCTTTCGAAGTTGGTTAAGGTTAGAGTTTAGAGCATGGCGATAGAAGGCCAGGTAGTTTGCAGCAGGGGCGTATCTAGACCCAGCACTTCAGTAGGGCACAGAAGGGCTCCAAAAACATTGAAAAAAATGTGGCCGGTTTTGGCCGGTTTGTGGGCGAAAATGGGTGGATTTTGTAACTATTTTTTTTAAACTTTATTTCGGTTTTAGGGTTAGGTTAGGGTTATGTTATTTAATTATTTGGGGGAGCCAGCCCCCCAAACTCCTGAAATGCATAGTAATCTATGAAATAAATAAAACAATCTGACATTTATATTAAAAAGAGCTAGCCCCCCAAACCCCTAAAATACATAGAAATCTATGCATTTTGGAACAGTTACTATATATATAGTCAAGAAAGCATTTAGTCATACTTAAAGTTTAAAGTGCTTTACTTGCATTGAACATTGCATTGAACATTGAATATTGAGGAGACATCATTAGAAAGCACAATGTATGTTTCCATAGTTACGCAGATTACACACAATTGTACATCTCCGCTGAACCAAATTATCACACAGCTATAAACTCCATTTCCGCCTGTCTCTTAGCAATAAACAAATGGATGACGAACAACTTCCTAAAATTAAATGAGGGCAAAACTGAAATCCTACTAGTCGGTCCTATAACAAAAAGAGAAATGTTACAGAGCAATATGGGGCAACTTACTCCTTGGATCAAACCCAAAGTTACAAGTAAATAACCTACACTGGCTTCCGGTAACATTTAGAATTGATTTCAAGGTCCTCCTCCTTATATACAAAGTATAAACATTGCGATCCATCTACTATTGAAGGTTCCAAGCCACAGTCTAAAGAAAATCGGGGATGCAGCCTTTGCTAACTATGCACCAAAGTTATGGAACACACTACCTATGGACATTAGGGAAGCTAGATCTCTTAATATTTTCAGAAATAAGCAAAAAACGTACCTCTTCACCATAGCCTTCTAATACACCCCGCTGTTGATTGTACTGTAGCACTATTTTACTCTGGCCATTCTATTGCATGATTTTACTATCTATTCTACTATTCTATTATTGCACTGTATTATTGGTGTGCAAACCAGTCAACTTACAAAAAATAGCCTGTTGGAGGATTTCAACAAGATAAATGCGACAACATTGCAAAATATTTCACTATAATATTTCAAAGTGAAGTAAAAAATATTATAATAATTATTTGATCATGTTAAATGATCATTTGATCATGTTAAAAAAGGGGAAATAAAAAACATTTGTAAAAAAAAAAAAAATGTAATCAGTGGGGCACAGATTATCATCAGTAGGGTGGTCTAAATACGCCGATGTACATGGCACTACATGGCACTACATGAGCCTTCTCTGTGGCCGCACCCACCCTCTGGAACTCACTCCCTCCAAACATCCGTAGTGCTACAAATCCCAACTCAAAACCCACCTTTTCACAAAATTTTTAAATGACTCTGCCTGATTTCCCCTTTTTCCTTTCGTTTTCTTTCTTTTCTTTCCTTTTGATTAATATTTTGTTGTTACGTTGTTCCCTGTCCCCCTCCCTTAGCTGTTAAGCGCCTTGGGTCTCCTGAAAGGCGCTAAATAAATTTAAGATATTATTATTATGATTATTATTACATGGTACTACAGGGTACTACATGGCACTACATGGTACTACATGGCACTACATGGTACTACATGGCACTACATGGCACTACATGGTACTACATGGCATTACATGGCACTACAGGGTACTACAGGGTACTACATGGTACTACAGTACATGGTACTACATGGCATTACATGGTACTACAGGGTACTACATGGCACTACAGGGTACTACATGGTACTACATGGCACTACAGGGTACTACATGGTACTACAGGGTACTACATGGCACTACAGGGTACTACATGGCACTACAGGGTACTACATGGTACTACATGGCACTACAGGGTACTACATGGCACTACATGGTACTACATGGCACTACAGGGTACTACATGGTACTACAGGGTACTACATGGTACTACATGGCACTACAGGGTACTACATGGCACTACAGGGTACTACAGGGTACTACATGGCACTACAGGGTACTACATGGTACTACATGGCACTACAGGGTACTACATGGTACTACATGGCACTACAGGGTACTACATGGCACTACAGGGTACTACATGGTACTACATGGCACTACAGGGTACTACAGGGCACTACAGGGTACTACATGGCACTACAGGGTACTACATGGTACTACATGGCACTACAGGGTACTACATGGCACTACAGAGTACTACAGGGTACTACATGGCACTACATGGTACTACATGGCACTACAGGGTACTACATGGTACTACATGGCACTACAGGGTACTACATGGTACTACAGGGTACTACATGGCACTACAGGGTACTACATGGCACTACAGGGTACTACATGGCACTACAGGGTACTACATTGAAATATGACATTTGTTTTAATATACTTTGAACAATTGAACAATATAAAATATATTAACTAAATATCATTGAATCAGACAAATTAACTGAGCAGATCATAATAATTGTTCTTATTGTGACATATATGTCATGTAACATTTTCATGTCCATTTTAAGGTTATATGCCCGGTGTGACGTATGTGTCACAGCAATTTTTATCGATTGTTTTCTTTATCATTTTGTTCAAGAAATGTGTTCACAACAGGTTATATATCATAAAGGACATGTTATGTAAGCATTATAATTCTTAAATGGGCAAATCTTACCTTTTAGCAACAAGAATCTAGCTTTTGAATGCTAGCTACTTCTGTCAGCTTAGTCACCACCATCAATCAGCATTGTGGAAAGGTGGTTATGGGAGCACAACATCACATGACCTGTCACATGACCCACCAGGATGTTCCACCGGTGTCCCTTTGGGACTTCATAAGGTAAAATCAAGGAAAAAGCTTTATATGGAAATTTCCAGAACATGTAAAGTACATGTGACACCTGCGTCACCGTGGGTCCTTATGGGTAAAATTAAACTTCTTCAACTTGAACCTGTGTGGTATGTGTATCTGGGCATCTGTGTGTGATGGAGGAGATATGATCAGCTGCCCGACAGAGCCTTTATCCTATCCTCTGACGGAGGCTGTGTATGTTTGAACTGTAAAACCCCACAGGCAGAGCTACTGTACCAGATCTGTCTGAACTGTAAAACACCACAGTCGGTTGCGAGGAGGAAACTGGAGCAACTGGAGGAAACCCACAAAGACACAGGGAGAACATGCCAACTCCACACAGAAAGTACCTGGGCCCTCATTTATCAACAATTCTTAGAAAGTGTTCTATTTTAGTACTTAAGCACAGAATTTAAAATGTGTGTACACACAGAAATATTGGGATTTATCAACCGTGCGTACACGGGTCCTACGCTCCTCCGTGTTGATAAATACCATTCGTTCTTACCGTCAATGCTCGTGCACGATTATCCATATATGGTAATGAAACACCCCCCATGGGATGTGAAATAATGGACTGACCCAAGCGAACTATGAGAAACTTCACAAGCGAGATTGTTCATGGAGGCGCTGCCGAACCAACAAGACACAACCCGTGTTATGGGATAAATAAAAGGATGGCGGACTTGTACATGGTGATGTCAGATATCAACGACTCCCTAAGACCATTGCTGCAATTCTGCCTGGACAGCTCAAAATACTAATAAAGACCGTTAACCAGCTGTTTGGCAAGCTGACAAAGACATCATTGATATTCTCACGAACAATGATGCAAGTTTCTCCTTCTTCTACCAGCCGAAAGATGGATTATAAACGGCAGTACTGGATTCTATTCTACCATCCTTTCCCCTGTGTGACTAGTTGGCGGGACCAGCAGGGGGCGGTAGCAGGCAGAGAGTGTCGGAGAGAGATGGGAGGAGATATATGGAGGCGAGAGACGGAAGGAGAGTCTCTTCGGCAGTGAACTTGACCATGAACAGTCGCAACAGGCGTGTGCTCCGGAAGAGCCCCGTTGAAGGAGTGATCTGGAAGAGCCCCGTGGGATAGCGACGGGTGATAAGAAGTACTTGCCGTTTTTGCTAGTTAACGTGATATCCTAGAAGTACCAGCGATAGTGTGTGAGCAAACGGTACAGAACAAAGCACTAATGTTCATAGTAGTCGGGTTACAGTAGTAGTGTGACGGTATAAGTAGCGTGCGGCTAACAGCATATCTGAGTCCATAGTAGTCGGGTTACAGTAGCAGTGTGGCGGTATAGAGTGCAAGCCCAGATACGCGCATGGGCCTACAACCAGTCTGCTCCGGCTGCCTGCAACCAGTCTGCCCCGGCTACCTGCGACCAGATCTGCACCTGGCTGCCTAAAGCATACGGGAGTTTGCCCCGTTCAACAGAGGTCGTCCTCGCCCAGCACACACTCTCAGCCAGCACTGCCTCTCTGCTCCAGCTCCGCCTGCTAGTATCCTCGCCGAGAGTGTTCGACGCCATCTTGCCTTCCGGACGACAGTGGCGCGGCGAGGCGGCCATTTTGGATGAGTATAAATGAGCATTGATGCTCCGGGGCTATTATACAGTACACAGTGTGGTGCAGCCTGCGGGCGAGTCAGCGTTGCTATTACAGTTCATAAGGGGAACCCCAAACAATATATGCCGGCATTAAGATAGGACTTTTGTAAGGTATTAGTGGGCCCACCCTTTTGCTTTCTTTTCATTTCCTTTGAGTGTGATACCGTGTTGGTGTTTAATAATATTTTCCCATCTAGTTAACCCTTTCTCTGTGGAGAAGTTACAGACCTGGTGTATTATAAATAAAGCCTAGAGAGGGCGGTTAGGTGGCCGAGCGGAGATTGCGTTCGTCACCAGCCCCGGAGCTGAGCTGGATTTGCCTGTTCGAATCCAGCTCACAGCTCCGGGGTTGTCACCAGCTTGGCTGGCCGTCTGCACTGATACAATTGGCTGTATCAGAGGGTGGGAGAAGCTGGCGGGGTGGGTCCGGGTCGTTGTAAACAGCGACTCCTACAGTTCGGTCGGGGCGCCTGCTAAGCGCGGATTGGACGTGAGGGGGATAGTGTGGTCCTCCCACACGCTACGCCCTCTCAATGAGAATCCGCGCTGCCAGGTGAAAAGAAGCGGTGATTGGCTGGACGTGTGTCGGAGGAAGCACGTGGTAGCCTCCACTCTCCCAGATGATCTGACTGTGGGGGGTAAGTGCGCAGCGACCAGGAAGGGACTGGGAATTGGCATACGACTAACATTGGGATGGGAGAAAATCGGAGGAAAATGGAGGGGGAAAAAGACCAATAAAAAAAATAAAAAATAAAGCCTAGAGAGGTATTATTCTTGCCGTATAATTAAAGCCTTTTGAGGTATTATACAGAGTGAAGACCCAGACGTGGGCGATGAGTCAAACACATTGAAGTATATTATCCCTGATAGTAACCCAGAGGTGGGTGTATAATATATGTGTTCATGAGGTATGGAGTTACAAGCAGAACTATAGTGGGACTTCAGTCCCATTGGTCACTTATATTAAATCATTGTAACTGACCAGTATAAGTAACATTAAAGAATTAGATGGGAGATCTGTGTGTGTGTCTATCCATGAGCCGTTTAACAACTCTTTTGGTGTGGGTAACGTTAACATAATTAACCCCTTCCTATTCCACCTTTCCCTTTTCATTATAAGGTTTCTAGGGTCATTGAGGGAGGGTACTACTTGCGGGGGGAACTCAGGGTATTTATTTACAATTCACTAGGTGTGGGAGGGCTTAAGGAGCAACTGGGGGAAGTGGGAGCGTGTTGGGGAGTACTGCTGACCGCCCTGCTGCAGGGGAGGAAGACCAGAGTACCAGACCAGGTTGGTAAATCCCGGGCCCCATCCACTCACACTACCAGCCTCCAGTCGACACCCCAGGCCCAAAGACGAGGGTGCAGTCAGACGGAGCTCTACTGTGTCCAGCTACCTTGTGACTGCCAGCAACCGTTGCCACGAAGCAGGGATAATCCACCCTGCTACACATAGATGCGAAAACATTCTTGCATAGATTGAACTGGTCTTACACAATGTGATATGCCCGTGAGCTGCCACCAGGGGGCAGGCTGGCTAAGTGTAATTGAAATGATGGGTGACATATGCATCATAGAAAAATAAGATTTTGTTAACAATTACAGGGGACACAGGCATTGTTTTGCATATTTTACGGCTATACAATAAAATAAATATATTTTTTCAGCCATAAATTGATTCAAGTTTTGTTCAAAATAGTATCAAATCATGAATCCAGTATCACCGTCTTTCGAATTGTGTCCTGAGTCTATCTACACCCCTACTTATCATATATAAGTTTACTTATGAATCAAAATGGCATGGATCTAATGTCATACTGAAGTACTGTGGTTACAAGTTTTATTCTTAAGCCGATATTAATAGGATGTTGTTATCGACCCCCTAATGCTAAAAGAAGTTGGTGATAAATCTGTGATATGGTAGATCATGTTTGGAGTATAACTTCTGAAATATATTTTTATGGGCGATTTGAACATTGACTGGAACTCCTTTTGTTGTCCAATGAAAATTAAATGAATGAGTACATGCGCAGCTACAGGAAACCTATAGAATTAGTTTAAAGAGTGATGGCACTCGAGGAGCTACTTGTATTGATCACATTTATATTAATACACCAGAGGTTTGTTCTAAATCCATCTGTGCCAATAGGCTGCAGCGATCATAATCTCATTGCTATTGTGAGGAAAAGAAAAGTTCACGCCTAGCTCAAAGGTAATTAGGAAAAGACTGCTTAGGGTGTCAATCAGGCCAAATATGAGAAAGATGACGCCTTTGACTAAAAACACCTTTCTTCAATCAATATCTGAAATTGATATAATTTTTTTTAAACCACTAACCATAGTCTTGTACTAACATGCACAGTGGTTCAGGAGGTAGAGCAGTCGTCTGGTAATCCGTAGGTTTCCGGTTCAATTCCCGCTTGTCCTTGAGCAAGACACTTAACCCCTAACTGCTCCTGATGAGCAGGTTGGCACCTTGCATGGTTGCCTCCGCCGTCGGTGTGTGAGTGAATGGGTGAATGTGAGAAACAAAATTGTAAAGCGCTTTGATAAAAGCTGCTATATAAATGCAGCCATTTACCATTTATGCACTCTTCCTACTATATGTCTCTACTACTATGCACTGAACACTGCAGCACCAAAGTTTCAGCACTGTTTGATGAACATTGTTACTCAGCTGTAAGGGTTGTACCCTTCCTGCTGACTTGTCATACATAACTTGTAAGTCGCTTTGGATAAAAGCCTTCAGCTAAATGACAAAATGTAAAGGTAAAAAATGGTAACTGGTCAAAGGTGTTCATAAGATCCAGAGGAAGCATTTCAGGCTTTCAATGCACCATTGAAGAGGTTTACGGTTAGACGCTTTAACCCTTTCACTGTGACAATACAGAGGGTTAACCCTTTCACTGCCACACGACAAAGGGTTAACCGTCGAGTGTGGTAATGAAAGGTTAACCTTCTGTAGTGTGGTAGTGAAAGGTTAACCTTCTGTATTGTCACAGTGAAAGGGTTAACCTTCTGTATTGTCGCAGTGAAAGGGTTAACCCTTTGGTAGTGTGGTAGTGAAAGGGTTAAAAGAACATGCGAGGGGAATGGATCCAGCTAAATTAACAGCAATCTCATCAAGTCTTAAATCAGATTGTAAACTAAAGAATTGTGTTACTAAATTAAACAAAAGGAAATGGAATTATGAACATAAAATTAAACACGATAGTAAACAATTATGGAATACATTGAGTCATATATTTAAAGGAAATGCTAAATCCACCCCATCTTATTTAGAAACTAGAGCATTTTGAACTAAACCGAGACATAGGAACTATTAGATGATTTGCTAACAAAGATTGATAAGCTTAAAAGCACTGCACAGCCTAATAATAATAATACAGATGTATGATGTATATTATAAATCACATACATGTAAGGTAAAACATGTTGCTTTAAATTTAAGGTTAGTGTTGTAAAAGTGGAATTGATTTTAATGTCTTGTAAAAGTAAACCACCAGGGATTGATGGAAAACTGCTCAAGCCAATAGCTTCATTAATCACTCCCATGGTTTTTCTCATTCTGCGTAAACAGTTATTTGAGTGATAGAAAGCAAATGGTACCAACACTTTATTGGAAGTGATTCAGAGGTTAAACATGTGAAACACGGAGTACCTCAAGAAAGATGTCTTGGGCCAATCATTACTAATGATCTTCCTCCGGTATTAAAAAAGGCTCATATTTCAATATATGATGATTCCACAATATATTTAGGAGAACCAACAATTTAGTGATTTAAATACAAATCTAGGTCAGGAGTTGAAGTTGGTACTGTAGTAGATTGGATTGATTGATTGGATTTTAAATGAGTCTAAAACCAATATTGCAATTGAAACAAACTACTCTTTATGTTCAAAGCCAAAGCTTGATCTTAGCATAATGTGTTAACACTTTGAGTGCCAGCCACAGCATAATTCGTTATTTCATGCCAACCGTTGTGTGCCAGCCGACGAGATATGCCGTTTTTAATTGTTATTTTTTTTATTAGCGATTTCCATTCATATTTCATCAATCTAGCCTCACATTACCAGTGGGGATCTGTCTGAACTCGAATAGGGAAAATACCGCCCCCTATCGTCTCCCGGATGGTAATGCACGCATTGGAATGGACTCAATGAAAATGGATGAGAAAAGAAAAATCCTGAATCCACATTTTACTTCTCAGGCAAGGAACCCGAGCCGATCGGACTCATTGTGGAGCCTCAGACCAGCCTGGAATATATATTTCCAGTACCCAGCGTTGGATCAATAAACGCGATCGATATTTGGAATGGCGATCAGGAATTGGAATCATCTTTTTGGAGAACATCTGATCTGAGGTAAGGAATCTATTTTACCAGTATTGGGATAATCAGAGCTATTTTCACCTATATATCAGTGTGTGCCATATGTGTGTGTGTGTGTGTGCGATCAGGAAATAAGAGAATCGATTTTTCAGCCCGCTTCTATAGCGTGCATAAGTACTATCGATAATCTAGCGTTTATTTGAAAACTATTCATAAATAGGTAGGGCTGTACCGAATGTCATTTTTTAACATTCGAAGCTTCGATTGAAGCTTTGAATGTCTATAAAAAAAAGATTTTCTTAAAAGAATATATATATATATATATAACTAAATCCTCAATTTTAATAAAGTGATTAATCTGATTAAATTATTTTTCTTTTATTAAATCAACTTTCTTTAATGAATATAACTCATCAGTTTCATCAACAATCCAATAAGGGCACGGTTGGTATGAAAGTGATGGTGACGTCTTATGTATAATAATTATAATATTAGTGTAGCCAAACCCCCATTGGTTTAAACAGATAGAAAATAAAATAAAAAGATTAAAAAATAAAAAATAAAATGTATAGGGGGACCCTGCTTTTCTTTATCATAAATCGATCAATAGAGACCGTATTATCATATCATGGGGTATCATTGGAAAGCCACACTCATTGGCTACAACCCTGTGCAAAGATTTGACGGAGCTAGAGCCCCGGGAGTCTGGGGTGGTAATGTGTACTTTTGCATACTTTGGGTTGGGGCACGCCTCACATATCGGCATGTAACTCGAGAACCGCTGAACGGATTTTGTCACCTGAAAGGGCAATCGACAGGCAACAAATAGGGCTTTAATTCTATCTATATATTGTATTAAAATAAATGCACACCGAGCCACTAGAGGTCGGCAAAGAATCGTCCACATGTGGGCCCTTGGATGTTAATGTTTTTTGTAGCCAAGAGTAAAGACCATAACCCTATCAAAAACAGTAGTCAAAGTGTATATTTTCATTTTTACCGATGTTTTATACGATTTATCGGAAATACGAATTTATCGGAAAATGCAAATTATCGTAAAAACCGCAAGGAAATGACTAAATCCAGATTCAACCCTGCCATTGGAAAGAGGAGCATTTTCCCTATCCATAGATGTATGATTTGGCCATAATAAGGTCAAGTTCAAGGTCAAATATGAATTTATAATTAAAATCGATCATCATTAATTACTGTATCTACAAATCCTTCTCTTTAATCATCTTCCCGCGTTTCATTTGCTTAGATCTTTTGTACACATGATCTCAATAAGGTGGTGAATGAGCTCAGTGAGCATTTTCTCGTGCCCCGCAGATTTAACATGATCAAAGATGCAAAAATCATAAATCATAATTTATATTCTCCTTTTCTTCATTACAATTTACTTAGCCTAGTAACAGACACAATATTTCTGACACTGGAAATACATACCCCCAGGTCCCTAGATGTTCCTAGATACCAAGAACATGCAAATTGACCTTGCAGAAGTGGAGCAATCTTCCATTTACTTAGGCATGTACCTTTAGGCGAAATACGGCTTACAGCTTAACAGGTGTTCGAATGTTGATTTAGAATTTGAATGTCAACATTATGATCGAAGCTTCGAAGCATTCGGTACAGCCCTATAAATAGGCCGAAAAATGACAACGTGTTTTGTGTATTCCAGTAAAGGGCGTTTATCACAGAATCTTCTGAAAGTTTCAAGAAACAAGCGTTTTTCAAAATGGTATAAAACGGAAATAAACCGATTAAAAAAAACAATCCGCTTCGACAATGTTGACTGAAAACAAGTCATTGATAAGCGACGGCCATATTAGACACATAGCCATAATTTAAGATATAGTTTATGCGTTCGCAAATATGAGAGCTCTATCATTGAAGTGGGTGGCGACATTCAACGGGGTAAATAGGAAATGGAGGCCGGCACTGAAAGTGTTAATGAAGCCGGAAGATGAAGCCAAACTTTTAGAAGTTATTATAGACAATAAATGATCATGGGACAAACGTATACAGAGAGTAATAATGACAGTTGGAAATGTTTTGCATGTAATTGAGAGGTGTGCAAAATATCTGACAATAACAGACAAGAAATTATGAAACAAGTAATTCAAGCTTTGGTTGTCTCATTTTGAATATTGCTGAAACCAGTAAATATGTGAATCACACATGTCAAACAAACAGGGGCAGGACGCAGGGACAGTGTCCCAACGCGCACTGGTCTCATACCTACTTAATTCTGTTCAGTTATTCTTTAAATATGCAATAATCAGTTGTTCAAATTGACCCAGTTTCGCTCATTGAACCTATGCAATCGATACAAAAATCACTATCACCAGCCGATACGTTTGCCCAGTTTTGCTCACCGGATCGATACCGATGTGAAAAAATCAATACCGATAAGGTCACAGATATATTATGCATCCATAGATCATCAACACGTCAACAATACGGACGAGGGAACTCAAGTCATCCGACACTTGAATATCCCATCTATAACCTCGCTGGCGCCACCGTTGCATCGAGGGTCAGGTGAGTTCTGAAGAAGTCCTGGATCTTCTTCCAGAGGTGGACCTCAGCGGCCGCGTGAGCCCCGGGCTCCCCTCCCCACAGGGTGGGCTTGCCCATAATGCCGTGGAGGCTGGACGGACAGTAGGGCCCATACGGAGGCTCCAGGTAATGTCCCGACCCTGGGTAATACGCACTCTCGAAGTTCTCCCTCCCATGGCGCCTCAACCTCTCCACCATCTCGTCCACGTAGCTGCGGCTGTCCCAGTTTAGGTCGTCCTCCGCCGCCACGAAGAGGAAGCGTCCCTCGGCTCGTTCTATGGGGATCAGCGCGTCCTTGTTCTCCTGCGCCAGGGGGTCGTGCATGACGTGCTTGACGTTGAAGGCCCCAGACTCGGTGGCCATGGCCTTCGTGGTGTCGAACATCAGGGCGGAAAGGATTTTGCTTTTCCGATAGTAGAGGGGGAAGCCGACGTTGGCACTGCAGCCGTTGATCCACACGGTCGCCGCGACGTGCGGCAGAAAGGTGGCAATGGAAAGTGCCAGATCCCCGCTCTTAGAAAGTGACATTACGCCGACTCCAGAGCTGCCCACCTGCAAAGAAAACAAGAACGCAAATAAGAAACTAAAAAGAATTGCAGGGTGAATTCAAATGGTCTGAAAATAACAGAACAAAGGATATGGAGAGGGCTTCAGCGTTCTTATTTTGTTTCAGGTAGGTGCTCTTTGGATTAAATCCGGGGTAGGATTCGCTTATATAAGAGAGGTTGAGATCCAAGGCAGCTCTACAGTTTTTAGAAAGCCTTTAATAAGTGGCTTACATTATTTAGAAAAATCTTTTAAAAGTCCAACATGTTTCGGCCTACATGGCCTTCTTCAGGGTGTTGCTGTGACAAAAACAATACTGTGACTAAATAGAGGAAAAAAGGAAAAAACACACAACTCAGGGAGACACTAATTACAATGGGGGACAGCTGGTCCCAATTAAATGAAGGCAAAGCAACATTCTCAACTTGAGTTGAAGTAAATATACAATAATACTAAATAGAAAAACAAATTTGTATATTATATAAGTATATATACACAGAAGCTCAAAATATTATAACAACATAAAGAAATGAGTCAAAAATAGAATAGATCAATAATAATATAAACAATTACCAACAATTATCAAAAAACAATTATCAAAAAAACAATTATCAAAAGACAACAATGTAAGAGCATTGAGTAATGCATGACAAAGAATAATAATACTATAATGTAATCTACTGGCCTATAAAAATGATACCATGTCTATGGAATCATTTAAACCTGGGAGTGAGGTGGCCTGTAGTCTATCGATCCAGCGACTTTCTTTCTGGTTTAGAATTCTTTGTCTATTACCTCCTCTAGACGTGAGTGGAACACTGTCAATTCCGATAGCTGTAAATAAAGCAGAGGTACTATGGTGAACTTCATGAATATGTTTAGCCATTGCATAATCCATGTTGTTAGTTTTAATAGCATATTTATGATCTGCCAGTCGATCAAGTAGACAGCGTTTCGTACGACCAACATAGAAAGAGTCACATTTGGAACAAGACAGTATATAAATAACATGTGTCGTTTGACAATTAATAAAGCTGTTAGAAGTATATGTCTGTTATGTAATTGGGTGGGTAAAAGCTTTTGATCTTATCACCACATCACATTGTTTGCAGTGACCACATCTATACGTTCCTATAGGAGGCCATGTAGATTTGACATCTGCCGGTAGATGGCTTCGTACTAATTTATCTCCGAGATTGGGAGCTCTCCTAAATGTACAGAGGGGCGGGTCAGGGAAAATGTTAGACAGGGACTCATCACATTGGATCAAGCTCCAATTCTTTTTAATTATATTGCGAACAGCAAGGGCTTTAGTACTATAAGTGGTAGAGAAAAACACCCTATCGGTTTTCTCTTTCAGTGTCTTTCTTTTTAAGAGGGAGTCGCGTTCTACAGTAGCGGCTTCAGATATAGCTATTTTAAGAGTATTATGTGTATAGCCACGTTCTCTAAAGCGATCATACATTTCTCCGCTCTTTTCTCTAAAATCAGCCTCACTGTCACAAATTCTACGTACTCTTTTAAATTGGCCGTACGGAACATTGTTGATCAAAGTAGAGGGGTGGAAGCTCTCTGCATGTAAAATAGTATTTTTATGCGTTAACTTCCTGTACAATGACGTATGTAAGTCACCATTCAAGTCTTTAGTGATTTCTAAGTCCAGAAAATGGATCTTATCAGGACTAAAATCTAGAGACAGTTTTATATTTGGGTTACAGTTAGTGTTGTTCAAATAACTATGAAAAGCTTTCAATTCATCAATAGTGCCTTTCCACCACATAATGATGTCATCTATATATCTGGCCCACCAGATGATCTTATCTTTAAATACGTTTTGAGTGTTGAACACATAGTCCTCCTCCCATTTTCCCATAATCTTGGGGTCTGTGAAAAGGTAAAATATCTTGGACATTTTATTACAGAACAAATGACAGATGATGATCTAATATACAGGCAATGCCGCACGATGTATGCACAAGCAAACACTCTCTCACACAGGTTTAGTACGTGTACAGAAGGAGTGAAAGTGTCTCTGTTCAAAGCATATTGTACACCACTGCACACTTGACTTTGATTTGATTTTATTTTATTACGGATCCCCATTAGCTGGTGCCATGGCAACCAGCTAGTCTTCCTGGGGTCCACACAAAAAAACATACAAAAACAATTATTGCAAAACAGAATTATTAAAAGCCAGTACTCAACATACAATACACAATGAAACTAACAATTAAGATGGCTAAAATTACATGCAAGCAAAGAAACAGAAAACAAAAAAACAAAACAAAATACAAAATACAGTGTTAAATACAATTTAAAATTGTTTTTAAAATTGAATATTTTTAAGAATTGCTTTTAGAATGCTCATCAATGTTTGTTGTGAAGGATCAGATTAAACCGAATATGTATATTTATTTATATATATATATTTAATTGTATTTGTATATCCCCTGTATATTCCTTGTACAATATGCATTGAATATCCCTTTAGTCTACTAAACAGCCCATAATAGTTTCATTCTACCATTGGACGAGAACCTGGCGCCAGGTTGCCATACCCCTAGGTCCAAGTTCAATCGTGCCGCCTAACATGTCGTGGCAAGCCCCGGTTCCGCGCAGGAATATGTCGGGCGAAATACGAATGGTACTATTTGTTCATAGCGCATATATATATGGCGCAAGTAAAGTAGAACTTTCTTTTAGTCCAGTTCTTTACCCTCCAACAGAGTGACAGACGCAAAGCCTCCCCACGACGCACGTGTGGTGTAGTAAGGCCTACTTGGCCCAGAATAGGCATTGAGATATCGTGTAGATTAATAGTTGAATAGTCATAGTTTGGCACTATACCGTCGAGTTGGACGTATTCTATTAAGCTAATAATAGTCTATTTATGTATGGTGCATCGTTCGGTTAGAGTTCTAAAGTTACCAGTACCCCCATCGTTCCTGACGTTATCTGGACGCTTAACCAGGCTGAGCAGACCCCTAGTGGTGCTTGCATCCGAGGAGCTCCGGGCCAAGAGCGACTGGACCTGTATATTGGATTACTCTACCCGGACGACGGCGAGCCTTCCACGGCTTGGATTATGCTTTGTGTGCTTTGATTATTCCATGGATAAAGGCCAACACTGCGGAGTGTTGGAACTACCCCCCGTTGAGGACTCCAGGTGAGACGGCGCTCTACACCAGTGAGGTCGCCTCACGTCTCTCCGTTGTGGACCGGCAGCTACCGTCCACAGAGGGTCCAGCTGTATTCGTCTGCGGCCCGAGGTTCTGTGGGGACCGTGTCCAAGACTTTGGATTCTCCCAAGACACCGTCGGCCAGATGGGATACCGCCAGCGGCTTCTCTAACCCCCCCCTCCTACTGTCTTACAACCAGCGGGACCCCCCCCCCCCTTAGTGTATCCAGCTCTAATCATCTAAGTACCATCGCTATCGTTTCCTAAATATTCCAGGTTGTATACTTACTCCCTGCGTAACCAGAGATTGGACATTCAATGTTGATTTACCTACGAATACTCATTTGCCATAAAAGTGCATATTTCATATTTCAACTCATAAATGTAATTAAGTGATCGTTGTATACACCTTTTGCTGTATTAAACCTTCGATTTGGTACATTTGTGTGGATTCGTTTCATCAGGTGGGAAAGTGTTCATCATACTTATATCTTGTACTGGGTGGCCAGAAGTTAAAGTACATGAGGTAGTGGTATTAAATATCATATCTAACAATACAGTCAGGGAATTGTACCCCTCAGTTACAATTGGTCCTTCGAGCCGGAGGGTAACTAGTGTAATATTAATATAGTGTTATTAATATCGAAATGGCCTATGATGAACACTCCACGAAACGATCCTCTTAACCTAGAACGCCCGCGGCGCAGACGACAGACACCTCAGTACTTAGAGGCTTACACTGTCAGTCAACTACCTAGCCTTCGACAAACGGTAAACGCGGTAGAAGTAGAAAGTAAAATTATGTCTGACCTTAACGACCAGGTTTCCCCGACCACAGAGGCCCTAGTAGGTCCTAATGTAACTGACCAAGCTCACGGTGGGGACCAGGAGGGAATTGACATGCCTTTACCCCCCGCCACTACCCAAGAAGTAGTCCCCGACCAGCCCCGGGAGGAAGACAACCCTACAGAGAGAGAACTCTGCACGGAAGAAGAGGAGGAGAGCGCCGAGGAACTAGAGCTCCAGGACTCCCCAACGAGTACCCCCAGGAGCGGCTCACGCAGGAGCGGCTCACCTCCACTACCGCCTTCCCCCAACGAAGCGGAGAGGATACTACAACAGGCGTTCCTCGTCAGCCTGACAGCCTCTACCGAACGCGATCGTCTCCAAGCACAGACGCTTAGCGAGCGCGAACAACTCCAAGCGCAACAACGGAGCGAAGAAGAGCGCATACGCCTGGAGATGAGACGCCTTCAGATGGAAGAGAATATGGCAAGAGACCGAGCAGACACCCAGCGTGCCGCTGCCGGTGCCCAAAGAGACGCAGAGCGCGAACTCGCTCTCATCCAGCGCGAAGCCGAGCGCGACAGAATACAAGCCGAGCGCGACAAGCTACAAGCGCAGCTAATGGAGCAGCTGATCCGCAAGGCAACACCCTCTCCCTCCGCCAGGGGTTCAAGGAACTCGTCGAGACAACAGTCAAGGGCAGCGTCACCACAACGAGCAAGCGACCCTGAACTTGACCAACAGACCGAGCCTATACCCCCCGCAGACCCCCTTCACAGACCGGTCCAAGCCAGACCCAGCTACAAGGAAGGAGCGGCATACACTGCGGAGAAGCTAAATAAACGATTACAGGATCTGGAAGATCTGATAGAGGAAGAAGAGGGAGAGGAGGAGAACCAAGCCCGACGACAGCACAGTACTCCACCGGACCAGGAGGTCCCATACAGTCCAGGCTATACCCCCGCGGCGCTGCGCTACAGACCCCCGACTCTATTCACGGGTGAGCACGACGCACGACCAGCCCCGAGGAACAGCACCTGGACCAGCGGGCCATGGTACCCTGCCAGTACCAGCCCACAGCGAGGCGCAAGAGGGGACTCGCCCAGGAGGTCTCTCCCCCAACGCTCGCCGATGTATCAGCCATCCACGGCGTCATACAATGCCACACCGTCATTCCCAGACTTCGCCTATGAGAGTCGAGCACAGTACACGGAGCTCCGGATGTGCTTAGAGACAATGATGGTGGATGTCGCTGATGAACGCCACAAGTATGCAATATTACTGAAGCACCTGAAAGTACCGCGAGCGCACAATATAGCGCTAGCCTATGCTACCTCTTCGACCCCATACACAGCGGCCCTTGCAGCGCTGGGTCAGAGATATGGACGTATATGGGATTACGTAATCCAGGAGATAAGGCATATTGACCGCCTACCCCCAGCCACAGACAATCGCTCACTAGACGACCTGTCAATCAAAGTGCAGTCCCTGGTAGGGATGCTGGGAGCGCAACGGGAGAAAGGCATGCATGAGCTATACGCCAACTCTAACGTCGAGAGGATTTTGGAGAAGCTGCCACCCGCAAGACAGGAGCGCTTTAGGCGGCAGAGGGATTACCGGGATCCCAACGGCCCCGAGCCATCCCTCCTTGATCTAGCCGACTTCCTGGCGAGAGAAGTCAGCAGCTTACGACTGGACACCTTCGGGCGGAGCACGCCAAGCTCCAGAGAGGGACCCAGGAGAATAAATGATGGAAGAAGATCGGTGACTGTCATGCACCAATCAGAGTCAGTACCGAGCAGTAAGAGTCACAGCACCCCCTCGAGAAAAGAGAAGTGGAAGATAGCGTGTCCCTACTGTGAGAAAGAACACTGGCTGTCACAATGTGACCTATTCACAAAGATGAATGCAGAAGAAGTGAGTCAATGGATAAAGTCCAACCGGAGCTGTTATCGATGTGCGCGGCCCCACATGGCAGCCGAATGCCGCCTAAAGAAAAGGTGCAGCCGGTGCGATGGAGCCCATCTAGATATACTACACGAAAGTAACGGAAGACGGCCTATACCTGCACCACGGAGCGGCACCAAGGCAAGTGTCATGTACATTGACCCCGCCAGCAGCAGCGGAGCCCAAGTGCTCTTAAAGGTAGTCCGTGTGACATTGAGCTACCAAGATAAAGTCATGGACACTTACGCCGTCCTTGATGACGGGTCAGAGAAGACCCTTCTGCTCGCCTCCGCTGCGACCCAGTTGGGACTGCGGGGGAGCAAGAACTAAATGACGATTCGGACAATAAGAAGAGATTTAAAGACGATAAAGGGCGAGAATGTCTCCTTCACCATCGCAGCCAACGGGCAGCCAGAGCGACGGTACAAGATCACAAATGCTTTCACCAGCCAAGAAATAGGACTATCGCAGTACACCTACCCTGTTACCAAGTTGATGGATAAATATGTGCACCTGCGCCAATTACCTATCCCGCTCATAGACGGCGCTACCCCGACCCTGTTGATAGGCTCCGACCATGCAGAACTCATAGTCCCGATTGACCGGGTCCATACAGGCCCCCGAGGCTGTCCTGCAGCAGTCGAGACCCGCCTAGGGTGGACCCTACAAGGCCCCCTCGCTAAATCTCTCAACCGAACAGCAGCCACTAGCTGCTTCCACTCCAGAACGACAGAAGAAGACACCACTCTCCTGCAGCATGTCGAGAGGCTATGGACCCTAGAGACAATGCCCTTTAAGAACGAAAAGAAAGATATTCGCTCTAAAGAAGACATTTACGCCATCAACCTACTCGAGCAGGGGACAAAGAGAGTCACAGTCGGCGGAGTGATGAGATACGCAACTCCACTCCTGAGGCGAGAGGGAATGCCCACCTTTCACGCAAAGAAAGACGCCACGGAGCGCTATCTACTGAACACAGAGCGGCGCCTAGCCGAAGACCCCACTCAAGAGTGTGTACCGAGCTGAGATTGAGAAGCTAATCACAGCGGGACACGTAACAAAGATTGACATTAAAGAGGCCGATCAGACGACCGAATCATGGTACGTGCCGCATCACAAGGTCCATCACAACGGCAAGGATCGCATTGTGTTTAACTGCAGCTACCAGATCGGATCCCAAAATCTGAATAAAGAGCTCTTGCCCGGCCCCACACTCGGCCCCTCCCTACTAGGCGTGCTACTGCGCTTCCGCCAGGACAAGGTGGCTATAAGCGGGGATATCAAAGGGATGTTCTTGCAGGTGAGACTAGTAGAGGAGGACAAGCCTCTGCTACGGTTCCTATGGAGAGAGAAGATCGGAGATGAGAACCCATCCATCTACCAGTGGGAAGTACTCCCCTTCGGAACCACATGCAGCCCGTGCTGTGCTACATTTGCACTACAGAAACACGTCACAGAGGACCCAGCAGCAGATGAAGAGGTCCAACACAGTGTGAAGAACAGTTTCTACGTGGACAACTGTTTACAAAGCGTCTCGACTCAAGAAGAAGCCGAGGCTCTCCTAATCAAGTTACGCGCCTCCCTGATCAAAGGCGGCTTTGATCTCAGGCAGTGGGCCAGCAGTGACCCGCACGTATTGCGCAGCCTCTCCTCCGCGGACAAGGCTGCCAGCAGCGAGACCTGGATGGCGACAATCCCAGGAGAAGCCCAAGAAATGACACTAGGACTAGTCTGGCGCTTCAAAACAGACTCGCTCCACTATAGACACAAACCCTTGGCTCCAGAGCAGGGAAGGTCGGCGGCGATACCGACCACCAGACGGAGTGTGTACAGAACACTCGCCAGACAATATGACCCGTTGGGATGTATTCTACCTTACACCACCAGGGCAAAGATGATTGTACGAGCACTATGGGACAAGGACCAGGGCTGGGACGACCCAATACCCGCACACCTTGCCTCAACATGGAGAGAGTGGGAGACGGAACTCCGCTCACTCCCAGGTGTCAATATACGCCGCAGCTACTTCCCATCCACAGTGAGGCCAGAGACATGCGAGATTGAGCTACACGTCTTCAGCGACGCCTCCGAAGTAGCCTACGGATCGGTGGCCTACTTGCGTGCCCAAGAGATGGGAGGAAAGATACACACTGCTTTCATCCTGGCCCGCTCAAGAATAGCCCCACGTAAGCAACAATCTATCCCACGTCTAGAGCTCTGCGCAGCCCTCGCAGGAGCGCATCTAGCCACGTTAATCCAACGTGAACTCACCATCCCGGTGCATAGAACAATCTTGTGGTCAGATTCCACGACAGTACTCACATGGATCAAGTCCGATTCATGCAGATACAAAGTCTTCGTGGGAGTCAGAGTCACCGAGATTCAAGAGTTAACAGAAGAAGCAAGCTGGCGGTATGTGGACACCAAACACAACCCAGCTGACGTCATCACCCGGGGAATGTCTCTGGATGACCTAACCCGTCGCAACATCTACAGTGACGGACCAGCATTCCTCAAGCTCCCGGAAGGAGATTGGCCTACGCCCACCCCGAGGGAAGCAAGTAACGAGGAGGCTGAGAACAAGAAACCTATGTTCTGTGGACTGAGCACTGTCGCCTCCACAGACCCCAACATAGATGACTGCATTACCCTAGAGAGTGCGCAGCAAAGAACATTCCTGCGGCACCACCCAGAGATTCAGTCCACCACTGACATGTCAGCAGCTGACTACGAAGAAGCAGAACTTCTTCTACTACAACGAGCCCAGAGAGACTCGTTCCCCGACGAGCTAGACTGTCTACAGGGAGGAAACCCCGTCCCATCAGACAGCAGACTGATCCACCTGGCACCAGAGAGTGACGCCCATAATCTCATCAGAGTGGGTGGTCGCCTGCGGAGAGCCCCCGATCTACCAGATGACATTAAGCACCCGATCGTCTTGAACAGCCGACACAAGGTCACAGAGCTGATCATAAAGAAATACGACGAGGATGTACACCACGCAGGAGCAGAGAGAGTCTTCGCGGAGATCAGACGTCGTTATTGGATATTGCAAGGGAGAGAAGCAGTACGGCGCTTCCAGCGAACCTGTCTAGACTGCCGTAAGTGGCGCGCGCAGCCCAGCATACCACGGATGGCTGACTTACCCCCCTGTCGCCTCCGAATCGGCGACAAGCCATTCCACTCCACAGGCATGGACTGCTTTGGCCCGTTGTATATAAAGAGAGGAAGAGGCACCGAGAAGCGGTGGGGTATTGTATTCAAATGCATGACCACCAGAGCGATACATATCGAGCTCCTTCCGACCATGAGCACAGACTCATTCCTTATGGCCTTCCGGAGATTCACATCACGGAAAGGAAAACAGTCTACATTGTTGTCTGATCACGGGACCAACTTCAAAGGCGGAGAAAGAGAGCTGAGAGAGAGCTTCCAAGCTATGGGCCCAGAACTTAAGACCCACCTCGCTCCAGCCCAGATTGACTTCCAGTTTAATCCCCCGAACGCACCCCACTTCGGTGGAACCTGGGAACGAGAAGTACGTTCAATAAAGACAGCCCTGTACGCCGTACTTGGAGCCCAGACTGTGGCGGAGGAAGTCCTAATGACAGTCCTCACGGAGATCGAGGGAGTATTGAACTCAAAGCCCCTCGGTTACGTCTCCAGTGATGTAGCAGATGTCGACCCAGTCACCCCCAACGCACTCCTAATGGGGCGGCTGGACCCCGCGCTACCCCAGACAATGTACAGGCCCGAAGAAGCGAACGGCCGAAGAATGTGGAGGTACAGCCAAGTACTAGCTGACAAGTTTTGGAGCAGCTTCCTACTTCACTACCTACCGTCTCTACAGACCCGCCAGAAGTGGGTAAAAGAGAGAGACAATTTGACAGAAGGAACAGTCGTCATGATTATTGACCAGTCACTACCCAGAGCTATGTGGCCGGCTGGCCGCGTAAGCAAAGTGATCACCGGTGCCGATGGCAAGGTCCGAGCAGCTGAAGTACTCGTCCAAGGGCGCACCTACACACGTCCCGTGGCGAGGCTCATAGAACTGCCCCGACTCCCAGATACTATCGATGATGACCATGACCCTATGACTTTGTGAGTTGACTGACCCTTACAGCGGACCTTGAGTGGTAGACAGTGCGGTTAATCTGTCTCTGCTTAGCTAATTAGGTGGGACTAATTAGGGGGCGGCTGTTGTGAAGGATCAGATTAAACCGAATATGTATATTTATTTATATATATATATTTAATTGTATTTGTATATCGTTTGATATCCCCTGTATATTCCTTGTACAATATGCATTGAATATCCCTTTAGTCTACTAAACAGCCCATAATAGTTTCATTCTACCATTGGACGAGAACCTGGCGCCAGGTTGCCATACCCCTAGGTCCAAGTTCAATCGTGCCGCCTAACATGTCGTGGCAAGCCCCGGTTCCGCGCAGGAATATGTCGGGCGAAATACGAATGGTACTATTTGTTCATAGCGCATATATATATGGCGCAAGTAAAGTAGAACTTTCTTTTAGTCCAGTTCTTTACCCTCCAACAGAGTGACAGACGCAAAGCCTCCCCACGACGCACGTGTGGTGTAGTAAGGCCTACTTGGCCCAGAATAGGCATTGAGATATCGTGTAGATTAATAGTTGAATAGTCATAGTTTGGCACTATACCGTCGAGTTGGACGTATTCTATTAAGCTAATAATAGTCTATTTATGTATGGTGCATCGTTCGGTTAGAGTTCTAAAGTTACCAGTACCCCCATCGTTCCTGACGTTATCTGGACGCTTAACCAGGCTGAGCAGACCCCTAGTGGTGCTTGCATCCGAGGAGCTCCGGGCCAAGAGCGACTGGACCTGTATATTGGATTACTCTACCCGGACGACGGCGAGCCTTCCACGGCTTGGATTATGCTTTGTGTGCTTTGATTATTCCATGGATAAAGGCCAACACTGCGGAGTGTTGGAACTACCCCCCGGAGAGGACTCCAGGTGAGACGGCGCTCTACACCAGTGAGGTCGCCTCACGTCTCTCCGTTGTGGACCGGCAGCTACCGTCCACAGAGGGTCCAGCTGTATTAGTCTGCGGCCCGAGGTTCTGTGGGCACCGTGTCCAAGACTTTGGATTCTCCCAAGACACCGTCGGCCAGATGGGATACCGCCAGCGGCTTCTCTAACCCCCCCCTCCTACTGTCTTACAACCAGCGGGACCCCCCCCCCCCCTTAGTGTATCCAGCTCTAATCATCTAAGTACCATCGCTATCGTTTCCTAAATATTCCAGGTTGTATACTTACTCCCTGCGTAACCAGAGATTGGACATTCAATGTTGATTTACCTACGAATACTCATTTGCCATAAAAGTGCATATTTCATATTTCAAATCATAAATGTAATTAAGTGATCGTTGTATACACCTTTTGCTGTATTAAACCTTCGATTTGGTACATTTGTGTGGATTCGTTTCATCAGGTGGGAAAGTGTTCATCATACTTATATCTTGTACTGGGTGGCCAGAAGTTAAAGTACATGAGGTAGTGGTATTAAATATCATATCTAACAATACAGTCAGGGAATTGTACCCCTCAGTTACAATGTTACTAAAACATCAATTTCACCATACCTTTAAAAAGAAAAGAAAAAACACACAAAATAATCAGAAGAAGTTTTGGATAACATGGCTGCAGCTACACATGCATGACATACCGGTATATTAATTTCCTTCCGGATTATGGCTCCTTTGAGTTTCTTTTTTAAACTGTCCTTGTTTTCCGTCCGTTTAATATGTAATGGGATCCTATTCCAGTATGTTATGGCTCTATACATTGCAGTTTTCTTTAGAGCGTTGGTTCTAGGCAGAGGTAGGGTGAAGCGACTACTTGAAGCATGTCTGGTATTATGGTCATGTCTATCATTGGTGGATAAAAGCATAGAATACAATTGAGTGGGTTTACCCAAGGTACAAATGTTCTTTAAAAACCTAATCAAACTGCATGCTAGTCTCTCCTCCACCCTCATCCACGACAGTCTAGCATGCATTCCCTCCACACTATTCCTTATAGAGCAGTGAAGAGTGAGTCGGGCAGCTCTATTTTGAGTGAGCTGGAGTTTACTAAGCTCTTGCTTTGACGCGCTAGACCAAATTGCTGGGCAGTAGTCAAGATGGGACAAGACTAAAGATTGTACTACCATTTTAATTGTTGTATTCGTTAGGAGGTATGCATTTATTCTTATTATGGAGATGTTTCTACTCATCCTGGTAACCATGTTATTAATCTGGGTAGACCAAAGTAGTGCCTCGTCAATAGTTACACCCAACAATTTGGCCTCCTTCACTTGTTCAATACCAGCGTCTTGTAATGAGAGACTCAGTCTATGCTCCGACCTTAAGGCATATTTAGAGCCGAGTATAAGACATTTTGTTTTTGCTACATTTAATTTGAGTCTGTTTTCAGTTATCCAATTCGAAATCATAAATAATTCACTCTGAAGTATCTTATTCACTTGTTCTGTGCTCTCAGCGGATGCATATATAGTTGTATCATCAGCATAAAATCGCTGTACCTGCACTTTCCAATACATAAGGCATATCATTTACAAATATAGAGTAAAGGAGGGGTCCAAGACAACTTCCTTGGGGAATACCACACTGGAGTGTTACCATATTTGACATGGAACCATTAAATATAACACATTGTTGTCTATTAGACAAGTAGCTTCTCATCCATTCCATGGCAGTGTCTTCAAACCCATATGTGTGTAATTTCAATAATAATAGGTCATGATCTATGATGTCGAAAGCCGCACTGAAATCCAAGAGCACTGTACCCACAACTAACTTCCTATCGATCAGCTGTAGCCAGCTATCTGTAAGAGATGTTAAAGCAGTTCCTGTAAGTATCCTACTTTGTATGCATGCTGGAAATCAGAATTAATGTTGTTTTCGTTGAAATACTTTTGAATCTGCTTGAACACAATTCCTTCCAATAACTTACCTATTACTGGTAAAATACTAATGGGCCTACTGTTTGAACCTGTAAATGGCTCTTTACAGTTCTTTGGTAGTAGAGTTACTTTGGCTATTTTCCAAGGCTGAGGAAAGACCCTCTCTTCAAAACATAAATTAAATATATGTGATAGTGGCTTAGCCACAAATTTTGCAGACATTTGTAGCAGTTTTCCATTCAGATTATCAACACTGCAAGGTTTATCTGGTTTAAGTGCTAGGAGGAGCTTTTCAATATCATTTGGACTTGTGCTCCTGAATTTAAATCGGCATTTCTTGTCATACATTATATGTTTTTTAATTACAGAGTCTGACAGCTTACCACTCATTGGCAACATTTGATTTCTAATTGTGTTTACCTTGGAAACAAAGTAGTTGTTGAAATGGGTTGCAATGTCAAATGGTTTAGTGATGAATATACCATCTGACTCAATAAATGATGGCGTTTTGCCCATTTTATTTCTACCCATAACTTCATTCAATGTTTTCCATAGTCTCTTACTGTCCCCTTTACACTCCTCCAATCTGGTTTGATAATAATGTTTTTTCTTCTGCCTATTCATTTTGGTTATTTTGTTTCTCAATGAGCGGTAAACTTTCCAATCTTCTGGATTCTCTAATGCAATAGCTACTTTTTTCAGTCTGTCTCTTTCTTTCATGCCGTTTTTCAACTCAGGATCCAGCCAGGGTGTTTTGATTGCTCTGACGGAGAGCTTCTTTACAGGAGCATGTTTGTCACAGACATCTGTAAATAATTCCATAAACTTCTCTAATGCAGCCTCTGTATGCCTTGTCTCTAGCACATTATTCCAGAGTAAATTTTTTACATCATTAATAAACTCATCCTCAGAAAATGTCTTATATATTCTTTTATAAATTATTTTTGGTCCTACCTTAGGAACCTTCATCTTTAAGGTTAACGCAATAATGTTGTGGTCACTGAAGCCCACAGGCTCAGATACAACTTCAAGTAGCTTATAATGATGCCATGAGAATATTACTTAAAATACCTAGATGGTGTAGTGCGTGAAGTGAAATGTTCGTGGCTGCATGTGTCAATACCTTCCAAGCTGTTTTAAGAAATCTCATGTATAAATGTATGTCGTAATGTATAATGTCGGCTAAATTACTCTGGAAATTATATCACTGGTTTTAACAGACATTGGGTTCAGTGCCACATGTTACCACTCATCTACTGTATGTGCTGTCTATTTGTGGGACATTGATGTGTATTTAAGTGATGTTATTTGTGCCTGTTGTGTGTAATTTTATATAAGTTGCGTATGTTTCTTTTTATCTGGACCAATTAAAGTTTGAATTGAAAAATGTAATAACGTTCAGCATCCCAAAGTGCAATACAAGTATAGAAATAACGTCAACAGTTAGCCAATATCAAGCACATGGGAGGAAAGGTGGAGATTTCTCAAACCACCTGCAGGGGAACCTGGTTTTCAACATAAATGCTTATTATTCGTCTTGGGCTAATTTTAGAGTGATACGAAAAATACACTAACAAAATAAATGAAATAAGAATTTTTGCGTCAAATACCATAAATGGTAAATGGCTGCATTTAGATATCTCTTTTCTCCAAAGCGCTTTACAATTTTGTTCCTCACATTTTACCCATTCACTCACACATTCACACAGACGGTGCAAGGTGCCAACCTGCTCATCGGGAGCAATTAGGGGTTAAGTGTCTTGCTCAGGGACACTTCGACACGCTGTCCGGGAGGAGAGGGAATCAAACCAGGAACCTCCGGATTACCAGACGACTGCTCTACCTCCTGAGCCACTGTCGCCCCCAAAACCATGGCACCAATGAAATCTTTAGAGCGTTACCACATTCGATCAGCCCTATACATATCTGCGTCAACATCATCGCCGTAGATACCGTCGCAAAGTAGCAATGCATTCAATGTGTTCCGAGGTAAATATCACAGGTAATATTCATATATTCATCTTGCGAAAGATTAATTTGCAGAACTCTGGCTGCATTTAGATATCTCTTTTCTCCAAAGCGCTTTACAATTTTGTTCCTCACATTTTACCCATTCACTCACACATTCACACAGACAGTGCAAGGTGCCAACCTGCTCATCGGGAGCAATTAGGGGTTAAGTGTCTTGCTCAGGGACACTTCGACACGCTGTCCGGGAGGAGAGGGAATCAAACCAGGAACCTCCGGATTACCAGACGACTGCTCTACCTCCTGAGCCACTGTCGCCCCCAAAACCATGGCACCAATGAAATCTTTAGAGCGTTACCACATTCGATCAGCCCTATACATATCTGCGTCAACATCATCGCCGTAGATACCGTCGCAAAGTAGCAATGCATTCAATGTGTTCCGAGGTAAATATCACAGGTAATATACATATATTCATCTTGCGAAAGATTAATTTGCAGAACTCACCTTGTGTTGCTTCTTTAAAAACTGTATCGCCTCCTCAAAATAGTCCAGATGGAGCTCTTGGATCCGTTTCGGGAGGTCGTCGTGGCCATATAGGGCCAGGGTCAGGACCACAAAGCCCTTGTTGGCCAGCAGACAGGCCCGTCTCTCGGACAGACCGCCCCCAAACGTGTACAGGTCCAGCACCGCCGGGTACGGACCAGCTCCTGGGAGGAGAGCAATCTAGGATGTTATTAGGAACTTGGGTTAGCTAAATCTGTTTAATCTTCTAGTTCCCTTTTAGACCGGCTTTTATGTCATGTTGTTTATATGGACTGCATTTACAGGTGCATCTCAATAAATTTGAATATTGAGGAAATATATTGGTTGCCTCCATGCAAAAGAAACCCCGACCAACCGATTTTCACTTTTTGAATTGAATTACTGAAATAAATGAACTTTTCCTCGATATTCTAATTTATTGAGATGCACCTGTATTTATTGTATTACATATATTTATATGTTCTTTATGCACATTTCCCTACACTATGTCTGATTTGTAATGCATGTTTTCAGAAAACCGCCATCATAAAGAATATCATTATTACCACAATCACAAGAAATCATGAATCCTGCAAAACTTTTTTTTTATATACAGATTTCACAATAAAAACACACACAGGGTGGGAAATGGCTGCATTTATATAGCAGCTTTTATCGCATTTTTACCCATTCACTCACACATTCACACACCGACAGGTGCCAACCTGCTCATCGGGAGCAATTAGGGGTTAAGTGTCTTGCTCAAGGACACTTCAACACACTGCCCGGTAGTGTTGTCACGATACTGGAATTTATAACTTCGATACGATACCTTGAAAAGTATCGATATTCGATACCATTTTCGATACCACAGGGAAAATATTTTTATCTTAAAATGTACATTTCTTTATTAAATTAAAAAAAAATTATTTAGCTTTTGTTGCTGGTCAATTCTCCTCACCTTCTCTCTGGTATTATAAGAGAAGAGAAATATAACACTTTTAAAACCCTTTGTTTTAGGGCTGGGCGATATGGCCTAAAAATAAAATCTGATTCTTTTTTTGATTTTTTTCTCTTGAAAACTAGAAATCATTCAAATAACCTTTGTTTTTATTTGACACAAAAAAAATATCAAACCAAGATGAATTTCCCTATTGGGATTAAAGTGCAAACCTACCTTTCCAATCTTCATTTAAAAAAAAATTATAATAATAATATATATATATAAAAAGTTACTCTTGATCAAACAAAGATGAATGTCCCTATAGCGATTAATAGTGCAATAACTTGCTTTTTCACCAAACTTCACTTAAAACAAATAAAAGGTGCCTCTTGATCATCAAACAAGAATGAATTTCCCTATTGGGATTAATAAAGTGCAAATCTAACTTTCACCAAACATCACTTTTTGTAAAATAAAAGGTGACTCTTAATTTTTTTTGTTTTTGAAAATCGATAGTGCAGAAAGTATCGATATTGCGGGAAATTAGTATTGAAACTGTTTTAAATATTCAGAATCGATATGCATTGAAAAATCGATATTTTTGACAACACTACTGCCCGGGAGGAGCAGGAATCGAACCGGGAACCTCCGGATTACTCTGGGATCTTATCGTCTTCTAGCACAAGATTCACAATACCAATTTGGCTGCATGAAATACTGTACCTAATGTCTACCGCTTCCCACTGACTGGATATGTGCTTTTATCGGAGCACTGTATTATCTTCATGCAGTCATCTAGCGGCAAAGACTACTGTTGTAGAAGGTGGATATGTGCTTCATAAGTGTTGTGTCAGTTGGAAGTAGTGGTTTTTCAAGGTTTGACATGTTTACCTTCGAGTGCCACCCTCTGATTTCTGTCCCGTTTGAGGATGTTATTGTGATAATAGCATACAATGAATTATCTTACATTTACAGCATAAAGTAAACAAAGTCACCGACCAGGGGGGGTGAACAGGACTCCACGGATGTTCCCTTGTTTGACAGGCACCCTGCAGACGCCCTCTGCCATTATACGCCTCTCATTGGTCGCTTCGGCCAGTGTCCCGCCTGGCCCATCCTCTTCATGCACAGAGAACTTCACAAAATGGGGCTTTCTAGCGTCACTCTTGTAAAACCTGGTGTGCAACTTGTCTGATTTCAGGGACCACAACAGACCCATTGGCTGGACACCGGTGTAACTGCCCCCGAGTGGCGAGTCCCTCTCCAGGTCAATCTCTCCGTTCCCGTCCGCTCTATAGGTGGCCGAGGAGTGGAATAACACTCCCTTGTCATCCGTGGATCTGGCCTTCATGGTCACCAGCTGTTTCGACCTCAGACCCGCCACCTTCACCTGGATGGGCTCGTCGAACAGGCACCTGGTGCCGGGGAGGAGCCTGAGTCTCACCTGAGAGGCCATCCGAACAGCCGGCCCCGTTCCCCGAGGACTATCCTCACAGCCGGCCCGTTCCCCGAGGACGATTCCTCACAGCAGGCCCCGTTCCCCGAGGACTATCCTCACAGCAGGCCCCGTTCCCCGAGGACTATCCTCACAGCAGGCCCCCCGTTCCCCGAGGACTATCCTCACAGCCGGCCCGTTCCCCGAGGACGATTCCTCACAGCAGGCCCCGTTCCCCAAGGACTATCCTCACAGCAGGCCCCGTTCCCCGAGGACTATCCTCACAGCAGGCCCCGTTCCCCGAGGACTATCCTCACAGCAGGCCCCCCGTTCCCCGAGGACTATCCTCACAGCCGGCCCGTTCCCCGAGGACGATTCCTCACAGCAGGCCCCGTTCCCCAAGGACTATCCTCACAGCAGGCCCCGTTCCCCGAGGACTATCCTCACAGCAGGCCCCGTTCCCAGAGGACTATCCGTACAGCAGGCCCCGTTCCCCGAGGACTATCCTCACAGCCGGCCCTGTTCCCAGAGGACTATCCGTACAGCAGGCCCCGTTCCCCAAGGACTTTCAGACGCAAATCGTATTGGAATGGAAACCGGGAGGTTCGCAGAGTGACGTCCAAATGTCGTTCTGGGAACCTATGGATGTGGATCGTGTTTTATTGATCTTCTCACCTCACCGTTCTGGAAGAAAAAGCACCATCTAGTAAATGTCAGATACAGCTACAGTATAGGAATAGATACAACTACAGTACAGTATAGGAATAGATACAGCTACAGTATAGGAATAGATACAGTACAGTATATGAATAGATACAGTATAGGAAGAATAGATTGGTAACATCACCTCCTGGTTTGGGAATAGCACCGCACAAGGCTGCAGTAGACTACAGAGAGTGGCACGTTCAGCCGAACGCACAATTGGAGGTGGGCTTCCCACTCTCCAGGACATTTATAACAAGCGTTCCAGGGCCAAGGCTAAGATAATAATCAAAGACTCTAGTCACCCAAACAACTGCCTCTTTGAACTGCTGCAGTCAGGCAAGCGCTACCGGAGTCTCGTGGTCAGTACAGAGAGACTCAGAAGGAGCTTCTATCCCCAGGCCATCAGGATGCTCAACGACAATAACACTATGTAACAACCCATCATCTACACTCACTGTACACACATCCACATGTACACACTCACGTTAAACAAACACTCACCTTACCACTCACTTTATACACTTTAACACACTTTATATTTATCTATTATTAAAGAGATTTTCACTACATTCATACCTCATTTGCACCCTACCCTAAGTTTTGTACCTCATCTCATTTCATTTTTGTATCTCACTGGGTCTCATTCTCCAACGGACTTACGACAAAAAGGGCTTTCTCGTAGGGCCATTTGAGACCTTTTCGGGCAAGAAATTAATATAGACAATATATTATATTATAATATAATATTAATTATATATGTTTTATTGGGACGGTTGGTGAATCCCAATATCGGCCCGAAAAGGTCTCAAATGGCCCTAAGAGAAAGTCCTTTTTGTCGTAAATCCTTGGAGAATGAGACCACTGTTACCCATTTTACTCTGTATTGTATATTGTATACTGAACATTCCTTTACTTACTTTTTACTTAATTCTTTTTTCTTTTACTTAATTTATTTTTACTGTATGTAGCACACTCTCAGGGGCTCATACAGAAACAAGCATTTCATCATAAAGTATTCTGTATTTTGTTGTGACAAATAATAAACAAACTTGAAACTAGATACAGCTACAGTATAGGAATAGATACAGTACAGTATAGGAATAGATACAGCTACAGTATAGGAATAGATACAGCTACAGTATAGGAATATACAGTACAGTATAGGAATAGATACAGTACAGTATATGTGGAGAATTATCCAGCGCCCTTCCTACAGAGATATTATTATTATTATTATAGAGGCACTTACTATACAAGTATTATTTATCATCTGGTGCCACCTTGGGCGTTTACTGCAGACTGTGGGACTCCTGGAGACGGAAACTGTGAACAGGTGGGCTGATTCAGAGTCTGCGTGACGCACTATTTAAGAGACACTCATAGCCATAGGCCTGTAATGAGAAAAGCCCCGTAGGCGATCTAACTGGCTAACGGTATGTTGCATTGTTGTCTCTTGTATGCGCTGTTTATGTTCGAAATTATCATTTGTATATGCATAGCACATGTGGCTAATTGAATGTTGTTTTCTTTTCCATTTACATTATAGGTTAATAATCTACTGACTACTACTACTGACTGTTAACTAACTGTTAACTGACTGAGTAAACTAACTAGTGACTACTACCTGCTGTCTAATTGACCACCCGGTGGCTGTGTGCTAGTAATATTAGAGTGCTTGAGTGTTTGGACATGACATCCTTAATAAATAACATTCAAGCAAAGTCTGAATTGTTTCCTTTAGTTCGGATTGAAACAGTTGATCGCCTGCACCCTTCCAATGGGGAGATCTAGTTGACGCACATTGATAGTGACTGCTAGATAATTGGACAATATGAACAGATACAGCTACAGTATAGGAATATATACAGTATAGGAATAGATGCAGTACACTATAGGAATATATACCAAATAGGAATAGATACAGTACAGTATAGGAATAGATACAGTACAGTATAGGAATAGATACAGTACAGTATAGGAATAGATACAGTACAGTATATGAACAGATACAGCTACAGTATAGGAATAGATACATTATAGGAATAGATACAGCTACAGTATAGGAATAGATACAGTATAGGACTATGAATGAATTAATGACTTTTATTTATATAGCACCCTTCACAGTAGGGCTGGGCGATATGACGATATTATATAAATATCGGGTACAGTTCATTAACAATACACTTTTTCAACGTATCGTGGATATCGTGATGTTTTGCCCAATAGGATTGTGTCGCGTCAATCTGGTCCACACGTTACTCGTTCATATCTCAGCCTGTGTTGAGATATGCCCATTCCGCGGTCTGTTAATAAAGTTTTCAATCAGACAGATGTATGGAAAGGCTTTTATTATAACATTCGTTGAGGTAAAATCATTATGGCTCATTTAGTCATCCTGTGGTGCACTGGTCTCCTACTAGTCGGTTGCGGGGAGCTAATGTAAGTAGCTTTGTTGATGTCAGCACACCGGACATTCAGGAAGTCAAAACTAATGGCGCTTGCCGATTGGTGCTAAGAACAGCAGGGCGGGTGCAAGCGGTGTGACGTAATTGGCAGACTCGACTGTCAATCAAAATTATTCTGTTGTCCGTCAGAATGATGAATGAAAACTTTATTAACATATTGCAGAATGGGTACAGTACAGGAGGATGAAGACCAGAAAAAGACTTTCGGCTTTTTTACATAAGGGTCCTCCATTTTCAATTCATCAAAACATTTAGAGACATACAAATATACAGTAGTTTCATAAAAATGCTAAAATGCTATTGATTGATTGATTGATTGATTGATTTAAAACTGTATTAACATATTGCAGAATGGGTACAGTACAGCTCAATACATACAATTGTTAAGGGGATGCAGACCAGATAGACTTTTGTCTTGTTTACATCAGGGTCCCCCATTTTCAATTCATCATATTTCATATCTAAATCATATAATATCTCATTGCTAAATATATGCAATATATTATAATCTAATAATCCAATAATCTAAATCTAATATATAATATAAAAATGCTAAATGCATGGGTATTTTATTTTGTCTTTAATGTTAGCTTGCAAACTCAAATACTGTCTTGGTAAGCCTCATAATGAATCGTTTGGGGTAAAAAAGAAAAACATTGTGATGTGTATCGTGTATCGCCGAAAGGTCAGAAAATATCGTGATATCATATTTAGGCCATATCGCCCAGCCCTACTTCACAGCACAAATGCACATGGTGCTTTACACTACAGCTTAACACTTTGGCTGCCTAAGGTTAAATTCATGATATACCATAGATTGCCAGCGCTATTTGTCTATGGAGAAAGTCCCCTTCTTTGCAGGGCTATAACTTTTTAAATTCTATTGCTACATTGCCATTATTAGGGCCCATTCAAAGTCCTATATGTATTGTTCATTGTGTAGCAACGTTAAACTTTTTCATTCACATATTCATAGTAAAGTATGGTCTAATGTATAAGTATGTTTTCATCTCTTTCTGCAGCTTTCTCCAGAACGTGATATATAGCCCCAAATGCATTATATTGATGATGAAATACAGTTTGATGGCAATCAGCGCGATATAAAAAATTCCAACTAGACGTACTTCTAGAAGTTACTACACGTCATCTGATGTTGACCGGATGGGCGAGGGGGCGTTTATAATTCCGTGGGCAGCGTTATACCAATCATCTAATGTGGGTCAAATGTTGATAATAGCAGTTAGTATCGAAGACGGTAACGTTACACGCTGAAACTCACCCCAGTCTCCGCGCGCCGTTGGGCGATCATCGTAGAGTAGAAATCTTATCATTATGAGATATATTTTTACCCGGTCCATCTCCAGCTTGTATAATGGTATATACGTCCAAATCATGTTGTTTATCGAGTTATTGCCAATCGATCACCGTGTAGCGTGACGAGCCAGAGTCCCATGACCTATAGCGAGCGCCCGGAAGTACTACGGACATCTAGGACAACCTCTATGCAACATCCTGTTTGGCGATTGCGCCGATCGGCCACAAGATGGCGCTCCTGAACCGCCAGAGAGCTCAGTGGGTCCTGCTGGTGGATCTCAGGCCAGCGGAGGGGACATATGAATCCGATCGCAGATTTTTGAAATATTGATATAAGGACGACGTAACACATCCTCCGGCAACTTTAGCATGGCCAGCAAAGACGTCTAAAGACGGTTCCCGGCAGTCAAAGTGTTAATATAAAAAACACAACTAAACAAAATCAGAAATAAATGACAACAACAACAGACAGCAGTTAAAAAACAGTGAAACCAGATAAAAAAAGTAGAATAAAAGAATTTGGATAAAATCATGAGTCACTCATTAAAACAAAACTATAGGAACAGTGAGGACAAGAAAAGTGCCTATGTATGACCAAAGGCCTGTCTGAACAAATGTGTTTTTATTTTTTATTTTTTAACGAGTTTTCAGGCGGTCAGGTGGCGTAGCGGAGATTGCGCTCGTCACCAACGCAGGAGATGCTGGGTTCGAGCCCAGCTCTCTGTGTTGCCACCAGCTTGGCTGGCCGTTCATACTAATACAATTGGCAGTATTAGGGGGTGGGGAAGCTGGCGGGTGGGAATCTGGCGTTGTGGACAGCGACGCCTACAGGTCAGGTCTCGGCGCTTGCTAAGTGGGGCAGGACTTGGTGGAGATAGCGTGCCCTCCCACGCGTTACACTTCACCAATGAGAGTCCTCGCTGCCAAGTGAAAAGACGTCACTGGCTGTCGGCGCACGCCTCGGAGGAAGCGTGCGATCGACTCGGGACGCCCTTGTACCGACTCGTAGGAGAACATGCATACAGCAGCCAGGTAGGGGAGGGGGGGGGGGATTGGCACAACGACTAATTGGGACAGGGAGAAAAAATCAGAGAAAATCAGAAACAAAAAAATATATATTAAAAAAAAAAGAATTCAGAGGGGGCAGTTCGCAAGTCCAGGGGGAGAGCGTTCCAGAGCCTTGGTGCTGTCACCTCGAAGGCTCGATCACCCCTTGTTTTCAGCCTGGACCTGGGGACCACCAGGAGGTGCTGATCGGCAGATCTGAGTGAGCGGGTGTTGGTGTAGGGATGGATGAGTTCAGTGATGTAGATAGGGGCCTGACCGTGGAGTGCTCTGAAAGTGAAAGTGAGGACTTTGAAGTGAATTCTATAGTGTACCGGGAGCCAGTGCAGGGATACCAGAATGGGAGTGATGTGGCATGACTTTTTTGACCTTGTGAGTAGCCTGGCTGCAGCATTTTGGACCATTTGTAGTTTGTCTGTGGATGATTTGGTGAGACAGGTGAAAAGTGAGTTGCAGTAGTCAAGCCTAGAGGAAATACAAGCATGCACGGACAGTTCTAGTTCAGAGTGAGATATGATGGAGCGGAGTTTTGCAATGTTTCTGAGGTGAATAGATACAGCTACAGCACAGTATAGGAATAGATACAGCTACAGTATAGGAATAGATACAGCTACAGACAGTATAGGAATAGATACAGCTACAGTATAGGAATAGATACAGCTACAGACAGTATAGGTACAGCTACAGTATAGGAATAGATACAGCTACAGTATAGGAATAGATACAGCTGTATAGGAATAGATACAGCTACAGTATAGGAATAGATACAGCTACAGTATAGGAATAGATACAGCTACAGTATAGGAATAGATACAGCTACAGACAGTATAGGAATAGATACAGCTACAGTATATGAATATACAGCTACAGTATATGAATAGATACAGCTACAGACAGTATAGGAATAGATACAGCTACAGTATATGAATATACAGCTACAGTATAGGAATAGATACAGCTACAGTATAGGAATAGATACAGCTACAGTATAGGAATAGATACAGCTACAGACAGTATAGGAATAGATACAGCTACAGTATAGGAATAGATACAGCTACAGTATAGGAATAGATACAGCTACAGACAGTATAGGAATAGATACAGCTACACAGCTACAGTATAGGAATAGATACAGCTACAGTATCGGAATAGATACAGCTACAGTATAGGAATAGATACAGCTACAGACAGTATAGGAATAGATACAGCTACAGTATCGGAATAGATACAGCTACAGTATAGGAATAGATACAGCTACAGACAGTATAGGAATAGATACAGCTACAGACAGTATAGGAATAGATACAGCTACAGTATATGAATAGATACAGCTACAGTATAGGAATAGATACAGCTACAGACAGTATAGGAATAGATACAGCTACAGTATATGAATATACAGCTACAGTATAGGAATAGATACAGCTACAGTATAGGAATAGATACAGCTACAGACAGTATAGGAATAGATACAGCTACAGTATAGGAATAGATACAGCTACAGTATAGGAATAGATACAGCTACAGTATAGGAATAGATACAGCTACAGTATAGGAATAGATACAGCTACAGTATAGGAATAGATACAGCTACACGGCTACAGTATAGGAATAGATACAGCTACAGTATAGGAATAGATACAGCTACAGACAGTATAGGAATACAGCTACAGTATCGGAATAGATACAGCTACAGTATAGGAATAGATACAGCTACAGACAGTATAGGAATAGATACAGCTACAGTATAGGAATAGATACAGCTACAGTATAGGAATAGATACAGCTACAGACAGTATAGGAATAGATACAGCTACAGTATAGGAATAGATACAGCTACAGACAGTATAGGAATAGATACAGCTACAGTATATGAACATGATGATGTAAATGATTCCCTGAAGCACAAGATGTAAATAAATAGCTGAGCCAGTCAAAGTGGTGAGGAGAATACAGCGCACCAAGAGAACAAACGCATGAAGGCGTGTCCACAGTTATTGTGTTAGGATGACAGCAGTACAATGTCACCTTTGGCCCACTGGTAGCGTCAGACTGCATTCGTCTTAAAGTGTCGTGGTGAATCTTGCATACCTCCTTTCTCCATTTCTCTTGCGTTTCCATAAGTGAGTCTCCATTATAGTTGTCTCCAACTATAATGGAGTCTCCAAAGACGTTGTTATACTAAATTGCAATATTCAGTCGATCCCAGCACTGTTTGCATATATGGGTTTTCCTCGAACGGAGCTAAACAATCCGACATGCGATTGTAACGTGCAGGTGCCCTGCCATGCAAAAAAGTTAGTGGCCAGCAGGTAACTTAAATATTATGCACATGGAGCCCTAGTTGCAGGTGGCAGGTTTTGATAGTCTATCAGTGAGCTGGATGCAATCCTACCTGGAGGGGAGAGAACAGATTTTATTTTATTTTATTTTATTAGGGATCCCCATTAGCTGGTGCCATAGCAACCAGCTAGTCTTCCTGGGGTCTGCATCCCCTTAACAATTGTATGTATTGAGCTGTACTGTACTGTACCCATTCTGCAATCTGTTAATAACATTTTCAATCAATCAATCAATCAATCAATCAATCAATCAATCAATCAATCAATCAGATTGCGTAGCTCAAACTGAGGGAAAGATTGTAAACACTGTACTTTACAAACGATCAACTGAAAACTGCAAGTTCGACCAAGGTAGTGTAATAATAATAAAGCCAACTTCTATGACTTTACATTACGTCGCACACAATCGGTGAGTGTTTTACCATTGTATTTTCACCATTGGTGCGCATAATACTACATAGCTTGGGTGAACAGGCTAGCCTTTACTCGGCTCACTCCCTCAGGTGGTTCCAGCTTCTGTGCTGTTCCGCACTACATTGGCATAATGCGCACACATATTTTTTTATGCAGACTCACCTCAATTGGAATTCAGCAGCTCTTCTTCAGGGCTGTGGACGTGCAGTTGCGTGGTGCGTTTCTCCGAAGGTGAATGTTTTTGCCTGTACTACGTCCTCCTCCAGCGGAACTCCTAACGGAAAGTTACAAAACGTTAGCATTGTGGGCATTGTAGTTCAAAACAAGTACCATCTGCCCCCTTGCCACTCTCTGTACGAATGCTACATGGCATGGGTTCCAAACTTCCATTCAGACATTTACCCTAACCTTTAAGCCCGGAGCCCTATTTTCTGAAAATCAGCCTAAATATCCATTCAGACATTTACATTACATACATTTACATTAAGTCTTTTTGTCAACAACATTCAACAATGCATTTTCAACTGGCTTTATTCAATGTTTACATCTGTTGTGGTTTATGCAAATGAGCGCATATATAATTCGATTATACACCATTTGCTCATGAAAAAAACTATTAAAAAAATAACCAGGCCACCGTACTCGGGGTCAAGGGAAGGTACGAGAGAGGCAAGGAAGAACACCTGTGTAATGTAGTTATATTTCATTACTGGCATTTGTGTTTCGCTCTGCCTTTTGGGAAGCATCCGTTCCTCATAGTAGCTAGTGTACTTCGCTGAAAAACGTTCTCTTGCACCTTTACATCTACCACCGCCACCCCCACTCCGGGTCCCATAAATCCCGGGGTGGGGCCCATACTTCCTCCTTCCTTCGTTTTTCACGCGAGAAGACTTGCTCACACGCATCTGCTAACAGTGAAGAACTTGGATACTAGGAGTAATGAAGAAAATGCAGAAAGAAATCAATATTGAATTAGTCCTTAGTCCTGAAGTCCTCAGTCTTCAGATCACCGTCGCCATTCCGGTAGATGGCTGGATAGTGTCAACGCGTGGCAGTCGGTAGTCACGCGCCGTTGAAGCTGTCACTGCTGCCCATTGCACCGTTCAACCGGTAGGCATGGGCCCCCAGGGCTGTACAGTGCGACGAGGACATCGCATATTGCGCCAGAATTTAGCCTGTGCGAAAACAGAAAAATATTTGGGGGCACCCATGCGAGTACTGATTTCAACCCTTTCATTCGCATTTCACTCCTTTTTTTCTAGGAATTTAAACGTTGCAAACTAATCTTGTTGGCCGTTTTCTATATCTCTCCTCCCTCGGTCTCTCTCCGTCTGCCCGAGGAGCGGGGCTGTTAGTTACACACTCGCGCTACTCTAGTCGCTCACACTCACACATGCACATACGGGTAATTGAGAGGTGCAGCTGTCCGTGCTGAAGCAGAGCAGAGCTCATCATAGTGAAGAGAACGAAACGTTTGAAAAAAGCATGCACAGCGCGACCTGTGTAACATTACACTGCTATCTCCTATCTTAACGTTAGCAAGCTAAGCATGCATGGCGCGACATGTGTAACATTAAGTTACACTGCTATCGTTAGCAAGCTAAGTGTAACTGAGGGGTACAATTCCCTGACTGTATTGATAAGTATGGTATTATTAAACCACTACCTCTTGTACTTTAACTTCTGGCCATCCAGTACATGATATAGATATGATGAACACTTTCCCACCTGATGAAACGAAGTCCACACAAATGTACAAATCGAATATTTTATATAGCAAAGGGTATATACAACGTTCACTTGATGACATTTATGATTTGAAATGCACTTGTATGGCAAATGAGTATTCGTAGGTAAATCAACATTGAATGTCCAATCTCTGGTTACGCAGGGAGTAAGTATACAACCCGGTTCTTTAGGGAACTATAGCGATGGTACTTAAATGATTATAGCTGGATACACTAAGGGGGGGGGGGGTCCCGCTGGTTGTAAGACAGTAGGAGGGGGGGTTAGAAGAGCCGCTGGCGGTATCCCATCTGGCCGACGATTTCTTGGGAGAATTCAGAGTCCTGAACACGATGCCCACAGAACCTCGATCCGCAGATGAATACAGCTGGACCCTCTGGTGGACGGTAGCTGCCGGTCCACAACGGAGAGACGTGAGGCGACCTCACTGGTGTAGAGCGCCGTCTCACCTGGACTCCTCTCCGGGGGGTAGTTCCAACACTCAGCAGTGTTGGCCGTTATCCATGGAATAATCAAAGCACCCAAAGCATGTAGATAATCCAAGCCGTGGAAGGCTCGCCGTCGTCCGGGTAAAGTAATCCAATGTACAGGTCCACTCGTCCTGGCCCGGAGCTCCTCGGATGCAAGCACCACAAGTGGTCTGCCCAGCCTGGTTAAGACTCCAGATAACGTCAGGAACAATGGGGGTGCTGCTCACTTTATAACTCTAACCGAACGATGCACCATACATAATAGACTATTATTAGCTTAATAGAAATACGTCCAACTCGACGGTATAGTGCCAAACTATGACAATTCAACTATTAATCCACACGATATCTCAATGCCTATTCTGAGGCCAAGTAGGCCTTACTGCACCACACGTGCGTCATGGGTGAGGCTTCGCGTCTGTTACTAGGTTGGAGGGTAAAGAACTAATGGACTAAAAAGAAAGTTCTACTTTACTTGCGCCATATATATATGCGCTGTGAACAAATAGTACCATTCGTATTTCGCCAGACGTATTCCTACGCGGAACCGGGCTTGCCACGACATGTTGGTCGGCACGATTGAACTTGAACCTAGGGGTATGGCTGCTGGCGCCAGGTTCTCGTCCAATGGTAGAATGAAACTATTATGGGCTGTTTAGTAGACTAAAGGGATATTCAGTGCATATTGTACAAGGAATATACAGGGGATATCAAACGATATACAAATACTATTAAATATATATCCATAAATAAATATATATATTCGGTTTAATCTGATCCTTCACAACACTAAGCATGCACAGCGCGACGTGTGTAACATTAAGTTACACTGCTATCGTTAGCAAGCTAAGCACGCATAGCGCGACGTGCATGTGTAACATTAAGTTACACTGCTATCGTTAGCAAGCTAAGCATGCATAGCACAACCCGTGTAACGTTAAGTAACTTGTTTTTCCGTGGGGAAAGACCGTTCATCACTGCATACAACTTGGTTTAATCCAAATATCCATTCAGAAACGTTGTATTATGAAATTATTCTGGGATGTCTGACTATTTCCCTATGCCTTGTTTGGTGCGAGTTCAGCTGACACTGTTGACACGCCCACTACGCAAAGTGTTCGCTCTCACACTGCAGGCTGTTTGACGTGGAAATGGGCAAAGACACAGCGCGTCACGGATTGGTCAAACGCGTTCGAGAAATACGGCTAGGTTTCGTAATCACGCCGCAGCGGCACAACGTCACGGCCCGTCGCTACTTCCGTGTTCCGTCGACGACTACGCATGTCCGCACTGGCCTGTTTGTTTACCTGTACCTATGACTTCTTCACTGGCCTGTTTGTTTACTTGACTTCTTCCTGAAGCTCTTGCGGAGAATCACTTTGCGGTTGAACTCGACGTCAGCCGATATGGCGGCGGCGGCACCGAACCCCGCGGCCGTTACCACCGGGTCGCTGAGCGGCGGCGGCGGACCCCCCCCTCCTCCCGGTGGCCTCGCGGCGGACGGAGAAGCGGAGGAGGCGGAGGAGTTCTCGTGCCCGGCGCACTGCGCGGAGCTGTCGCGGCGGCAGAACGAGCAGCGGAGAGCGGGCTTGTTTTGCGACGTGACGTTGGCCTTCAGCTCGGGCGGCGGAGTGGCGGCGGCGGCGGCGGGGTCCGTCGAGGCGCGGCAGGTCCGTAGCTTCGAGCTGTCCGCCCACCGGTCGGTGCTCTCCGCCGCGACAGACTACTTCACGCCGCTGCTCGGCGGCCGCTTCTCCGAGTCTCTGTCGGGCCGCGTGGAGATAAAAGAGTGGAGCTCGGAGACGGGACCGGACCCGGAGACCGTGGAGAGCGTCGTGCAGTTCATGTACACCGGAGAGATACGCGTCGCCACCGCTAACGTTCATGAGGTGCTCGAGCTCGCTGACAGGTATCTGTACCACTGACGTCACTCTTTATGTCACGTATTGATACTATTGACCTGTCGTTTTGATCACAAGCACCTGTTGTTCGCCAAGATGTCTGCAGTTCTGTGTAACTAACTGTACTAGTGCTAAACTAGTGTTACCCTAACCTCCGATACCTTAGCCTCCGTTACCCTAAATGCCTCTGTTATGAATGAATGAATGAAAACTTTATTTAACAGATTGCAGAATGGGTACAATACAGTACGGCTCAATACACACAATTGTTAAGGGGATGCAGACCAGAGAAAGACGTTTGTCTTGTTTACATCAGGGTCCCCCATTTTCAATTCATAGTGACATTTATGACATACACAACATGCATGACATCATGACATTTATGGCATAGATAGGGACATACATGACATACAGGTATATATTACTGTTACATTTGTGACATATACGATATGCAAATATACAGTACTGTTACCCATAGATCCTGACAGATTATATACATCTGATGGGGAGGAGACTGTATTAGGAGGGGGTGGGTGGGTGGGAGAGAAATATACATACAATGGGGAGAGGTCTAGGTCTAGGCTCTGTTACCCTAGGCTGGGTTCGAATGAGCCCAATTTCATTCAAATATCCTGAGGTGAGAGGTAATCTCTGGTCTTGGTGCATGGATTATAATGGTCACAGAAACCGATGGCTATAACACTGATATTTACAACCCGTTCACACTGCAGGTTCCTACTGGTGCAGCTTAAAGAATTCTGTGGCGAGTTCCTGAAGAAGAAGCTGAGTTTGACTAACTGCGTGGCGGTCCACAGCCTGGCCCACATGTACACCCTGGACCAGCTCGCCCTGCAGGCCGCAGAGATGATCCGACGCAACTTCCACAAAGTCATCCAGGACGAGGAGTTCTACACGCTGCCCTTCCACCTGGTGCGGGACTGGCTGTCGGACGCCGAGATCACCGTGGACTCAGAGGAGGTGCTCTTCGACGCCGTCGTGAAATGGGTGCAGCGGAGCGCGGAGGAGCGAGAGAAGTACTTCGAGGAGCTATTCCGTCTGCTCCGGCTGCCTCAGATCACGCCCACCTACCTGACACGGGTGGTGAAGAAGGAGCCTCTGGTGGCGAGCAGCGCGTCCTGCCGGCAGCTAGTGTCCGACGCCGTGGAGGGCCACGCTATCCGCCTAGAGAACCTCACCACGGCCGACCTGGAGGTCTGGTCCTCCTACGTAGCGGCCTTCCAGCCGCGCTTCGGACAGAACATGGACGTTATCATGGTGGTGGGCGGTGTGTCGGAGGGCGGCGACTACCTGAGCGAGTGTGTGGGCTACCTGGTGTACGAGGACAGATGGGTCAACCTGCCGCACATCCACAACCACCTAGACGGACACGCCATCGCAGTCACAGACTCGCATATTTACGTGGCGGGATCCATGGAGCCGGGCTTCGCCAAGACGGTGGAGCGCTATGACCCCAGCCTCAACGCCTGGGAGCAGGTCAGCAACCTGACCACGAGGAAGCACTCCTTCGGCCTCGCCAGCATCAAGAACATCCTCTACAGCATCGGCGGCCACGGCAACTTCAGTCCGGGCTTCAAGGACGTCAGCGTGTACGAACCCGAGCAGGACAAGTGGCACAACCTGGAGTCCGCGCCCAAGATCCTCCGCGACGTGAAGGCGATCAGCGTGGAGGACCGCTACGTGTACATAACGGCCCGCACGCCGGTGGACACGGACAGCGAGGACGGCCTGAAGACGGTGACCACGCGCTACGACACGGAGAGCCGCCAGTGGCAGGAGGTGGACTCCCTGCCCCTCATCGACAACTACTGCCTGTTCCAGATGGCCGTGTCCGCCACCAACTTCTACCACACCGCCTCCTGCTGCCCCAAGAGCTACGGCGTGCTGGACGAGGCGGCTCAGCAGAAGATCAGCAGCGGCGGCAGCGTCTCCGACGACATCCTGGAGAGCCTCCCCCCGGAGGTCACCAGCATCGAGGGCGCGGCCGTCTGCTACCTGGGCGACGACGTCTTCATCATCGGGGGCTGGAAGAACAGCGACGACGTGGACAAGCAGTACCGCAAGGAGGCGTACCGCTACTGCGCCGAGAGGAAGCGCTGGATGCTGCTGCCTCCCATGCCTCAGCCGCGCTGTCGAGCCACCGCCTGCCACGTCCGCGTCCCGTACCGTTTCCTGTACGGCTGCCAGCGGTACCCCATGCCCCAGAACCTGGCCCGCCAGAGAGACCGCATGCAGCAGATGCAGCAGCTGCACCGCCGCACGCTGACCCTGCGCAGACAGCTGCAGTCTCAGATTGAGTGCTGAGGGCTAGTTCCCATCCTCTGGGGGAGCCAAGAAGGAGTTTGCACATTGGTACCCCCCCCCCCCCCCCCCCCTCTGTTAAATTAGCACTTGGTCTGCTGTCGTTTGGTTTGTTCATATTGCAAATGACGGGTGGTTTGGTTTGTTTGACAAAAGCCTTTATCTTATTTTGAGGTGGGAGTGGATTGAATAAGCTCAGGTATGCAGAAAGAAGGTTGTCAAAAATGAGAATATATTATATATATATATAATAATAATAATTAGCCAGACAATGAAGTGTAAAAACATGCATCCCGTCTTTTCTTCATCATCTTGGCCGTACTTAAGGAGCCTCTGCCTTCTCTTTCCGTCAGTAAGTAGAACAGTTTTCTCATTCCTTTGGAAATAACCATTCCTTTTGATGTCATGACTGACAGGTGTAGCAGGCTACGTTGAGGCCACACTTAGCAGAGTAGATAACATATTGTCTACATTTCTTGTGGAATCGATGAAAAGAGGAGGGCTTCCGGTGTTCTACCTCCCTGCAGGCCTGTCTGGCTTCATTCTGCACTAGCATGTTTATGTTGAAAGGAACTTACAATCATATTTAGTGTGTAAATCTGCACGGTAGGGAAGAGAAACGAGACTAATGATGACCAGCTAGCTTTAATATATACACTGTTGCACTAAAACACATGGTCTCAGTAACATGTTCAAATCTACTGCTATTTACATTGTGTTTTTTTGCATTCTCATATTTGCTTTAGATGTAAAAGTTGAATTAAGCATAAAACAAGCACCACACATGTTTTCTTTTTCCAAAAGATTTGAAAGTTATTTGTTGCAATTCTATATATACTTTACTTTTGCATGTGAATATCTAGGTGATCCTTCCTGACACGACGAAGAGCTTTCATTAAGTAACATTCCTACTCATGGACTCAGACACACGGAGACAGACGGCTTCCTGGATTGGCCTGATTTGGTTCCCTGTCACCAGATGTTGACGTGTGATTTTTTCCCCGTAGCGTCTGTTTGCGAAGACGCTCTCTGATTGGCTAGCCCGCGTACAGCGAAGACCCTCTCTGATTGGTTTAGCTCCGAAGGGTCTCTTCCGCCTTGTACATATATATTCTCTGCTTCGAAGTGGTTATGCTTTGGCCCTCTTTCGAAGTGGGTTATGCTTAGAGTTAGGGTTAGCGCTAAGAACCCTAAGAGAGGGTCTTTGCTGTACGCGGGCTAGCCAATCAGAGAGCGTCTTCGCAAACAGGCTACGGAAAAAAAATCACGCGATGTTGACACATGGGTCATTGTGCACTGTGGGAGGGGTCATGGCTGAACCCTGACCATAACCTCCTGAACCTTGACCTCACTGGAGAAGTTGTGTCCCACCCTAACCTGAAACACACGTGAAAAAGGACAAATTATATTTTTGTGGTGATAGATTTTTGAAGATGTTCGCCGGTTCAATGAAATACGGATGGGTGCCTTCTAGCCACGACCAAACCAAGAGGCTGAAGTCTTCATGTATCTGGTCCATCCAACGTTCCCTCTCAAGCTGTGCACAGGGTTAGGGTTAGTGCTGAACTGGTTTCTCATGATGTGCACATGGTTAGGGTTAGTGCTGAACTGGTTTCTCATGATGTGCACAGGGTTAGGGTTAGTGCTGAACTGGTTTCTCATGATGTGCACATGGTTAGGGTTAGTGCTGAACTGGTTTCTCATGATGTGCACAGGGTTAGTACTGAACTGGTTTCTCATTATGCACAGGGAGGGGAGTGGTTAGTGCTGAACTGGTCTCATGTGCACAGGGAGTGGTTAGTGCTGAACTGGTCTCATGTGCACAGGGAGGGAGTGGTTATTGCTGAACTGGTCTCATGTGCACAGGGGGGGAGTGGTTAGTGCTGAACTGGTCTCATGTGCACGGGGGGAGTGGTTAGTGCTGAACTGGTCTCATGTGCACAGGGGGGGAGTGGTTAGTGTTGAACTGGTCTCATGTGCACGGGGGGAGTGGTTAGTGCTGAACTGGTCTCATGTGCACAGGGGGGGAGTGGTTAGTGCTGAACTGGTCTCATGTGCACAGGGAGGGAGTGGTTAGTGCTGAACTGGTCTCATGTGCACAGGGGGGGAGTGGTTAGTGCTGAACTGGTCTCATGTGCACGGGGGGAGTGGTTAGTGCTGAACTGGTCTCATGTGCACAGGGGGGGAGTGGTTAGTGCTGAACTGGTCTCATGTGCACAGGGGGGGATTGGTTGGTGCTGAACTGGTCTCATGTGCACAGGGAGGGGAGTGGTTAGTGCTGAACTGGTCTCATGTGCACAGGGGGGGAGTGGTTAGTGCTGAACTGGTCTCATGTGCACAGGGAGGGGAGTGGTTAGTGCTGAACTGGTCTCATGTGCACGGGGGGAGTGGTTAGTGCTGAACTGGTCTCATGTGCACAGGGAGGGAGTGGTTAGTGCTGAACTGGTCTCATGTGCACGGGGGGAGTGGTTAGTGCTGAACTGGTCTCATGTGCACAGGGGGGGAGTGGTTAGTGCTGAACTGGTCTCATGTGCACGGGGGGAGTGGTTAGTGCTGAACTGGTCTCATGTGCACAGGGGGGGAGTGGTTAGTGCTGAACTGGTCTCATGTGCACAGGGGGGGGGGGGGTTAGTGCTGAACTGGTCTCATGTGCTGAAGGAATGAAGTGCTGTGTATTGTTGGCTCTTCTTCAACAGTGTTCTTTTGGGACCAGAATGATACTGAGTGCAATGTGGGTATTTTGTGTGGGTTTTATTTGAGGTTTGTTGTGCTTATTAAGATATTCCGCGGTAACGCTGCATGGCTCTGGTTGTGAGTCTTTTGTTCTGAACATTCCTTTATCAACTCTTCACTATAAGCCTGAATGATGTTGTTCAACCGGTTCTCAGCAGGTGGTTTGTCTTAATTTAAAGGGGAATCTACTGTTGCTCCACTGGGTGGTTAGAATGTAACACCGCTGACCATTCTGGTGTTCCATCAGGTCTGGTGTTCCATCATGTCTGGTGTGCCATCAGGTCTGGTGTGCCATCAGGTCTGGTGTGCCATCAGGTCTGGTGTGCCATCAGGTCTGGTGTGCCATCAGGTCTGGTGTTCCATCATGTCTGGTGTGCCATCAGGTCTGGTGTTCCATCATGTCTGGTATGCCATCAGGTCTGGTGTTCCATCATGTCTGGTGTCCCATCATGTCTGGTGTGCCATCATGTCTGGTGTGCCATCAGGTCTGTTGTGCCATCAGGTCTGGTGTTCCATCAGGTCTGGTGTTCCATCAGGTCTGGTGTTCAATCAGGTCTGGTGTCCCATCAGGTCTGGTATGCCATCAGGTCTGGTGTGCAGGTACTATTTCCACCTGTTGGGGTTTTGAATATGTTTTAGTTTGTTTAGGAAACTGGAGAATTGATGTTCCATATTGTTGTTTCTCTCTGATTTTCCTCAGCTGTGTTAACTTGTTAAAGGAAAACTCCAACATTTTGGGAAATTAGCTTATTTGCCATCTACCCTGGAGTTAGACAAGAAGATGCATACCTTTTTCTTCTCTGTGCATGCAGTAGGAGTAGGAAGACATTGGGAACTAGGCTAATGGAGGAACCTACTTCCAGTGACTGACGCTAAGCTAGGCTAACGGTGCGCGTCTTCCTACTCCATGCACAGAGAAGACAAAAGGTATGTATCTTCTTGTCTAACTCCAGGGTAGATGGCAAATAAGCTAATTTCCCAAAATGTTGGAGTTTTCCTTTAAGTTAAACAGTGGAGGTGTGACTGTATAATAATTTGCAATAAAACAATTGAACTGTTGTCATCTGTGTGGAGAGTTAATTGAAGCAGTATACAGTAATTATCATAGATCAATTGAAATGTTTAAAAATATTTTTTACATATTTCTACAACCGAGCATCAATATCTGGGTACATCATAATAATATTTGTCCATTATTGGATATCAACTAAATTGAGAATGTTACAAAAAAGAAAAGGTCTCTGGGTTTGATCCACCTGAATCTAAGAAGTCTGCTTCAGCATCAGCAAATACTCAAGGCAGATCCAGTATATTAAAGTACTGGTCTCTCAGGCAGATCCAGTATCTTAAAGTACTGGTTTCTCAGGCAGATCCAGTATCTTAGTGTCTGAATCCTGGTTTAAAAGATCTGATAGTACTGGTCTCTCTGACAGATCCAGTATCTTAAAGTACTGGTCTCTCGGACAGATCCAGTATCTTAGTGTCTGAATCCTGGTTGAAAAGATCTGATGGTACTGGTCTCTCGGACAGATCCAGTATCTTAAAGTACTGGTCTCTCAGACAGATCCAGTATCTTAGTGTCTGAATCCTGGTTGAAAAAAGATCTGATAGTACTGGTCTCTCAGGCAGATCCAGTATCTTAGTGTCTGAATCCTGGTTGAAAAGATCTGATAGCGATTCATCCATAGCTTTAGACCAATACAATGTATTTAGAGTGGACGGGTTGGAATGGCTATCTGTTAAATTTGGCTTCTCGCTGGAGGATAAACTACATCTGTTTTTCCTCAAACTAATTCCATTGAATGAATGAAAAGGTTTATTTTTGAACATGTATTCGTCATATTCCTAAAAACAAATCACGGTATCTAGCTCCGTCAAACAGAACAATCATAACAACAAAAAATTAAATGTAAAAACAATTAAAAAAAAACATTCAAAAAAGGAATTATAAACAAATAGTCAAGAGCAATGTATTTTGTTAGCAGACATGTCCAAAAAAGGAGCTAAGCTTATAGATCCCTACCCCCTTACATTTACATTTGTTCTTCCATTAATTTGACTAGTTATAACATAATTTAGTATAATACAATATAGAATATACTTTTACTTATAGTATGAAAAGAAAAAAACGTGATTCACATGACCGCAGTGAATACAGTAATTACTTTACATTAATTACTGATCATATTTAATTTCACTGTATGCCCTGGTATGTATGTGACAAATAAACCTTGATTCTATTAACCTGTCTAGTTCCAAATACCTGGAGAACAGCCCATGACATGTAACCTCATTGCATAAAGGTGGAGACAGAAGTGACCTAAATAATTACTGGCCAATCTCCCAAGCTATCCTGCCTAGCAAAACCCCTGGAGTTATTAGTAAATAAAGCATTTATTTTACAAAAACGACACAGTATTTGCTTTGATTGAAATGCTTGCAGTTGGTTTCAGAGCTACTTTATTTGTTTCATAAGGGAACGAGGGGCATCACACAGTTGGTTTCAGAGCTACTTGATTTGTTGTTTGATTGATTGATTGAAAACTTTATTAACAGATTGCAGAATGGGTACAATACAGTATGGCTCAATACACACAATTGTTAAGGGGATGCAGACCAGAGAAAGACTTCCGTCTTGAAATTACAGGGTCCCCCATTTTCAATTCATCATGACATTCATGACATACAGATAAACAGTATACTGTTACATCCAGACATTTATGACATACAAGATATACAAATATACAGTACTGTTTAAGAGACAGAGATCATAAAATAAAATATATACATTCGAGGAGATCCACTTGTACACAACTTGTAAGTCACTTTGGATCAAAGCATTCAGCTAAATGTAAATATTGTAATCTTCAAAGATTAAGGGTCTAGATGCAGAGGAAGGCTGAGGAGCAGCATATTTTCACCACTCTGGAGCCCCCTGGTGGACAGTACACCTTCATCCTCTGCATCGGCTCATATACATTCATGTTATTTTATTTATTTATTTACTGTATGTATTGATACTGGAACACAGCTGAGTTCTATGCTCCAGTATGTTATTATTTATTTATGTACTAACTACGTTGATGACAGGATAAATGTACAGCCTAACTACGTTCATGACAGGAATCACTTCTCTATTTGAACGACCACATCAAACAAGAGGTGGACGCGGGCAAATACTGCGGCATGAATGAATGAATGAATGAAAACTTTATTAACAGATTGCAGAATGGGTACAGTACAGTACAGCTCAATACATACAATTGTTAAGGGGATGCAGACCAGAGAAAGACTTTCGTCTTGTTTACATCAGGGTCCCCCATTTTCAATTCATCGTAACATATATGACATACATGACATACAGATAGACAGTACTGCTCCATCTATACATTTGACATACCAGATTTGCAATTACAGTACTGTTTGTGATACAAAAAGAGTCCAGAAAGAAAAGAGTATATACATTAGGCGTGGAAACTGTACATTGGATTGGGTAGGTGGGGGTGGGGGGGACTGTACATTGGAGGTGGTTGGGTGGGTGGGGGGGGGGGGGGGGGGGGGGGGGTTGGTTAGGAGTGGGGGGGGGGGTTGGGTAGGAGTGGGGGGGGGTGGGGTTGGGTAGGAGGGGTGGGGGGGGACACTGTACAACTGTACAAACAACATTGTACATTGGATTATTGACAAGACCATACTTGGTAATTTACTGTACATTGGAGGGGGTTGTGTTCGGACATTTACAGGGGCCAGTTTCGAGTTGCAGTCTCCCTTAGGTGTTTTTTGAGAGTGTTTTTGAAAGTGGGTAGTGATTCACATTCCTTTACAGCTTTGGGTAGGGCGTTCCACATTGATGTGGCATAATTGCGAAACATGTTTAGTCCCTTGTTTGAGCCGAATCTGGGTTTAACATGATTTGTGGAGCTCCCTCTGGTGTTGTGATCGTGGTATTCACTGACCTTTGGGAAGTATTTTGTCATGTACATGGGTACCTTGGTCGTGTAGTGTATCTTGTAGACCAGGCCCATTGCAAGTTGCTGTACTCTGTCGTCTACTCTAAGCCATCCTAGGTTGTCAAAGTGGGCAGGGGTTTTGATTGATTGATTGAAAACGTTATTAACAGATTGCAGAATGGGTACAATACAGTACAGCTCAATACACACAATTGTTAAGGGGATGCAGACCAGAGAAAGACTTTCGTCTTGTTTACATCAGGGTCCCCCATTTTCAATTCATCAGGACATATATGACATACATGACATACAGATAGTCAGTACTGCTACATCTATACATTTATGACATACCAGATTTGCAAATACAGTACTGTTTGTGATACAGAAGGAGTCAGGAAAAGGGAGTATATACATTTGACGTAGAAACTGTACATTGGAGGAGGTTGGGTGGGGGGGGGGTTGGGTACACTGGGATATTGACAACCATACTGGGTAATCTACATTGGAGGTGGTTGGGGGGGGGGGGGGGGGGGGGGGCACACTGTATATACAAGCAAAACTGTACATTGAGGGGGGGGGGGGAGACACTGTACAAACAAACAAAATTGTACATTGGACTATTGACAACCATACTAGGTAAATGACTGTACATTGGAGGGGGTTGGGTTAGGATATTTACAGGGGCCAGTGTTGAATTGCAGTCTCCCGTAGGTGTCCCTTGAGAGAGGTTTTGAAAGTGGGTAGTGATCCACATTCCTTTACAGCTTTGGGTAGGGCGTTCCACATTGATGTGGCATAATTGCGAAACGTGTTTAGTCCCTTATTTGAGCCGAATCTGGGTTTAACATGATTTGTGGAGCTCCCTCTGGTGTTGTGATCGTGGTATTCACT